>NW_027507903.1:84488690-85688690 GCF_037356315.1 Lithobates pipiens | reverse complement strand
CGCCTTTTAACATCTTTAAATTGAGCCCTTTGCTTTTGAACCTCAGCAGAATAGTCCGGAAAAAAAGAAATTCTAGACCCATTGACTTCGATGGTGCCCTTAATACGAGCCAGTGATAATATTTTGTCTCTGTCTCTGTAATGAAGCATTTTTAGGATAAACTGCCTTGGATATTTACCCGGGTGTATATATTAGGGATGAGCCGAACACCCCCCTGTTCGGTTCGCACCAGAACCTGCGAACAGACCTAAACTTCGTGTGAACTTTAGAACCCTATTAAAGTCTATGGGACTAAACGGAGACACTGCGGGGATCCCAGCGCTGACGTTTCTTATATTAGGAGGGCGGGGCCACCCGTCACCTGACCCCGCCCCTCTGACGCTGGAGAGGGAAGCCAGTGGTTCCGCAGTGACGTGTGGGTGACCCCGCCCCCTCTGATGTAACGCAAGTTTCCGTTACATCAGAGGGGGCGGGGTCACCCATACGTCACTGGGGAACCCCTGGCTCCCTTCACCAGCGTCAGAGGGGGCGGGGTCAGGTGACGGGTGGCCCCACCCTCCTAATATAAGAAACGTCAGCGCTGGGATCTCCGCAGTGTCTCCGTAGTGGAGACAGAAGACGGATGTATGGACAGCGCTGGACTGAGAGATCCCCCGTCGCTGAATATGATCATCCATCGCTGGACCCCGGAGATTCGTCGCTGGATAGCAAGAGTGGATTAGCACCGCTGGAATCTTTTTTTTATTTTTTTTATTTTTAATAAAGGAATTTTTCAAAAGTGTGTTTGTCTTATTTAACCATTTTTACACTTTCTTTGTGAAATGGTAGGGGTACTTTTGTACCCCCTTACCATTTCAAACATGGGGGGGGGGATCTGGGCTTCCAGATTCTGATAAGCCCCCCGCCCGCAGACCCTCACAACCACCGGCCAGGGTTGTGAGGATGAGGCCCCTGTCCTCATCAACATGGGGACAAGGTGCTTTGAGGGGTCAGAGACCCCCAAAGCATCCTCCCAATGTTGAGGGTATGTGGCCTGGTACGGTTCAGGAGGGAGGGTGGGCCGCTCTCTCGTCCCCCCCTCTTTTCCTGCGGCCTGCCAGGTTGCGTGCTCGGATAAAGGGTCTGATATGGATTTTTAGGGGGACCCCCACGTAAAAAAAATTTTTAATTTGATGCGGGGTTCCCCTTAATATCCATATCAGACCTGAAGGGTCTGGTATGGATATTTAGGGGGACCCCCACGTCAATTTTTTTTTTAAATTTGACAAGGGGTTCCCCTTAATATCCATGTCAGACCTGAAGGGCCTGGTAATTGAATTTAGGGGAACCCCCACGCTTTTTTTTTATCAATGAATGAATGAATTGTCGGCTAATACAGAGAACACTCATTGAGTGTTCTCTGTATTACGGGACCCGACAATATAGCCGCAAGTGATTTTAAAAGACTTTTTGTCCTGCACAAATGACACTTTGTGCAGGGACAGTTTTAAGCACCAGAAACATGCGCCCCTTCACAGGCATACTATAGATACCCCCCAGCTACGAAATTTAAAGGAATATTACACTTTTATTGTTTCACTTTAATCATTATTAAAATCACTGCTCCTGAAAAAACGGCCGTTTTTAAAACTTTTTTTTGCATTGATCCATGTCCCCTGGGGCAGGACCCGGGTCGCCAAACACTTTTTAGGATAGTAACCTGCATATTACCCTTTAAAATTAGCACATTAGATTTCTCCCATAGACTTGTATAGGGTGTTCCGGCTTTTCGAATTTGCTGCGAACAGCCCAAATTGTTCACTGTTTTCTGAACAGGCGAACAGGCAATGTTCGAGTTGAACATGAGTTCGACTCGAACTCGAAGCTCATCCCTAGTATATATATATGCGTTGTTAACATCACCTTCTGAGGATTTTTGTATATTGAGCTTAGATAAGTGGGAGAGGGACCTTGAACAAACTTTTACACCAGTCCAACGGCAGAAAATAATACATTTAACTTTTAAGTCATCTAGATGTACTAAGATACAGGAATTCAATTATAAAGTACTAACGCGTTGGTATTACACCCCTTCTCAAATGAATAAATTCTCTTCAGAAATGTTGGATAGGTGCTGGAGGGGGTGTAAGGAGAGAGGCACTATAGCTCGTATTTTCTGGTTTTGTCCAGTAATTAGACAGTTTTGGCAAGAAGTTCAGAGAATCTCTCAATTATTTACTGAATACCAGATCCTGGAAGACCCAGCTTTTTACTTATTACAATGCTCACAAATTCCATTAGAGAGATGCAAGAACTCAATGCTATGCCATTTGGTGAATGCAGCCAAAAGCTGCATCGCCATATGTTGGAAAGAGACAGGGACACCTCGAATCTCTAATTGGTTAAATAAAGTAAGAAGAATCGGGATCATGGAAAAATTGATCCCTATGTCTTTGGAGGAAAGGGAATGTTTATTGCAAGTTTGGGCTCCATTTACAATCAGATGAAGGGAAAAGGTTGATTGGAGAGGAACTAGAGGAATAGATTAGTTAGTAAGTGATTTGGCACTGGTTCCCCTGTCGACAGGGGCGACATATTTATACTTATTTATTTAATTTGGGATCCCCTTTTTTTTTTCTTTTCTCTCTCTCTCTCTCCCTCTCTTCTCAGTTCTATAAGTCCCACATGGGATCCAGGGCTTTGGAGCAGAGGGTTGTTGAGGGGAATTGTTATTGTAATATTCTTAGTTGTTTATAAAAAAACAGGCAGGAATACATCGTGTATCATTGGTTAAAATAATACGTTTTTGTTTTGAAAATTGATTTGATAAGTTGTCTTATGTAATTATTTTTAACCACTTCAGCCCTGGACCAATTTTCAGCCTAAGGACCAGAGGTCTTTTTACAATTTCACACTGCACTGCTTTAACTGGTAATTGCGCGGTCATGCAATGTTGTACCCAAACGAAATTTGAGTCCTTTTCTTCCCACAAATACAGCTTTCTTTTGATGGTATTTGATTGTCTCTGCGATTTTTATTTTTTGCGATATAAATGGAAAAAGACCGAAAAATTTTGAGAAAAAAAGATATTTTCTACTTTTTGTTATAAGAAAAATTGAATAAACTCAATTTTAGTCATACATGTAGGGCAAAATTTATTCAGCCACATGTCTTTAGTAAAAAAAATGTCAATAAGCGTATATTTATTGGTTTGCGCAAAAGTTATAGCGTCTACAAACTATAGAGTACATTTTCTGGAATTTACACAGCTTTTAATTTACGACTGCCTATCTCATTTCTTGAGGTGCTAAAATGGCAGGGCAGTACAAACCCCCCCCCCCAAATGACCCCATTTTGGAAAGTAGACACCCCAAGGAAATTGCTGAGGGGCATGTTGAGCCCATTGAATATTTTTTTTTGTCCCAAGTGATTGAATAATGACACAAGAAAAAAAAAAAAAGTTTACAAAAAGTTGTCACTAAATGATATATTGCTCACACATGCCATAGTTATATGTGGATTTGCACCCCAAAATATATTCCGCTGCTTCTCCTGAGTACGGGGATACCACATATGTGGGACTTTTTGTTAGTCTAGCCGCGTACGGCACCCCGAAAACCATTCACTGCCTTCAGGGTTTCTAAGGGTGCAAATTTTTGATTTCACTCCTCACTACCTATCACAGTTTCGAAGGCCATAAAATGCCAAAATAGCACAAAACCCCCCCAAATGACCCCATTTTGGAAAGTAGACACCCCAAGCTATTTACTGAGAGGCATGTTGAGTTCATGAAATATTTTATATTTTGCCACAAGTTGCAGGAATATTAAAATTTTTTATTTTTTTTGCACAAAGTTGTCACTAAATTATATATTGCTCACACATGCTATGAGCATAAGTCAAATTACACCCCAAAATAAATTCTGCTGCTTCTCCCGAGTATGGGGATACCACATGTGGGGGACTTTTTGGGAGCCTAGCCGCGTACGGGACCCCAAAATCTAAGCACTGCCTCCCGGATTTAAATATAAAACGCTACCAAAAAAAACTGTTAGCAATCGCAGGGATCAGGCCTGACTCTGCGATCGCTGCAGTTATGTGTTTAGTGTTTTGTAAGTGACAGTGATCGATCGATACTGCACTTGGGTGGGCTGGGCGGAGGGGCAAAACGCAGGTGCTAGCAGGTATCTGGGCTGATCCTGCTAACAATGCGTTTTTTTGGAACCCTAAACTGCTGGGAACGCTAGTATAGATCTGATCAGATCAGATATTGATCTGTTCAGATTCTATACCACTACGGGAGGTTTATGCTTTGTGCGTGGGTGTTAGCGGTACTGGCACTAACCTAGAGCTGCCTTGGGTGATGCAGACCCTGACCCTAAAACCTAATTGATATCACCTGCCGGGTGATCAGGGGGTTAAACCTTTATTGGGTAATAAATGGCGGGTGCCCTGATGCTATAAAAAGCAAACTAACCAAAGTCACCCGTAACACTTATACGATGATCACTGGTGAAAGGGTTAACTAGGGCAATCAGGGGGTTCAAATTTTTATTAGGTAGTATATGGGGGTCCCTGGCACTATATAAAAACCTGACGGGGAACCTAAATAACTAACTGGCTAACCAGCGTCACCAGTGACACTTATACGGCGATCGCTGGTAAAAGGGTTAACTAGGGGCAATCAGAGGGTTAAAACCATTATTGGGTAGTATATGGGGGTACCTAGCGCTATAAAAACCTGGCGGTGAACCTAAAAAAATAACTAGCTAACTAGCGGCATCAGTGACACTAATGCAGCGATCAGAAAAATGATCGCTTAGTGATACTGGCAAAGGGGGTGAAAGGGTTAACTAGGGACAATCAGGGGGTTAAAACCGTTATTGGGTAGTATATGGGGGTACCTAGCGCTATAAAAACCTGGCGGTGAACCTAAAAAAATAACTAGCTACTTAGTGGCACCAGTGACACTAATGCAGCGATCAGAAAAATGATCGCTTAGTGACACTGGCAAAAGGGGGTGAAAGGGTTAACTAGGGGCAATCAGGGGGTTAAAACCCTTATTGGGTAGTATATCGGAGTACCTAGCGCTATAAAAACCTGGCGGTGAACCTAAAAAAATAACTAGCTACCTAGCGACACTAATGCAGCGATCAGAAAAATTATCGCTTAGTGACACTGGCAAAAGGGGGTGAAAGGGTTAACTAGGGGCAATCAGGGGGTTAAATCCATTATTGGGTAGTATATCGGGGTACCTAGCGCTATAAAAACCTGGCGGTGAACCTAAAAAAATAACTAGCTACCTAGCGACACTAGCGACACTAATGCAGCGATCAGAAAAATGATCGCTTAGTGACACTGGCAAAAGGGGGTGAAAGGGTTAACTAGGGGCAATCAGCGGGTTAAAACCATTATTGGGTAGTATATTGAGGTACCTATCGCTATAAAAACCTGACGGTGAACATAAAAAAACTAGCTACCTAGCGACACTAGCGGCACTAATGCAGCGATCAGAAAAATTATCGCTTAGTGACACTGGCAAAAGGGGGTGAAAGGGTTAACTAGGGGCAATCAGCGGGTTAAAACCATTATTGGGTAGTATATTGAGGTACCTATCGCTATAAAAACCTGACGGTGAACATAAAAAAACTAGCTACCTAGCGACACTAGCGGCACTAATGCAGCGATCAGAAAAATTATCGCTTAGTGACACTGGCAAAAGGGGGTGAAAGGGTTAACTCTAGGGGCAATCAGGGGGTTAAACCTTTATTGGGGGGTGGTAGGGGGCTACCCTGGACCTAACACTAACTGCCCTGACAGTTTTTACTGCCACAACTGACACTGAATGCAGTGATCAGTAAATAAATGATCACTGCAATCAGTGACACTGTGACTGGGGGGGGGGGGGGTGACCGGGGGGGGGGTCGGGGGGGCGATCGGGGGGGTTGTGTGCCTGTGTGTGCCTATGTGTTAGTGTAGTGTTGGTGCACACTTACTGTGTCCTCTCCTCGTAGTCCGGTCAATAAGACCGCCCCGAGGAGAATGACATCACTTCCTCCCTGCCTGTGTTTACTATACACAGTGGGAGGAAGCTTCTCATTCGCCAGGAGCGATCGAGAGGGGGTGGCCAGAAACCAACAGCCATCCCCTCATCCTGGATCGCTCCTGCAGCGAAACGGACTGCCGCATCCAGCGGGAGGGGGTCTGATCGGACCCCCCACCCGCTGGAAGGCGAGCACGTACATGTACGTGCTTGTGCCTGTCGGTGCCATTGCACCGACGTACATTGCCATGCGGCGGTCCTTAAGTGGTTAATGATCTATGTCATGTATTCCTGCAGAGAAATAAAGTATTAAAAGAAAAAAAACATATTAGATCAAAGGAAATTATTTCACGGTAATGGGGTAATGGGTTGATATAAGGTAAGAGCTACATCTCCAAAGAAAAAATATCACCATATTTATAAATCAGTGTGAATCCCCCAGTGGACCTTGTGCATGGACACTTGGTCCCGTTCTGATCCATGGCCCAGTAGCTCAGCTAGCATGGTAAAAATTGTGCCTTCCTTCCTCCCAGGGCCAGATTAAATGTATCATGGGCCTGATGCTGAGGATTTTGTTGGGCCTTTTTATGGAAATAAATAAAATTAAAAATTCACACTGTATGTGCAAGAGAACCCATGTGAATGAGCCCTTAATGTTTTTAATTATTTATAAAAAAAATTAATTATTTTCTTCATTTATTATTATTTATTGGAGTTTTTTTATATTTTTTTCACAATACTTTTTGGGGAGAATGGAGCAGTGGAAGGTGTCAGTACTGCATACACAGGGGGGCCCAGAGCAGGGGGAATCTAATGAACAGTTTTGGGTGATCAGTACGGGGGGGGGGGTGCAATTACAAGCACCGATCTCCCTCTAGAGGAGGTGGAGTGGCTTTCAGCTGCTTCATGGAGAGTCATAGAGGGAGTGTTGATGGTGCTTGTGATTGCCCGACTTTCAGATTCCCCTTGCTGCAGAAGGTACCAGGAGCGTCTCATGCAGTGCAGTATCCAAATGGTCAGTCCGTCCCTGCTGGGCCTATATCAAGGTAGGGGTCTGGAGCTGCAGCTCCAATAGCCCCTACGTTAATCTGGCCCTGCTTCCTCCACTGTCCAACTGCACTGCTAGCAAGGAGATTGATAATTAGGTGACAGCACATACAGAGGAGAGGAGGTTTTCGGTTCAATTAGCACCTACAGAGCACAGATCTACCAGCCTACTATTGTAGAGAGGGACTAAAGTAGTATTAGATGCCAACTCACATTGTACATGACAGTGGCTGTCATTCATAAAAACACAAGCTACAACAGTCTGTGTCTAGAACTCTCAAGCCCCATACACACTATCAGATTTTCTGCTGATTTTTCCTTCAGATTTACCAAAAGCATGTAGTGCAAGGGCCTGCCTGATTGCATACAAATTGAAACTCCTAAGGCTTGACCTCATATTATATGGTTTTGGTAAATCTGAAGGAAAAAATCAGCAGAAAATCTGATGTATAGGGCTTTATGCCACGTACACACGATCGGATATTCCGACAACAAAATCCATGGGATTTTTTCCTATGCTCAAACTTCTCTTGTATGCACATGGTCACATGATGTTGTTGGAAATTCCTAACGTCAAGAACGTGGTGACGTGCGACGAGTCAAGAAAATTGAAGTACAATAGCTGGCGCAGCTCTTCAGCTTGATTCCAAGCATGCGTAGAACTTTGTGCTTTCGGAATTGTGTACACGGATTTTGTAAACGGATTTTGTTGTCAGAAAATTTGAGATCCAGATTTCAAATTTTGTGTGTCGGAAATTCCGATGGAAAATGTTTGATGGAGCCCACACACGGTCAGAATTTCTGACAAAAAGCTCCCATCGAACATTTTCCGTCTGAAAATCCGACCGTGTGTAGGCGGCATTAGGCAACTGAGCCCAGACCCAACCGCTTCCCATGAGGCATTGCAAGGCTGACCGTTACAAGCATGACTCCCCCAGGGAGAGGCATGATGGGACTTGTAGTTCTGCAGCAGTTGGGGGGCCACCAGTTTGAGACCCCTAGACTAGAGTATTAGATTCTGGCTTGCATTGTGGCTTGTGTTTTTATGAATGACCATGCTGGTCTGCAACCACCACCATTCACAACACAAGCTGACAGCTATCACTACTGTAGTCCCTCTTTCCACAATAAAAGATAGTCGAACTGGGTTCTGTAGTGTTTCCTCTGAGTCATTTCTCATGTCAGAGGGGAGGAGACACAGGGCTGCAGATTAGATGGGTTAGCCAGTGAGTTTAACTACCCAATAATATAGACTGTGTAGCGCCGGCTCCTGAAGAGCATGCATTATGTGTTTTTGTCATTTAATATTCCTAGAACCGCAGTTTGGTTTTGGGTTCACTTACACAAAATTTTGGTCTCAGTACCAGTCTAGCTGAATTACATTGTGTTCTGCTTGACCATAGGTGGCGCTGTCATCTCTGGCAGGTGCTAGAACGCAGTCCAGTTAGCTGCATTAAGTGGCAATTCTTTCTCTGAACCAGCCCAGTGGGAGTGTCCTCTTGCTGTGCATTCTGCGAGAGGTACTTAAGGTGCTGACGTCGTGTGCTTCGGGGGTTCCGGTCCAGAAGTGCTTTCTGTCTGTTTGCTCCTGGTCCTCCTGACCAGCCCCCAGGGCTCTCATAGACTGGGGTGTGGATCCAC
The DNA here is from genome assembly GCF_037356315.1 of Lithobates pipiens. Lineage (NCBI taxonomy): Eukaryota > Metazoa > Chordata > Amphibia > Anura > Ranidae > Lithobates > Lithobates pipiens. The sequence continues at coordinate 85,679,980 of NW_027507903.1, read as the reverse complement.
CCAATTCCAAGTCTCGGAGCTAGCTAGCCCGAGGCAAAGTAACTGGAGGGAGGTGGTCCGGTGCCGTCTCAGTTTGTGGAGAGGCCCAGGAGCATCCAGGGGAGGGCTCTTTGGGAGAAGGCCACGCAAAAGGTTGGCTTCTCAGAAGGAACCTGGAGGCTTAGTTGAAAGACCCCAAGTGAATCTTATCTCGTATGGTATCGCCGGACCGGGTTCAAGATACTGGTACCGTACGAGGGCTCTCTAAGTTTGTCTGCATCCTTCAGTTATTCAAGTGTTCTACAACAAGTCTTTGGCAGAGACTCCAATTGTGAATGGCTATTCTCTGGATTTCTTAATGTGAGAGACTTGTGAATGGCTATTCTCTGGATTTCCTAATGTGAGAGACTTTTTTCTATTTGACTAAGTTCCAAGAGTACCTGGACTTTCTACCAAAACCCTCTAAACCCATTTCGAGAGACTGTGTTTTGTTATTCCTCTTTTGCAAATAAAAATCCCTCAAGTGGATCTGGTGTCAGTCTCTGCAGTTCTTGGGCCATCTACCTCGGGAAACCCCTAGACATACTTGAGCTCAAGAAGGTAAAGGTAAGCCCAATCAAATCAGCCGCTCCTTCAGGGGTCAGTGTTACAACTGTGCTCCAGTAGTTTTCTACAGGGGTGGTTTCGGTACTCACCTTGATTAGACAGGTTCAGAGACAGGAGTAGAGACAATGACGAAAGACAGAGGCCAGTGTTGTGCCGAAACTTCCCCAAAGGAGCAGTTTTTTATTCATAAAACTGCCCCCCCAATGTATTTAAAAAAATTGCTGCGCAAATACTGTGTGACATAAAAAGTTGCATCGGCCACCATTTTACTCTCTAGGGTGTCTGCTCGAACAGTATATATAATGTTTGGGGGTTCTGTGTAATTTTCTAGCAAAAAAATATATATGATTTTTATATGTAGGAGAGAAGTGTCAGAATTAGCCTGGATGTCAAGGGGTTAATTACCATAAGTAAGTAATATACAAATAATTATTATATATTTTTTTAAGGTAATTTACTATATTTTCTAAATCTGTACAGATGTCAGGTGGATTAACAGACAAATTACTGATGTTTGAAGTTATAACTTCCAACCAGTAATTTCACAGTAAATAAATAATAAATTATTATCTTAGAACATATAGAATATACATATATGATTTAGCTTGTACCTTTTCAGCAGCAGACGATTCTCCCTCTTAACTGTGTGAGAAAAACATGGGATTGTGGGTAAATCTTATACACAGAAACACATGTATTTCCTTGTAGTTAAGAGGGCTGGGCTGGAAAGGAGCATTTGTCTTTTAGACACATGCCCCCTTCTATGACGTTGCAGTGAGAGGCGTGTTCTATGACACTGCAGCATTTTTATTGGACCGCTAGGACCAATGGTACTTTACCATTGGTCCAAGATTCCAAGCTGTTCATTGAGCTCAGTGCCTCTGACAAGAAGTGAGAGGCACTGTGAGCTCATCCTCTCAGTATGCTTCAGAGGGTGCCAGCTTGTATTTGAAGTGGGCACTCTGTATTTAGCTTCTGACAGGCTGAGCAAGGAGCCCCAAAACTCCAGAACCATAGGTCCTAGGAGCCCCAAAGTTAGGCTTCATACCCCCCAAATTTGGGGTCTCTGTAACTCCAGGTCGCCGAGCTACTACCCTTGAAGCTTAATTTTTTTTTTATGTTCATGGCAGGTGAGTCCCTGCCTCTCCTGACTGCACACCCCTAATACAAATGCAGGCCACACTTTTCAAATTTTAATTTGTAAAAAATGTTGATAAACCATTTATCATTTTCCTTCCACTTCACAATTATGTGACACTTTGTGTTGGTCTACCACAAAAAATCCCAATAAAATACATTCATGTTTTTGGTTGTAACCTGACAAAATGTGGAAAATTTCAAGGGGTATAAATACTTTCTCATGGCACTTTAAGGATTAATAAACTACAATACTGTATGTTACATTTTTGGTTTTGGATTTAATACTGTTTTAACCACTTGCCGACCCCCCACGTACATATACTGCAGGGCATCGGCTCCTACAGGTGAAATGACGTACCTGTACTTGATCGCCTCTTCCGTGTTTGCATGTTCTGCCAGTAGGTAGGGAATCTTTGTCTTCCCACAGTACAAGCACCTCCCCCACAGAGTTAGAAAGCACTTCCTAGGAACACATTTAACCCTTTGATCGCCCCTAATGTTAACCCCTTCTCTGCCAGTGTCATTAGTACAGTGGCAGTACATATTTTTTCGCACAGATCACTGTATTGGTGTCACTGGTCCCCAAAAAGTATCCCTTTGTCCACTGAAATGTCGCAGTTTTGCGATAAGTCATTGATGGCTGCCATCACCAGTAAAAAAATTATAAATAAATAAAAATTCCATAAAAATATCCCGTCATGGTACACAATCCACCCCCTCTGCCTCCTTACCCCACTCCCTCTATCCTATCCCTAATCTCCCCTCCATACTTTCATTATTCCTTCCATACATTTCCACCTACCCAAAACTTTCCTTCAAGCCACCCTTGAACCCTACTCTCATCATTGACAACCAGAAGCCACATACCCTACTCAAACACATTCCTAACACATCAATTTCGCCCTACTTGATGCTTTGGGCGGGTAAGAACACAAGAATGTCTATTCCCCAACCTCTTTACTATCTACACTATACAGTCATCCACTTTCATCAAATTCATGCTAGCGAGACATCTAATAAACACTAAACCGCCTACCGACCATTACACACTCATCCGATTATAACGGAAACAACTCCCAAAACTTCCATTATGGGCTTTATTCAGCTGCTAGCATACTCTCTTATGTTCTAATTATTGCAATACAAATTTTCATGGAAAAAAAAAAAATATCCCATCGTTTGTAGACACTATAACTTTTGCCCAAATCAATCAGTGCAGGCATACCCCACTTTACACAATGGGGTTTATTTACTAAAGCTGAAAAGTGTAAAATCAGGCTCACTTCTGCATAGAAACCAATGAGCTTCTAACCCCAGCTTGTTCAAGCTTTGGTAATAAAATCTGGAAGCTCATTGGTTTCTATGCAGAAGGGAACCTGATTTTGCACTTTCCGGCTTTAGTAAACAAACCCCATTGTGTACTTAAAAGTGGGGTATGCCTGTATACGCTTATTGGAATTTTGTTTTACCAAAAACACGTAGCAGAATACATATTGGCCTAAATTTCTGAAGAAATACAATTTTAAAAAAAATGTTATTGGGTGTGTTTTATAGCAGTATGTAAAAAATATATATATATATTTTTTTTCCAAATTGTGTTTTTTTGTTTATAGTGCAAAAAAAAAAAAAAACGCAGAGGTGATCAAATACCACCAATAGAAAGCTCTATTTGTTGGGGAAAAAAAGGCATCAGTTTTATTTTGGTACAGCGCTGCACGACTGCGCAATTGTCCGTTAAATTTGACGCAGTGCCATATCGCAAAAAAAATGCCCTGGTTGTGAAGGGGGTAAAACCTGGAGCTGAAGTGGTTGTTAAAGTGGTTTTCTCTTCCTGCATTCACAGGCTTTACTGACAGCAGCGAAAGCCATTGACTCCTGCTGCTGTCAGTCAAATCCTGTAATTTGACCGAGCCACACTGTGTGTCTATGGGCACACATAGCCTGGCAAGGGCGCTCACCCGCACGTGTGCCCCCAGCATGCTATGGGAGGGGGCACAGGAGAGAAGGAGCTGAGAGCACCGGCCGGGGCCCCCATTGCACAGATCAGGTACGTATGACATGTTTATTATTTTAATAAGGGATACCTCACACTTTTGGAGAATGAGGAACAATCCCTGGTCTACCATCTTCTCTACCAGTTATAGCTTATAATTTGAAGAGATAAAGCGTATACTTTGTAGATAATTGCTGATATTATATGCTGTTTAGTTGCAGCCAGGAGGGCACCTACTATTGGAAATATACTATTTCCACGTTTTTTTCTTTCCAAAAACAATAAGGGAATGTGGATGACTACAGGAATGTATAATGTGGGCACTCAGATCAGATATATGCTGTATGTCCTCTCTTGCTGTCGTAAGCAATATGTGGAGAAGACAACAAGACAAATATGTGACCATGTTTCGGTTTCATCTCTTGAATATTAGAACCAATATGAATAAAAATATTTTAAGACATTTTATAGATTAATACAAAGGTGCTCTTGTGTCATTTAAAGTTCAAATAATAGAAAGAGTGGGTCATTTCATCAGAGGAGGCAATTCTATTTCCTGAGTAAGAGGGAGGTCTATAGGATCTTTAAAGTGTTTGTTACCACAACACTTCATATTCTTGATATGTGTCCTTGTATGAAAAATATCTCTTTGTCTTGATTCCTTTATGTAAAATCCCTAGTGTTTCTGCCAGTCCCTCTTCTTTCCTATTAAAAACTGACCACACTAAGCAGGAGAACACATCATGGTCAGTTCTCTAGCGGAGAACTCAGCCTGCTCTCCTCCAGTGATCAGACTTGTCCTGACAAGCCCCCAATGCAGCCAATTACTGGGAAGCTCAGTGCACTGTTGCTGCTCCTCCCTTCAGCTCTTATGTTGTTGACGTGTATGTATTTTAAAATGGGTACAAGGATCCTTAAAAAGAGGAATGTTGAGTGGGATGCGGCACATTTATATGAATGATATTCTTTTCCCTCTTGGATGCAATTGTTTTCTATACTCTGGTCTTCTGTCAACCTCCTTCCCCTTTTATTTCTACCATTAGGCCCTAATGGGTCAATGTGGTTGTGCAGAATAAAGATAAGCAAATTGTGATGTCATCTGTTAGTGGCTGTTGTCTCGTTTACAGAATACTTGGAATGACAACAGCTCCTTTCCAGCCCAGCACCCAATCCTCTAGAGACAATGGGTAGTGCAAGCTTTGGAAGGGAAAACTAGTTCTACATATTCTACTTAAACCCACCCCCCATACAGTTCTCCATAGCATAGTGACTAATTGTTCTGTGGTCCAAGATATGAACTGGGGGGACTAGAAAAAAAGTCACAATGAACCCAAAAATGTAATATAGTGCAGCTTACCAATTATTAGATGTGGTGACTGCATTCATTTTCTTTTTTTTAGGCTTTTTTCTTTCTGTTTTCACCTGGTGATCGCAGCACTAACACACCTCCTGTATTGGAGTGCCCCCACTTGGGATGAAGGAGCACAGGGGCACCTTTGGACAGCATCATTGTCAGTCTGCAGGGAGGGGAGTGTTAGATGTACTAGCATATATAGATAAACTAACAAATTGAAGCCAAACTCCAGCTCACACTGCAGTTACACAAGAAGTTACAACATCATTCTTTTTTCTTTTGGGATAAAGGTTTTTTTTTTATGAATAAGGAAAAAATGATCATTTTAAGCACCCCTGTCAGTGGTAAATGGTTTGTCTCAACCATATAACGTCTACGTTTGCAGAAGTGCATGTTCTGTTGAAAAACAGCAGACTTGCTGGCCAGTACACCAGCAAGTCGGAAAATAAAGGAAAAGAAAACGAATGCAGCCACCACATCAAAGAATTGGTAAGGTGCAATATTATAAATGTTTGCTTTTGGGTTTACCACTTTAAGATTTAAAGAAACCTGTCTATCCATTTAAAATTCCAATGCTCCCAGCAGCCAGGGTTTCCTTACCTTAGGATTTAAGCTCCGTAGAATTTAACCCGAGGGTTATTTGGGCTCAGATTTCTATGAAAAAATGGTTAATCTCAATTATTAGTCAGGGGTTGCTCCTGTAACACTCGGGATTAATGGTAAGGAGGCTACATTTCAGCATGGTAGATGACTCATTAAGTTTCTGGCCATTGGCAGCCAATCCTCCAAGTTCATTGTGTTTGCTTGTTGCAGTTGTCAAATTCTGGTTGCCAGTGGCCAGAAATGCAAACAAATCAAGTTCTGTCTGTACTCGATTTGTCTGTAAGCAGTGCAGGGGAGATATCAGGAATTTTAATGATATTCAATACTATTTAGAAGCTCCATGCAGTTATTGTTACTAATCTAATTTAAACATACACTAATCAGCCCTAGCATTATGAACATCCACCATAACATTGCGACCGCCCATCTAATGTTGAGTAGTTCCCCCTTTCGATGGCAAACCTTCCCTGACCCTTTAAGGCATGGACTCCACTAGACCATAATGCACCCTGCTGCCATCTCTTCCCCACTAAGCGACACACATGCACCCAGCCATCCACATGATGTAAAAGAAAATGTGATTCATCGGACAAGGCCACGTTCTTCCATTGCCCTGTGGCCCAATTCTGATGATCACATGTCCATGGTAGGCACTTTTGGCTAAGGACAGACACGGGTAAGCATGTGCACCTTGACCAGTCTGTGGCTATGCAGCCCTATACGCAATAAATTGCGTGGCACTGTGTGTTCTGACACCTTTCTATTTTTACTTTTTCAGCAATTTTAGCTGCAATAGCTCCTCTATTGGAACGGACTACAAGGGCCAGCCTTCACTCCCTACATACATCATTGGGCCCTGGCCCCCCATGACCCTGTCACCAGTTTGCTGTTTTTTTCCCTTAGACTACTTTTGATAGGTCCTGGTCTCTGCAGGGAGGGTTGGGGGGGTTTTAGGAGGGGAAGTTTTTGCTGGGAGGGGGATTTGGGTGGAGGTGTCATGCTAGGGGGGTTTGTGCTGGGAGGGGGATTCTAGTGGGATTGTGCTAGGAGGAGGGGGGTTTCTGCTGGGAGGGGGATTTAGGTGGGGGTTGTGCTAGGAGGGGGGTTTGGGGGGGGTTTGTGCTAGGAGGGGGGGTTGGGGGGGTTTTAGAAGGGGAGGTTGGTGCTGGGAGGGGGATTTGGGTGGAGGGGGGTTGTGCTAAGCGGGGGAGTTTGAGGGGTTGCGCTAGGAAGGGGAATTTGGAGGAGTTATGCAAGGAGGGGAATGTGCAAAAAAGCGCATGTGCTCAGAGGCACCTCCTGGTGAGAACAAGCCCTCAGACTGGAGTGCCCCGGGATTGTTTGCGATTCTAAAGGGTGCCTTGGCTGGATAAAGGTTGAAAAACACTGCTATATGTAATAGATACTGTTTGTGTTCTCTGTCTGCAAAAGTCATTTGAATTTACTTATTTCAGGTACTTCTATAGCACTGTCAATTTATGCAGCACTTTACATATACATTGTACATTCACATCAGTCCGTGCCCTCAAGGAGCTTACAATCTAAGGTCCCTAACTCACATTCATACATAAATACACTACAGCCAGTTTACACAGGATGAAATTAAAGGGGAGGGCCAGCTGAAAAAAAAAGAAAAATTAATAGTCAGCAGTTACAAACACTGTAGCTGCTGACTTTTAAACAGCGCACTTACCTGTCCAGGGTGCCCGCGATGTCAACCGCCTGAGGCCGACCCGTTTCTTAGGTCCCGGCGTCGCCATTCTATATAAGGAAAACAGGCTGTGGAGCCTTGCAGCTTCCCTGCCCCCGTTTCCTACTAGCGCTTTGTGAATGGGGCGTGCTGTGTTCTGGGACACACACAGTTCCCAGAACACACCGCGCCCCATTCCCCAGAAGAAAACGCGTGTAGGAGAAGACCAGCGAAGATCATCGCGGAGTAGGAAGATGCAGATGAGGATAATCTGCCTAGCAACAGGCATTTCTGGTAAGTTAAAGAAAATGTTTATTTTTATTTTTTAGGAACATTTTGATGTAGTTTTGTTTTTTAGGGTGGCCCTCCACTTTAACATACCAGCATGTCTTTGGAGTGTGGGAGGAAACCCATGCAGGAACAGGGAGAACATGCAAACTCCAGGCAGGTAGTGTCATGGTTGGGATTTAAACCAGTGACCTTTTTGCTGCTAGGTGAAAGTGCTAACCACTAAACCACTGTGCATTTTTCATAACTATCCTTTTGAGTCACGTGGCGCTGCTGAAAGTCCAGCATGTGTTTTTCAAAACCTTCATGTGTAACAATTATCTTTATAATGAAACAACAGATTTCAGTGCTGATTCCAAAGAGAACAATGAAAGCCATTTTGATTATTGACAGTTTTAGACCAATGGTCTGATACAGTTAACTTGGACCAATTGTATTTCTTCGTGTTAGAAGGATAATCTACAATTACATATATCGCTCACCCCTGAAGGGGTCCCTAAGAATATGCCCAGGTCCCCCTTGCTTGTACAGAGGCTTCTAGTCACGCCATAGTCTGATATACACCATCAATACAGGCTCCATCTATGGGAAGTCTTTTTAGAATTTAATGTTGAAGAACTTGCACAGGTGCAGGGTTTAGGGTCACAGGATACGCCAAAATGATAATAGTAATCAACAGAAGGACAAGCTTCTTAGTGGAAAATCTGTACAGGAGCAAGCACCCACTACAGTCCCAAATCCACAATGTCCCAGGAGCTGTCTTCCACCCAGCTTCTTCATGTAGTTCCTCAGTGAGTGATCTTCACTGGAGCACCGGGTGGAGAGGAGGGTGAAAGCGTCTGGCTCAGGCTCTCAGCAGTGCGCTGAAAGACTGAGACAGGTGCCGGTCAAGCATCTAGGTGGATCCTGACATTATTGTTGGGATCCATGCAGAGCCTGGACTGGCTCTGTGACATCAGTCAAGAGTGGTCTTTAGCCCACTCTCGACTGAGTCTGCGTCCCAGGAGTGCAGAACTGGATGCGCTCCTGTGACCCACAGGAGAAGTCTGGCCAGAAGAACTTTGACCATTCTTCTCCTTTAAGTACCATCAACAGGTAATATTGTTTGCCTTTCATTTAGCTTTAACAATGAGTTATTCATTAAAGGCTCGCCAGGGTGCTCAGGTTCAGTGCATTGAAGTCTGTTATGTGTGTGCAACCCAGTCATGTCAATGGACTGCCAATACACCCCAGTAATGTAAAAGGGCAATTTTGGTCAGGGTAATGCCCCACAATGCAAGGTAGTATGTTATCGCGTATTGTTGTGCACTGCAATGTTGAGCCTGGTTGCCGTTTAAAATACATTTTTCTTTAAGTGTTTTTTTAAAATACATCTTTGACTTTGCCTTTGCCTTGACTTAGCTTGACTACCAACCATCATATAATCTGCTTTTCCTGAACTTTGGCATGGGTGCTGACCACAATCCTAAGCTACATGCCATGATACTTGGTTTGTCTACAAAACATGATACTATGCTGCCTGTATTAACTTTCAAAACTTCCAGCGATGACACTGAACTGTATATGATCTCTGGTGTGTCAACAAACAAAATCCTGAGATGCCTGCGTTCCAGGCAGATTTCGTAACGGAAGTGACATTTTGTCAAGCCCATCTTGGTACACTCGGCCACACTAAGCCTAGAGTCTAAAGTCACCCGACATCTTTTTATACCCACCGAAAATCTTGCATTTTACACTTATTTTTACCACTAAACTGAGCTTATGTGAAATACAGTATTTAAAAGTCCACAACACTGTTTTGTTGTTGAATTTCAAAAGCAGCGGAAATCCTGCTGATCTCACACATTTGCTTATCTGACAGAAGACCACTGCTTGTAAAATTGAACATCAAAACAGTGTCATGGACTTCTAAATACGGTATTTCACGATTCAAGCTCAGTTTAGTGGTAAACACAAGTGTGAAATGCAAGATTTCGGTGGGTGTAAAAAGATGTCTGCTTGGCGACTTCAGACTGTAGGCTTAGCGTGGGCGAGTGCGGGGTGGACCAAGATGCACGTGATGGAATGTCACTTCTGTTACAAGATTTGACGGGTTGCCTAATCTGATGGGACACCTGCAAGGATTCTGACCTGTTAACTTGTTCTTCCTGCCCTAACTTCATTGTCTTGTTTTGACAGTTACTATAGCTCCCCCAAGGTGCGCTTATTCCATTCATTAGGTCTTGCTTTTATTAGAAGGTGCAAGTGTTACCATATTGCTCACATGTACACTTTTGCCATATACCAGGTAAGGTACAAGCTGAAATTCCCTTAAAGGTTTAGAAAAGCATTTATTTACATTGATGATAGTATGCTCTCAACAATTATGTGAATTAAAGCCTGAAAGTGACTATTACAAGGTCTACTCTTGTCTAAATCAGGGTTTAATAAAACAGCATTTTACTTTGTAAAGAATCACATGCAAGGAAAAAAAACCCAGCAATTTTGCTTCCACATGAGTGGATGATGAAAATCGGCAGAGCTCCACCTCATTCACTAAGTTTTGGGGAAAATCCCCTTGCAAATTGTAACTTCTCTTTCAAAGTGAACAGCCTTCAGTGTGCTCTCTTTAGCTAACACTAATATAAATATTCTAAACAATATAAAACAACAGTGTAAAAAGGTATACCTAAAATACATAAAATTGACTACATACCATAATTTCACTTTAAAACACAGTTGGGGAAATTTACAGAAACTGGAGCAGACAGAATCTGCCGCTGTGCATAATCATACATCAGCTTCTATTTTCAAGTTGTTTAGCTAAGCTTTGAATATGAAAGCTGGAAGCTGATTTGTTACAGTTGCTCCAAATTCTGGCTGTTCCAGAAAATGAGGGGAAAGAAAGATAGAAAGAAAGGAAGGGAGGAAGAAAGAAAGAAAATTAAAGAAAGGAAGGAAGGAAGGGAGTAAGGAAAGAAAGAAGAAAGGACGGAAAGGAAAGAAAGACCTGTAAAAACTGTACATTAGCTTTAAATCACTATACAATACAACAAATGTGTAGATAAATTATACAGCAAATTCATGTTTTGTTCCTCCATGACATTGCATTGAAAGAGGGTTTTTACTTTTATTTTTCTTGTTCAAAGAGAAGATTTTTTATCAATTGGATATATGCCCTCCCCCACATCCTGCAGTGAAGTGCCATAGATGGTCTAAATGTCTCAGAGGTGCCAAATTTTGCGAATCTCATCTATGTATTCAAATTGCTAATTTTTTTATTTACCAGCTTTGCATGTACACTTTTGTTTGATCTTCAGATAATCAAGCAATCCATAAATAATGACTTGGTTAATGAATTGCATAAATCAACGATTCTCAAACTGAGCGCCGCGTGAGAGATTTGCAGGTGTGCCATGGGAGTTTTGAAAAATATTTAAAATTGCTAGCGTTTTGAAACCTTGAACATATCGAAAAATGTAATGGTAAATCAATGTCAAAAAAAGTTAAAAAAGTAACATATATAAAAATGCAATCTCTGTCAGTCTGTCAATCATTGGTTCCTTTTGTAACGCAAGATTTGAGTGAGATCTTGGGAGAACTCAATCGCTCGAATTATATTATAATAATAGAGATCGTTCCATTCCAACTTTGATGCTTATAAATAAAGTTTGTTCATTGTTTAGCTATAGAGAAATACTTAAAGTGTTTGTCAACCCTGAAATACCTGGCTGATCCTGTCAGTTTCCACCCTCCCCTCTCTTCTCTGACTCCGATCTATCAGGGTTGTTGAGCCCTGACCCCGGAGTCATCGGTAAGTGCCTTCGTCATCCACAGCCTGCTCTCCTGTGTCTGTGTCTCCCTCTGTCCTACCCCCCCTTCTCTCCCCCCTCCCCTCTCTGAGTGTCAGCTCCCCGATCCTCCCCTCCGGCTCTAAAAAACATTTTTTTTCTATAGTTCCGTTGATATAGAACATTAGGCTTCAAAGTGCATCTCATTTATAAAAATATGTGGTATAATAGCTTACTTCAAAGCGCCGTTCCATGCTCATGTGACTGCCCGCCGGTCTCCTTCCCTCCTCTCCTCTTCTCGACTGTTGTTAGCGGGGGTTTCCCAGCACCTCTACCTGCAGCTATCGCATTGGGAGAGGAGACCAGTGGGCAGTCAGCTGAGTGCCGAACGGCGCTCTGAAATAAGCTATTATAACGCATATTTTTTTTTTTACCTTAACAAGCACTTTAATCAAGTCTGGAACTCTGAAGGGGAAACTAGTAAATGAAAAGCAAGGAAACAAGCTAAAGTACAAAGATTACAATCGATTCAATCTGATTTGCTCTAGAAATCAGGCACATCCTTCACACTAATTGTAAAATTAAATATAAATGTAAAAAATTAGTAAGTTCTTCATCACAAAAATTTTTCAATCTTTTCAGGTGTGCCATGAAAATTTTTAGATCTTTCTGGGGCACCACAAGACAAAAAGGTTTGCCAAAGTGCCAAAAAGTTTGAGAAACACTGGCATAAATGGATTGCATAGATTGAGCATATCTAGAGCTATACTTTACAGAAACCTAAAAATGTCCAATCTACCCAAGAAATTACACCAAATTGCTTTATTCTTTCTATCTGGTACACTTTTAGTTCTACTAAATGAATGAATGAAATTAATCCATAATAATCAGTGTTTTTAAAACTCTTTAGATATGTGTATATAATATTATTAGGTCACATTTTAATATGGTATAATGTTTTACTGTCATGGGTTAAAGGGTTACAACTTTTATACAAAAAATAATTATATATATATATATATATATATATATATATATATATATAAAACTGTATATATACATGTTACAGAAATTGACAATATGGTCTTGTGAGTTGGAAATGAAATATTTTACTTACCATAGGCAATATATACTGTAGTTCCTCAAAATGTTAATTCCAAACACTGAGTTGTTTTATCTTCTACAGACTGTGAAAAACCAATATGTGCTTTAGTGCTTCAGCTCAGTTTAGATTTGTGAATGGAGTGTTTGTGGTCGCCTTAGCAACTGCAAGCAGCAATCAAAGTATTTGAGTCACCAGTGAACCTAAACATACCTGTACAAGGAGTGTCTCCGGCTCATTCAATCTGAAGTATCATAAGCCTGCAAACTTCTCATACACAAGTATAATGATATCATCTAAAATGTTTTTTTTTAATACATTTTATGCAAATGCACAATGGCCGAACGTTAGCATGCATTCATTTCTGCAGAGTGGTAGTAACAGAAAGGTAGAAAACGGATCTATAATTTGATATTTCAAACATCAGCATGGAAATTAAAACCATGTGTGAGAATTTTCTGATAACTTTCAGCCAGCCAGATACAAATTAACGCAGCTTATTCATTAACCATTTCAGCTTCAGAAGATTTACCCCTCTTCATGACCACGCCATTTTTTTACGATACAGCACTGCGTTACTTTAACTGACAATTGAGGGGTTGTGTGATGTTGTACCCAAATAAAATGAATGTCCTTTTTTTCCCACCAGTAGAGCTTTCTTTTGGTGGTATTTGATCCCCTCTGTGTTTTTTTAATTTTCATGCTATAAACAAAAAGACAGACAATAAAAAAAAAAAAAGGTTTTACTTTCTGCTATAAAACATGTTCATTTAAAAATGTAAAAAAAACGAATTTCTTCATAAATTTAGGCCAATATGTATTCCGCTACATATGTTTGGTAAAACCAAAATCTCTAATGCCGCGTACACACGAGCGGAATGTCCGACAGAATTAGTCTCACGGAAGCTTTTCATCTTATATTCCTGAGGGTGTATGCCTCATCTGACTTTTTTTTTCGAAAATTCTGACGGACCTAGAAATAGAACATGTTCTAAATATTTGTAATGGAACCAATTCCTATGGGGAAAACCGCTTGTCTGTATGCTGTTCCGATGGACCAAAAACGATGCATGCTCTGAAGCAAGTATGAGATGGAAGCGATTGGTGTGGTAAAACTAGCGTTTTCGTATTGGAGCTAGCACATTCCTCACGCTGCTAATTCTGTGATCTTTTAATTATTTTCTTATTTATAATGCACAAAGAATGAAGTTGTTTTGCTGCTCATATTCACACAGAGTTCTCACAAACGTATTTCTTCATTATTTCTCCTGATCTCATGAACAATATTGTATTATTTAACCACTAGGCGTCTGCGCTATAGCCGTAAGACGGCTGCAGCACAGACGCCAATTGCCTCCTGTTTTCTTCCATGGGCGCGCATCAGGGAAGTTCTGTGCTGGCCGTGTCCCTTGGTCCCCGATCACAGTGGCCGTTTACAGCGCAATCACAGTGTCCAATGAGAGATAATCTCATATGTAAATATATAAGATCATTTCTCATCGCCAGCTCTCCCTCCTCACACAGAGACAGTGTGTGAGGAGGGAGAGACAAATGTCAGTGCCATCTGTCCCCACTGTCCCCTGTCAGTGCCATCTGTCCCCAGTGCCACCTGTCCCCAGTGCCACCTGTCAGTGCTACCTGTTCCCAGTGCCATCTGTCCCCAGTGCCACCTGTCAGTGCCATCTGTCCCCAGTGCCACATATAAGTGCCATCTGTCTCCAGTGCCATGTATAAGTGCCATCTGTCCCCAGTGCCACATATAACTGCCATCTGTCATCAGTGCCACAACAGTGCCACGTGTCATCAGTGCCATATAGTGCCATCTGTTATCAGTGCCAAATCAGTGTCACATGTCATCAGGGCCACATATTAGTGCCATCTGTCATCAGTGTCACGTGCCACCAGTGCGACTTATTAGTGCCATCTGTCATCAGTGTCACGTGCCACCAGTGCGACTTATTAGTGCCACCTGTCATCAGTGCAACATATTAGTGCCACTTGTCATCAGTGCCACATATTAGTGCCATCTGTCTTCAGTGTCACGTGTCATCAGTGCCACGTATCAGTGCCATCTGTCATCAGTGCCACATCGGTGTCACATGTCATTGTCCTGGTGCTCCAGGGCCTTCAAAAGTGTAATAGGTAGTCAACAATTTAGATGTGTAATTTATGCTCCTAGAACACATGATGGTGCTCCCTGTATGTGGCCAGGCTGTGGAAAAGTCCCACACATGCAGTATTGTAATACTCAGGAGGAGTAGCAGAATGTATTTTGGGGCGACATTTGTGGTATACACATGCCATGTGAGAGAAATAACCTATTACATTGACAATTCTGTGGGAAAAAAAATCTTAATTTTGCAAAGAATTGTGGGAAAAAATGACAAGATCAAAAACCTCCCCATGCCTCTTACTAAATACCTTGGAATGTCTACTTTCAAAAAAGGGGTAATCTGGGGGGTAATTGTACTTTCCTGGCTTGTTCGGGTTGCAAGTACATCAGGTGTGATACATTTTTTATGATTTGCACCACAGCTTGTAGACTCTCTAACTTTCACAAAGACCAAATAATATCGACTAATTTGGGTTATTTTTTACCAAAGATATGTAGCGGTATAAATTGTAGCCAAAATGTATTAAGAAAAATTAATAATTTGCTAAATTTTATCACAGAAACAAAAAAAATATGTGTTTTTTTCAAAACTTTTGGCCTTTTTTCATTTATAGTGCAAAAAATAAAAAACCCAGAGGTGATAAAATACCACCAAAAGAAAGCTCTATGTGTATGAAAAAAAGGACAAAACAATTTATTTGGGTACAGTGTTGCATGACTGAGTAATTGTCATTCAAAGTGTGAGAGCGGTGGAAGCTGAAAATTGTTCTGGTCATGAGGGGAGTTTAAGTGCCCAGTTGTCAAGTGGTTAAAAGCTATATCTCCATAACAAAGTTTACAAATATTTTTTTTATAGTCATTTTTTATTATTTTTTATTTCATCAAGGATTTTTTAGGATTAATTAAAAATTATTTTCTAGTGATCTCCATATATATTTTTTTTTTGGTGTTACCACAATAACATTATTATCTTTTATTTTTTTTATTAAGCTCAAGGGGGTTGGTGTCCCTTGTTAATTTGACATTGTCTTTTTGAAATGTACCTGCTGTCAGAAACCATGAACCAGACCGAGACAGAAGTACAATTAAATCAAAGCATAGCCAGAGACCAGTAACTGGATCGAGTAGTCAGCTAGTCCAGAGTTCAATAACCAGATCGGGTAATCAGCTAGGCCAGAAGTCAGGGATCCAAATGGAGCAACAGCAAGCAGGGTAAGGAGCCAGAAGGGATGTCAGCAAGCCAGTCTTTAAACAGAACCGCAGGAGATGGTTTCTTGTGATATGACCAAGGCGAAGGCAGAGATGAAGTGAGCTGGACAGCTTTAAGTAGGCAAGTCAGACGAGCAGGATCAGGGACAGCTGGGTAACTGTGGAGAGAGATGAGAGCTGGCAATTAGCCGACAGCTGAGCAGCCAGCCCAGAGAATGAAGGGCTAAGCCAGCCCTGACAGTACCCCCTCCTCAATGACCCCTCTCCCTCGGAGGGCCACCGGGCTTGAGGGGAAAATGTCCATGGAACTCGCAGAGGAGAACAGGGGCATGTATGTCCGAGGATGAAACCCAGGAACGTTCTTCTGGACAGTATCCCTTACAGTGCACCAGGTACTGTATGCGCCCGCGGAACCTACGGGAGTCAACAATGGATTGTACCTCATGCTCATGGTTCTCAACCTGAATAGGGTGAGGACATGGCACCAAGGTGGTAAATCGGTTGCAGACCAACGGTTTCAATAAGGAGACATGAAACACATTTAAGATGCGCATACTAGGAGGAAGGTCCAACGTGTAAGCCACTAGATTAATCCTGCGAAGGATGCGGAAGGGCCCAATAAACCGAGGTGCAAACTTCAGTGAGGGAACACGAAGCCAGAGGTTGCGAGATGACAGCCAGATCCTGTCCCCAACCAGGTAGGAAGGCGCAGGCAGATGTCTGCGGTCAGCATGGAGTCTGTACCTATCATTAGCATGACGCAATGCCTCTTGGACTTGTACCTAAATGGAACAAAGACCACGGAGATGCTCCTCTAATGCAGGAATACTCTGTGGAACAAACTTGTCAGGCAACATGGAAGGTTTGAAACCATAATTCACCATAAATGGAGACAATTGGAAGGCAGAATTCAAGGCACTGTTGTGAGCAAACTCTGCCCATGGTAATAGGTCTGACCAGTTGTTATGGTGGTCATAAATATAGCAATGTAGGAATTGCTCCAATGACTGATTGGCTCACTCTACGGCCCCATTAGACTGCTGGTGGTACGCAGAAGAGAAAGCAAGCAGGATTCCCAACTGTGAACAAAAGGCTCACCAGAACTGGGAGATAAACTGACTGACCCTGTCCGAGAAAATCACCTTGGGTAGCCCATGCAAGCGAAAGATCTCCCGAGCAAAAATGGAAGCCAGTTCCTTAGAGGTAGGCAACTTCTTAAGTGGAATACAATGACACATCTTTGAGAACCGGTCAACCACCATAAGGATAACAATGTTGCCTTGGGAGTTGGGCAACTCCACAATGAAATCCATTGATAGGTGGGTCCAGGGCTTCTCTCCATTGGGTATGGGTTGTAGGAGGCCCACTGGAAGGTGTCGTGGAGTCTTACTCTGAGCACACACAGAACAGGCAGCTGCGAAGGCAGTAACATCAGCCCGTAGACTAGGCCACCAGAATTGTTGGGAAATGGCCCAAATTAGTTGATTCTTACCAGGATGGCCAGCTGCCTTGGGAGAATGATAAGTCTGGAGCACGGCAGCATGGAGACTCTCTGGGACAAATCAGCGGTCACAAAGTTTCTCAGGAGGAGCATGGACCTGAGCAGCAAGAATTTTGTCACCCAAAGGAGAAGTAAGACTGGTGCAAACTGTAGCTAAGATACGATCAGGAGGAATCACAGGAACTGGAAACCGACTCCGACTTGGAAGCGGTGGAAAATTGTAATGACAAGGCATCAGCCCTTACATTCTTAGTACCGGGTAAGAATGAAACAATGTAATTAAAACTTGACAAGGAAAGAGCCCATCACACCCTTCTGGGAGAGAGGCTCTTAGCCTCAGACAAGAATGTAAGATTCTTATGGTCAGTAAGAATAAGAACTGGCACAGTGATACCTTCAAGGAGATGCCTCAATTCTTTCCGGGCTAAAACAGCTCTCTGTCACCAATCTCATAATTGCACTCAGCAGGTGACAATTTCTTGCATAGCGCTCTCAGATTTAGGACGTTGAGACAGAAGGGTGCCAACTCCAGTCTCAGAAGCATCAACTTCTAGGATAAAAGGCAACGTAGGATCAGGATGTGCCAACACAGGAGCAGAAACAAAGGCAGCCTTGAGAGTCTCAAAGGCCTTAATGGACTCCGGAGACCAACTCTGTGGGTTACCGTCCTTTCTGGTCATATCAGTCAGGGGCTTGACCAGAGACGATAAGTTACGAATAAACTTCCGATAGTAGTTGACAAAGCCCAGGAAACGCTGCAGAGGACGTAAAGCCACAGATCTAAGCCACTGTAGGACTGCCGAAAATTTCTCTGGGTCCATCGAAAAACCAGCAGTGGAAATGACATAGCCCAGGAATGTAACCTGTTCACGATGGAACTCGCACTTCTCCAGTTTACAATAGAGATTGTTCTCTCTTAGTTTCTGAAGCACACGACAGACATCTGTGTGGTGGCTCTCCAGGGACTTGGAAAGTATGAGGATATCATCGAGATAAACTACCACACATAACTGCACATAACTGCAACAAATCTCGGAGGACATCGTTAATAAATTCCTGGAAAACTGCCGGGCCGTTACAAAGGCCAAAAGGCATTACCAGGTACTCATAATGGCCTGTTCTGGTATTAAACGCAGCCTTCCACTCGTCGCCCTCCTTAATGCGCACAAGATTGCATGCCCCTCTCAAGTCAAGCTTTGTGAAAACCGTTGCTCCCTTGATGCGGTCAAATAACTCTGTAATCAATGGAATCGGGTAGGCATTCTTAATTGTGACACAATTGAGACCCCTATAATCTAAGGTCTCAGTTCACCACTCTTCTTCACAAAGAAGAAACCAGCAGGAGACGAGGATTTGTGGATGAAAGCTCGAGAAAGTGCGTCTGCAACATACTCCTCCATGACCTTATCCTCCAAGACTGACACAGAGTAAACTCGGCCACCAGGAGGTATGACACCAGGTTGAAGGTCAATAAGACCGGTGTGGAGGCAAACTATCGGCTTGACCTTTGTCAAAGACATCTCTAAAATCGCGGTACTCCTCCGGCAGGGAGGAGAGTGAAGAGGTGCACAGGACCTTGGATACCTTCATGAAGCATGTCTCACTGCATTGTGGTGACCAGGAGACAACCTCAGCACGGATCCAATCAATAGAGGGGTTTTGCCTCTGTCACCAAGGATAACGAAAACCAGCAGAAATCTGGGTGAGGAAATAACTTGGAATTGGATTATCTCATGGTGAAGACCCCCTACGGCCATGGACAACGGACGTGTCTCATGAGTCACATGGGCAGGCTGTAAAGGTCTCTGGTCAAGAGCCTCAATGGCAAGTGGAGTGTCACGCAGCTGCAGCGGAATCGAGTGCTGCGAAACAAATGCAGCATCAATGAACAGGCCTGCAGCCCCAGAGTCGATTAGATCCTGTATCTCAATGGATGACTCAGCCCAAGAAAGGGTGACCGAAACCAGGGGCTTCTCCTTCTGGATAACTGGGGATGAAACAACGCCACCTTATGTCTGTCCATGACAGGACTTCAAGGTTCGGGCATTCCCTGGAAAGGTAGGAGAAGACTTCAAAAAGTGACCTGCTTGGCCACAGTAAAGGAACAATCTCTCCCTCCTCCTAAAGGCTCTCTCATCCGCATAGAGACGCGTAAAGCCCAGGTGCATGGGTTCATCTTCACTGACCGACTCGGTACCAGGAGGCATGGGAGGTGAGGGAGGCACGGGTGGGACTGAAAAGCTCGGAGGCAAACGTACAGGAGGTTTCCGCAAACGCTCCTTAAAAGAAAGTCTTTCTCTGAGCCTGTAGTCAATGAATATGGCAAACGAGATCAAGCTCTCCAGCTCGGTGGGTATATCTCTGTCTGCTATCTCATCCTTGATGGAATCCGAGAGACCATGAGAAAAAGCAGCCATGAGGGCCTCATTGTTCCAAGCAACCTCTGCTGCCAGAGTACGGAATTCAATGGCGTTGTCAGGAAATGTTCCATCCGCTGATAATATCTGTCTTTTGGCGTGCAGTACTGAGGTCCACCAGCAGGTGTCTCCTGTCAGTTTTGAGCTGTCAGGAGAGCTTTTCCCTGCTGATGTTATATCATCTTTGGGCTGCAGTACTGGCGTCCACCAGCGGATGGATCCTGGCAGTATGGAGCAGGCAGCACCTCCTGCAATCAGGTGTCACTTGAGGCCAATCACAGGCCTATAAATAGCTGGCAAGCACTCATATGTTTGCTTTGGTATTGTCCTTGTGCCCTGACCTGCTGCTTGTGAGCCTGAGCCTGAGCCTGAGCCTGAGCCTGAGCCTGAGCCTGAGCCTGAGCCTGAGCCTGAGCCTGAGCCTGAGCCTGATTCTGACCTTGGCCTGCCTATCGTTTACGATCCTGGTATTTGCCATTCATTGTACATATCTGTCTGTTGTTGTTTGGGGGTCTCTGTTGGTTGATTTATTGCACTGAGTGGTTGTATTTATATTATTCACTTTCCTTAATAAATCATTATATTTCACTTATACACATTTGAGTTTCCTCTGTTGCAGTCCACATAGTTCTGGTCTTATCTGATACATGACAGAATACCAAGGCCATCCCTGACCAGAAGTGGCTACACAGAGGAACCATCTTGGTTCAGGTTGCTTACTGAAATGAATTTAGAGGTGATTCGTTATTATGCTTTGCTGGCGTCTGAGACTAGTGACTATCTCCGCCAGACACTGAAAGAGTGGACCAGTGATCAGCTGTTGGAAACCATTCATTTAGCTCACTCCTGGGCTGATCAGGGCTGTATGCTGTTTGGGGATGTTCAGCCATTAATTCAAATCTGCACAGAGCTGGCCCTGCCCTGCATCCCAGAGGGCCATGATGATTTTTCTCCCCCTTTCAGTATTAATCAAGTCACATCACTGGTATGGCTTCTGGAAGATGATTCCCCTTACTTTTTTGAGCATTACACAGCCTGTTCCCAACAGATGATAATAGAATGTCCTGATTCCATACAATCCCTTGTCAGACAGGCAGTATGTAACCCACAGTTTGTACAACCACTACTTTTAGCATGGTCTGGTATTTTGCAATCAGCCACAGCCAGCCCACAACAAACCATCTCTGCTACCAAACGCCTGCCTGCCCAAGAGTCTCTTCCTCCATCACCTATGGCAACCTCAGTTTCAGCCCAATATACTCTACTCCCCACCAAATATCAATACCCTGTTTCTTCCTGCTGCACATATCCTGCCTTTAATCCAACTGCCTCTTTCCCGTGGCCCACTATCCCTCAAGAACTTCCCCCAGCCACTGTTACCTCTTCCCTGCCATATTCCAACCCTTCTCTCCAGTCTGCTTCATCCCCTACCTATAGATCTGAAGCTACCTACAGGACTTCAGTAGCTAAATCTAAAAAGAGACGGAAGTTCTTTCCTATCCATTTGATCCTGCCAGTAATGCAACCTGCCTCCACACCAACCAACCTGCTCCAGTCTGCCTGCATGCCAGCTGAACCTGATCACCCACCTGATTCTGCCAAACATCTGCCTGCTATCCAGCCAGTGTCTCCGTCTGAAGTTCCTGTGTTCCAGTCTGATGCCTTCCAGTCTGATGTCCCGGCCTTCCAGTCTGATGCCTTCCAGTCTGATGTCCCGGCCTTCCAGTCTGATGTCCCGGCCTTCCAGTCTGATGCTTTCCAGTCTGATGTCCCGGCCTTCCAGTCTGATGTCCCGGCCTTCCAGTCTGATGTCGCGGCCTTCCAGTTTGATGCCTTCCAGTGTCTGATGTCCCGGCCTTCCAGTCTGATGTCTTCCAGTCTGATGTCCGGCCTTCCAGTCTGATGCCTTCCAGTCTGATGTCCCGGCCTTCCAGTCTGATGCCTTCCAGTCTGATGTCCCGGCCTTCCAGTCTGATGCCTTCCAGACTGATGTCCCAGCCTTCTAGTCTGATGCCTTCCAGTCTGATGTCGTGGCCTTCCAGTCTGATGCCTTCCAGTCGGATGTCCCGGCCTTCCAGTCTGATGCCTTCCAGTCTGATGTCCCGGCCTTCCAGTCTGATGCCTTCCAGTCTGATGTCCCGGCCTTTCAGTCTGATGCCTTCCAGTCTGATGTCGTGGCCTTCCAGTCTGATGTCGCGGCCTTCCAGACTGATGCCTTCCAGTCTGATGTCCCGGCCTTCCAGTCTGATGTCCCGGCCTTCCAGTCTGATGCCTTCCAGTCTGATGTCCCGGCCTTCCAGTCTGATGCCTTCCAGTCTGATGTCCCGGCCTTCCAGTCTGATGTCCCGGCCTTCCAGTCTGATGCCTTCCAGTCTGATGTCGCGGCCTTCCAGTCTGATGTCGCGGCCCTCCAGTCTGATGCCTTCCAGTGTCTGATGTCCCAGCCTTCCAGTCTGATGCCTTCCAGTCTGATGTCCCGGCCTTCCAGTCTGATGTCCCGGCCTTCCAGTCTGATGCCTTCCAGACTGATGTCCCGGCCTTCCAATCTGATGCCTTCCAGTCTGATGTCCCAGCCTTCCAGTCTGATGCCTTCCAGTCTGATGCCTTCCAGTCTGATGTCTCGGCCTTCCAGTCTGATGCCTTCCAGTCTGATGTTGCGGCCTTCCAGTCTGATGCCTTCCAGTCTGATGTCCCGGCCTTCCAGTCTGATGTCCCGGCCTTCCAGTCTGATGCCTTCCAGTCTGATGTCGCGGCCTTCCAGTCTGATGCCTTCCAGTGTCTGATGTCCCGGCCTTCCAGTCTGATGCCTTCCAGTCTGATGTCGCGGACTTCCAGTCTGATGTCGCGGCCTTCCAGTCTGATGCCTTCCAGTCTGATGTTGCGGCCTTCCAGTCTGATGCCTTCCAGTCTGATGTCCCGGCCTTCCAGTCTGATGCCTTCCAGTCTGATGTCCCGTCCTTCCAGTCTGATGCCTTCCAGTCTGATATTGCAGCCTTCCAGTCTGATGTAATAAGAATTATATTGAAAAGGACCCAGGCGCTACCTATAATAACTAAATAGAGCTCTGTATGTGTATGTGTAAAAATGTGTGTGCACACACGTGCACCCCCAACGGAGGGGGATAAACACCAAAGTGAGTAATGGTTAAATTCCCCAGCACGCACGAGTGAGAGAAGACCAGGAGGGAGGAGTAGGCAGGGCAGGCTTCAGAGAGGTACTATATAATGTATAACTCTCGCCCAAAAATAAATAGTTGACAGGAAAGTATAACTCCAATATAAATAATTACAAGAGGAAAGGAGACCTACAATACTGGCTCAAATAATACTAGGGGGTATTCAAGTTCAACCTTAATGATACCATAAAAACATCATAGGTGCATATATAAATAACACTATATCATACAGATATATACGTATACCCAGTATAAGATAAGTGTTAAAGTGGTTGTAAACCCTTACAAACCACTTTGACCTACAGGTAAGCCTAGATTAAGGCTTACCTGTAGGTCCAAGAAATATCTCCTAAACCTATACGGTTTAGGAGATATTTGCCCGAAGACAGGCATCGCTGTTTACGGCACATGCATCGTAGACAGCGGCGCGCAGGCGCACTGAGCGCGGCATTTCCAACAATGGAGCTGCCACGCGTGTTGGCTCCCGTGCGCATGCACGGGAGTGACGTCATCGCGGCTCCGCCGAATGACAGCGGCGGAGCTGCGAGACCCCACCGAAAAGATGGATGCGCCGGACTACAGGGGACAGCAGGGTTTACTTCCTCTTTAAGATTATGCATATAAATGTGCAAAAGTGCAAAAAACAGCAAAATTGTGCAAAAATTGCAAAACCATTAATTGGTCACATGAAATGGAGAAAATTGTGTATAAAATTAAAACCAAAAAAAAAAATATATATATATATATATATATATATATATATATATATATATATATATATATATATAAATATAACTTAGTGCATAAAGTCCATGGACAGATACATTAGTTGATCAGTGGAGCGTCCTTATAAAAAACAGGTAAGTGCAATCCTTGTGAGAAACAAATAAGTGCAGTCCAGATCAAGGTAGAATTAATATATGCTCTAGGTCTTCAGGCAGATGCAGTTTAAAGTGACTGGTGCTCAAACATATGGAATTCAGGTGACTTCCGTGCTCACCCCCTCAGATCCCCACTCACCGAATCCCTATGCCCACGAAGGGCAAGCAAGCCTGTATGATTCACAGTGCAGGATCTGGTTACTCCACGGGGAAGAACATCCAAAGAGAACGACCTTCCACCCTTATCTCCTTCCTCGGTATATGGAGAGTTTCCACTAGGCTGGTGGTGGTATATCGGGGTATCCTCAGAAAAATGAAAGGGGTCTCATAGTGCAGTAATTCCAAGGTCTCAAGTGTTAAGTTCAAAATGTAAACTTTATTAGTTGGGGCATCGGAAAAAAACTAATTTTATTATAAAAAACAATCAAATAACATAAGCCCACACGGGAAGTGGTTTACATAGTGTAACAACGAACACAGTCCCAGGATGGTAGCTGTACCATAGATAAATTAATAAAAAATTAAATGAAGAAAAAATATATATATTACATTTTTTTTTTTAAATATAAAGCTAAAAATAGACCAGGGCAAGAGTATTTGCACACCCCCTCTGAATAAGCGATGGAAACAGAGGAGCCCTTTGGTGAGGTTACCCCAACCCCTGGGGTCACAATGCAGCTCCGAGGCGTGACACCCTAGGGGAGAGCCACTCACCGTTGGTCTTAGCGGGGGTTAGTAGGAGACCTTAGCTGTCTGGCAAACCGGTACGCGAGCGGGGGAACGAGCGGAGGTATCCCTCCTGGTCTTCTCTCACTCGTGCGTGCTGAAGAATTTAACCATTACTCACTTTGGTGTTTATCCCCCTCGTTGGGGGTGCACGTGTGTGCACACACATTTTTACACATACACATACAGAGCTCTATTTAGTTATTATAGGTAGCGCCTGGGCCCTTTTCAATATAATTCTTATTACTGACACAGCTCACGATCCTCTATATAGGAGTGTGAGGTATAGGGGCGGCGACACCTGTTCCAGTGTTCTTTACTGGTTTATGTTTTTTTGGCGTATCCACATATACCACCTAGCGCGGTCTTTGGTCCTTTGTGACCTGTGTTTTAAAAAATCCTTCCAGTCTGATGCCTTCCAGTCTGATGTTGCAGCCTTCCAGTCTGATGCCTTCCAGTCTGATGTCCCGGCCTTCCAGTCTGATGTCCCGGCCTTCCAGTCTGATGCCTTCCAGTCTGATGTCCCGGCCTTCCAGTCTGATGCCTTCCAGTCTGATGTCCCGGCCTTCCAGTCTGATGCCTTCCAGTCTGATGTCTCGGCCTTCCAGTCTGATGTCCCGGCCTTCCAGTTTGATGCCTTCCAGTCTGAGGTCCCGGCCTTCCAGTCTGATGCCTTCCAGTCTGAGGTCCCGGCCTTCCAGTCTGATGCCTTCCAGTCTGAGGTCCCGGCCTTCCAGTCCGATGCCTTCCAGTCTGAGGTCCCGGCCTTCCAGTCTGATGCCTTCCAGTCTGAGGTCCCGGCCTTCCAGTCCGATGCCTTCCAGTCTGAGGTCCCGGCCTTCCAGTCCGATGCCTTCCAGTCTGAGGTCCCGGCCTTCCAGTCCGATGCCTTCCAGTCTGAGGTCCCGGCCTTCCAGTCCGATGCCTTCCAGTCTGATGTCCTGGCCTTCCAGTCCGATGCCTTCCAGTCCGATGCCTTCCAGTCTGATGTCCCGGCCTTCCAGCCCGATGCCTTTCAGTCTGAGGCCTTCCAGTCTGATGTCCCGGCCTTCCAGTCTGAGGCCTTCCAGTCTGATGTGCCTGCCTTCCAGCCTGCCGTCCCGGTGCCTGCCTTCCGGCCTGCCATCCCGGTGCCTGCCTTCCAGCCTGCCGTGCCGCTGCCTGCCTTCCAGCCGGCCGTGGCGCTGCCTGCCTTCCAGCCTGCCGTGCCGCTGCCTGCCTTCCAGCCTCCCGGTCTGATGTGCCAGCCTCCCGGTCTGATGTGCCAGCCTCCCGGTCTGATGTGCCAGCCTCCCGGTCAGAGGTGTTCCTGTCTGCTGTCCAGCCTGAAGTGCCGTTGCCGGCTGTCCAGCCTGCGGTGCCCGCTGCACCAGCTTGAAGTGCCTGTGCCCGCTGCTAAGCTTGAAGTGCCCACTGCTAAGCTTGAAGTTCCCGCTGCTCAGCTTGAAGTGCCCGCGCCCGCTGCTCAGCTTGAAGTGCCCGCGCCCGCTGTCCAGCTTGAAGTGCCCGCGCCCGCTGTCCAGCTTGAAGTGCCCGCGCCCGCTGTCCAGCTTGAAGTGCCCGCGCCCGCTGTCCAGCTTGAAGTGCCCGCGCCCGCTGTCCAGCTTGAAGTGCCCGCGCCCGCTGTCCAGCTTGAAGTGCCCGCGCCCGCTGTCCAGCTTGAAGTGCCCGCACCCGCTGTCCAGCTTGAAGTGCCCGCACCCACTGTCCAGCTTGAAGTGCCCGCTGTCCAGCCTGATGTGCCTGTTGCACAGTTCAAGGTGACTGCTGCCCAGTCTGACAATCCGGACCCTGCCGATGACCTGCAGCCTGCCGCCCAGTTCGATGTGCCTGCTGCTAAACCTGTTATGTCTTCACCTGCTGTCCAGCTTGAGATGCCCATTGCCTGGTTTAATGTTTTAGACTGTCTTCATATCCAGCTTAATGTGACTCCGCCTGCTGCCCAGCTTGATGCCATGGACTTGTCCCAGCAGCAGCTAGTTGGAGCGTCCGGAGGCCGCTCCTTTGAGGGGGGGTACTGTCAGGAAATGTTCCATTTGCTGATAATATCTGTCTTTTGGCGTGCAGTACTGAGGTCCACCAGCAGGTGTCTCCTGTCAGTTTTGAGCTGTCAGGAGAGTTTTTCCCTGCTGATGTTATATCATCTTTGGGCTTTAGTACTGGCGTCCACCAGTGGATGGATCCTGGCAGTATGGAGCAGGCAGCACCTCCTGCAATCAGGTGTCACTTGAGGCCAATCACAGGCTTATAAATAGCTGGCAAGCACTCATATGTTTGCCTTGGTTTTGTCCTTGTGCCCTGACCTGCTGCTTGTGATCCTGAGCCTGATTCTGAACCTGTTCCTGCGCCCTGAACCTGTGACCCGTGGTTCTGATCCTGTTTCCCTGTCCTGGTCCCTACCCTGTCCCACCTGTTACCATCATCCCTGTCCTGCAGTCTGACCTGTCCATCCTCTCCATGTCTTGTGTTCCTTACCCATTCTGCTGATCTCCCCATGTATGACCTTGGCCTGGCTTGTGCCTCTGATTCTGGACTGCCTTGTGTTTATCTACTGATCCTCTGTGCATGACCCTGGCCTGCCTATCGTTTATGATCCTGGTATTTCCCATTTATTGTACATATCTGTCTGTTGTTGTTTGGGGCTCTCTGTTGGTTGATTTATTGCACTGAGTGGTTGTATTTATATTATTCACTTTCCTTAATAAATCATTATATTTCACTTATACACATTTGGGTTTCCTCTGTTGCAGTCCACACAGTTCTGGTTTTATCTGATACATGACAGGCGTAGTCGGCATCAGTTCTCGTACTCTGTTTGATGGACATGAGGCACTTGTCAGCAGAAGCGGAGCGTGCGGGAATGTCAAATACCCTTTTAAAGGAGGCCACAAACTCAGGGTAACTCAAGACGACAGGTTTTTGCGTCTACCATAGAGGGTTAGCCCAGGCCAAGGCTCTCTCAGAAAGCAAAGATATCACAAAACCTACTTTGCTTCTGTCCGTGAGAAATGCCTGGGGCAGCATCTCAAAGTATATCTCAAACTGATTGAGAAACCCTCTGCATTGAACTGGATTGCCCCCAAATCACTGGGGAAGCAGAGCGGGACCAGACATACCTCTTATAGAGCTAATACTCGAGGCGGGTGCCTGCACAGACTGGTGCAACAGCAGGGACAGTCTGTGACTCAGGTTGTCCCGGAGCAGCCACAGTGGGGGATTCCAGGTGACACGTGTGACTCAGGAGCGTTTTTAACGCCAAGGCAAACTGATCCATGCAGTGATCCTGCTCATCCAATCTGGAAAAAATATTACCAACAAGTGGATTGACTGTATCTTCTGAATTCATGGCCTTCGCCTACTGTCAGAAACCATGAACCAGACCGAGACAGAAGTACAATTAAATCACACTTGTTTATTAATAAAAAATAAAAAGGTAAATAGAGTAAGCGTAGTCAAAGCATAACCAGAGTCCAGTAACCGGATCGAGTAGTCAGCCAGTCCAGAGTTCAATAACCAGATCGGGTCATCAGCCAGGCCAGAAATCAGGGATCCAAGTGGAGCAACAGCAAGCAGGGTAAGGAGCCAGAAGGGATGTCAGCAAGCCAGTCTTTAAACAGAACTGCAGGAGATGGTTTCTTGTGATGTGACCAAGGCGAAGGCAGAGATGAAGTGAGCTGGACAGCTTTAAGTAGGCAGGTCAGACGAGCAGGATCAGGGACAGCTGGGTAACTGTGGAGAGAGATGAAAGCTGGCAATTAGCCGACAGCTGAGCAGCCAGCCCAGAGAAGGAAGGGCTAAGCCAGCCCTGACACCTGCCTACTCACAAACAAACTGTCCTTTTTGTAGAAAAATACATAGGAAAGTATTTTCAGAAAATAAAATCTCCATTTACTCTGGGTAACAAAATAAAGAGGAAGGCAATGCTGGAGAAACTTTTGGAATTTGTGAAGCCTTTTGGCCCTCAGGGCATACATCAAGCCAAGTCAAGAAAATTGGAAGCTTGAGGAGTCCATATAATTTGGAGCGCAATCTGGTCCAGGAATCCCCAAGATTAGGACCAGCAGCAGATGACATATGTGTCACCAGACTGTGGTACTACACCAGCCTGCGTCTTCTGTCAGACCAGAGTGAAGCCAGGTCATCACTTTCTTCTCTGGGCTGCAGCCTTCCCGCCACGCTTCCCTGCAGCCTTCCCTGCAGCCTTCCTTGGAGGCTGCACCTCTGGTTGTGGACTTGTGGCAGGAGGAGGAGGAGGAGGAGGATGGGCTTGCTCATATATGTGGCTGTTCTCAGTCAGCTGGCTCCTCAACCCCTTCAAAAATAATTCCCTCACAGAGGAGGCATTGGCCCTTCTCCAATTCTAGCAACCTGGTGGCTAGATAGCAGCCATAGGCCTCTTCAGCATTGGGGGGGCTCCTGAGGACATCAGTTGCTTCCCTAATGAGGCCCAATGCTGCCTCCTCTGTCATCGTCCCCTTCCTGGGCCTTTTGGTGGTAAGGCAGAGGAGAGGCACCTGGGATTGGGTGAGGCTCCTACTGGGCCTGCCCTCCTCCTAGTTGCCACTGAGCACGGCCTCCTCCTGGCTGACACTGGGCACGGCCTCCTCCTGGTTGCCACTTTCCAGACCCTCCCCCTGGCTGAGATCATCCTGTGTATAAAAAAGGAAAATAGTTTTGGTCTTTGCTTCATCAATCACACACAATTTTCAGCTCACTACTTGCAAATTCAATGTTAATAAATAGAAAAGACTATCATTCTGACCCCAGCATTTTTCAAGCTGTTCACAAACATTTTTGGCTACTACTGTCAATTGATATGTGTACATAATTTTTTTGATAAAATCATTAATTTGTAATCAATTATCACATCTAGTTAACATCATTATTATTAGGACAATAAATATGTCTAAAAATAATATACCTGGCTCCAGCTTGGCACATCCACTTCTACCAAGATGGAAGGCCCAGGTTGTTCCTCGTCAGCCTCTGCTGGGGTTGAGGGAAGAGTTGAGGGAAGGCTGCAGGGAAGGGTAGAAAGAGATTCCCTGCCTTCAGTCTGGTTGTCCAGAAACCGCAGTTTGTTGAAGTACCAGAGCCTTAATATAAGGGCTCAACAATGCCAAGGGTTGGTGAAAGCAGGGGTCCATCATCCGAAGATAATTTCGAAAATCATCTGGATTATTCTCCTGGAGATCCCGCAGCAAAGGCATATGACATAATTGGTCGCAATTAATAAAACAACCAATTTTTGGTCCAAGAAATCCTCCTCAAAAATGGGAAGAGCTCCCCTAATATGGGGTTTTTAGGCAGCAAAACATAAGGAAAAAAGGGGGAATAATAATAAGTAGACAATATATGAAAAATTGGTATTTAATAATATGACGAAAAAACTCTTTGCATGGTTATTAAAACATGAGCTCCAGTGGGAAATGAATCTGCATTGAGTCTGCATGCAAAGACTGACATTCAAATTCATACCACTGACTGGTCTAATTTTAGTATGAAGGAGTTCAAAGCCCTGCGGGATTTGACACTCCTTTCAGGAAAATAACACCTTAGATATGATAGATCAGATAGATTTGGAAACCTTACTTAAAAATGTCAATGATTCTACGGTGAATCCCAAAACAGTTTTCAAAAAACCCTCCGCCAAATTCCCCCCCCCCCCCCCCCCCCAGTCTCAATTAGAGTATAGATACATTTGTTTAAACAAACAATTCGAGATATTTGAAAATTATCATGTAAGAAAATTCACCCGGATAATCTAACCCTTGAGGAATTCAAGCTGTGGACACACTGTGCAATGATGTAAAAATTATGGTTAAACCCTCGGACAAAGGAAGGAAGGTGGTTTTGATGGATAACCCTGACTATGTACATATGTGTCAGGACATCCTGGATAATAGGGATTGGTACATACCGATTCCTGTTAGACTAATACAAACATACTACTCAAAGTTTTATGACTTGATCGACTCAGCCCTAGATAGAGGGGTCATCACCACAGATCAATATGAGTTCATCAGGGTAAAACACCCCAGAGTGGCCACATTCTACAGCTTGCCTAAAATTCATAAATGCCAGACCCGGCCCCTGGGGCGACCTATTGTCTCCGGTAGGGGAGGGATAACGGAGAACTTGAGTAAATTTATTGACTCATTTCTACAACCATTTGTCACCTGTATTCCTTCTTTTTTGAAGGATACAATACACTTGCTACAATCAGTAAAGGATCTTAACCTATCGGCTAACTCACTATTAGTTGCCATTGATGTGGAGGCACTGTACAGTTCGATCCCCCATGTTAAGGGGATCACAGCTGTGGGGAGGCTCCTACACCAAAGTGGCAAGTATGATCAGGATTTAAATGATTTTATCATTGATGGGTGATACCACTACCTCCAGGTGCAGGGCGTGGCCATGGGCACATGTTGTGCCCCGGCCTACGCCAACTTGTACCTGGGGGAGTGGGAGCAAGCCCTCCTAGGTGACAGGGACCTCGTCATGTATACGAGCCACATCATCAAGTGGCTACGGTACATTGATGACGTCCTCGTCACCTGAGAGGGGTCAGAGGATTTACTGCTGGAGTTTCATGCTCATATTAATCACAACATTCACAATCTCAAATTCACCACGAGCTATGATCACGACAAAACTACATTTTGTGGACGTCCAACTTGGGCACACTTCTGGAAACCAAATCACCACTACACTTTTCCACAAGGACACCGTGGGTAACACGGTGCTCCATGCGGATAGTTTTCATCCTGTGGCACTCAACCAGTCAATACTCTACAGGCAGTACCTGCGTTTACGCTGAAACTGTCCGATGACTTCTTGTTTAAACAAGAAGCAGACAAATTACAATCTAGATTATTGGCACGAGGCTACAGCCACTCTTGCCTATGCAAAGCTTACAATAAAACGGCATGATTTACTTAAAAAGAGGGTTGGGAGTGACCCTGGTTCAGATCCAACCAGGATCATCCTATTCTGCTCTAAACAACATCAAGCTATTAGGAACATTGTTCAGAAGCATTGGTCCATTCTTATGGATGAGCCGAAGGTTGGCAGTTTTATTTCAGCAAATCCCTCAATCACGTTTAAACGGGCCACTTCATTACAGGATAAGTTGGTCCAGTGTGAATTTAAAAATGAATCGAAGCCCTTGTACACACGGTCGGAGATTCCGACGGAATGTGTCCGATCGGATTGTTTTGTCGGATATTCCGACTGTGTGTGGTCTGCATCGGACTGTTTCCGTCTGAGTATCCGACGGACCAACTTTTCCAACTTGCCGGTAAAATTTTCAGACAAAATGCTCCGATCGGACATACTCCGATCATGTGTAGTGCCATGCATGCTCAGATCAAATTCCTACACCAAAGCTATTGGCTACTAGCGTGAACGTAGTCTCGACGTAACGAAATAACGTAATCACGACGGATTTTCTGACAACTTTGTCCGACCGTGTGTATGCAACAGTTTCGAACAAAATCCGTCTGAGAAAATCCGACGAACAAAATCCCACGGATTTGGTTGTCAGAATCTCCGACCGTGTGTACAAGGGCTAAGAGATTGAAGCACTGTTCAATCTCCGGTTCATTTTCATGTGGTCACTGTTCATGCTGTAAATACATAAGACGTGAAAAAGCCTTCTGTCTCTCGAAAGGAAAGATTTTTCAGTCCTTGCACTTAGCAAATTGCCAAATACGTGGGGTCCTGTACCTCATGTCTTGTGAGTGCGGGGCATTTTACGTTGGAAAAACGAAGCAGGAATTCCATCGACGTATGTCAAAACATATTTACAGTATGCAAATTGGAAACTACTATCTCCCATTAGGGCGCCATGTGGTTGTGGCACACAACTACAGGATGACCATTGTATCCTTCACCGCACTCAATCTAATTCACATTCCAGATCGATGTGGCTATTGGAACAAACTATTGCTTCAACACAAGCAGCGGTGGATATTTAAATTAGGTGCCACCTCTGCTCCGGGATTAAATGAATCGATTTATTTTGCTCCCTTTCTTAAGGGGTTTGTTTCTGGTAAAACACAATAACCCAATGTTTTGGAAATATCCTGATATTTTGCATAATGTCCTGGGGATGTATTGTAAACTTCCTGCTTCAAAAATTCCCTTCTTTCCTTTAGTATAACATCATTATTTTCCTTTTATGACCAAAATTCACCTAATATTAGATGTCTCAAGTACTTACATATTTCATGTAAATATATCATATCTCACCGTGACATGAGTTGAGATAACTGTACTTGACAGGTATGTTTATTGTGTGGTTGGGATGCAATTCTGCATCCAACCATATATATTTAACCACTTGCTGCCCGCCCTATAGCAAATAGACTGTGGCAAAGTGGTTGCATAATCCTGACCGGACGTCATATGACGTGATCAGGATTATGAGCCGCTGCGCGCCCCCGGGGGCGCGCATCGCGGCGATCGTTGTTGCGGAGTGTCAGTCTGACACCCGGCAACTACGATCTCGGTAAAGAGTCTCCGACGGAGACTCTTTACCACGTGATCAGCCGTGTCCAATCACGGCTGATCACAGTGTAAATAGGAAAAGCCGGTGATCGGCTTTTCCTCACTCGCGTCTGTCAGACACGAGTAGAGGAGAGCCGATCGGCTGCTCCTCTGACAGGGGGGGTCTGTGCTGATCGATTATCAGCACAGCCCCCCCAAGGATGCCCACACTGGACCACCAGGGACGCCACCAGACCACCAGGGATGCCAAGGACAAGGTATGCCACCCTAGACCACCAGGGATTCCAGTCAGTGCCACAATGGATGCCAATCAGTGCCCATAATGGATGCCAATGAGTGCCCACAATGGGCATCACTGATTGGCATGCATTATTGATTGGCACTGATTGACATCCATTAGTACAATATATTATAATACAATGCCGCCTATCAGTTCCCATCTGTGCCGCCTATCAGTTCCTACCCATGCCCACCTGTGCCGCCTACCCATGCCCACCTGTGCCGCCTACCCATGCCCACCTGTGCCGACTAACCCATGCCCACCTGTGCCACCTATCCATGCCCATCCATGCCAATCCGTGCCAGCTATCAGTGCCAATTTGTGCCACCTACTCATGCCCATCCGTGTCGCCCATCAGTGCCACCCATCAGTGCCGCCTATCAGTGCCACATATCGGTGTCCATCAATGCCACCTCATCAGTGCCACTTCATTGGTGCCACCTCATCGGTGCCCATCAGTGTAACCCCATCAGTGCCCATCAGTGAAGGAGAAAACTTACTTATTTGCAAAGTTTTGAAACTGAAACAAAAAAATTTTCGGTATTTTTTTATTTGTTTAGCAAAAAATAAAAACCGCAGAGGTGATCAAATACCACCAAAAGAAAGCTCTATTTGTGGGAAAAAAATGATAAAAATTTCATTGGGTTACAGTGTAGCATGACCGCGCAATTGTCATTCAAAGTGCGACAGCGCTGAAAGCTCAAAATTGGTCTGGGCAGGAAGGTGTTTAAGTGCCTGGTATTGAAGTGGTTATTAACCAGTTGCCGACCGCCGCACGACGATGTACGTCGACAGCATGGCACGGGCAGGCATATTGGCGTACATGTACGTCCCTTGCCTCCCGCGGGTCGGGGGCCCGATCGGGCCCCCGCCCGGTGCCTGCGGCGGTCGGTTTTCGTCCGGGAGCGATCCGGGACGAGGGGGCAGCCATTCATTCATGGCCACCCCCACGCGATCGCTCCCGACGAATAGGAATCCCCCGTGACATCACTTCCTCTCCTGTAATGTAAACACAGGAGAGGAAGTGATGTATTCTCTCCTCCGTGTCGGTATTTTTCGTTCCGACACGGAGGAGAGCGGATCGGTGAGTTGCACCAACACTCTACACACACAGTAGAACATGCCAGGCACACTCACACCCCCCCGATCACCCCCCCCCAATTACCCCTGCCCCCCAGTCACAGTGACACCAATGTCATTTTTTTTTTTTTTTGCATTGGTGTCATTTGTGACTGTAATAACTGTTAGGGCAGTTAGGGTTAGCCCCCTTTAGTTCTAATGTACCCCCCTAACCCCCCCAATAAAGGTTTAACCCCGTGATCACCCCCCGTCGCCAGTGTCACTAAGGCTGGGTTCACATTGCAGCGGTTTATGAGAACGAATGTGATACGCACCGCACTGCAGTGCAAATCACATCCGATCTCTGTGCGATTCGAGTTCAGCCATTCGCCGCACCCGCCACACCCGCCGCACCCGCCGCAAATTCGCACGGGACCCTTTTTTGGCCCGCAGCAGAATCGGATCGCATGGGTGTTCACACCATGCGATCCGAGTTTGCAGATCGCACTGCGATATGCGAACTGATCTGGGGGTGTCAGTAACATTTCACTGACACTCCCAGTAGTCCGCATAGGGCAGTGTGAACTGCCGCCGGGAGGCATGCGATGCGGGAACCCGCCGCGGATTCGCGGCGTTTCCGCATCGCTCCAGTGTGAACCCAGCCTAATAAGCGATAATTTTTCTGATCGCCGTATTAGTGTCACAGGTGACGCTAGTTAGGCAGGTAGGTATTTAGGTTCGCCGCAGCTTTTTATAGCGCCAGGGACCCCCATATACTACCGCATAAAGCCCCCTGATTGCCCCCTAGTTAACCCTTTCACCAGTGATCACCATATAACTGTTACAGGTGACGCTGGTTGGTTAGTTATTTTTTTATAGTTTCAGGGCACCCGCCATTTATTACCTAGTCTCACTAGTGTACCCCTAAATTTAGGGGTGTCTACTTTCCAAAATGGGGTCATTTGGGGGGGGTTTGTGCCATCTTGGCATTTTATGGCCTTCAAAACTGTAACGCCCTTAGAAAGCCTGAAGGCGGTGCTTGGTTTTCGGGGCCCCGTACGCGGCTAGGCTCCCAAAAAGTCCCACATATGTGGTATCCCCGTACTCAGGAGAAGCAGCAGAATTTATTTTGGGGTGTCATTTCACATATGCCCATGGCATGCGTGAGCAATATATCATTTAGTGACAACTTTGTGAAAAAAAAAAAAAAAGTTTGTAATTTTCCCGCAACTTGTGGCAAAATATAAAATATTCCATGGACTCAACATGCCTCTCAGCAAATAGCTTGGGGTGTCTACTTTCTAAAATGGGGTCATTTGTGGGGGTTTTGTGCCATCTTGGCATTTTATGGCCTTCAAAACTGTAATAGGTAGTGAGAAGTGAACTCAAAAATTTACGCCCTTAGAAAGCCTGAAGGCGGTGCTTGGTTTTCGGGGCCCCGTACGCGGCTAGGCTCCCAAAAAGTCCCACATATGTGGTATCCCCGTACTCAGGAGAAGCAGCAGAATTTATTTTGGGGTGTCATTCCACATATGCCCATGGCATGCATGAGCAATATATCATTTAGTGACAACTTTGTGAAAAAAAAAAAAAAAAAGTTTGTAATTTTCCCGCAACTTGTGGCAAAATATAAAATATTCCATGAACTCAACATGCCTCTCAGCAAATAGCTTGGGGTGTCTACTTTCTAAAATGGGGTCATTTGTGGGGGTTTTGTGCCATCTTGGCATTTTATGGCCTTCAAAACTGTAATAGGTAGTGAGAAGTGAACTCAAAAATTTACGCCCTTAGAAAGCCTGAAGGCGGTGCTTGGTTTTCGGGGCCCCGTACGCGGCTAGGCTCCCAAAAAGTCCCACATATGTGGTATCCCCGTACTCAGGAGAAGCAGCAGAATTTATTTTGGGGTGTCATTTCACATATGCCCATAGCATGTGTGAGCAATATATCATTTAGTGACAACTTTGTGTAAAAAAAAAAAAAAAAATTTTTTTTTGTCATTATTCAATCGCTTGAGGCAAAAAAATAAAATATTCAATGGGCT
Organism: Lithobates pipiens; assembly: GCF_037356315.1. Lineage (NCBI taxonomy): Eukaryota > Metazoa > Chordata > Amphibia > Anura > Ranidae > Lithobates > Lithobates pipiens. Next base: position 85,643,539 of record NW_027507903.1, on the reverse strand, counting down.
CAACATGCCTCTTATCAATTTCCTTAGGGGGTCTACTTTCCAAAATGGGGTCATTTGGGGGGGTTTTGTACTGCCCTGCCAATTTAGCACCTCAAGAAATGAGATAGGCAGTCGTAAACTAAAAGCTGTGTAAATTCCAGAAAACGTACCTTAGTTTGTAGATGTGACAACTTTTGCGCAAACCAATAAATATACAATTATTGACTTTTTTTTTACCAAAGACATGTGGCTGAATACATTTTGGCCTAAATGTATGACTAAAATTGAGTTTATTGGATTTTTCTAATAACAAAAAGTAGAAAATATCATTTTTTTTCAAAATTTGCGGTCTTTTTACGTTTATATCGCAAAAAATAAAAATCGCAGAGGCAATCAAATACCATCAAAAGAAAGCTCTATTTGTGGGAAGAAAAGGACGCAAATTTTGTTTGGGTACAACATTGCATGACCGCGCAATTACCAGTTAAAGCAGCGCAGTGCCAAAGTGTAAAAAGACCTCTGGTCATTTACCAGCAAAATGGTCCGGTCTGAAAGTGGTTAATAATGATCTCAAAAGAATTTTCCTTTTGTTTTCCCCCCTTTTATTTTTTTATATATTGTTATTGCATTATGTAAATATTGTTATCCTTTTTCTTTTACCTTTTGTATCCCTTTGGGAATTTCCGGTGTCCCTAGGTTTGTCCTAGGGACACCTAGGTTTGCCGCACTCGGGATGGGCCGATCACTCATTAGTATGCCTTTCCGGCAAGGGGGGAGGAGTCACTGGTTTTCCGGTGCTCCTCCCCATGTCCCTTGTACTGGATATGCGGGCTGGTCCCACTGCTTAGACCGGGAGTATCTCCCCTTGCCGGCGGCATCCCTGGACATTTCCAGACGCCATCCTTTACAGCGCAGGCGTGGGGCCCCACGTGTGCACATGACATATGGACTTCACATTGTTACAACGGAAATGTCATCATTTCGGGGCCGCTTAGCGGCGGGGGAAGCCACACGAGGCTGCCTCATTTGGCGGCCATATACCACCCGATGGGTTGGTTGGCTATACACCTGCGGAAAATAACTTGGTAATTGAACCAATTAATTTTACTCATATATATTTGGACAGATGATGGGATAACCCATCCCCAGCAGCACAGCAGGAGGATCATACACACCCTTAGCGTCTGCACTGTAGGCACTTGTCTTGGGACTATGGCTATGCACTGCTCTATTAACAAGCTATATTTTTACTGCTCAAGGGTTTGTACTTATAAACCGTAATGCCATTTTTTCATACTTTTTACCCCTAGGCTGATTGAGACCGATCCCGGGCTAAGTCACGGTCTATAGTCTTGGCTTTTGGAGCAGTGTAAGCCAATATAATATGTCCCTTATTTTTAGGAAGCAATATCCCTACTTATCTCGTGGCTGCACGCTTCCACTTGTTGTCAGAGTCACCAAGCTATGTTTTTACACTGAGGTTCATTTAATTTATGGTCACTTCATTTTGCTGTGGTCCATCACTTCTTTCACATCTTCACCCTGCCTCACTTTTCTTTTGTTCATCTCATGACTTTATCATTCACTCCACAATTACCTTGTTCTCCCCCTCTCCCCCTTAACAATTTTGTTTTTGTTCTTACTTTTGGGTTTGTGTTTGTTTTTGATTTTGTAGTTAACTTTGTTCACTTCATTCACTTGGTCCTATTTTCTTTTTCCACATTTTCACTATTCCACCCCACTTTTTCTGAATAATATCCTTTTTTTTTCATCATTACTTTAGCAGTAACTGTCTTTCTGTCACTTATGGGGTATTCCTGGTAACCCTTTTTTAACTTTTCACTTCAGTCACCATCTCAATATTTTTCACTATCACACTATATGTTGGTGTTTGGTATTCTTTTATGTATAACCTCCTTCTGGACATGGGACCATGCACACATGTGCATAATCCATATGTACACAAATTCAAGTATAAATTATTTGACGTACATATGGGGGCATAACCTTCGCCCACACAATATGTCTGAACCATATCACATATGGCTTGTGTAAATCTGCATATATCACATTAAATACAATTTTATTTTGATCTTCTGCCATAGGTGTTACCTGCCTATACCCGCACCACTGGGTGGTTGTGCCCCCTCTCTTTCTGCCTTGGGAAGGGGGTGGGGCCCTAGAAGTGTGACCATACTGTGGTTTCGACCCGTTCTTGACTGTGGCATCTGTGGAGCAATCCGGAACCCCCGGTTGGGGAGTCAAAGGTTTTTGTTTTTAAGTAAGAGTTTCTCTATGTGGGGATAAACTACTTCTCCTTTTGGATACATTTTATGGGTTAACTATACCAACTGTTTGCACCTTATATGATTATGATATGTCAATAGTGTGTGCAACAAGTAATTGTTACATATTTTTCTAGCAGAAAGTTCCTCTGAAGAAGACCCCAGTGTGGGTTGAAACACGTCAGAGCTGCGATTGTTTCACAATTTTGACATTTATTTTATAATGTTGACATGAAATCATTGTCTGATAATATGTATCCGTTTCTTTTTTATTATTAATTTCCCACTGGAGCTCATGTTTTAATTACCATGTAATGGGTTTTTTCTTCATATTAATAAATACAGATTTTTCATATAATGTCTATTTATTATTATCCCTCCTTTTTACCTTATGTTTTGCTGCCTAAAAACCCCATATTAGTCTGTGGTTTTGTCGGCGGAAAATCCAATTAAGTGTACGAGGCTTAAGTTTGGTTGAACTAAATTGACTTGTGTCTTTTTTTCAACCTGACTAACTATGTAAATAAGCAGAGCAACAATACACAGCATTTTATGGAAAATACTTCATGTTGACTTCCCTTCACATTTGAAAAATGTTTAGTGGCATTATCGCATCAGACCTGGAAGAAACCAGTGGGATCATTGCACACCCAGCGATCTGGACAAAAGTGATATTTATGGAAGGCTTACAACTAAAAAGTCATACTTCTGACTGACATAGAAATAAGTCCAGATGATACCTCTATGAATGAAAACACAAGATTTGGTGCAGATGCAGGTGCTTTGGTCTGACTAATCTGAATTTTTATAGCTGTTAGGTAGTTTGTTCACCAAAGGCCTTACAATGTGGCTGCAGGCAACAGTGAGGCATGGCGAGGGTTCCTTTCGGGCTTGGAGCTGTATTTCTCCACATAGAATTGGGGATTTGGTCAGAATAAAAGGTCTCCTCAGAGCTAAAAAGTACAGGCAGATACTTATTTATTATGCTATACCATCAAGAAGGTGCCTGATTAGTCAAGTTTATTCTGCAGAAGAACAATAATCCAAACATACAGCCTAAGTTATAAAGAACTATCTAAAATAAAAATAAAACATAGTCTTGAAAGATATAGTTATTATCATTGCGTTGATCTGGGATTACATGAAGAACCAGAATCAACAAAGCCAACCTAAACCCTTAGAAGAACTGTGGTTAGTTATCCTAGAACTTCTAAATTTGAACAACCTTCCTATTGTGTTTTTCACTTTCAACTGACAATTGTTTCTATTTTTACTCAAGACTGCCAGCTTTCTAGTAGAAGTAATCCATATGGCTTTAATGCTGTCCAATCACTTCCACATACTCAGAAATGTCCGACGTTTCTGGGGCTTACCTGTCCCTCCTGGGTGCCTGAAAACATGGCAAGAGAGTAGCAGAAGATCAGGGATTCTGAAGGGTCTCTGCTTTCAGAAAAGGTCAACTTTTTTGAGTAATTTTCAAGCCTAAGTTATGGATATTCACTTAAATGATCCAATCATACACAAATGAGACAATTATTATTGCTTTTCACATGATTGGATAATTAAATTGAATATTCCCACAATGTATTTCCTTTTTTTGCATCCATATTGTTGACAGTATAAAATTTTTTATATATTTAATATATTGATTGCAGAATGGCAGGTTAGGAAGCAAATCTTCATCTTGGTCCAACCCTTGCAACCAGGGCTTTGTAAGCAAAAATGCAGAGGTAGCGTAACCCTAGCAGTTTCACTGAAGCACCACGTTTGACATATTATGGAGGTTCTTGGTTTCTGTAAACTATTCACCTAAGGAGTACAGTAGTAAAGCAGTGAATGTGACATTCACTATATATTTATTGCATATAAATCTAATTTGTGCATGTGTTTTTAATTACAGGGGATGAGTAACCACTTCTGACTATTTGGTGAATGTCACATTCAAGGCTTTAAAAAATATGCCTCTATAAGTCTTTTCTTTTCACTAAGTTTCCATAAAAATATCTTTGCTCCATCTACTAATTATGGTGTTATCAGTTTGTCAGTAAGATATGAAATTAAAAGGTGACTTTGCAAAATAAGAAAAAAAAAAGTTTAGAACCGTCTAAAAATGCTACAAGGAAAATGATATTCTGCAGTTTAATCTGAAGAAATGTTTGATTTAATATGTTTTATCAACCTCAATGGATCACCTACAGCAGGTGGTATAAAAAATATTTCAGTCCTCGCACAATCAGCTACTTGTCTTCTTTTTCCCATAAACACATAATAAAACTCATATTAAGCATCATAGGCATGAGAGAACTGCTTATTACATTTTTGCTATTACAGTGGAAAGGGCAATCATTGAAATAACTTTTCATTTTTTTTTTTCTGAAGTTTTGTAATTGTAGTAGCAAATGTAAAATAATTTGTTGTGGGAAACTTTTTTTTAACTGGCTGTGAGCTCTTCCGGAAATACTATAAATATTTTAATATGATTAATTATATGAATATATAAAACAATTATTTATAACAATAAATTATATGCAAAGATCTTAGCGAATAGACTACTCCCCTAAATATTCGGCCTCATTTCTCTAGACCTAGTGGGTTTTGTCCCTGGAAGGGAGTCCAGAGACAACACTATCCGCACATTGAACCTGCACCATTGGCTTACGTCTTCCAAAACGCAAGGAGGGTTAATGGCCACCTGTTGAGCGCCTTCCCTATTAGCAACGGCACACGCCAGGGATGTCCATTTTCTCCACTAATTTATAAACTGACCCTAGAACCTTTCCTTAACAGACTAAGACATAACCCAGACATTTAAGGAGTGACCATCAAGGGAAGGGAGTTCAAGGTTGCAACTTTCGCTGACAACATTTTGCTCTCTTTAAAATCACCCTACTCTACCGAACCTCCTTAAAGACATAGCCCTCTTTGGTAAACTATCTAATCTCAAAATTAATCATACAAAATCACAAGCCTTAAACATCACTCTCCTTCCCCAGGAAGTAACCCATTGCCAAGAGTCCTTCCCATTTCACTGGGCAAAGAACACAATCACGTACCTTGGTATTCAACTCCCAGCTCGCCTTTCAGGGCTCTACTCAATGAACCTCCACACGGCCCTGCTTAGAGCCCAAAAACACCTTAAGGACTGGCTGGACCTTAATGTATCATGGTTTAACCCGGCTCTAATTAAGATGATCATTCTACCACGTTTACTGTACTTGATATAAGCGATCCTGATAGCCTTGCCAACAAGCTTCTTCTCAATCTATCAGAAAGCATGCTCTGCCTTTCTATGGAGAGACTCTCCTCCACATATAAAATACTCCAGTCTCACATTACCCAAGTCTAGAGGAGACATTGGACTACTAGACTTACAGAAATACTACATTGTTTGCTACCTCACAAGGATCGCAGACTGGAATATCCACGCCCCTAAAAAGACATGGATATTCCTTGAAAACGCCTTTTCGTCTGGATTCTTGCATCTTCATCCTTGGTTACCCCCAAAACACTGGCCACAAATGCTCTTGACACACCCTTTCATTCAACCGTCTCTTTTGGCATTAAGAAAAGCGTCAGCTAATTGGACTTTTTCCATCCTTTCATCCCTATTCCGGGCCCCCTAACCACACTAAGAGGGAATTCTGAATTTCCCCCAGGTGACTCTAACAACTTTCTAACATAGGACTGGCCTCATGAGGATGTACTAGCCCTTCAGTTCTACACTGATGGGAAACCCATCCCCTTAGATAGACTTAGAATGATTACTAAAACGGCCTCCTTGTCCTTCTGGACCTACAGGCAAGTCCTCCATTTCCTTGCAACCCATACCTGCCAAACGAATTGGACGAGACACCCTTTGAGTCCCTCTGCCATCGCAAAACACCACAAAGACATCTTCTCTCTCTCCTATACCCCCTTCTCTCAGAAACCCCCAAATCCAACCCCAGCTCCCTCACAAGCCTCATGGAATAGAGGCTTACAAACTCCTCTAACAAATGAGAAATGGATCACGGTCTATGACTACACACATAAGGGCTCGTTAACCAGATGGTACAGGACCCCCTCACGCCTTCACAAATTTTTACCCAGCATCCCCAATACCTGTGGGGGGGTGGGTGCGAACCCAACCCTGACTCTGAGCATGCCCTCAGAAGAAGTCAGTGTATGACAAAACGTCAAGGACGTGGCCTACCTGACGTGACGATTGCGCCTTGGGACGAGCGTTCCAGCTGCTTGACTTCCAGGGAATCATCCGCGCTGTACACAGCGGAGGTCTCGGGGCTTCCGGTGGCCGGAACTTTCTAAGGCACAGTGCACTTTCATTTTATATGCTCTTAAAGATATGTTTTATGGTACGCAGAATTGGATTAACAGGGGGTTTATTTGAATCAATAAAGCGAACGGAATTACACTATGTAGATGTCCCTTTGTTTTTGTATATTTCAGAAACCCATCCCATTCTGTGCTGACATCTGGTGGAGAGAATCGGAAATAGCAGGGGAAAAGGTGGATAAAGAAAAAGATCCTTATGCTCAAAGGCCTGTATTTGATCTCTGTCTGGTGAGTGTATCCCTATTAGGGGAGCTTTGGTGATGCACGTGGTGGATTTTGGTGGAAGCCTCATACAAAGGGAAGCAACTGACTTTTTCACTTGAGCCACTTTTTTACCTCTCCCTTTTTTTCCGGGACTCTATGGAACTATTTTAGATTTATTGTATTTGAGGGTCTACTAAGATAGATAGACTTAATTAAGCACTGCTGCAATATCTTTTGAGTAATTTTTATCATCTCTTATTTTATTGCCTTTTTTACACTGACTCCCACACCCCTAATTAATATCCCCTGTCGACTTCACCCCCCCCCCCCCCCGGATAGGCCCCCCTTCCCCTTCCTTCCCAACATCTGTTTTCCCCTCTCCCTTCCTACCGGGGGTTCCCCCCCAGTCTCCCCCTATCCACCCTTCCCTTATTCTCTTCCCCTCTACACCTCTGGTTTCCCCCTTTTCTTTCTTCCAGCCTTCCTTATTACCAAACTTTTACTTCCCCATTTACATTAGACACATTGGACACTGAGTCTTAGAGCCGGTTCACACAGGGGAGACTCAGATCCGACTTCAGGTTGCCCCTAGTCACCTCAGGTCGGACAACATGTAAAAATCAATGTAAGTGAATGAGAGCCGTCTTAATGCACACTACTGAAGTCGCTCCGACTTCAGAAAAGGTTCCTGTACTACTTCAATCCGACTTGTAGGTGACTGGTACCCATTGATTTCAATGGAGGTCGCCTCCAAGTCAGATCTCCGTCTATACGGAGGCGACTCTGACAGAATTATCAGCTCTCAAGAGGGAAGTCCATGCCAAATTTATTAAAAAAAATTGGCATGGGTTCCCCCTCCGAGAGCATACCAGGCCCTTAGGTCTGGTATGGATTCTAATGGGAACCCCCTATGCCAAAAAATGGCGTGGGGGTCCCCCCCAGATCCATACCAGACCCTTATCTGAGCACGCTACCCGGCCGGCCAGGAAAGGGGGTGGGGACGAGCAAGCGCCCCCCCCCCCCGAGCCATACCAGGTCGCCCTCAACATGGGGGGTGCCTTGGGGAAGGGGAAGGCACGCGGCCCCCCACCCCAAAGCACCTTGTCCCCATGTTGATGAGGACAAGGGCCTCTTCCCGACAACCCTGGCCGTTGGTTGTCGGGGTCTGCGGGCCTTTAACAACCTTTAATAAGGCTCTTTTACAAGCGGTAGCCCGGTCTTCTGTCGCCGCTGCCGCCGTCTTCTGTTCTTCTCTTCTTCTCTTCTGGAGATGTTGCCTCGTCGCTGTCTCTGCTCACAATGACAGGGACGCGGCGTGCGGCGACTTATATAGGGACATCACCGGATGACGTCCCCGCCCATTATGATATCACAGTCCCAGCATTCTCTGGGACTGTGACATCATAATGGGCGGGGACATCATCCGGTGATGTCCCTATATAAGTCGCCACACGCCGCGTGTTCTGTCATAGTGAGCAGAGACAGCGACGAGGCAACATTTCCAGAAGAGAAGAAAAGAAGAACAGAAGACGGTGGCGTCGATGGCAACGGCGGCAGTGGCAACAGAAGACCGGGCCACCGCTTGTAAAAGAGCTAGAAGAAGGTGCGGTGGCCCGGCAAGAAGAACCGAAGAGGGGGACAAGACCCCCGAAGTCGGAAGAAGAGGGCGGCGGCAGCGAAGAAGAATGCCGGGCTCCTCCGCTAGTAAAAGAGCTAGCAGAAGATAGCGGAGGAGTCTGGCGAGAAGACCCCCGAAGATGGAAGAAGACCCCCGGAGCTGTGCAATAAACTATTTTAACCCTTGTGTGTTGTGTTTTTTTTGTACATTTTTTTCACAGGTGAATGGGTAGGGGTACATTGTACCCTATACTCATTCACATAGGGTGGGGGGCCGGGATCTGGGGGCCCCCTTATTAAAGGGGGCTCCCGGATTCCGATAAGCCCCCCGCCCGCAGACCCTGACAACCAACGGCCAGGGTTGTCGGGAAGAGGCCCTTGTCCTCATCAACATGGGGACAAGGTGCTTTGGGGTGGGGGGGCCACGCGGCCCCCCTTCCCCAAGGCACCCCCCCATGTTGAGGGCACGCGGCCTGGTACGGCTCAGGAGGGGGGGCGCTCACTTGTCCCCACCCCCTTTCCTGGCCGGCCAGGTAGCGTGCTCGGATAAGGGTCTGGTATGGATCTGGGGGGGCCCCCACGCCATTTTTTCGGTGTAGGGGCTCCCATTAGAATCCATACCAGACCTAAGGGCCTGGTATGCCCTCAGAGGGGAAACCCATGCCATTTTTTTTTTTATTTGGCGTGGAGTTCCCCCTTCAGAGCTCATTCTCTGATTGGCCACGGTAAAAGTCACCTGGCCTGGGGCGACTTAAAGTCATGTTATAAGTCGTGTTCAAGTCATGTCCAAGTTGCCTCCAAAAGTCATGTTGAAAGTCGTTTCGCCCCTGTGTGAACCGGCTCTTAAGGTCAGGTTCCTCTCTTTAGATACCACTTAGGCATTAAGAGGAAACACTACATTCCAGACCGGGACCAGGAAAGTTCATAATCCCTCTCCTTCCCTTGACCGTGCTGGGGGAGGACATGGGGGGGGGGGGGGGTGAAAGGTGAAAATGTGATCCTCCACCCTACAACGATAACTTCCACTCCCTCTACCTGTTCCTGGTCACTTCACCCTAAGTTGTACTTTCATGCCGCCCTCTTTAAATGGTATCGTCATATTGTCATTGTTATACACTGTTATGTAACAACTACTTTGTCCTGATTGTTTAACCTTGTCTTTACACTGAATAAAAAATTGATGGGAAAAAATATATATAAAATAGTTATTTATATATTGTAATATATATATATATATATATATATATATGTATATATATATATATATATATATATATATATATATATATATATATATATATATATATATATATATATATATTGTGGCAGCACGCAGGTAAAATCACCTGGTTGTATTCAGGATGGGAAATATGTGTGTCCTAGATTCAGGCTTTATGCAGACTTTTACAATTAGAGGGGAAGAGTTAATGAGCCCAGCTGTAGTAAGTGGGCTCATTAAGACCTCTACAAAAAACCCCAGCATGCATAGGGAGATGCTCCATCCTGGAACCAGTTTTGTGTGTATAGACTGGGGAGTCTGAGATCTGTTCTGTGCGGTGAGTTAACGCCTGTGTGGCAAACCCCTACAATAGAGACAGGGACTGGGGCAGCACAAGGCTGCACCCAGTTGTTAGACAGGGAGTCTACGTGTGTAGTTAGAGGTCAAGCTGACCAGGATTTATTTTCTTGTTTTATTTTGTTTGGCTGTTATATGTATCACTGCATGTAGCCTAAATAAACCGGATCTTTTGTTTTTTGCACCTACACCGCTGTCTGCTGTGCCTGACTTTGTGTTGTGAACCCATCCAGGGGGTCACACACACCCGCTACCGAGCGAACCCCCTCACAGTTGGTGGAGAATTTTGGCAGTTTTTTTTTTTTTTTTTTTTGTTAAGGCCAGCATGGAGGAGATACTGAGACAGCTGGCTCTAGCAAATGCAAACCAGCAGCAAACAAATGCAGCTTTACAAAAGAGCCTTGCAGCTTAACAACAAGCCCAGCAGCAGGCAAATGCAAATCAGCAGCAGACAAATGCAACTTTGCAGCAGAGTTTGGAAGCCCAGCAGCAGGCAAATGCAAATCAGCAGCAGACAAATGCAACTTTGCAGCAGAGTTTGGAAGCTCAGCAACAAGCCCAGCAGCGATCTGAAGCCCGCTTCATAGACCTGTTGCAGAAGCAAGAGCAGAATTTTCAACAGCAAATAGAGACATTGATACAGCAACGTCCGCAGACCAATGAAGCAAGTGGGTACAATAATACCGCAACCTTTGGTGTGAGCCGTTTACTGACAAAAATGACTGGAGAGGATGATCCGGAGGTGTTTTTGACCACATTTGAAAGGACTGCTGAAAGGGAAAAGTGGCCTAAGGAGCAATGGGCTGGACTGGTGGCCCCTCTGTTAACTGGGGAATCGCAGAAAGCTTATTATGACCTAGAGCCTGACCAAGCAAAAGACTATGTGGTGCTAAAAGCAGAAATATTGGCACGGCTGGGTGTCACCCTGGCAGTCCGGGCTCAGCGTGTGCATAACTGGACTTTTCAGGTTGGAAAACCTCCCAGGTCTCAAATGTATGATCTCATTCACCTGAGCAGAAAGTGGCTGCAGCCAGAGATTTTGACCGCACCAAACATTGTGGAACGTGTGGTCATGGATCGTTTCCTGAGAGCTCTTCCTACTGCCATCCAAAAATGGGTAAGCCATGGAGACCCAGAAAATGCAGATAAACTTGTGGATCTGGTTGAGAGGTACTTGGCTACAGAGAACTTGACCACCTCTTCCAGGGACTCACGGACTTTCCCCCCTAAGACCAGATCATCCCCAGTGGCGGGTAAGATGACTCCAAGGGGTGAGGGTGGAGAGAGTGAGAGGGTGGGAGTTCTACCTAAGGTCTGGCGGGAGCAGCCCAGGAAGCCCATGCTGCAAGAGGCAGCGAAAAAAATTATTTGCTACCGCTGCCGGCAAGAGGGACATATTGCAGCCAATTGCCCAGTTGTGGATGAGCCTATGCAATGTGACTTTATAAGGGAGAGACGTCAGTCGCTGTTTGCGACAGTTGCATGCACTGCCATTCGGGGACCTGAGAAACATTTATGTAAAATGTGTATTAATGGTAGACATGTTGATGTGTTGCTAGATTCAGGTAGCCTGGTAACATTGATAAAAGCTGAATTAGTTACTACAGAGGTCTCTGGGAAGAACAGGGTGGCTGTTATTTGTGTGCATGGGGACACCCGAGAGTATCCTGTAACTTCAGTGTTTTTTGAGACCCCCAAAGGTAACCTCTCTCATCAGGTGGGGTTAGTGTCTCAGTTACCACACGATGCTATTGTGGGAAGGGATTTTCCAAAATTCTGGGAACTCTGGGATTGTCCTGAGGCCCCCATTGGTGCCCCTATAAACCAGGAAGATGACCAGAATTCCTCTGGGAGTGGTGAGGACTCTCCTGAATTTCCCTTGTCGCTATTGGCGGGGGAAACTCGAGAAACTGGGGAGGAGCCAACATCCTCAGATGAAAACATGCCGTCTGTGGAGTTTTCGGATCTTGAGGTTCACAGGGAAAATTTTGCCACAGAACAGTTAAAAGACCCCACCCTAATAAAGGCACGGGAAAATGTGGTGAAAATAGATGGCGAGTTAGTGAACCCAGATAAGACTTGCCCTTATCCTTACTTCACTATGGAAAGGGACCTGCTATATTGAGTGGCTCAAAGGGCAGAAGAAACCATTGAGCAACTTGTAGTGCCCAAACCTTACAGGAAGTTGGTGTTAGAATTGGCTCATGGACACATTCTGGGAGGTCATCTGGGGACAGAGAAAACCAGAGAGAGGGTATTGCAGAGATTCTATTGGCCTGGGGTCATGAAGGAAATAGAAAAGTATTGTTCCTCCTGCCCTGTGTGTCAGAAGTCGGCACTTATGCCACATTTCCGTAACCCACTGGTACCTCTTCCTATCATTGAGGTCCCCTTTGAGAGGATCGCAATGGATTTGGTAGGTCCCATAATGAAGTCTGCTAGGGGGCATCAGTACATTTTGGTTATATTGGACTATGCCACCCGTTATCCGGAAGCAATTCCTCTCCGAAATACCTTGGCCAAAACCATAGCCAAAGAGCTATCCCTTGTTTTTAGCCGCGTGGGTATTTGTAAGGAACTGCTTACGGACCAAGGTATACCCTTTATGTCCCGGGTTATGAAAGAATTATGCAAGTTGTACAAAGTGAAGCAATTGCGTACATCTGTGTATCACCCCCAAACAGATGGGTTGGTTGAAAGATTCAACAAAACCCTAAAACAAATGTTAAAGAAGGTGGTGGATAGAGATGGAAAGAATTGGGATTGTCTAATACCCTATCTGATGTTTGCCATTAGGGAGGTACCCCAATCCTCTACGGGTTTCTCACCCTTCGAGTTGCTCTATGGGAGACACCCAAGAGGGCTGCTGGATATCGCCAAGGAAACTTGGGAAAATGAGAGTTCTCCTCACAGGAGTGTGATTGAGCATGTCGCCCTGATGCAAGATAGAATTGCACAGGTAATGCCAATTGTAAAGGAACATTTAACCCAAGCGCAGTTAGCACAGCAGAGAGTGTACAACCGTGGGGCCAAGACCCGTACTTTTTCCCCGGGGGATAGGGTCTTTGTGCTAGTCCCTACGGTTGAAAGCAAATTTCTGGCCAAATGGCAAGGTCCATATGAAGTAATTGAAAAAATTAGTGAGGTGAACTACAGGGTTAGACAGCCAGGAAGGCGAAAGCCGGAGCAGATCTATCACGTCAATCTGCTGAAAGCCTGGAGGGATGGGGAATCCCTAGTCGCAGAGACTTTGTCACAAGTACAGCCTGATTGCTTAGTTCCTGAGGTTGGAATAGCAGACACCTTATCGAAACCCCAACAACAGGAGGTTAAAGAGTTTGTACTTCGTAACAAAGAGATTTTCTCTGAGCTTCCGGGACAAACATCTGGCGTAGAGCATGACATTATCACCCCGCCAGGAGAAAGGGTAAAACTAAAACCTTATAGAATACCAGAGGCCCGACGGGAGGCAATACGTGGGGAGGTTCAAAGGATGCTGGAATTGGGTGTGATAGAGGAGTCCCAGAGTGACTGGTCCAGTCCTATTGTACTAGTGCCCAAACCTTATGGGAGCTGGCGGTTTTGTAACGATTTTAGACAATTAAATAAAGTTACAAAATTTGACACCTACCCCATGCCACGTATAGATGAGTTGGTTGACCGGCTGGGAACAGCCCGATATATGACAACTCTTGATCTCACCAAAGGGTATTGGCAAATTCCCCTGGCCGAGTCGGCCAAGGAGAAAACTGCGTTTGTAACCCCAGATGGGGCATTCCAATATAAGAGAATGCCGTTTGGGTTACAGAATGCACCGGCAACATTCCAGCGGAAAATGGATAAGATTCTGAGGCCCCATCATAAATATGCTGCAGCTTACCTGGATGATGTGATTATCCATAGCACAGACTGGGTCTCACATTTGCCAAAAGTACAAGCAGTCCTAGACTCTATCCGGGAAGCTGGGTTTACGGCCAATCCAAAGAAGTGTACCATTGGACAGGAGGAGGCCAAATATCTTGGGTACACTATTGGAAGGGGGGTGATAAAACCCCAAGTCAATAAAGTCGAGGCCATACAGAGTTGGCCACGTCCCAACAGCAAGAAACAGGTACGAGCCTTTCTGGGAATCGCTGGCTATTATCGACGATTCATTCCCCATTTTGCTTCTCAGGCTGTGCCCCTCACCAACCTGACAAAAGGGAAAGAGTCGGTTATGGTTAAATGGTCCCCAGAGGCTGAGGAAGCATTTCAGTCCTTAAAAACAGCCTTATGTAGCCAGCCAGTGTTGTACTCACCAGACTTCTCTAAGGACTTTGTTGTACAAACTGATGCATCAGACGTTGGGTTAGGAGCAGTGTTATCCCAGGTCTGGAACGGGGAAGAGCACCCAGTCATTTACCTCAGCAGGAAGTTAAAGTCCCATGAGGTAAATTACTCCACGATTGAGAAGGAATGTTTAGCAGTGAAGTGGGCTCTAGATTCCCTTCGGTACTATCTGCTAGGTAGGCACTTTGACCTGGTGACTGATCACGCTCCTTTAAAGTGGATGGCTCAAAACAAGGAGACCAATAGAAGGGTAAATAGGTGGTTCCTGGCCCTACAGGAATTTAACTTTACAGTTAAGCATCGCCCTGGTGTTAAAATGGGGAATGTGGATGCTTTGTCTCGGATACATGCGTGTCTGGCTGCTTGTGTTACAACCCCAAGGTTGAAACAAGAGGGGGGGTTGTCGGGAAGAGGCCCTTGTCCTCATCAACATGGGGACAAGGTGCTTTGGGGTGGGGGGCCACGCGGCCCCCCTTCCCCAAGGCACCCCCCCATGTTGAGGGCACGCGGCCTGGTACGGCTCAGGAGGGGGGGCGCTCACTTGTCCCCACCCCCTTTCCTGGCCGGCCAGGTAGCGTGCTCGGATAAGGGTCTGGTATGGATCTGGGGGGGCCCCCACGCCATTTTTTCGGTGTAGGGGCTCCCATTAGAATCCATACCAGACCTAAGGGCCTGGTATGCCCTCAGAGGGGAAACCCATGCCATTTTTTTTTTATTTGGCGTGGAGTTCCCCCTTCAGAGCTCATTCTCTGATTGGCCACGGTAAAAGTCACCTGGCCTGGGGTGACTTAAAGTCATGTTGTAAGTCGTGTTCAAGTCATGTCCAAGTTGCCTCCAAAAGTCATGTTGAAAGTCGTTTCGCCCCTGTGTGAACCGGCTCTTAAGGTCAGGTTCCTCTCTTTAGATACCACTTAGGCATTAAGAGGAAACACTACATTCCAGACCGGGACCAGGAAAGTTCATAATCCCTCTCCTTCCCTTGACCGTGCTGGGGGAGGACATGGGGGGGGGTGAAAGGTGAAAATGTGATCCTCCACCCTACAACGATAACTTCCACTCCCTCTACCTGTTCCTGGTCACTTCACCCTAAGTTGTACTTTCATGCCGCCCTCTTTAAATGGTATCGTCATATTGTCATTGTTATACACTGTTATGTAACAACTACTTTGTCCTGATTGTTTAACCTTGTCTTTACACTGAATAAAAAATTGATGGGAAAAAAATATATATAAAATAATTATTTATATATTGTAATATATATATATATATTGTGGCAGCACGCAGGTAAAATCACCTGGTTGTATTCAGGATGGGAAATATGTGTTTAGGCTTTATGCAGACTTTTACAATTAGAGGGGAAGAGTTAATGAGCCCAGCTGTAGTAAGTGGGCTCATTAAGACCTCTACAAAAAACCCCAGCATGCATAGGGAGATGCTCCATCCTGGAACCAGTTTTGTGTGTATAGACTGGGGAGTCTGAGATCTGTTCTGTGCGGTGAGTTAACGCCTGTGTGGCAAACCCCTACAATAGAGACAGGGACTGGGGCAGCACAAGGCTGCACCCAGTTGTTAGACAGGGAGTCTACGTGTGTAGTTAGAGGTCAAGCTGACCAGGATTTATTTTCTTGTTTTATTTTGTTTGGCTGTTATATGTATCACTGCATGTAGCCTAAATAAACCGGATCTTTTGTTTTTTGCACCTACACCGCTGTCTGCTGTGCCTGACTTTGTGTTGTGAACCCATCCAGGGGGTCACACACACCCGCTACCGAGCGAACCCCCTCACAATATATATATATATATATATATATATGTATATATATATATATATATATATATATATATACACACACATCAAAGTGACTAGGGGTTACAATACATAACAAGAAATGTTTATACTTGCTGCCCACACCATTTTGTGGCTTAATGTTTTTATAAAAAAACATTCCTATTTCTATATGCATCCACAGTGTTTTTATAAAAAAAAAAAAAAAACACATGTTGCTCCTTGTAAATATGGTATAGTTGGGGTGTTTTGTAAATTGTATGTGTTCAGAAAGTAGTTACCTCTTTGTTATTTGATCTCAATTATTAACATCGCCTGCTTCAATAGGATCTCTATGGCTAAACCCAATTGGGTAAAACACATTAGAGGAATGGATCTAGGGTGGGAGGATACTGTGGGAGAGATTTACTAAAACGGGAGCACTCAGAATCTGGTGCAATTGTGCATGGTAGCCAATCAGCTTCTAGCTTCAGCATGTTTAATCAAAGTGTTACTAAACCCACAACAGTAAAATCAGTCTGTATATGCAGTAAATCATTCTTGTTATATTCATTGTGGAACCTAAGGGGTAAATCCTGTGCATTGTGTATAAAGGCTGTTTGATCTGGTCTTCTTTGATCCTCCACTTCTTCCACAGCTCCCAATCCATCTCCTGATAGAACAGAGCCTTGGGGTAACTTTGCACATGCTCAGATTAGTGTGTATTGCTAGAGAGGTTTTTTTTCTTTCTTAGGAGGGTGCATGTGATCAGCACAAAGCCAATCAGCACTGTCCAGGCAGAGGGTCAAGGGTCCTGCAGCCTCATAGGAAAGTCAGAATAGAATGAAAACTCATCCTACGAGCTTCAACCAGACAGTCAAAGAAGTCATAAGACTGCTATATACTTCTGATGAGAAAAGGTATTAAGCTGTTTATATTTACTAAAATAATTGCATATCCATGTTCTATGTACTGTGGGAGACCAGATATAGTGAATGCAGGGTCCTGGGTTTAGTAACACTTTTAGCTTTAAAAATAAAACCTGGTGAAATACCAGTGAAAGAACAAACTGCCACCTTTGATGTGGCCAGGTTTTGGGATTTCTCCCAAAAAATGTCTTCCATACTGTAGGGATGTCAAGGCAGTTAGTCTTTTTATAATGAAATTTGGTTCAATAGTGCAGCGATCCTTTGGAATTTTTCTTATATCTTGGTCAGTGGTTAAGGAAAGCTGCACACGGTCCACAATTAGTGCAAAGCAATCATGTCTTCCCATTGACCATACATATACGCAAAAAAGTCCAAAGGATTGCTGCACTTAGAAACTTTGTTTATTCGTTCAAAGATTTGAAAAGTTACATCTCAGAAAGTGTTCAAAAAGATTTCTGTTTCGGGCTCACATGCTCACGCCCTTCCTCAGATCAGCACACATCTAACATGTTAATCACAGACATTGCAATTTAACATTTTTCAAAAAAAAAAATCACATATGGAATCAATCTATGGTTAACTGCTCATTAGTAAAATTGTATTCCTTCATTCATTAATCATTTCACACCACTGATATACAAATGGTTAACCATGTAGAGACCTATATCACTAGTCACTCAGGAACCATCACATTGTGGTGGTCTTGAATTAATTTTATTAGGGAAAAAACTTTTTTTGTGTGTACAAATAAATAAATCTTGGTTGCAATTAATGACCCGCATTTGTGGGAGTATTTTGTAGTATAGTGTTCCATAGAAAATTTTGATTCTGAAAGGAAATTAAAGGTTTTCTGGCAAATCTGTTTGGATGTATTCATTTATGCTGAGCACTATACACACAATATATATATATATATATACACACTATATTAAATTATATATATATATATATATATATATATATATATATATATATATATATATATATATATATATATACACACTATATTAAATTATATATATATATATATATATATATATATATATATATATATATATATATATATATATATATATATATATATATATATATATATACACACTATATTATATTACTAAAAGTATTAGGATGCCTGCCTTTACAAGCACATGAACTTTAATAGCATCCCTGCCTTAGTCCGTGGGGTTTGATATTGAGTTGGTCCACCCTTTCCAGCGATAACAGCTTCAACTCTTCTGGGAAGGCTGTCTGCAAGGCTTAAGAGTGTGTCTATGGGAATGTTTGACCATTCTTCCAGAAGCGCATTTTTTAGGTCAGGCACTGATGTGGACAAGAAGGTCTGGCTCACAGTCTCCACTCTAATTTATCCTAAAGGTGTTATATTGGGTTGGGGTCTCAGGACTTTCCTGGCCTGCACAGTTGAAGCTGTTATTGATGCAAAGAGTGAGCCAACACAATATTGATTTTGAAAAGGTGTAGGTGTGGCGCTGTTCTTATGTTCTGGGGTTTGAATACTCCCAGCTCACTCTCTCAGGTTAAAGTGCATTATAAAGTTACTAGTGCCAAAACATGACTCATATGCATAATGTGCAAACTGTGCAATCTTAAAAAAAATGACGTGCTGAAAATCAATGAATATACACGTCATTAACCACTTCGGGACCGCCGTATTGCCAATGTACGTCAACACAATGGCACAGGCAGGCACAATCACGTAAATGTACGTGAATGCCTTCTAGCGGGTGGGGGGTCCGATCGGACCCCCTCCCGCTAGATACGGCGGTCCCTTTCGGTGCCGGAGCGATCGGCGATGAGGGGATGGCCGCTGGTTTCCGCCCATCGCCTCTCGATCGCTCCTGGCCAGTGACGAACTTCCTCCCCTGTGAAAATGTAAACACAGGAGGAGGAAGTGATGTCACACTCCTCGTGGCGGTCTTTTTGAACCGGACAGCGAGGAGTGAAGACGTTCAAGTAAGTGCACCAACAGTCCACTGACACATAGGTACACACAGGCACACATTTCACCCCAGTCACCCCCCGATCACCCCCCCGATCGGCCCCCCGCCCCCCCCCAGTCACAGTGTCACTAATGCAGTGTTCATTTATTTATTGATCACTACATTTAGTGTCAGTTGTGACTGTAAAAAGTGTCAGGGCAGCTAGTGTTAGGCCCCTTTAGGTCCAGGGTAGTCCCCTACCCCCCCTAATAAAGGTTTAACCCCTTGATTGCCCTCCCAGTTAACCCTTTCACCCTCTTTTACCAGTGTCACTAAGCGATCGTTTTTCTGATCGCTGCAATAGTGTCACTGGTCCCGCTAGGAAGCTAGTTTTTTTTTAGGTTCAACGCCAGGTTTTTATACCGTTAGGTACCCCGATATATAACCTAATAAAGGTTTTAACCCTTTGATTGCCCCTAGAGTTAACCCTTTCACCAGCGATCGCTGCATAAGTGTCACTGGTGACGCTGGTTAGCCAGTTAGTTATTTAGTTATTTAGGTACCCCCATATAAATACCCAATAAAGGTTTTAACCCCTGATTGCCCTTAGTTAACCCCCTGATCACCCGGCGGGTGATATAAATTTGGTTTTAGGGTCAGAAAGGGTCTGCGTCGCCCCAGGCAGTGCTAGGTTAGTGCCAGCACCGCTAACACCCACGCGCAAAGCATACACCTCCCTTAGTGGTATAGAATCCGAACAGATCAATATCTGATCTGATCAGATCTATACTAGCGTGCCCAGCAATTTAGGGTTCTAAAAAAACGCATTGTTAGCAGGATCAATCCAGATACCTGCTAGCACCTGCGTTTTGCCCCTCTGCCCAGCCCAGCCCAGCCCACCCAAGTGCAGTATCGATCGATCACTGTCACTTACAAAACACAACACACATAACTGCAGCGTTCGCAGAGTCAGGCCTGATCCCTGCGATCGCTAGCAGTTTTTTTGGTAGCGTTTTTATACAGTCGCTGACAGGCTAGGTGCTTTTTTACCTGTGAGTCTCACTACTGTACCCCTAAATTTAGAGCCCAAAATAGCAAAGCGAAGGTACACTAGTGAAGAGGCCTACACGTTTCTGAGCATGACAGATAGTGAAGAGGAAGACACTGATCTGTCAGATTCAGGCTCAGAATACGAACCTGTAGAGGACAGCGCCTCCATGTCAGATAGCTCTGACGACGAAGAAGAGGTCCCTGCTATTGTCAGGCGTACCCGACCCCGATTTTCTGATGTTGTTGAGGTGCAGGAACCGCAAGTCCCTCGTATGGAGTATAGAGCCAGTACTAGCGCCGCTCATCCTTTTGGTGAACTGGCAAGCACCAGCGGCCTAGTACACCCTGGACGTACATCCAGCACTGCAGTATCACGTGGTGACGTGGCGAGTCCCATAAGTGCAGTTCAAGCTGGCGAGGTGGCAAGCACAAGTAGTGTCCCGCTGCCACCAAGAAGAAGAAGACAAAGACAGGCCCGTCGTACCCATAGTGCCCTTCCTGCAGAATTCGCCTATCCCAATTGGGTGCCCACCACTTCTGCAGAACCCGTACTTCCCCCATTCACTGCCCAACCCGGTATTCAGGTGGATACAGATGATTTTACGCCACTCGATTTTTATTCTCTGTATCTCACGGAAGATCTCTATAGATCTATTGTGGACCAAACCAATTTATATGCTGGTCAACACATCGCCGCTAATCCCCAGTTGCCGTCTCTTGCCAGAGATTGGAAACCAGTTACGGTTTCCGAATTTAAGACGTTTTTGGGCCTTTCCCTCAACATGGGCACACATAAATTTATGCGGATGCGGGCTTATTGGTCCACGCATCCGGCTGACCACATGCCCGTGTTCTCTAACTCCATGTCCAGGAAACGATACGAGCAGATCTTGCGGTTCTTGCACTTCAGTGACAATGAACTTTGTCGTCCACGTGGAGACCCTGAATACGATCGGCTCTACAAAATTCGGCCCCTCATAAACCACTTCAACCAACGTTTTGCAGACTTGTTTACTCCCCAAAAAGTTGTCTGCGTTGATGAGTCCCTGGTTAAGTTTACTGGTCGCTTGTCATTCAAACAGTACATTCCCAACAAGCGTACCAGGTACGGGGTCAAGCTCTATAAGTGCTGTGACAGGGCCACAGGCTATGCATGGAGCTTTATGGTTTATGAGGGTAAAGATAGTTACGTAGAGCCGGAGAACTGCCCTGATTACATAGGAAGCGCTGGCAAGATAGTGTGGAAATTGGTGTCACCCTTATTCGGAAAGGGGTACCACTTGTACGTGGACAACTATTACACCAGCGTGCCACTGTTTAGTCATTTATTTGATAATCAGATTGGAGCATGTGGCACCGTGCGACCTAATCGCCGGGGCTTTCCCCAGCGGCTTGTAGATTCCCGTCTTAGGCTGGGGGAGAGAGCCTGCTATCGGTGTAATAATTTGCTCGCTATGAAGTGGAGGCATAATAAGAATGTTTTCGTTCTTACCTCCCTTCATGCAGACACGACGGTCCAAATTTCTACGGCGACTGGTATTGTGGAGAAACCCCTCTGTGTCCACGAATATAACAAAAATATGGGAGGGGTGGACCTCAATGACCAGATGTTGGCGCCGTATCTAACTTCCCGTAAGACCAGACGCTGGTACAAAAAAGTGTCTGCTTACTTATTTCAATTGGCTTTGCTGAATGCTTTTGTGCTATACAAAACTTCAGGCGGAACATTAACCTTTCTTTTCTTCCAAAGAGAGGTTGTCACAGAGCTTCTGTTTCCAGACGGTTCTGTACCTCACCATTCCCAACCAAATGCAGTAAGCCAGCTGCATGAGAGGCATTATTCTTATGTCCTCCCGAGTACCCCTACCCAACGAGCCCCCCAAAAAAGATGTCGTGTCTGTAGCAAGCGCGGATATAGGCGTGACACCCGTTCTTATTGTCCACGCTGTCCTGGCAATCCTGGTCTTTGTCAGGGTGAGTGTTTTGAACGCTACCATGAACTAGTGAAGTATTAGCGTAGGGTACAGCATTTCACAGCCTAGGCACACTAACACAGAGTCTCCCAAGATGCC
This sequence comes from Lithobates pipiens, assembly GCF_037356315.1. Classification (NCBI taxonomy): domain Eukaryota; kingdom Metazoa; phylum Chordata; class Amphibia; order Anura; family Ranidae; genus Lithobates; species Lithobates pipiens. The sequence continues at coordinate 85,621,464 of NW_027507903.1, read as the reverse complement.
ATTACATTTTGAGAGACCCGAACCGTTACAGTTACAGTTTACAGTTCAAAAAAAAGTGTATAAAAAAAAAAAAAAGTAAAATAAAAAAACCAAAAAAAGTATAAAATATAAAAACCAAAAAAAATATAAAATATAAAAACCAAAAATAGTTGTCGTTTTATTGTTCTCTCTCTCTCTCTCTCTCTCTCTCTCTCTTCTCTCAAATTTTTTATACTTTACTGTTTACTGTGTTATTGTTAACCATTTTTTATGTTTTCAGGTACGCCATTCAGCTGCAGCGTGGATTTATTTATCTTGACAGCAACAGCGTTTGCTCCCACGATACATAAAGCCGCGACTCCAGTGCTGTAGGAGGTGATTTCACCACCACAGTTAAAAAAGAGCATATATGCCGAAGCATGGGGGCATAAGGGGTGGAGGAGCGATTTTGCTCCTAATGCCGCGTACATACGGTCAAAATTCCGACGGAGGGCTTGCCCGTGGAAAAGTTTGAACGTATGTACGCAGCATAACTTTTTTGCGGGAGGATGCCCCCATGCTTCGGCATATATATATTTTAGGCACAGGTTGTGTTAAAAATGTTTTATTTTTTACTGTTTTTTTTGGCAATTGCTTTGCAGGTATGGTATGGTAAGGTTTTACTGGGATGTTACTTTGTTTTAACGTTAACCATAATTTGCTTAGCAGGTACGCCATTCAGCTGCAGCGCGGATTTATTTATCTTGACAGCAACAGCGTTTGCTCCCACGATACATAAAGCCGTGACTCCAGTGCTGTAGGCGGTGATTTCACCACCACAGTTAAAAAAGAGCATATATGCCGAAGCATGGGGGCATACGGGGTGGAGGAGTGATTTTGCTCCTAATGCCGCGTACATACGGTCAAAATTCCGACGGAGGGCTTGCCCGTGGAAAAGTTTGAACGTATGTACGCAGCATAACTTTTTTGCGGGAGGATGCCCCCATGCTTCGGCATATATATATTTTAGGCACAGGTTGTGTTAAAAAATGTTTTACAGTTTTTTTGGGAATTTGCTTTGCAGGTATGGTATGGTAAGGTTTTACTGTTATACTGTAATGTTACTTTGTTTTAACGTTAACCATAATTTGCTTAGCAGGTACGCCATTCAGCTGCAGCGCGGATTTATTTATCTTGACAGCAACAGCGTTTGCTCCCACGATACATAAAGCCGTGACTCCAGTGCTGTAGGCGGTGATTTCACCACCACAGTTAAAAAAGAGCATATATGCCGAAGCATGGGGGCATAAGGGGTGGAGGAGCGATTTTGCTCCTAATGCCGCGTACATACGGTCAAAATTCCGACAGGGGGCTTGCCCATGGAAAAGTTTGAACATATGTACGCGGCATAACTTTTTTGCGGGAGGATGCCCCCATGCTTCGGCATATATAAATGGTGCATGTATGTCCATCATTAGAAGTGGGTGGATGAAGGGAGGTATCTAATGGTGGGCATACCCACCGATCAATCTCTTTTTTTTCGTTCAGACAACATGACTCTCAGTAAATAGCTTGGGGTGTCTACTTTCCAAAATGGGGTAATTTGGGGGGGTTTTGTGCTATTTTGGCATTTTATGGCCTTTGCACCATTAGAAATCCTGAAGGTGGTGATTGGTTTTCGGGGTGCCGTACGCGACTAGACTCCCAAAAAGTCCCACACATGTGGTATCCCCATACTCGGGAGAAGTAGCTGAATATATTTTGGGGTGCAATTCCACATATAACCATGGCATGTGTGAGCAATATATCATTTAGTGACAACTTTTTGTACATTTTTTTTTTTTTTTTTTTTGTCATTATTCAATCCCTTGGGACAAAAAAAAAAAATATTCAATAGTGTCAAGATGGCCCTCGGCAAATAGCTTGGGGTGTCTACTTTCCAAAATGGGGTCATTTGGGGGGGTTTTGTGCCATCTTGGCATTTTATGGCCGTCAAAACTGTGATAGGTAGTGATAGGTAGTGAGGAGTAAAATAAAAAAATTATGCCCTTAGAAATCCTGAAGGCGGTGCTTGGATTTCGGGGTCCCGTACGCGGCTAGGCTCCCAAAAAGTCCCACACATGTGGTATCCCTGTACTCAGGAGAAGCAGCAGAATGTATTTTGGGGTGTCATTTCACATATACCCATAGCATGTGTGAGCAATATATCATTTAGTGACAACTTTGTGCAAAAAAAAAAAAGTTTGTAATATTCCCGCAACTTGTGGCAAAATATAAAATATTCCATGGACTCAACATGCCTCTCAGCAAATAGCTTGGGGTGTCTACTTTCCAAAATGGGGTCATTTTGGGGGGTTTTGTGCTATTTTGGCTTTTTATGGCCTTCGAAACTGTGATAGGTAGTGAGGGGTGAAATCAAAAATTTGCACCCTTAGAAATCCTGAAGGTGGTGATTGGTTTTCGGGATGCCGTGCGCGACTAGACTCCCAAAAAGTCCCACACATGTGGTATCCCCGTACTCGGGAGAAGTAGCGGAATATATTTTGGGGTGCAATTCCACATATAACCATGGCATGTGTGAGCAATATATCATTTAGTGACAACTTTTTGTACATTTTTTTTTTTTTTAGTCATTATTCAATCCCTTAGGACAAAAAAAATAAATATTCAATGGGCTCAACATACCCATCAGCAGTTTCCTTGGGGTGTCTACTTTCCAAAATGGGGTCATTTGGGGGGGTTTTGTGCCATCTTGGCATTTTATGGCCGTCAAAACTGTGATAGGTAGTGATAGGTAGTGAGGAGTAAAATAAAAAAATTATGCCCTTAGAAATCCTGAAGGCGGTGCTTGGATTTTGGGGTCCCGTACGCGGCTAGGCTCCCAAAAAGTCCCACACATGTGGTATCCCTGTACTCAGGAGAAGCAGCAGAATGTATTTTGGGGTGTCATTTCACATATGCCTATAGCATGTGTGAGCAATATATCATTTAGTGACAACTTTGTGCAAAAAAAAAAAAGTTTGTAATATTCCCGCAACTTGTGGCAAAATATAAAATATTCCATGGACTCAACATGCCTCTCAGTAAATAGCTTGGGGTGTCTACTTTCCAAAATGGGGTCATTTTGGGGGGTTTTGTGCTATTTTGGCATTTTATGGCCTTCGAAACTGTGATAGGTAGTGAGGGGTGAAATCAAAAATTTGCACCCTTAGAAATCCTGAAGGTGGTGATTGGTTTTCGGGATGCCGTGCGCGACTAGACTCCCAAAAAGTCCCACATATGTGGTATCCCCGTACTCGGGAGAAGTAGCGGAATATATTTTGGGGTGCAATTCCACATATAACCATGGCATGTGTGAGCAATATATCATTTAGTGACAACTTTTTGTACATTTTTTTTTTTTTTTTTTTAGTCATTATTCAATCCCTTAGGACAAAAAAAATAAATATTCAATGGGCTCAACATACCCATCAGCAGTTTCCTTGGGGTGTCTACTTTCCAAAATGGGGTCATTTGGGGGGGTTTTGTGCCATCTTGGCATTTTATGGCCGTCAAAACTGTGATAGGTAGTGATAGGTAGTGAGGAGTAAAATAAAAAAATTATGCCCTTAGAAATCCTGAAGGCGGTGCTTGGATTTCGGGGTCCCGTACGCGGCTAGGCTCCCAAAAAGTCCCACACATGTGGTATCCCTGTACTCAGGAGAAGCAGCAGAATGTATTTTGGGGTGTCATTTCACATATGCCCATAGCATGTGTGAGCAATATATCATTTAGTGACAACTTTGTGCAAAAAAAAAAAAGTTTGTAATATTCCCGCAACTTGTGGCAAAATATAAAATATTCCATGGACTCAACATGCCTCTCAGTAAATAGCTTGGGGTGTCTACTTTCCAAAATGGGGTCATTTTGGGGGGTTTTGTGCTATTTTGGCTTTTTATGGCCTTCGAAACTGTGATAGGTAGTGAGGGGTGAAATCAAAAATTTGCACCCTTAGAAATCCTGAAGGTGGTGATTGGTTTTCGGGATGCCGTGCGCGACTAGACTCCCAAAAAGTCCCACACATGTGGTATCCCCATACTCGGGAGAAGTAGCGGAATATATTTTGGGGTGCAATTCCACATATAACCATGGCATGTGTGAGCAATATATCATTTAGTGACAACTTTTTGTACATTTTTTTTTTTTTTTTTTTTAGTCATTATTCAATCCCTTAGGACAAAAAAAATAAATATTCAATGGGCTCAACATACCCATCAGCAGTTTCCTTGGGGTGTCTACTTTCCAAAATGGGGTCATTTGGGGGGGTTTTGTGCCATCTTGGCATTTTATGGCCGTCAAAACTGTGATAGGTAGTGATAGGTAGTGAGGAGTAAAATAAAAAAATTATGCCCTTAGAAATCCTGAAGGCGGTGCTTGGATTTCGGGGTCCCGTACGCGGCTAGGCTCCCAAAAAGTCCCACACATGTGGTATCCCTGTACTCAGGAGAAGCAGCAGAATGTATTTTGGGGTGTCATTTCACATATGCCCATAGCATGTGTGAGCAATATATCATTTAGTGACAACTTTGTGCAAAAAAAAAAAAGTTTGTAATATTCCCGCAACTTGTGGCAAAATATAAAATATTCCATGGACTCAACATGCCTCTCAGTAAATAGCTTGGGGTGTCTACTTTCCAAAATGGGGTCATTTTGGGGGGTTTTGTGCTATTTTGGCTTTTTATGGCCTTCGAAACTGTGATAGGTAGTGAGGGGTGAAATCAAAAATTTGCACCCTTAGAAATCCTGAAGGTGGTGATTGGTTTTCGGGATGCCGTGCGCGACTAGACTCCCAAAAAGTCCCACACATGTGGTATCCCCGTACTCGGGAGAAGTAGCGGAATATATTTTGGGGTGCAATTCCACATATAACCATGGCATGTGTGAGCAATATATCATTTAGTGACAACTTTTTGTACATTTTTTTTTTTTTTGTCATTATTCAATCCCTTAGGACAAAAAAAATAAATATTCAATGGGCTCAACATACCCATCAGCAGTTTCCTTGGGGTGTCTACTTTCCAAAATGGGGTCATTTGGGGGGGGTTTGTACTGCCCTGCCATTTTAGCACCTCAAGAAATGAGATAGGCAGTCATAAATTAAAAGCTGTGTAAATTCCAGAAAATGTACTCTAGTTTGTAGACGCTATAACTTTTGCGCAAACCAAAAAATATACGCTTATTGACATTTTTTTTACTAAAGACATGTGGCTGAATAAATTTTGCCCTCAATGTATGACTAAAATTTAGTTTATTCGATTTTTCTTATAACAAAAAGAAGAAAATATCATTTTTTTTCAAAATTTTCGCTCTTTTTCCATTTATATCGCAAAAAATAAAAATCGCAGAGGCAATCAAATACCATCAAAAGAAAGCTCTATTTGTGGGAAGAAAAGGACGCAAATTTCGTTTGGGTGCAATATTGCATGACCGCGCAATTACCAGTTAAAGCAGCGCAGTGCGAAATTGGAAAAAGACCTCTGGTCCTTAAGGTATTTATTGGTCCGGGGCTGAAGTGGTTAAATAAAAATAAAATAGAAATCCAAAGTAACAGGTGCTCTTCACTCATGTGTGACCTCAGTGCTTGAAATAAATATGTACAATCCTTGTTAAATAAATATATGCAGTCCTTAAAAAATGCAATACATGGAAAAGATATATGCAGTCCTTAAAGGTGTATGAATATTCAAAAGTGACAGGTGCTCTTCAATCATATATCCCTTTGTGCTAGTGCTCCTTACAGTGCCCCTAAAATGAATGCACTCACCAGAAATACTCATCCCTCAAAGGGGTTGGGCATTCACAATATTTGCCACTGTGCAGCCGTATCCAGATCCACAGCTTTGTTTGCTCTTAATGTGTGTTCATTTGTGCATCCCACATGTAGAAGAAAGACACTCCCATAGTATAATACCATTTCAAAAATATTTATTCGTTCCAAACAATAAAAACATACTCACATATACTCTGTATGTTAAAGATTTTGTTTCAAAAACAGGAAGCCGAGATTATCCACAATCTGCAAAAGACAAAAAGACTCTAAAAGCTCCGTCCTACACGTTTCTTCATTAAGATGTCATCTGAAAGCAGCTCCACACATATATTTTTTTCTATCACTTTTAAGCCTGCCATACAAAGCTCAAATTTCATCTGATTTCAGTTTAATCCATTCATGCTGTTTAACCTGATTGGAGCAATTAGATTATTAGATTTCTGGAAGATGGAGATTTTAATTGTGTCCAAAAGTAAGTTACTATACACCATTAAAAAAATCTATATATTTTTATTTCATACAAAAACATTAAAAATACAAGAAATATAATTTTCATCAAAGATATATAATGTTGTACACATCTCCATACAAAGGATAGATAGTGTCAGAAACCATGAATCAGACCGAGACAGAAGTACAATTAAATCACACTTGTTTATTAAATAAAAATAAAAAGGTAAATAGAAAAAGCGTAGTCAAAGCATAGCCAGAGTCTAGTAACCAGATCGAGTAGTCAGCCAGGCCAGAGTTCAATAACCAGATCGGGTAATCAGCCAAGCCAGAAGTCAGGGATAAAAGTAGAGCAACAGCAAACAGGATAAGGAGCCAGAAGGGATGTCAGCAATCCAGTCTTTAACCAGAACCACAGGAGATGGTTTCTTGTGATGTGACCAAGGTAAAGGCAGAGGTGAAGTGAGCTGGACAGTTTTAAGTAGGCAGGTCAGACGAGCATGATCAGGAACAGCTGGTAACTGTGGCGAGAGATGAAAGCTGGCAATTAGTCAACAGCTGAGCAGCCAGCCCAAAGAAGGAAGGCCAAGCCAGCCCTGACAGATAGGAACTGTCAACCATTCACTAAAGAGATCTGAGTGCCGCAAAATGTATATGTCTACATGTATGGATCCTCACCATAGGTGGGCCCACCATATGGACAACCCAGGCTTCCTAATTACTTTTAATAACTACTATTGCAGACCGATGGGGAGGATTTATGCATTCTACCTGGCACCTAGGCCTTCCTTAGGGAAGTTTGGCAGATCCCATCTCTGTATTGGTTCCTTTAATGTGGACTCAGACATATAAATTTGGTCGCACTTGGATCTCTTTAGTGGATGGTTGACAGTTCCTATCTATCCTTTCCTTTTTGCACTTCACTTTCTAGATGCCTTTTTCCTGATGGTGATCCCGGTTCTAGCCTTTGATCTAGATACCATAGATTGAATGTTTTATTTTGGATCAGAGCTTTTCTAAGATCCTTTAGGGTGTACACATACAGTACACCTTATTATACATGTAGCGCCGGTACTCCTAATGAGTACGCACTCACATGTGCTTAAATTTAGTTTTTGCTCAAAACTGTAGTGAGTTGGCATCAGTTTGGCGGGGCTGTAGAGAAGTTCTGCCTGGTCATAGGTGGGGTTGTACACCTGTGGGAGGCTATAGAACGCAGTCTGGTTTAACGCATTGGGTACCAATCTCTATCTCTGAACCAATCAGTTGGGCGCATTTGTCTCACTGCGTAATCCGGGAAAGGGCACTTAAGGTGCCGAAGTCACGTGGTTCTGGGTTCCGGTCCAGAAGTTGTTGCTGGCTCCGTGGTCCTGGTCTTCCTGATCAGCCCCAGGGGGCCCTTATGGCCTGGGGTGCTGATCCATCCGTTTCTGAGCCTCAGAACTGGCTAGTTCGAGGCACAGTAACTGGAAGGAGGATTCTAAGGTGTTCCTGTGCCGTCTCGGGTTTGGAGAGGCCCAGCAACTCTACATGGGACCAGGGGAGGACTCTTCAGTAAGAGAGCCACGCACAAGGCTGGCTGCTCGGTAAGAGCCTGGAAGCTGAGCTGCCATGGACATTGATTGAATCCGCAATTCTTACAGTATTGCCGGACCGGCTGAAAGATTCTGGTACAGTAAGAAAGGTTTCCACTTCTACCCTTCCAGTTGTAACTAAGTTTCCAACCAAGTCTGCTTGAGAGACTTTGAAAAGCTAGAATTACCTGTTGGCTGCTAAACCCAAACTTAAGGATTTATCCAACAGTTAAAGAATCCAGTTGCGAGCGGCTGTTCCCTGGATTGTGTACAGAGAGAGAGACTTTTGTTGAAGTCAGCAGTTCCAAGCAGTTACTGGGTCATCAACCCTGGGAACCCCTAAACAAGGACAACGAGTATGAGCTGGAGGAAGTAATCAGTAAGCCCAGAAAAATTCAGCAGCTCCTTCGGGGGTTAGTGCTACATACAGTTTTCCTGGATAGTGCTTTATAGGTTTATAAATATTGAAAATTGTTTCTTGAAGAAGCCTGAGCCTTGGGTGAAATGCATCAATCCAAAGCTTGTGAGACCCATCCAGATGTAGATAATTGTATTGTATGCTGATGTGTACAACATTACATATCTTTTATGAAAATTATATTTCTTGTATTTTTTATGTTTTTGTATGAAATTAAAATATATTGATTTTATTTATGGTACATAGCAACTGACTTTTGGGCACAATCTAAAATCCCCATATCCCAGTGTTCTTCCCTTCGCCATTGGGGAGACCTGGGACATACCTCTTTCCTCTTTATTTTGTAGAGGATTGTGCCAGAATTTACAATACATGCTTCCCCCACCTAGGACTCTCTTTCTGGATTATTAGATTTCTCTCATTTAGCCCATGGGGTGAACCAGAGAAATCTTTACTGTAAGTGTATGACTAGTTTAAGTAGAATAGCTTTTTAAATGTGCATTATTCATCATTTTTAGCCAACTTTTAACCATGTAATATATTACAGTATTTCAAAATTACAAGTATTTGCTGAATGTATGGGATTCTAACACAATATAATTAAAAGTAAATAAGATATGCCAATATTTCTTTCTTTCTTAAATTATTGTACTGACACAATTATTTGTCTAAATATTACAGTGAAGAAAAAATGTATTCAATCTTAACATTTAATTAAAACATAAAAATACTAATGATGCAGTTTTCTATCCCTGCTTGCCTGCTCCTGTGAGGGCAAGCTTGAAAATAGGTAGTGATGACCTTAAGCATGTATGTGTGACTTTAGCAAATTTGCAAGACCCGCCTGGGAATGTGGGCAATCTTCATACTCATATCTAGGAGCAAAATTTTCTCTTTTGGAACATCTGAGTAAAGCTGGCCATGCACTAGTAGATTTTCAAACAAATGTTCATAAGAGCAATCGTACAAAAAAAATCCTATTCTCCCTCATTCCACAGCTCCCCTCTTGTTCAACAGCTCCCTTTTTCACCTTCAGTCCACAGCTCACCTCTTTTCTCCTCCAGTCCACAGCTCCCCCTTTCTCCTCCAGTCCACAGCTCCCCTCTTCTTCCACAGTCCACAGCTCCTCTTTTCTCCAATCCACAGCTCTTCACTTGTACCCCATTCCACTGCTTTCCTCTTGTCCACCAGTCCAGCCGCTGTGATATATGTCTGACAGGTGAAGGGAGGGGACAAAGCAGAGGAATCAAAAAGATGTCTGTGCTTAGTGACAGTTTCCAGAGGACAGAGCTACTGGACGCTCTGGCTGAAAAAAGTTATTTTCCCCACCCACTGCCCTGATCACCCTGCCCTGCTCATGGGGCCCCCTACTTGCTACGTGCCTGAATGGTCATTCCACCCCTGCACCCTTATGCATCTTGCAAACCTACATGTTAACCATGTGGTTTGGTGAAAACAGAGCCCTAGGGTGCAGTGAGCAAAAGCAATGCACAAAACATACCCATGACCTATAACAATCAATATTCACATGGCTTTTTGACCTAACTGATTATGTGCACTTTGTAAATAATTCTTTTTTTTATTACCTCAACTTTGTATATGCTAATGAAACATTTAATAGAGGGGGGCAGGGTGAGTTATTGTTTCATTTCCATGTGTCTGTAAAAATGATGAAGTCCTGGAAGCATTGGACATGTATTTACATCTTTTTGTGGCCAAGTATTCTACTTTGAAGAACACAATGTTACACACTGACCTGCTGCATATTAGGGTGGTGATGGCTAGCTCTGAGATGATGACTCTAATCCAAGATGTCTGCAATCTGCACTGCAGCCTCCAGCAATCTCACCGGCTGTCCCCTGCGGCGGTAATGTGTGGCCCCGCCCATCAGCTAAATTACCCATGGGGAGAGGTGGCCAGAGGGCCTGTCACTGCCATCATCCCCACATGGCTCCATGATCGCTCTCTGATCCCCGGCCAGCACCTCTGACTCCTCTCACAGCCGCATCTACCGCCGGCAAGGATTCTATGCTCCTCAGGGCATAAACATCCTCTATTCTGAAGGATAAGCTGTGGGCACCTCCAGGGTTGGACTGAGCCTCTTATGGGACCCCCCAACCCCAGGCCCTAGGACAGTGCCTGAGAGCCCGAATGGTTAGTCCGCCCCTGGTTAACATGTACCGGTATTTTTCTATACTGTGTTATATGATTTTATATCTGTATTGTTTATAACCTTAATAAAAATGATTGGAAAAGAAAGCTACATGATTATTAATTGTTGTGGGTAATACTTTCACTTTTTTGATTCAACTTTATAAATGAAACTATATGCAATGTACGGATTAAGGATATGACACTCCTGTGTCTCCTGTCTACACTATCAGGGGCCCAAGTCAGAGGTGAAAGAGAAGCCTCCTCATCATATCAGGCTTTGCTACCAGGTACGTAATAACAGCATGATAAACAATATCTAAGGTACTTCTTTTTCATGTGTATAGATAATGGACAATGTGGGTGTTTGTTAGATTAAAAGTATATTTATAGAAGCATGAAGTTAAAACGAACTGTACTTTTGTTCAACAGATCAGGCAAAGTCCATTTCTGACCTGTGTATTGTTGATATACTAGGTGTATACTTTATTAAATCTTTGTGACATATTACTACACAAATATACACCTTTCTTCACAAGAATTGAACAAAGACCAGCCAATTTCCAGTTATATTCTCTGCAATTATGACACTGCTATATTCTATATGGACTTATGATGACAATAAAGAAGGATTTCAAAATCCGGATGGCTGCACTTGTTCTTCAGAGCAACACTTACATTATTCAAAAACAGTCCATAAATGCAGCCCATGTGTACTTTTGTACCATTGAGCTGCTTTTATGGGCTGTTTTTGAATAATGGAAGTGTTACTTTAAAGAACAAGAGAGTGCAGCCATCTGGATTTTTCATTTGTACATGTACAGTGGTTTGCTGGGCTAGCACCCCTCCTGTGCTTGGAAAGTTGATGTTAATTGCTGGCATACCTTGAGCAGACGTAGAAGCTGAAGTTATATATGCATTCCAGGTATTTTTTTTTAAAGTGGTTGTAAATCCTTACAAACCACTTTGAGCTACAGGTAAGCCTAGATTAAGGCTTACCTGTAGGTCCAAGAAATATCTCCTAAACCTACACGGTTTTTTGAAAGACAGGCACCGCATGCGCCGTAGAAAGCGGTACGCAGGTGCACTGAGTGAGCCGCAGTTAACGGCGATATGCCGCTAGTGCCGGCTCCCGTGCACATGTGCGGCAGTGACGTCATCGTGGCTCTGACGAATGACAGTGCCGGAGCAGCTAGACCCACCAAGAAGATGGAGGCTCCGGACTACAGGGGACAGCGGTGACTTCGCTGGCTCCTGTGTCAGGTAAGTGACACATAATGGACTACTATGCGATGCATAGAAGTCCATTATGCTTTACCTTTGCAGGGAATCAAAGAGGAAGTAAACCCATCAGGGTTTTCTTCCTCTTTAATGCCTGGTTACATTTGTCAAGCATGGACCAATGTAAGTAGGTATAACTATATACCATACCTGGCCGATGGCTCTGAAAGTTGTAAATAGCTGAAGTGCACTTCTGCATTAGTAATCTCTACTTGCTTTACAGTCCAATGCAGAGCAGCTGCCCCGATGCATTCTAAACACAGAAGGTGGGCTGCTCTGCATGGGCACCATTCAGATGCAGCCCCCTGCCAAAGGTTAGGCTAAATCGAGTTTTTGGCTTCACTGTACTCAATGAAGAAATTATCTCTTTTTTGGTCTAGGCAGGTATGATGAACTCCCCGTACTCAAAAGGAATACGTCCGCTGTATAAGCTTTATTTGCCCAGTATCAGCATGATCCAAGAGCCCTTAGCCCACCCATTCGCTTGTTGAGACATTAGTGTAGGGTGGAAAACATAAGACTGTTTATTCAAAAACAGGCACAAAGAGATACACACTCAGGGGACCATCCCTCCTTCTTTGCATATTGACACAGGGCAGGGTAAACTACATTCGCTAACAAGAGATACAGTTGTATTCAAACTTCTCATCAGTAGACCGTCTTATCAGCAGGGAAGGCTGTTGGAGGAATTCCCCCCTCCCTCCACCCTGCCCCCAGTCTACATGCTAGAAACACATATACATCCCATTTATTATATAAAAGATGAACCATAAAGGAAAGCATCATACTTTCCAATATCATTGCCGCCGACATCCCAAAACGTGTAAGTAGAAAGATCCCCTAACAAGGAGATCACAGTACCCACCCCGGTACAGCAGGACTTTTAAGGCAGACCAAAATATGAGTAAAAAATATATTACAAATTTATTCACAAAAATAATACACAAAATCGTTTTACAGCACAGTATAAAAATCCATACATATATCAATGCGTGGAATCATACATCTAAATATATAGTCTGCACAACATCAAAGGTTTCATATATGAACTCCAAAATGCCTGACATGTTTCAGGAAAACATTCCCTTCTTCAGAGGCATATCTAAGGAGAACAAATAGCCGTAATCATTTATTTGTAAATAAACAAAACTATTGAGAATAAATCTCATATCAAGAGTAAATAGTTGTGTGTGAGTATATATATAAATGTATTTAAAAAATGTTGTCTGCCAGAATTATTGATAGATCACCCCATGGAGATGCACAGCCAAAAAGTGCTAGGGACCCATAGGTGGCCCGCACCAAATCCGCACATAGGTCTTATATTGTGCTGCTGGGGGAACAAACTATTTCCATGTGTGGTGTCTAGGCAATTGAACAGCGGTGTTCAGCTGCCTAGACACCACACATGCCGGCCGGCATTTTTTATGGGCGTTGTTACTGCTTTCTATGTAAGTGTATTTCTTTACTTTTATTAAATTTGTTATATGGAATTATGCTATGGTGAGTCTTCTTTCCATTTCCTTAGAATCCCGAGTACTGCCTTTCTGCTTCACGTGCTGCTGTTGATGGTCCCGGCCTGTTTCATTCAATAAGGGAGCCTACCTAACCTAACCATGTGATCATGGTCTGAGGAAGTGCTGTGGAGATTGACTATGGGCATGAAATCGCTTGCCTTTTGGTAAGCGCATATTTTGTGTGGTGGTGGTCACGATCCTTGGTGTGTTTTGGTTGCACAGAAAATTTAACACTTTTTATTTTTTATTTTATTTTTTATTTTTCATTATTATTACACTCATATTATCACCATTTTTTATTATTATCACTAATATATATTTTTTACATTTCATTTTTATTGCTGCTATTAATCTAATATTTTTTATTTTTCCATGAATTCTTATGAAATTTAGGTATTTATTAAGTTTTCACTGGACTATTTTTCATTTATTGGACTTTTTTATCACTTCACTGAGATTTTTCAAATTTCATTATTAACACTTGTTATTTATAATTATTTTTATTAATAATGGTATGTTTGATATATTGGAGGGGTAGATCAACTTTTTTTCAATACTATTGCAATCAATTAATCACTCATAGATGTTTATATTTAATTTAATTTACATTATTTATGTATGTGTGCAGCTTTTTTCTTTTGTTATTGGATTACCTCTCTAACCCTCGAGTCGGATCCCAGGTTTATGTTGCTTAATGTTTTTGGCCCCAAAGTTAAGGGCCGATATACAAAGCTGTTCTTAAGTTATGCCACTTTTTATGCACGTAGGGAGATATTTTTCCATTGGAAAGATGCTGAACTCCCCCTGGTATCTACTTGGCGCTCTGTTTTTAGAGGCTCTGGGAGAGCTGGATAATAAGTTTCCAGAGCTCCCTAAGATAAGCTGTGTTCCACAAGCCCAAAGTGACTCCCATCACAGCAGGTTTCTCCAAGGTCAGTAGTTGATTGCTCCTTTCTCGTTCTGGAAGAAGCTTCCAGAAAACAGAATAGGAGGGTCAACCACCTATTTATGAATATTTTTCAGACCCCAGCCATTCCCTGGGAAGGGGGTGCCCAGAAGGTGGTTGGAGATGTGATCAATAATTTGGAGGCCTGCTCAGTGTTCTTGTTCTGGGGCTGCTGCCCCTGGGATGCAGCTTGTGTAATGGAAATTATGTTTTGGCCTCAACAGGAGCTGGGCCAAGGGCCTGGAGAAGATGTGCTAAAAGGAATTTTACTGGAGGGCATCATCTTGGAGTCTGTTCTGCAGAAGAATCTTTGTCTCCCTCACTGAAGAGTGTAGCACGGAAGCTGGGTGGTATCCTAGTACAATGTAAGTAAGACTAGGTTTTGGGAATCTAAGGTGTGCATGCTGCTAGAGGGAATCTGGTGCCAGTGATCACTGGATGGACTGGGTTTGCTCTTACAGAGACCTAGAATTATTGATCATTTCCTAATAACTTCAGTCAAGGCTGTTTCAAGAGTATTTTGTAAGAACCTTGTCCTCCTGTTAATCCCTGCTATCGTTTTGGATTATCCTGACCTCTTAAAGGGGTGTTCCAGCAAGGAATTTTTTTTTTTTAACGTCAGCAGCAAAAAAAAATAGTAGCTGCTGACTTTTAATAAGGACACTTACCTTTCCAGAGCGCCCGCGATGTCGGCCGCCCGAGGCTGAACCGTCCCTTGGCTCTCGGGTCCCGGCGCCACCATTCTCACTAAGGGAAACAGGCAGTGGAGCCTTGCGGCTTCACTGCCCATTTCCTACTGCGCATGCGCAAGTTGCGCAGTGCTTTGTGAATGGGAAGCACACAGTTCCCAGAACACAGCGCGCCCCATTACCTAGAAGACAATGCGAGGAGGAGAGAAGACTGAAGATCACCGCGGAGTAGGAAGCACTAGCAACAGGGGTTTCTGGTAAGGTAAAAAAAAAAATATTAATGCTTTTTTTTTTAGGGTGCCCCCTCCTTTAAATCCCCTCCCGTTCAAGTTTCTGCAAATAAAATCCACAAAAAGAAATCCACTAGACTGAGCCTGTGTTGTTGGTGTGCTTGGAACTGTGTCTGTGGCAGGCAGCCTCTGTACTAGCAAAGTAAACCTGGGTATGTTCTCAGCAGCCTCTTGGGGGGCAAGTGCTACACAGAGAATGCTTTGCATTTTCTAAATGAATGCAAAGCTTTCTCTGGTTGGATGATGTGGAGAGGTCGGGTGGTGACATCACTTCCCAAACAGCACATCTGATCTCCTGTGTTCAGAATGCAGCAAGGCAGCCACTCGACAAGGGACCAACCCAGCTGGACCAATCTAACTAGGTTTAAAATATCCATACCTGGTACTGGGGAACTTGGTATGCCAGTATTTAGATTATAGAACACATGAGAGATATAGATCCTTTCAGTAAATAATAAAAAAACAAAAACTTGAGTTTATAGTATAGGCTGTAAACATAACACACATATAGTTGTGTATTGAGTATAAAAATCTCTAATAAAGATTGCTACACTTAGAGCCAAACATTTATATTTGGAACTAAGAATCTGGTACTCAGCCTTTATGTTTAAGATCTAAACCGGGCATTATACCAACAATGACTTAAATATAGCCTTATGGAGAGCTGCACTACACAGTGGTGACTTTCTGAAGTACGCACATACTTTTAATAACATGACTAAGTGCTGATATATAAATGTTCTTTTAGTAATATGAAACAATTAGGGTCGAAAGTGACCATTAGGCACAGAGAGCATTCATCTACAGGCATCAGAGGCCTAATGATTGAAAAAAGAATGTGTTAATGAAACACAGCAGCATGCCAAAGTCTGACTGGACCCTTATAGCTATAATAGCTACAATAACTGGATTTCTAGTGGGATAACTAGGAACAGTGGTCCACACCTATAACTTACTGTATAACACAAAAAAGCCAGCACACAGGCTGTCAGAATGCACAAAATGTAATGCACAAAGATATCTACCTGCATTTTCTGAGCCAGATTAGGACAGGGGTAGGCAACCTTGGCCCTCCAGCTGTGGTGAAACTACAAATCCCATCATGCCTCTGTCTCTAGGAGTCATGCCTGTGATTGTTAGGCTCCATGCACACTGAAGCTCAAAAAAGCTCAAAAAAGCTTTTTCTGGACGCCAGATTGCTGGCAGAAAACGCTTGTTGAAAAACCTGCTTTTAACAGTGTTTTGTACTAGCGTTTATGAGTGTTTATTAGCTTTTACGGGCGTTTTTAATAAAAATACACAGAGGACACTCCAAAAATCCCACAGTGCATTCCAAACTCCCACAATGCGTTGAAAAAATAGAACGCCGAACGCTAATTAACGCGTGTTTATGAGCGAAATTGTTCAGTGGGTGTGGTTTCCCTGCTGTGCATTCTGGGGGAGGGTATTTAAGGTACTGATGCCATTTTTCTGGGTTTGTTGTTTTCCGGGGTCCGTGATCCCAACCCCAGGGCCCTCCTGGCCTAGGATCTGTGTCGCATGGTCTTGCGCCTCGGGACCTGCTGGCCCAAGGCTCTGCAACTGAAAGTGTAGGCCCAGGAATGTCTTGGGGTCTACTGATCCAGGGGTGGTCCTGTGCTGTCTCGCCTGCGGGGAGAAGCAGAGGAAAGCTAAAGGATCCAGGGGAGGACTTTTCCAGTGGAGGACCGAGCGCAAGGCTGGTGTCTCTGGAGGAGCCTGGAAGCTCAGTTTGAGAATGCATCCCAGATCAATATCCTTACAGTATTGTCGGGTCGGCTGAAAGAATCTGGTACTGTATGGAAGTTCTTCCTAAAAACTCTCAAGAATCTCTAAGTTTCATTAACAAGTTTGTGGCAGAGACTTTGTTGTGCATCTACTTTCAAGAACTGCTAAGCTTCATTAAGCAGTGGTTAGCAGTGGCAACTGGTGGTTTTGTGTTTGGGGGGGGGGGCGGAAAACAACAACCCCCCCTGCTGTCTGCCAGTTCACGGGCACTTACCCCATTGGCGGCGGGGAGGATCGGCAGCACTTGTGTCTGTGGCATATCATCGGCTGCTAGGTCAAGTGAGAGGGGCCTATCCGGTGACTGCTGGATCCAGTCTGTGGAGTTGTTTGTCCTCTGGATCTGATTGATACCTCTAACCCGCAATTACCAGGTGCCTGAACTCCCCCTTATCCTCTAATACTCTATTGAAGGACTGTGTCTTGTGTTTATTTTTGGTGTTACCCCTAAATAAATCTTCAAAAAGGACCACATGTCTGATATATCTTCATTTGAGCTACTTTCTACGGGACCCCCCTATAATGAAGAGGCGAACAGAAGAGGTAACGGTAAGCTCGAATAAAACCAGCAGCTCCTTCGGGGGGTTAGTGCTACACGTTTGTTACATGTTTCCATTCACATAGCACAGTGTTATTACAAACTTTTTTGTCATGTGAAGCACAAAAAAGATCTAAAGATTTTCACGGCACACCTGAAAAGATTTAGCAATTTTTGTGGTGAAGAAATTATTTATTTTTACATTTATATTTAATCTTACAATTAGTGTGAAGGATGTGCTTTCGAGAGCTTCTTTGTACTTTAGTTTTTGTTTCCTTGCTTATCATTTAACAGTTTCTCTTTCAGAGTTCCAGACTTAATTAAGTATTTCTCCACTGCTAAATAATGAACAAGCTTTATTTATAAGCATCAAAGTTGGAATGGAACGGTTTCTATTATTATCCACTTGCCGACCGCTGCACACACATATACGTTGGCAGAATGGCTCTTACAGGCAAATTAGCGTACCTGTACGTCCCTTTGAATCTGCCGCCTTGTGGGAGCAGTGTCCGCTGTCATGTCAGTGGTAACCCATCCCCCCACAGTTAGAATCACTCCCTAGGCTACACTTAACCCCTTGATCGCGCCCTAGTGTTTAACCCCTTCCCTGCCAGTGTCATTTATACAGTAATCAGCAGCTATTTATAGCATTGATCACTGTATAAATGACAACGGTCCCAAAAATAGTGTAAAAGGTGTCCATCATATCACTCCCGATAAAAATCGCTGATCGCCGCCATCACTAGTAAAAAAAATGAATAATAAAAATGCCATAAATCTATCCCCTATTTTGTAGACGCTATAACTTTTGTGCAAACCAATATACGCGTATTGTGATTTTTTTTTACCAATAATATGTAGAAGAATACATATCGACCTAAAATGAGGAAAAAAAAGATTTTTTTATTTATTTTTTATATTTATTATAAAAAAAAGTTTAAAAAAATCTTTTTTTTCAAAATTAATAATTTTTGTTGATAGTGCAAAAAATAAAAAATGCAGAGGTGATTAAATACCACCAAAGGAAATCTCTATTTGTGGGAAAAAAAGGACGCCAATTTTGTTTGAGTACAACGTCGCACAACCGTGCAATTGTCAGCTAAACCGATATAGTGCAAAATCGCAAAAAATGCTCTGGCCAGGAAGGGGGTGAATCCTTCCAGGGCTGAAGTGGTTATAATATAATTCGAGCGATTGAGTTCTCCCAAGATCTTGCACAACTCTTGCGTTACGAAAGGAACCAAAAAATGACAGACTGACAGACATTGTGACTTTATATATGTTACCTTTTTAACTTTTGCGACATTTATTTACCATTAAATCTTTCGATATGTTCAAGGTATCAAAACGCTAGCAATTTTAAATATTTTTCAAAACTCCCACGGCACACCTGCAAATCTCATGCGGCACTCTAGTGTGCCACCGCACACAGTTTGAGAATCACTAACATAGCATAATTGAAAAAACAAATATTTAAAATGTTTACCTTTTTAATAACTTAAAAATCCTACCTACCTTTCCCCTTCTATGTAATGTTATAAATGGAGCAGAGAAGTTACCCTGTCTGAAGAGAATCTCAATTAATCCGGACTGGTTGTACCAATTCTCTAACAAAACATGAGTACACAAATTGCCCCTTTTTCTGAATCACCCTGTCTGTCCTGTGCAGGCAGATCTTCGTTATCAACATGTTATGTGGTACACCCTAAATGTGGGTGTAACATGCTTCCAAATGTGAACTTAGCCTTTAAAAATGCTTCCTCACCCCTCCTAACATCTATGTTGACTAACCTTCAGGAACGGCCTGTCCATTAAGGGTGCACATGCACCACACTCCCTCTATCCACGCCACCCACCTATATGGTTAATGGATAGATTCATGCAAATCAGGAACCTATCCACGGCCACCAGGGAAACCCCCTATTTAGGTGTCTGCCCTCTTTCAGGAATTACAGTGAATTACAGTGGCGGGGTGTTTCTTTAAAGCACCTGATTGGAGTCAGAGGCTCTAACAAGCTTCAAAATAAGGTGGACTCTGAGCGCAGGTGTGTTAGAAAAGCCAATGAATATTCGCTTTTCTAACACCGAATTGCCTCTCCGCCAATCAGGTCTGTTACCCGATTGGCTGAAAGGTCAGACGATCCTATTGGATGCCTAAGAGGAGGGGAGGAGACACAAGACGGAAGCCGCCATGATCTCAGAAGAGAAGAGGACACTGGAGACCCTGCCAGATGCCCTCCACAGCTTGATCCACTGCCCAATGTGCCCACTGATCCCCGCCGTTGTGTGCCTGCCAATCCTTGATGTGCTGATGATCCTCCCCGCCACCGATGGGGTAAGTGCCGGTGAACTGGCAGACAGCAGGGGGGGTTGTTGTTTTCCGCCCCCAAACACAAAACCACCAGTTGCCACTGCTAACCGTAAAAAAAAAATATATACTGTACACTTACCTATTTTCAGCCAGCTCTGGTCCAGTCATGTGATCCCCTGTGACAGCCAGCAGTGGCTGAAGGGGAGAGGAGAGTGTGCCCGACAATGCCTGGTAAAGCCTGGAGCAGTGATGTCAGCTATTGGCTCCTGTGGCCTAGCGGATGTTGGTGGTCTCTCCTATCTCTTGCTGCTGCCACTGACTGACACTGTGTAGCTGAATCATGTCACCGGACTGAAGCAGGTTGAAAATAGGTAAGTATATGCATATTTCTTACACAGGATAGCCAGCATACAGTAGTTGATAGGAGAGTGGAGGGAGCATTTTTAAGACTAGTTAAGTTTACCCTGGCATTCCACTTTAAGCTGCCAACATTTTAAGGTTTTAAAGTTTATAGATTTAAATCAAATCATTAATTCTTAAATGGGAGCAGAAAATATACTTTTCACTATGTTTTTAAGTAAAATAAACTAACTGCTTTTATTTGCCTGGAGAAAGCAAAACGGGAAAATCTTCCCAAGAACATTGTCCTGCAGTGACATTATGGTTCTCTAATAAACTAACCAATGCCCTCTGGTGGATATAACTTATAACATCATTATAATCATTCCTTTCCTCTCCTTAGACACACTGGGGTATATTTACTAAAACTGGAGAGTGCAAAATGAAGCTAACTTTTGCATACAAACTAATCAGCTTCTAACTTCAGCTTGTTTAAATACGCTTTGGCAATAAATCCTGGAAGATGATTGGTTTCCATGCAGAAGTAAGTCTGATTCTGCTGATTCTCTCTAGCTTTGGTAAATAAACCCCATAGAAACATAAGAGTGATTGCAGAAATTGATCAAGTGGTCCATCAAGTATGTCCCTTTCTCCCACTCTTTCCCTTTCTACTTTTCAGCTCTCTCCTCTTTCCTTCCCTCCTAAAGTGCATTTCATTTTGCTTTTGACCAACTTTATGGGCACGGACTTGCCTATATTAGTCAGTGACAGAAATAAAAAGATACATAGCAAATATTGACAGCGCTCTCCATCAATTTAAAAAAATAAACAATGACCACGCTGTAACCAATTGACCTTACCTACAGTATGGTTTTATACCCTGATGCCATTCTTTTGACAGCAACACAAACCATAAAGTTCACATATGGGACTGGCCCCCTCATCAAAACTACATTGCAGATTATGTTTCATTCCCAATATGGTCTTTCTCCTGCCTTGTTTTCTGTGTATCCCTGTTTTTGTGTTTCTTTCTATATGGCTCTTTCCAATTTTATGTCACCTGAATTTTTTGATGCCTTGCTGTGTCTTCTCACCTTTTCCCTTACTCAGACTCTTACTCAAATTTGTCTATAATGCCCTGTACACACAGTTGGGCATTCCGACAACAAAATCCCTTGGATTTTATGCCAAACATGTCTTGAATACACACGGTCAGACAAAGTTGTCGGAAAATCCGATCGTTCGGAACGAGGTGACGTTCGATACGTACGACAGGACTACATGGAGTCTAGTAGCCAATAGCTTTGGTCTCGTAATTGAATCTGAGCATGCGTGGCACTTTGTCCGTCGGAATTCTCTACAACCGATCAGAAAAAGTCAGATCAGATTTTGTTGTCGGAAAATTTTAGATCCAGCACTCAAACTCCGATGGAGCCCACACACGATCGGATTTTCCAACAACATAATCCGACCGGACCTTTTCCATCGGAAAATCCGACCGTGTGTACATGGCATTAGAGAAATTAATTCATTCACCCAACACTTTCATGCACCTCAGAACATAATTTTGCTCTCTTAGAGCACAGATTAAGGTTGGGTTCACACTGATGAAAATTGGATGCGTGTTTCCCTGCATCCAATTCATATGACAGGAGACTGTGACCGGCCACAGAGCACATTGGAAAAGGGTCCTGTGTGTCTTCTGGTCCATTACAAGTGCGAATTCAGCCAAAAATTTGGACCTGAATCTCACGTGAAATGGTGAACAGGGACGCACCAGACCCCCTGCTGGGAAGGGTATTATGTTTTTTTTTCTCATTCCTTTTCTATTTTTTTCTTGTAATTTGTTCTCTTCCCTTTTTTAAGACCCTGTTTAAGCCCAGCTTTCACTTAAGTGTTCCAAAGCTTAATATTGATTCTATACAGGCAGTAAATTCAGTCCTCTTATATTATATACTATATGGGTCTGGAAGCTCCAGGGCAACCGTGACTGGCCTCCCGTCTCTATTTCTATATATATAAAACTGGTGGACCAGTGAGGGTTGCTTCATGGAATGTAAGAGGCGCAATTAGCTCCTTGAAGCATCAGTTGATTTTTGATTCTCTCACTGATCTAAAACTGGATTTTGCATGTTTGCAAGAAACCCACGCCACCCCAGAAACAGTCCGTTTTCTGAAATGCCGCAGGGTAAAAGTGGACTACCATTCTACATACTCCTCACATGCTAGGGGCATATCTGTTCTGGTGTTTTGTGGTGATGGATTCTCCTGGGAACGTGTAGCAGTAGATTAAACATAGGAGATTTTTACTTTGCGTTTTTTATTTTTTTATTTTTTTATTCAGGTGAAGTCATTCAGCTAGTTTTTAGTTGATATAGTACCCCTTTCTGCTCTGCTGGTGGGTGATTCCAGCAACGTTTTTAATATTAGATAGGAAAGGGTTTCACCATCAAGCAGCCTGAAGCAGAACACCCCACCACCCTGAGAAAGCTACCCAAATAATAAGAAATTGAGCTGCAAGTTTGAAAATGACTTGCTAAGCTATTGCTAGACTTGCCAGGCATCACAAGTTTGTTGCATAATTGCAGCAAGTCCGCATTGCATGGCTCCAGATCAAATTTCTATGCAAACATTCTGCAAGCCTGCTGCAAGTTCTAGTTCAGTTATGTTGTGAAATAGCCATCCCATCACAGGGGTCACTGTGGCTGAATTTTAATGCTGCATACATGCAGAGCTCTTGCTGTAAACTCATCACCACTTCAATTTTGCTCCTGCTAGAGACTTGCCACACAAATTTGCTGCAAAAAGAGTCAACTAGAACTTGTGCTTCAAATGCTCTGCAAGTGTACAACTTGCCAGTTAAAATATGCAGCAAGTTAACAAGACTTACAAATTAGCACAAATTTGTGACAAGTTATCCTTGCTATCTGTGTATGTGCCGCTATAACAGCGGTAAAGCACCGCTAAAATGAGCCACGATTTACCGCTAACGCTGGCACCGCCCCAGTGTGAAAGTACTCTTGGTGTTTTTTGATGTCACCCAACATTTGGGATTTTCTTTTACATTCACTTTCAATGATAACAGTAAACAAAACAAATTGAAACAGTGAATCTCCCTGGTTCAGGGAGAACTGAAAAAAAGTTTGGCTTTTAGTTACACTTCAATAATATTAATCCTGATTTTCAGAAAATAAATTGCAATTTACCTCATGGCCATAGTAATTGAAAATTAATGTGTTGCTAACATTGGTTTTAGGGTGTTTAGCCAAAATTAAAGCCCAATCCAAATTAAAAAGATATTGCCTTACACAAGTTAAAACAAAAAAACACTTCTGATTGCAGTAATCACTATCTCCCACACTTTTTCTCGGAGGCTCACTCCAGCACCAGTCTTCTTCCAGGTTGCATGATGGCGTTTTCATAGAGGTAGCCTCCATGTTTTCTTCAGTTCAAGTTCCTTTTACAGCCCTAATCCAGTCACACTTTTTTTATCAATTTACGTAGGTCGTTGAAATTTCACATGTTTGTAAAATAACTCTTCCTCTATAGTAACTCTTCATCTGTTTATTGAAGGTAAATAATGGATTCCAAGATGAAGCAACGTGTCATCATTGAGTTCTTGATGAAGGAGGGGTGCAGGCTGTCTGATATCCATAGAAGGCTACAGAATGTTTTTATTATGATGACACAACTGACAAGAGTCAACGATGACAAGACATTGCTCTTATGCATGGGGTCAGCTCTGTGGCGACATATTGCTTCTGCCTGAAATCCATTATTTACCTGCAATGAAGGAGAAGAAGAATTAATATAGAGAAAGTGTTATGCCGCGTACACCTGATCGGACATTCTGACAACAAAATCCCAGATTTATTTCCGATGGATGTTGGCTCAAACTTGTCTTGCATACACACGGTCGCACAAATGTTGTTGGAAATTTCGAACGTCAAGAACACGGTGACATACAACACGTATGACGAGCCAATAAAAATGAAGTTCTATAGCCAGGGCAGCTCTTCTGCTTGATTCAGAGCATGTGCGGAATTTACGAGAACGGATTTTGTTGTCGGAAAATTTGAGAACCAGCTCTCAAATTTTTGTTGTCGAAAATTCCAACAACAAATGTCCGATGGAGCCTACACACGTCGGAATTTCCGATAACAAGCTCACATCAAAAAAATTTTGTTGGAAATTCTGAGCGTGTGTACGTGGCATTACTCTACAAACATCTAAAAAGCAGTGGGTGGTGTTGCGCTCCTAAAGTTAATGTTTAAAATAAATGTATAAAATTGCCATACATCAAACTGAGAATAAAATCCACATAGAATAGGCAATACCAAGTTAAATCTCTCACAATAAAGTGCTACTGTGCAAGATCAATGTGCAAATAGAAAGAAACGTAATAAGCAATGTGCAAATAAAGGCAAACGTAATCAGCAATGTTACTGAGTGCAATAAATAAATGTGCAAATAAGCAGTAAATAAATGTGCAAATATGCAAAGTATAAAATAAATAAATCGCCTTAAATGACATGAACATGAACATAAAAAGTCCAAAGTGAGACGTTGGACGCTCTTCAGGGTCCAGTGTGCAAAAAAGTGCAGATGGCGGGGTGTTTTACAGGAACACTGAGTGGTGATGCAGTAATATCTAGTGTCACTGTGACTTTAACCACTTCAGCCCCGGACCATTTTGCTGGCCAAAGACCAGACCACTTTTTGCGATTCGGCACTGCGTCGCTTTAACTGACAATTGCGCAGTCATGCGACGTGGCTCCCAAACAAAATTGACGTCCTTTTTTTCCCACAAATAGAGCTTTCTTCTGGTGGTATTTGATCACCCCTGCGGTTTTTCTTTTTGCGCTATAAACAAAAATAGAGCGACAATTTTGAAAAAAACACATTATTTTTTACTTTTTGTTATAATAAATATCCCCCAAAAATATATATATATAAAAAAAAAAAATTTCCCTCAGTTTAGGCCAATATGTATTCTTCTACATATTTTTGTAAAAAAAATTGCAATACACGATTATTGATTGGTTTTGCAAAACTTATAGCGTTTACAATATAAGGAATAGTTTTATGGCATTTTTTATTAATATATTTTTTTTTTTTACTAGTAATGGCGGTGATCAGTGATTTTTATTGTGACTGCGACATTATGGCGGACACATCAGACATTTTTGACACATTTTTGGGACCATTGTCATTTATACAGCAATCACTGCTATATAAATATACAAATACACTGGCAGTGAAGGGGTTAACCAGTGGGTGGCAGTGTAGGGGTTAAGTGTTCCTAGGGGTGTGTTACTAACTGATGGGGGCTGGGCTTTCATTTAGTGAACACTGATCTCTGCTCCAATCACATGGAGCAGAGATCAGCGTCACTAGTTGCTAGGCAGAATGGGGAGATGCTGTTTACAACGGCATCTCTCCGTTCAGCCGCCCTGAGACGATCGCGGGTATGCCAGTGGCGATCGAGTCCATGTGACCGGACTCACGGGGGTCCCGAACAGCACGCGAGTGCACCGCCGGCGGCGCGTTTACGATGGCAGGGCGGCATTAAAGATTGGACGTACCTGTACACCAATATGCCTGTCTATGCCATTCTGCCGGCGTACATTGGCATGCGCTGGTCGGGAACTGGTTAAGTTCAGAGTGTTTCTTCAGTGTCACTGACACCCGTGAATGTGCTAAATTATTACCTTACTGTTGTAAGGTAAACAGCATGTAGAGGAGAGGGAGTGAATCCCTTCGGATTGGTATATTCCTGCGCGTTCCTAATGGGTATGGAGCAGAGCCAGAGGGGATCCTTTCCTTTCCTTCCAATTAATAGGTATCAGGGATCACTCAGATGCTCAGTATACAAGGGTAAAAAGAGGGGATAAAGAGCCTACCATGGTGTAGTACGTTTTCAATAAAAGCTGAAGTTTATTAATGAAACAGTAAAAAACTCACATTTCAGTGTATAGATTGCACAATGTAAAAACGAGTGCCGAGCTCGTACCTGATCGTCCTTTCCGGTGTCCAGGTGCCGTTTAGTATCCTACGTGTTACGTCACAACACACGTGACTTCAACTGAGATGAGGCTATAGGCAATAGGGTGTCCTTAAATAGGTTAAAATAATTTTATTGCTAATTGGCCATTTTCCTGGAGACCATGATAAAACCAATGGAGCGGCCATTTTCCTAGAGATCGTCACTTGGGCTACGATCGCGGCCATTTTGTTGTGGATTATTTTCGCTGTTTGAAACAATGGTAACAATATACTACGGCTGTGGCCATATTATTGTGGTTGGGGCTAGTATGAAATGCACATGCTGTTGCTGTTATTTTAAGTGTCAGCAGAGTATGTCTGGACAGCGGTGTGGAATACTGCCATCGTTGACAACATCGGGTAAAAAACAGCCATCATACAACAAACGGTAGTGTAGCGTTCATATTGAAGCCCAGCGTTGTACACATATAAATACTTTTGGACATGTAAGGAAATACAAGGTTATATAAAACTATTAAAGTATATTTCCATCCATTTAAAAGCCCATTAAATTAGATGGAAATTACTAAAAAATATTGTTAAAAAATATATAAAAAATGTATAGAAAAGGGATGGATTCCGGAAATAATGTTCTGATAGAGAGGAGAGATACAATTAATTAGGACAATATGTATACAGATATGAAGAAAGCTAGTTATTGGCATGAATACATAGCGAGAACTGATAGCTGGCATAAATAGATATTAGAGGAAATAAAAATTGAAGATTAAGAATAAAAAAATCTAAAAATCACTGATAAAGCAGTTGAGGTCAAACTCTATGTTTAGGCCCGGGGGGGGGGGGTAAATGTGTCGCGAATAAAGATCCATTTTGATTCAATTTGGCTAAGGGTCTGGTCAGGACCCTCTGCCAATGTTTTTTATATGGCTCAATGCCCCAAATGTGAGGAGTCCTTCCTATGATGTGTAGCAAAGTGCTTGGGGACGCTGTGCTTATTGAAACCTTTTATAATATTTTGTACACGTTCTTTGATCCTCACCCTAAGGGGCCTTTTTGTGCGCCCAATGTACTGTAAACCGCAACTGCATTCCCATGCGTGAACTGCACCTTCTGTGTTGCAGCAGACAAAGTCTCTAATTTCGTATGTATTCCCAGTACTAGTGGATGTAAATTCAAACACCTTTTGTACTGGGCTTTTTGTCTCGGTGCAGGCAAAGCACCACTTACACAGGTAGAAACCTTTTCCTGTGAAAAACGTAAATCCATTGGTCGGTGAATCCAGAATGTTCTTGACTATTTTGTCTCTGAGTGTGGGGGCACGTTTATAGATACATTTTGGTACCAATGGGATTATAGATTTTAGGTGTACATCGTTTAGCAAGATATACCAGTGTTTTTTGATGATGTTTTCAACTTTTTTATACTGGCCATTGTAATCTAAAATGATGGATACTTTGTTAGGCCTTGGGTCTGTCTTCTTTTTATCTTTAATTAGTCACTTTTACATTACTTTCGATACAGCCCTCTTATGTACAAAGCCATAACTGCTGTGTTACTTTGGGAAAAATTTCACTAACTTCCTCAAGTCCTCATGACACCCTGTGACAACCTGACACATAAAGCATTGTTGGGACAGGAAATTAGGGCAAATCTTTCCAATTGCAGCACGGAGTGAAAAAACTTGACAGAGGTGATAACCTTTCCTCATTCTAACTTATAAAAAAATAAATTTTGGGCTGGATTTTGGTATTAATTTCACCAAAAACTGTACCTGCATCAAGATGCAGACCTACTTTCTAATAAAACATATATATTTTATATTCTTACAAAACATTATGTTACTAAATCGTGTCCTGAAATGACTAATTTAAAAATGAAACAGACTTAACATCTACACTTGCTAAATATTTGAAAGTAAAATGTAATTACATAAGTAGTTTCCAAGGATATAGGTCTGACACCGCCGATACATTAACATTTCATTCCATGTAGTTACCTGAGTGAGGTAGTAGATCCAAGCAGTAAACGAGCAATTAATTTGCACTGTGGGGCTTTCCTTATTGCAGTAGTAAGCCCATATCTAGATGACTACCCACATGTTATCTAGCACATCAGCTCTGCAGATAATGCTACAAATTAAAAGGCTGAAACTGCAGTATTTTTATTGCTTCCTGCTGATTCAACGCCATAATTTCATCAAGAGATCAAGAGCAAATCTTTGATCCGGCTTAATTGAAGAAATGCTTTATATTTTTGGTGTTTGACTTCTCTGCATGAAATCACAATTTTTAATAAAATGCAGTTTAAAAAAAAAAAAAACATACTTGCCATGTAATTCTGTTCCTTGTGCGAAGCTTTAATGTTTTTTATGTACCAAATAAAATCTTAGCAATTGACTGCTTTGGTTTATCCAACATAGACCATGTTGAACCCATTTCATATAGAAAGTTCCTCCATCATAAATCTTCCCTATACAAAATTCAGTGACATTGAAAAAGTATTTGCCCCCTTTATGTTTTTTTTATTTTTTTGCATATTTTTCACACTTAAATGACTCCGATCGGGGGGCGTGGCTTGGCGCGCGGCGGAGATGGCAGCCTAAACGAGGAGCTCCGTCAAGCCCGAGGCCCTAAGCACCTCTCTGCTGAACGCCTACCGAGAATGAACAAACAGTTCCGCGGATCTCAGCACACAAGATCCCGCAGATCCACCGCGGTGTCTGCGGGAGGGACCATCTCAGAGATTTTCCAGAAACAAGCGGTGGCTCAGCGGGCCCCGGAGAGAGGCAAGATGGCGCCGACGCACGAGGATGGGGATCTTAGTGAGGACTCTCAGTCAGCTACGGAAGATCACGGTAGGAGATCTGCTCGTCCCGATCACCCCCTCACATATGCGGACATGTCGGGCTTCGCTGCCGACATTAAGGCATCCTTTTCTGCGGCCATCACTGACCTGAAAACCAACCTGCTGGTTCTTACAGAAAAGATGGCCGCGGCGGACACTGCAGGGAAGCTCCGAGATAGAGCGATACTCAGATTGGACACTGTCACCTCCTCACACGCTCAACACTTTATTGAGCTAAATAGACACATGGAGGACCTTGATAATAGGGGGAGACGGAACAATATTAGGGTCCGTGGAGTGCCGGAAACTATGACCGCTGACCAGATAATGCCTGCCCTCCAGAGGGTCTTCAACAGTGTGCTAGAAAGGCCAGAGGACTCAGCCATCGAATTCGTCAGGGCCCATAGAGCCCTCCGAGCTAGAGGTCCTGATACTCTGCCACCACGTGATATTATCTGCTGCTTGCAGAACTTTACACTGAAGGAAGAGATTATGTTCAAGGCACGCAGGAATGACCAAATTGTGTTCAACGGTGAGAATATTAAGCTCTTCCAAGATCTCTCACAGATAACATTGAAAAACCGAAGGGCTTTGCGCCCTTTACTAGATGTACTTAGGGCGAGAGATCTCCGTTATACCTGGCGTTTCCCCTTTGCTCTTTCGGTGTCACACAATGGCAAGCAATATCTGCTCCGCACACCGAGCGACCTCCCAGAGTTCTGCAATGCACTACACCTTGACCCTGTGGATCTCCCGGACTGGTATCAGGAGTTCTCCCTACCGCCTAGAGAGAGGAGCCCGCCTCATTCCCCTGTAGCTACGCCTGACAAGCGCCTCGCCAAAAAACAGCGTCAAGCATGGCAGGAGGGTCCAGGTTCAGGAACACCGCGCGGCAGAGCACACTCCTCTAGATCACTAACGGATGACTAACTGTTGGCGCCATGGTCCTCTGGGATCATGTCCCCCTTGTTGTGGTCCGCCCTCACCACATATTTCCTGGGCACACTTGTTTATGTTTTATTCGATCCAGCAGATGCCTATGATCCCAGCTACAGATTCCACCGGAGCCTGGTACCACTAAGGCCCTGCGGCTTGACTGATCCTGTGGTCTGATCGAGGGGCTTACCTCCCCCGTGCTGTGGGTTTGTACTCATGGTTTCCGGGGTCATGACTCTCTTGCTACCCAGCTCCGTTGCTAAGGAAGGAAGGTCGGGAACCCCACGCGAGCCAGAGGAGCTGTAGTTGGGTGGTTGGTAGGATTTGCTCTGGAACACTGGGGGACTCAAGCTGGTTAACTCACTAATGCTGCTTGGCCATGGAGGCATACTTACTATTCACATGTGGATGAGGCCTTCAGCACATGGGGGGCGGATGGGGGTTAGTTCTTGGAGTACATGTTTGGAGGTGCTATCCGGGGAGGGCTGTTTTGAGGGGGGATGAACGAGGTTGTCCACCCCTCCCTGTCCGGATGCACCTCTTAGCACCCAATATCCGTACTATCAGGACGCTGATATTGGTCATTTAGTTCAGTTCTGATTTTTCTTTATGTTTGTTCATTTGTTCTAATCGATAAGTTTATATATTTTTTCTCACGGCAGAGATGACTCTATGCTTGCTATACCTGCTACAGGGGGCCAAGGCTTGGCTTCCTTCTACGTGTTATTAGTATACTACATTGTTACTGTTTATTTGCACCTGACAACGGCTGTCACCGAGACTGCGTGTCTCCCTTGTCCTCACACGTGGTCCGGTAACCGGGCGGGGATCTTTGTCCCCTCCTGGGTACTGGAGTTTTGACCTACCTGGCCGGCTTGCCGGTCGGCGGGGGTCGTTACCTCTGACTCTCCATCTCACTTTGACTTTCCTATTTCTATCTTTATTTCCTTTCTTGTATTCCTTTCTTGCCTCTCTTGGCCACTACAAAGTGGAAATAGTGGGAGTGTTTCAACATAACAGTTATTGAGTCTTGCGGGTTGTGATTTCGGGCAAGGTCTACCATCTCTCTCTATTCCTACAGATGGCTTACTCAGCTCTAGGCACGTCGCCGACACTAGTGTCGCACAACGTAAAAGGCTTGAACATACCGGAAAGGCGCTCTACCCTACTCCGGGAACTGAAAAAAGGTAAGCCACAAATTGTCTTCCTGCAGGAGACACATTTTAAGACAGGCCAGGTCCCTAGGCTCACCGACTCCTATTTCACAGACGCACACCACTCAACTAACGATACCTCTAAATCGAGGGGGGTTTCCATCTTACTAAGTAGAGGAGCCTCATTTGAACTCACAGATAAAAGAGTGGACCCGGGGGGGAGGTTCATTTTCCTAAAGGGTACCCTCGCAGGTGTTCCCACCACACTTGCCAATGTATATTTCCCCAATGCCTCCCACTTAACGTTCTGCAGACTGCTGGTGCGACAACTTGAGGAATTTGGGGCTGGTTGTTTGCTTTTAGGGGGTGACTTCAATATCCCACTTGATCCTTTATTGGACACGTCCTCAGGGAAGACGACGGTTTCCTTCCATACTTTGAAGGCTATAAAGCTTCTTCTCCACTCCCTGGACTTAGTGGACACCTGGCGCTACTTACACCCATCCGACAAAGACTTTTCTTTTTACTCGATTCCTCACGACCGTCACTCGAGGATTGACTACTTATTTATTACCCAAAGAGACCTACATACGGTGCAGCATTCCCATATAGGAATTCGATCCATCTCCGATCACGCTCCAATTTCTATTAGTCTTAGTCAAACAGATACTGCTAAAAAGACACCCATGTGGAGGCTGAACTCCTCCCTACTAACTGACCAATCTTTGTTTCCCAAAATTGAATCAACCCTGAAAGAATTCTTTGAGCATAATGTGACTCCAGGTATGGATCCTTTTTCGATCTGGGAGGCCCACAAATGCACTGTCAGGGGGTTGCTGATGTTACTAGGGGCGCAAAGGAAGAGAGATATGGAGAAAGACATACGACAGCTTACCCACACGATCCGACGTTTAGAAACTCTTCACAAGCAGTCTCTGTCGGAGCGGTCAGCAAAGGAGCTTCTTGAGGCTCGGTTGGCTCTCCGACAGACGCTGGAATCGCAGACCAAGAGACTTTTATTTCTACGGAAGAAGGTATACTATGGACAGGGGGACAAAGCGGGTCGCCTACTTGCCAGAGCGCTGAGAGACCTCACCACCAAGACTAACATCTCGGGAATTCAGAATCAGGAAGGCCGCTTAGACAGAACGACCGATGCAATAGCCCAACACTTTCAAGAGTTTTACACAAAACTCTATAATCTCCCACCACAACACAGGCCCCCCGACATAGGAGGCGAGAGACTTCAAGCCATACGGGACTACTTAAGAGGATCGGGTTTACCCTCACTTGCAAGGGAGGATTCGGTTGTTTTGGACGCCCCTATAGACCAAGAGGAAAACAGAGTAGCGATTAAGGGACTTAAAACGGGTAAAAGCCCTGGGCCAGACGGTTACACAGCCATTTATTACAAGACATTTATAGACACTCTAACCCCACACTTGCACACAGCTCTGAACTCCTTGGCGAGGGGTGGGAGGGTCCCTCCTGAATTTTTATCTGCACACATTGCAGTCATCCCAAAACCGGACAAGGACCCTACACACTGCTCCAGTTATAGACCAATCTCGTTGTTGAACTTAGACGTTAAGATACTGGCGAAAATAATTGCAACGAGATTGTCCCCCTTCCTCTGTAAATTGATTGGACCGAGCCAGGCTGGCTTTATGCCAGGTAGAGAAGCCAGGGACAATGTCACCAAAGCCTTGGACTTAATACACGCTGCCCATGTGCGAAACATCGAGGGCCTTCTCCTGTCCACCGACGCGGAGAAGGCCTTCGATAGAGTAGCCTGGGACTACATGTTTGAGTCATGTAGACACATAGGACTAGGACCCGGTTTGATGAACTGGATAGCCGCTTTATATCAGAACCCCTCGGCTAGACTCAAAATCAATGGAGCTTTGTCCGGCAAGGTGGACATACGGAATGGCACGAGACAGGGTTGCCCCCTGTCCCCTCTGCTATTTGTTATTTCTCTTGAACCCTTTATTAGGAGAGTCTTGGCCAACAGCTCGGTGAGAGGCTTTAAGGTGGAGGGAAAGGAGTTCAAGGTGGGGGCTTATGCCGATGATCTCTTGTTTTTTATTACTGAACCGCACATATCCATACCATCCCTTGTGAAGGAGTTTTCGGTCTACGGGTATATTTCTAATCTTAAGATTAATTACTCCAAGTCAGAGGCGATGAACCTTACCCTGCCAGCCCCAACTTTGCAACGTGCGATGGAAAACAGCTCTTTTAAGTGGGTAACGCATGCCATCAAATATTTGGGAGTGTGGTTAACACCCAAGATAGACTCCATTTTCACTCGCAACTTTGTACCCCTACTTAAGACCATTGATAGAGATCTACAGCACTGGCATACTAAGCCTATTTCCTGGTTTGGAAGGGCGGCCACCTGTAAGATGAACATCCTACCCAGGGTCCTATACCTGATTCGAGCCTTACCCATCAGAATCCCACAAAGTTTTTTTAGATCTCTCCAGGCTATATTGTTGAGATTTATATGGGCTCATAAAACGCCTCGTATTAAATTCTCCTTATTGATGAGACCCAAGAGTCTGGGTGGGCTGGGGATACCAAATTTCCGGAATTACTACCGAGCAACCCACGTTGTGAGAATTGTGGACTGGCATTGTCATTCTGCAATGAAGGTTTGGGTGATGCTGGAGAGGGATTCAGTCCCGACACCCCTGCTTTTCTCCCCGTGGATTCCGAAATCCACATACCCTCCAACACTGACGGAACACCCTTTAATAGGGACCACCCTAGAAATTTTTCATCAGTTGTCTAAGCAAAACATGCTCTCCTCCCCTGTGGGTCCACTTACTCCATTACAACATAACCCTGACTTTGCTCCAGGAATGGGGAATCAAACACTACGGCCTACCGATAAACGACTCCCACTTCTAGCAATACACTGCTTTAATAATGGAGTGATGAAAGACTTCGCAGTGTTGAAGTCAGACAACGACATCCCCTCCCTGCCCTTATGGACGTATTTCCAGATACGATCATTCGTTAACAAACCACCGCGTAAGGAACATTTTATTAGAGAACTCACGGAATTGGAGTCGGTGTGCCTTAAAGGGGAACAGGTATTAAAAACTACCTCCACGGCATACGACTGGTTGCAACACCTGGCGACGGGGACGAGAGATCGGTTTAGAGAGAGATGGTCAGCAGATTTGGAAATAGACTTTACAAATGCTCAGTGGGAGAAGGCCTGTATATTAGCCCACAAATGTTCTATCAGTACAAGACTGCAGGAAACTGCATATAAAGTACTTACCCGTTGGTATGTCACACCTGACAAGACTCATAAATGGTACCCCCAGTCCAGTGACTTGTGTTGGCGCTGTCTCAAAGAAAGGGGCACTATGCTTCATATCTGGTGGCGTTGTGATAAAATAAGTACATTTTGGAATGAAGTGAAGAGGTTGGTGCGCCGGATCACGGAGACCAACATTACCTTAGATGCTGCATGTTGCCTTCTTAACATTTCTAATTTCTCTTTGAAGAAGTATGCGAATTCTTTATCGAGACACCTACTAAATGCGGCTAGGTCGCTTATCCCCCTCTATTGGAAAACCACGCACACCCCATCTCTAAACGAATGGTTGTTAAAGATTTCTTACATATGTGAAATGGAGGATACTAAGGCACAATCAGAAGAAACTGTAGCACGGTATCACAAAACTTGGTCTCCCTGGTTCGAGTACCGGTATTCTCAAGAATATGGGTCACTGGTTGGGTGATCTGATCACCGAAAGAGTGGACTTGGATAGCCAAAATTGACTGGTTGACAGAATCGACCTACACGCTACTTACTATAGGCTGCCCGGTGCAGCAACCAAGCAATAACAATCTCACACTCCATCTACGGTCTTCGCTTTTCTATTTTCTCTCTCTATTCTTACTTTCTTCTTTTTCCTCTGAATTTCCATCTCCCCAAGAAGTACAGTTGCTGCCCGCAGCTTGGTATTACCACTTCTCATGTGACATTTGGCGTTGTTTTTCTGTAACCAATCTGCACATTCGTATAGATTCGGGCCGAAGGGTAATGGTAGTTTTGCACTTTATTGTTGGCAGTTTACGCTAACTTTTGGTCTAATATGTCTAACTTTTTGTGCCTTATTTACCCGCCTGTACTTTCTCCTGTATTGCTTATATTTTTGAATAAAAACTTTTAAATGTGAAAAAAATAAATAAAAAATGACTCAGATCATCGAACAAATGTTAGTATTGCACAAAGATGATCCGAGTAAATACAAAATGCAGTTTTTAAATGATGGTTTCATTTTTTTTTAAGGCAAAAAAGTTGTCCAAACCTGCCTGGCTTTATGTAAAAAAGTAATTGCCCCCAAAGGCCTCTTTCACATGGCCGAGAGATCTATGGAGCGTCGGATGTCATCGGTGACATGTCCGCTGACATCTGACCCGCTCCGATCTGAAAAAGTGTGACGGAGGAAAAACCTACTTTTCCATCCGTCATCAGATCGGATCGGGTGATGACGGACTCTGCGGTCCATCGTCATCCGATCTCCCATAGGGGAGAGCGGCGCTCTGACAGGCCCGTCCTTGCACAATGTGCAGAGATGGACCTGTCATCTTCCTGCTCAGCAGAGATCGCTCCGGCGATCCTCGCTGAGCAAGCGGATATCAGTGCTGATCCGCCCCGTGTGAAAGAGGCCTAAACCTAATAACTGGTTGTGCCACGACTGCAATCAAGCGTTTGCGATAACTGGCAATGAATCTTTCACGTTACTGTGAAGCAATTTTGGACCACTGTTCTTCACAGAATTGTTTTAATTCAGCCACATTGGAGGGTTTTCCAGCATGAACGGCCTGTGTAAGGTCATGATACAGCATCTCAATTGGATTTAAGTCTGGGCTTTGACTATGCCACTCCAAAACCTAAATTTTGCTATGTTTGAACCATTTGGAGGTGGACTTGCTGTTGTGTTTTGGATCATTGTTCTGCTGCATAACCCAAGTGCACTTGAGCTTGAGGTCACAAACTGATGGCCGGACATTCTCCTTGATTTTCTGGTAGAGCTCATAATTCCTGGTTCCATCAATTATGGTAAGTTGTCCAGGTCCTGAAGCTGAAAAGCAGCCCCAGACCATCACGCTACCATCACCATGTTTGACGGTTGGTATGATGTTCTTGTTATGAATGCTGTATTCATTTTATGCCAGATGTAACAGGATGCACACCTTCCAAAAGGGTAAATCTTTGTCTCATCAGTCCACAGAATACTTGCCTAAAAGTCTTGGAGATAATCAAGATGTTTTTTGGTAAATGTGAGATGAGCCTTTGTGTTCTTTTTGGTCAGCAGTGGCTTTGACCTTGGAACTCTCCCCTGGATGGCATTTTTGCCCAGTCTCTTTCTTATTGTTGAATAATGAACACTGATCTTACCTGAGGCAAGTGAGGCCTGCAGTTCTTTACATGTTATTCTGTGTTCTTTTATGAACTCCTGGACGAGTCATCGTCATGCTCTTGGAGAACTTTTTGTAGGCCAGCTACTCCTGGAAAGGTCCATCACTGTTCCAAGTTATCTCCATTTGTGGATAATGGCTCTCCCTGTGGATCACTGGAGTTCCAAAGCCTTCAGAAATGGCTTTGAAACCCTTCCTAGACCTATACATGTACATACTTTGTTTCTAATCTGTTATTGATTTTTTTTAGATTGTGACATGATGTGTGGCTTTTTGTGATCTGTTAGCGTGCTTCACTTTGTCAGACAGCTTTTATTTATGTGATTTCTTGATTTAACAGGTCTGGCAGTAATCAGGCCTCAGTGTGGCAAGCGAATTTAACTCAGCTTTCCAAAAAACTGTGGTTAATTCATGATTCAGCATGGGAGGGGGCAATTACTTTTTCACATAGGGCCAGGCAGGTTTGAACAGATTTTTTCCCTTTAATAAATGAAATAATAATTTAAAAACAGCATCTTGGATTTACTTGGGTTTTCTTTGTGTAATATTAAAAAGTTAATTCATGATTCAGCATGGGAGGGGGCAATTACTTTTTCACATAGGGCCAGGCAGGTTTGAACAGCTTTTTTCATTTAATAAATGAAATAATAATTTAAAAACAGCATTTTGGATTTACTTGGGTTATCTTTGTGTAATATTAAAATTTGATCTGAATCATTAAAGCCCGCTTCACACCTATACGAAATGAATGCGACTTACACTGCATCCAATTCGCCTAAAATTTTAAAATCTATTAGTTTGAATGCATCTGGTTCGCATATGTACGTTGCATTCTCACTCCGCATTGCCAAAAAAAGTGTGCGTTTTCTAGGCAGTGTGGTGCAAATTGAAGGCACATATTCTTCTATGGGAACGCATCTGATTCACAGATGCATTCTGTTATGAACAGGCATTCTCTCCTTATCCTCACTACACCTCCCAGTCTCCCCCCTCTCCCTGCTCAGCTGATCCGTAGATAGAACGGAGAGGCACCGTTGAACAGCAGCTTTTTCTCTTCACAGAGAAAACGGAGCTGGAATTTGCACCTGACTGGTGTGAACCCAGCCTCAAGTGTGAAAAATATTCAAAAAATAAATAAAAAATCAGGAAGGGGTAAATACTTTTTCACACAACTGTATAACCAAGGATCTTGAAGACAAGCTTACAAACTTTTTTTATGAAAGCCATTAATAAAAGCTACAGATTTAAAAATGATTGAATGTTTTTTGGAACTGCTCTGTGCTCTGTGATGACTATGATCAAAAAAAGGTGAGCTGAGTGCACTGGATTAGTTACAAGGACTAGTTATAGGGGTAAATGCCAGGGCTTTACTTCTTAATGTCATAGCTAACCCCCATGTAGGCAGGGGTCACACTGTTGCCCCTTCAACCAGGTTTATTTATTTTTTTATTTCTTCCAGGAAGGGGGGTGATTTCATTTAATTGCTGGCGGGATCATATATATGCTTGGGAAAAACCCTATCTAGGAGGGGGTCTAGTTTAGCTAATGGGAAGATATGAGCCAGGAAAGAGAGCGAAGACCTAGAGAATAAGGATAATAATAATAATAATAATAATACATTTTATTTATAATGCACTTTTCATCAAAAGACCTCAAAGTGCTACATAATTACAATAAAAACAAACAAACCACTTAATTTACAAAACATTTGCTAAAAAGAAAAGTCTTCAACAACTTTTTAAAATTTTCAGTAGACTGAGAAACCCTCAAACTATCAGGCAAAGCATTCCACAGACGTGGGACAGCAGCACAAAAGGCCCTATCTCCCATGGTTTTCAACCTAGTTTTTGGAATCTCTAAACAATTCAAATGAGTTGAGCAAAGGGAACGCGGTAGATTTTGCAATCTAAGAAGTTCCTTAAGATAAGGTGGAGCTTGTCCATGTATGCATTGATGGACAAGAAGAGAGACCTTATACTCAATCCTTGTAGAGACCGGCAGCCAATGAAGAGATTTTAAAATTGGAGTGATATGCTCATGCTTCCGCACTCTCATTAGGATCCTCGCTGCAGAGTTTTGAACGTATTGCAACCTCTGCATGCTCTTTCTCGGAATCCCAATGAGAAGTGCGTTGCAATAATCCAACAACCCCCGGTTCGGTTCACACCAGAACTTGCAAACAGGCAAAATATTCAGACGAACACATGAACGCTGTCAAAGTCTATGGGCCGCAGGGGACATGTATCAATGCAATTTTTTTTAATGGAGCAGTAATTTTAATAATGCTTAAAGTGAAACAATAAAAATATTCCTTTAAATATTGTGCCTGGGGGGTGTCTATAGTATGCCTGTAAAGTGGCACATTTTTACCATGTTTAGAACATTACCACAGTAAAATTACATTGCTAAAGGAAAAAAAGTAATTTAAAACTGATTGCGGCTGTAATGAATTGTCGGGTCTCGGGAATATAGATAAAACTCATTAATAAAATGGCATGGGTTCCCCACAGTCCATTACTAGGCCCTTTGGGTGTGGTATTAATATTAAGGGGAACCTTGCACCAGATTTAAAAAAAAAAAATTACATAGGGGTCCCCCTAAAATCCATACCAGACCCTTGAGGTCTGGTATGGATTTTAAGGGGAACCCTGCGCCAAAAAAAAAAAAAATACCAGACCCTTATCCGAGCACACAACCTGACAGGCTGCAGAAAAAGAGAGGGGGCGAGAGTGGGGGTCTGCGAGTGGGGGGGTTATCAGAATCTGGAAACCCCCTTTAACAAGGGAACCCCAGATCCTGCCCCCCCTTCTGAATTGGTAACGGGTACATTGTACCACCACCAATTCACAAAAAAGTGTCAAAAATAGTAAAAATGACAGGAGAATGTCCCGTGATGTGGATCCATCTCACGCCGCCCGATGGACCGAAAAGAGAAAAAAAACGCAACAGCTCCGTCTGCAAGGAAGGCTCCCGTCGAGTGACACTTCTCGTTGACAGCTGTTATAAAGCTGAGGGCAAGGCCACCTGGTGACATAAATGGGTGAACCTGCCCGCTCTGACATCAGGTGACGTCAGAGGAAGGTGGGGGTCACCTGTTTACGTCACCGGGTGGCCTCGCCCTCAGCTGTATAACAGCTGTCAACGAGAAGAAGCGTCTCTCGGCGGGAGCCTCCCATGGAGGCGGTGCTGTTGCATTTTTGTTTTGTTTTTTTCTTTTTTCAATCTGTCAGGCAGCATGAGATGGATCTACATCGCGGGACATTTTTTATTTTTTTATTTTTTAATAAAGGACTTGTTCCAAAGTGTCTCCTGTAATTTTTACGAATTTTTTACACTTTTTTGTGAATTGGTAGGCATACAATGTATCCGTTACCAATTCAGATGGGGGAGGCGGGATCTGGATGCCTGCAGACCCCCAAGGGTTGTGGGGATGAGGCCCTTGTCCCCATTAACATGTGGACAAGATGCTTTGGGGGGATCTCCAAAGCATCCTCCCTGTGTTGAGGGCATATGGCCTGGTACGGTTCAGGAGGGGGGGCACTCTCTCGTCCCCCCTCTTTTCATGTGGCCTGCCAGGTTGCGTACTTGGATAAGGGTCTGGTATGGATTTTGAGGGGACCCCTATGTCATTTTTTTTTAATTGGCGCAGGTTCCCCTTAATATCCATATCAGACCTGAAGGGCCTGGTGTGGCTTTTGGTGGGACCCCCATTCAATTGTTTTTTAAAATTTTGGTTTTGGGTTCCCCTTAATATTCATACCAGACCCAAAGGGCCTGGTAATGGATGGGGGGGATGCCATTTTTTTCAATGAGTTTTATCTATATTGCCAAGATTGGTTTTAAATTTTTTTTATGTTAATGACCCATAGACTTTAACTTTTAAATAATGTTCGCTGTTCGTCGAACAGGCGAGCACCCGATGTTTGAGTTGTACTTACGCTTGACTTGAACATTGGGCTCATCCCTACTAGAGAACACCATTTATATTATGCATCACCCCTGGGGTGTGCACCGCTGCTCCTGGGTACACTGCAACACAATATGGATTTAATGGTTTCAAACAAATGAGTTGTTAATTTGATGGACTGAGAACTGTTACAGTAAAATTGAGTTGGACCAAGCTTGTGGCTTCTTCATGTGTCTGAAGTGGATCATCAATACCCTTGCTGCTGGGAAGTGGGGTAGTATACTGTTAAGGGTACAGCATTAGGTGTACAGGTCTAGACTGTACACCTCATAAAGTATCCACATGGAAAAAAAGAATCCCAGTGAAACAAACTGTGTGCAAGCTAGGGGATGGTGATGGAAAGAGAGAGAGCCTGTCCTGGAGCCACGAGCAGAATACCGGGCTAAATGCAGTGAGTGTCTCCAACCAAAGGAAAAAGTGCTGACAGAAGTGACTAGGAGTACTTTAAGTGTGTTCAAAGGCCACACCATGTCTTCGAGAGACTTGGGGTTATTTACTAAAGGTAAATCCACTCTACAGTCACTGTAGATCTGAGGGGATATGCAAGGAAAATAAAAAACATAATTTTAGCTTGCACATGATTGGATGATAAAATCAGTAGAGCTTCCCCTCATTTCAGATCTTCCCCTCAGATCTACAGTGACTGCACTTCAAAGTGCACTTGTAGTGCAGAGTGGATTTGTCTTTAGTAAATGACCCCCATTGCATGTGCAGGTTGTGAGAGAAATGGAGCGCAGGGGGGTTGTGTACTGTCAGTATGGCTGATGTTAGGCCTGAACAAACCTTGCTTTTGGCAGGTCCCTGATGGAGAACATATGGGTGATACATTAATTTTCTGGGACCCACCTACACCCAAATGGCTAATGAATTGATTACTGGCCGGGTAGTGATCAAAAAAGCATCAGGAGAGGTACCCAGATCCACAGAATTGTATAACTTTCTCTCCAGCAAGGAAAATAATGACCACATTTCTCTCCAAATCCCACAAGACTAACTGTCAGAAGCAGCAGCCTCTTAGATAATCTCACACTGTAGATATGAGGCTCAAGACACAGGCGATTCCTTGCTATTTTTCAGAAGCTGAAGGCAAATGGTAAAATGCTTCATGGTTCGACTAAGGAACAATTAACATTTCTAGATTATCCCTATAAGATAGCAAATCTTTAGGTTTCAGCTTTAGATTTTTTGACTGGATCCAATTAATATGTGAAAACGTAATTAAAATGTTTGTGATTGGGTTTACATTGCTTTGTAGGCATCTTGGAAAAGCCTTTTGATTGTGGATCCACTAAGGGCACAGAGACTTTTCACTTAGCAAAGTGAATGTTCACTTAGCTTTTTAAAAAAAAGTGAAGCTGTGTTCACTTCACCCTATTCAGTAAGCAATGAACATTCACTTTTAATGAAGAGGATTTACTCATTCAGTAATTCAACTTATGATCGATTGATTGACATTGGGTTTTGTCATCAACACACTTGTAAATCTGAAAGCTTGCTTAAAGTGGTGTTGCACACACAAAAAAAAAACATTTGGAATTTTTTTTAACTCACCTCTAAATGCCTGTTGCTAGGGGGTCCCTCGTAGTCTGCCTCCTTCAGTGCCTGGGCTGGAGAAATCACTTCCCCGCGGCGCAGGAAGGGCTCAGCTTTGCCCCCTCCCTCCTGTCAGTCATCTGGGACACGTGACAGGTCCCATATGACTGCATGTCCAATCACGCCGCGTGGAGCCGCGTGGAGCCGCTCGCGCATGCGCAGTGGGTGCCCGGCTGTGGCTTCACAGCTGCACAGTTACAATGCCGGCGCTGCCAAGCGGAGGGGGGGTGAGCGGAGCTTCGATCCCCCGCATCGCTGGACCCTGGAACAGGTAAGTGTTCGATTATTAAAAGTCAGCAGCTACAGTATTTGTAGCTGCTGACTTTTAATTTATTTTTTAATGGAGACTCCTCTTTAATATAGAGAAGTGCAAGTACCGTATATACTCGAGTATAAGCCGAGATTTTCAGCCCTTTTTTTTAGGCTGAAAGTGCCCCCCTCGGCTTATACTCGAGTCACCGCCGTCTGCCTACCTGATCAGGCATGTCATGTAGACAGACGGTGGCCAGCGTGTCATAAAAACATACAGCGGCCATTCCAGTATTTAAAAGCCGCGCCTCCTCCTCGT
Source organism: Lithobates pipiens (assembly GCF_037356315.1). Taxonomy (NCBI): domain Eukaryota; kingdom Metazoa; phylum Chordata; class Amphibia; order Anura; family Ranidae; genus Lithobates; species Lithobates pipiens. Next base: position 85,578,874 of record NW_027507903.1, on the reverse strand, counting down.
CTGATAGGCAGAACACTCAATTTCCCAGCAGTCAGTTTTCAGCCTATCACGGACAGCCTATCACAGACAGCCTATCACGGACATCCCCTCATCCTCATACCTCAGACGAGGATGAGCGGATGTCCGTGATAGGCTGAAAACTGACTGCTGAGAAATTGAGTGTTCTGCCTATCACAGATGAAGAGGAGACGCGGCTTTTGAATACTGGAATGGCCGCCGTATGTTTTTATGACACGCTGATCGGTGGCTGCAGATGGGCACACAGAGGCATGCACAGGACACAAAGGATGAAGATTAGCACAGGTAGGCTGCAATGGACACAGGGAGGTATACACAGGACACAGTGAGGTAGGCAGATCTGCACAGGACACAGGGAGGCATACACAGGACACAGTGAGGTAGGCAGATCTGCACAGGACACAGGGAGGTAGGCAGATCTGCACAGGACACAGGGAGGCATACACAGGACACAGTGAGGTAGGCAGATCTGCACAGGACACAGGGAGGCATACACAGGACACAGTGAGGGAGGCAGATCTGCACAGGACACAGGGAGGCATGCAATAGACACAGTGAGACATGCAGCTGCAGATGGGCATTGTTGACCCTCTTTGCCACTTACAGTAGCTGCTGCATTTCCCACCCCCGGCTTATACTCGAGTCAATACGTTTTCCCAGTTTTTTGTGGTAAATTAGGGGCCTCGGCTTATATTCGGATCGACCTATACTCGAGTATATACGGTACTTGTTGTTATAGAGAACGTTAAGTATAGGATTAGACATGTGCAATTCTTTCGTTACAAATTCCTTTTCTGAACTTTTTTGTTTAATCAGTACAAATGTTATTCGAAAATACAATACAAATGCACTACAACACATTACGTCCCTTCTGAATTTTAATTCTGTCATACATGAATTTTCATACATTTTGCAAAACTCTTATCATTTTCGATATGAGATTTGCACGCAAAAAAGACAGATGATCATTCGTCCAATAATCTCATCTACCAGGCATAAAAGAAGGTGTTTACACCATGCTATTTTACAGCACACACATGCATGGGGTGGATGCAGTTGAACAACCAAAACCAAAGCCAAAACCAAAGTTTCTTAAGCTTGGGTTACATTACTTCTTCCTTCTACTGACTTATTTTTGCTCTCCCTACAGATGATTCATATGGTCAACTGAAGCCACGTACACACGGGCAGACTGTATGGCCTACTTAGTCCGTCATACAATCCGACGGACAGTCCGTCCTACTTTCGAATGAATGGACTTGACCACACACGGATGCACAAACAGTCCGTCGAAAGCTTGCGCGATGACGTGTACAGCACATACGACGGGACTAGAAATAGAAAGTCGAATACACAGCAATGCAACCTTTCGCCGTGTAAATCCTTTCTGAGCATGCGCCATTCTTAGTCCGTCGAACTAGCATACTGACGAGCGGATTGTCCGCTGAAACCAAAGTATGACGGACAGTATTTTGAAAAATCCGAAATACTTAGTACGCCAGACTGCACGCTGAAAAAGTCAGCTGAAGCCCACACACGAGCGGACTGTCCGCTGAAATGTGTTTCGACGGACTAAGTAGGCCATACAGTCCGCCCGTGTGTACACGGCCTAACACACACAGCCTTATTGACTTAGGGAGTTATTGAAGTGACTGACGCAAAGACTAGATGCATCATTAGCTTACCAAAAATAATTTTCTGAATTATAATTTGCGGTTTTACTACAATAACCGATGACATAGGTTAAACGTATATTTTATTTCCTTACAATATATGTCCCTTTGATCATTAAGGTTATACTTCACTCGCGTTTCTTCAAATGTTTTCTGGCACACAGTGGCATCGTTACAAGCTACCATGCTGTGACATACTGAGTGGAACTGTTTCTTCATAAATGTACGTTTCTTTATAAGAATTCACATCAGAAACATAGAATGGACTTTGCCATGGTTGCATTTTTGATTTTCTCATGCCAGATCATTGTTCAGTAACCTTAAAGCATATTTACACTTTTGCAGTCAAATTTGAGAAAACCTCATTAAATGTTTATGTGTTCCCATTCACACAGCCTAAAAAATGTAAATAAATAAATAAACCACACCCTTTAGATGTTTCTCCGGAGGAAGTGTCATGGTTGACTGCAAGGTTTTTTTTTAACAATGTTAGAGTGAGCCTGTCCCAAGTCTGTCATCATTAACCTACAATACATGAAGCCCAGACTCTACACCTTTGCGTGTTTCTGATTAGCATTATCAGTTTTTATTTCCTCATATCCAGTGGAGATGTTCAAAATGAGCATAAACATGGAAATGGCTCCCTTTTTTGGCTGTATTGTGATTTCTAAAATAGCAGTATTGCATTTAGGTCTTTTAGGCACGGGTTCACATATTTGCGAATTTAATGTATTTTAAACCGCATCCAATTCACATGACATATGAATGTTATGCGCTCTCAATGGAGCCTGTTCACACATGTCCAGGGTGGCCGCAGTTTTGCCTTTAGTTCTACTTTAATCATATTATTCATGTTATAAACTCTCCTAAACTGCCCTAGAAGCTTACCTTAGGCTGACAATAGACATTTTTGTTTTAAAGGTCATTGTTTTAAGGACCATCTGTATTGTCAGGTCAAGTGTGTAGGTTTAGGTCTGTAAAGGATGGACGAGTAACATCAGGCCAGCACCACTGAACCAATATTGCCGTAAGACAGCTGGTTGATAACTACAAGGAAAATAGACAGCTAGCAATGTTGGCTGTGGTCTGCTGCAATAAATAACTGCTTAAAATAGCAAACATGATCATCTTATGCTGTGGGTGTAACTTTGTGTCTACTAGCTGACAAAAAAGCTATTTTTTGATGGATTGCTATGGGTACAGCACACCATTGCTATTTTCACTAGGAGACTCATGTCTAAAAAGCTTAATAAGAGTGTGATTTTGTCTGTTGTAATTATCAAGGGTTCTGAAATAAGTACTAACTATATTGTCTTCTACCAACCATTTTCTTGCTTTCCTAAGTGGTTGGCACATACAGTTCTACAGGCAAATTAGGATTAAAAAGGACCACCATGTTCTTTACAATGTACCATGAAATATGTCAGCACTAGCTGCACAAGAAGTCATAATGCGTAATAATAATCCACATTCAAGTTGAAGAAAATCCTTTTTTTTTTATCTCCAGTTTAGCTATTCGAATTCTGGTTCTCTGCCTTATAAAAACTAAATGTGACATAACAAATGGGTTCCACACAGGGAAAGGAGTCCAGCTGGGCCATATATTAACATTGTTTGGAACCTACCACCAGTGGATGAGCACAGGAGCTGTTTACTTGGTGCTTATCCATGACCTGTTCCTCTATCTATGACATGGCACGGCTATTGGCTGGTGGTGAAATCTACTTGTTGTTTCTTCCTATTGTCTCTCAGAGCCCTCCTGTCCGCTTGTTGTAGTACTTGCTGTTGCACTTATCTATGAGGGTGAGCAATGAACATGAGAAAGCATGACTGAGTGTTCTACTTCTACCTGCCCAAAACTCATGTAGAAGGGCTCCAGAGTCCATACTCTGGTTGCTTGTTGTAGTGTAAAAAATTGCTGAAGTATGGGTTTGGTTTAGAGTGACCTTGTACCAGTTTCTGTTCTTGTCAGTCGTATGCTCAAACAAGGATCCTTGTTAGCTTTGTTTTGTATTTCCTACCCTTGTTTCATATATACCAAGGTCTGTCTCCAACCTCATCTGTCTTCTGGTTTATGTAAGCTCCCATTGTGCTACCTTTTCTATCTTGATCTCCTTGAACCTGCTTTCTCATATAAATATAGATAGGTTGTTTTTTTTGTTTTTTTTAATTAAAATTATGAATTCATTTGTTTTATTTTCCCTTTTGGTTGATCTCAAAGGATTTATGTCCTTTTTTTCTGTCGAATTAGCTATGTTACTATGTTACCAAGCATTTATAAACAATGAGTTGAAAAAAAGTGACTCCTCAGGACTGTTTATTTGAATTATGACATGCTTAGCAAGACAAAGGGTAAACATAATGCACCAAATGACCATACATAGCAAAAGTTATATGTATTGGCATATATCAGTTCCATCCTTTCCATGCATAAGAGTTCACCACCCCCATTTGTAGAAGTCTGCCTTGGGCAATCCTCCTGCTGTCAGGTGCTTTCTCTGCAGAGTTCATTGTGAGACGTTCAAGGAGGCGGGTTACATTTTCTTGGCTGAGAGCTTTCTTTTTTTGTGATTGTGGAAGTTGATATTTACTGGAACAAGTTGCACATCTCAGGTGAAGCATTTGTACAAGCTTCTGAGCTCCACTATTAGTATACAGTATGTTGTCAAGATGCAATTAGAGAGAAGAAGAGAAGATGGTACAGGACTTTCTAGGCACAGTGCCTGCAAAAAAAAAATCACATATATGATAATCAATTAAAACAATAATACAGTTTATACAAGGTGAACACATGCGCCTAGAGTGACAAGTTTGCTAGGGCTTCCAGCTTATGGTATTGGAACAGGTACACTATTTTGATATATAGCTATATTATTTATTTGCCCCTTGTTTATTCATGTTAATGTATATTTTATAATGGTTTAATTAATTTATGTGTGTGTTTTGTAGTCTGCTACTTTTTATCAAGCTTTTTTGTAAATGATACCGAGTCTAAGGAGGGATTACAGCCTGGCAAATGCCTTGTCAAGAACATTAGGGATTGAAACTTAGTGACTGTTTTACTAAAGTAGTTGAGAACCTAAATGGTGTGAATATTCCCTTTAATTATTCAGTCGTTGTGTAGATGAAATAAGTGTTTAGCAATTTCAATTTCACATAAATGGGTAAAGGGAGCAAAGATTCACACAATTTATTGTGTAAAGATTTGTTCACTTTTATTAATAGGAAAAGACCATCCGCTACTGGTGACAAGAAAAATCTTTACCTCATAGGGCAATGATGGCGAACCTTGGCACCCCAGATGTTTTGGAACTACATTTCCCATCATGCTCATGCACTCTGCAGTGCAGCTGAGCACCATGGGAAATGTAGTTCCAAAACATCTGGAGTGCCAAGGTTCACCATCACTGTCATAGAGTAATGTCTTTGTGAAATAAAGATTCATTCTAAATGCCACACTAGTAGAGATTTGGTTTGATTTTTTCTTTTCATAGTGAAGTCAAATCGACACTTGCTTTTTAAAAATGTTTTTATTATATTTTATTAATTTCCATACTATTAAATACAAAGCGGTAACATAATTATTTAATCAATCCCACCCCTCTTCTCCCACTTCTCCCTCTCCTCTCTTGTCAATCCTTTAAATCTGTATCTTTCCCCTCCTTCCTCAACCTCCTCATCTCCTATATTCCCACTATTTCCACATATTACTTCGTTTTTTTTATAATCTGTCCAACTTTTCCATACTTCATTAAATATGTCATTCTCCTCTTCTTCACTGCATTGCAGATATTACATTTTGTATGTTTTCTACTTTTTTAATCCAGTCGCCTATGCTGGGGCTCTATGGTTCTTGCCACTGTCTTGGTATCAGACTCTTTAATGCATTCATTAAATGTGGTATGACTGTATTCTTGTATTGTTTTATTAGGGTATTTATGCCATGAAATAATATACAGGGATATGGGAAATTATTTTTCTACACACACACACACACACACACACACACACACCTACACAGGTTGAACTGGATGGACTGTTGTCTTTATTTAACCTTACCAACTATGTAACTATCACATAAACAGACCCTAATCAAAATTTGTTTTTGACCACAGTGACAAGAAAAATTGTAAGGAGTAGGTTCAAAAATGTTTCTCAGACAAACAAATTTCAAACAGTGTATGTGTAGTTCATTTGGTGAAGTCCATTTGTTCCAAAATCGAATCATAAAAGTGAAAGACATTTTGAAGTGCTTTAGAACATTTTTCCAAGCCATGGAATGTACTGATACTATTTGCTTTCATTTTTGTATGAATGTTTGTTTGAAAATATACTTGTGTATGGCCAGCTTATATCGCAGCATCCTTTAATGGTCTACTTGCTTGCATTTTATTTTTGCATTGTATTGCTTCTTTTGAAAGTGAACAGCCTTTTATGTCCCTCTTTTGGAGATGCCCGAAGATAGTTCGGTATTGGCAGGAAGTGCTAGATTTGTTAAATTCTGTATATGATACTGTACTGGCTCCAGATCCTGTTCTATGCCTTCTAGGATATATATTCTAACAGCCTGGTTTGTAATCAGGCAGTGGCTATTATGGGATCTCTTTTTATAGCATATAAGGCTGATAAGCCTCCCATTGGGTCTCACCCAACACTCCTACCCTTGGAGACTGGATTCAAGAAATAGATAAATATGTAATACACAAATAGGATAAAAAAGTGTACTACCTCTTAAGATATTTGCATCAAATTAAACAGTGTATCACCATCAGAGTGTATACATGTACTAAACAATAAATAATTAATAATAATGATCCAATAATTAAAACAACGGTATTGTAGTTCATAAAACGTGAAAAAAAAGTGACTTCTTTGCAAAAATCTTCAAGCCTCTTTCCCAATAACCTCAGCGTTCTCAGTTTCCTCACTTCAATAATGTAGTATACACACATGTGCAGTAATATCCAGCTCACTTCTCTCTGGTCAGATTGGTATTCCAAGATCCCAGGGTACTCTACAGTAAGGTCTCCCACTCACCAGGGTATTCTTATTCTCCTAGATCTTCCTCCTCAGTAATGGGGCTGAGGCCCCTTTAAGAATGCGTTGTCCATATATTGGGGTGCACTCATATAACATGTGGGGACATAGAGGATAGCTCAATAGTGGAATATGCTTAAAAATCACTTTATTTATGTTTAAAATGCTGTTTACATAAATAAACAATTACACAAACATATCAGGGATACCGTACTTCCTGGTATGACATCACTTCTGGTCCTCACTCATACAATCTCCACCCTATGCTTTACATCAGGTGTCATTTGACTTCATCAGGGGGAAAAAAACAGTATCGGCTTTGAGCGGCTGTTTTTCAATAATAACCCGGAAACGATGATATGACATCACTTCCGGAAACCATCTGTGCCATTTTTTGAAAATTGAAAGCATTCAGATACACAGATTGTGCAGAGGAGGGATTTGGGGTCTTGTAGACCCCAGATCTCTCCCTAAAGAGTACCTTTCACATGGCTAATGCTGTCAAAAGGATGTTTACATTCCTTGTGACAGCAATAAAAGTGATAAAAAAAAATAAAGCAGCAGTGAAAAAAAAAAAAAAGGTGAACACACGCTTTGGTCCCACACGCATGCAAACAGTAATCGTCCCACATATTCAAGGTATCACCATGAACGTCAGATCATGGGAAGTAATTCTAGAACCAGACCTCCTCTGTAAATCTAAATTGGTAACCTGTAAAGGCTTTTAAAATGTTGCCTATTCATAGTAAAAGGTATGTCGTCTTTCGCCTTTGCATGGGCATGTGCAATTTTAAAGCGTGATATAGTTGGTGTCTATTTATTCAGCGGAACATCGTCTTTTATATTTTATAAAACAAATTGGTTATGTATTGTGTTTTTTGCATTCAAATTTAAACCAATGCATTCTCTAGGGCCTCTGCTTTAAAAAATATATATAATGTTTGGAGGTTCTAAGTAATTCTCAGACAAAAAATACTGATTGTTACATACTACATACATGTTACATACATACTGATTGAACAAAAAGTGCCAGAAAAGGCTGGGACTGGAAGACTCATAACTGCTGGATTTCCTATGACTTTTAGTTTAACTTTTTATTTGTCCTGTTTACCAGAATCACCAAAAGTGAAAAATTTAAGAAAATCCCAAATTTTGGGTTGTGATAAGAATAAAGAGAGACTGGGGACACTAGTTTGGTGACCCTGGTGACAACCAGGGATTTCCTCACTTTAAGAGAACTTCCTCTCACTTCCTGTTTTGACTATGGGACAGGAAGTAAAGGGAAATCCACTCAATGGGACACAGATGGCAAAAGCAAGACCTAGAAGGTTAGTTTATAACTATCCTTTACTTCAAGGGTCTCCACATTTTTCAGTACAAGGGCCACATCATTTATTTTACAAACATTCACTAGCTAAAAGAAATTCCCATAAGGGTCTACATCAGGGTCCTTATAAGAGTTTCCCCTACATGAGGTTCCCCATCCAAATCCCCCATTACATCAGGTTACATTAGTTGAACACATTTTCAAATTTATGTGGAAACAGCAGTACCCCCACCATAAATCAGGGTTCCTATCAGAGTCTCCCCTTAATTTAGCATCCCCATCAGTGTCCACCTTACATCATGTTCCATATCAGAGTTTCCCCTTACAGCAGGGTCCCCATCAGAGTCCCCTAATACATCAGAGTGCCCATCAGAGTTCCCTCTTGCATCATGTTCCTTATCAGAGTTCCCTCTTACAGCAGGGTTCCCATCAGAATCCCCCTTTACAGAAGCAGAAACCATAGACAGTTCCTGCTTAACTGTAAACCTCAATCAATGCACATATGTAACTGACCCTAGCTGGGGGCCAGATAGAATCCGTCAATCTTATTAGCATTTAGTTCTACTTTAAATGGAATTCCATTGCAAACTTCTCCATTGACTTACTCCTCTACTGATCACCTTTCAAGGTTATAAATGTTTAAAAAACATACTTAAAAAGATTTGTAGAATGTAGCAGTTCTTTTATGAAAATAAAAAGTTACATTGCTTGTGAGTCAGTCATTTTCAATAGTGATGGCAATAATGAAGAACTTGTAAGCTTATAATAGAACATTATTCCTGATTGGTGGGATTATGATACTGACTACTTACGCACCCTTTTCCTGTATTCTGCTCCAGCCGGTTTCTCAGGCAACAGTCATGTTGAATAGCTCAAGGTTGCTTTAGTGTCCAAGCTTGCAGCTTCTTGAATTATAATTATGGAGATGAAACCACCTGCATTTGTTGAGAAGATATATCATACTAGGTATATTGTATAAATCTGACAGTGTAACTATGCAAGCATAAGTATAAAAGGTAAATACAAAAAGTATAGTTATTTGTCAAAACTTTCAACTCATGTGCCAGCAAGGTTGTATTTTTGAATGGACTTGGCCTCCCCTCTGATTCTTGTGGTACTTTCCATTGCTTTGTGCATAAGCGATGCCAATGTGACTTGTTCTGCAGGTTTAGTTTGAAAATAGTGTAACTAGGCACTAAGAATAAACACATAACAGTTGATCACTAATTGTAGTTCCTCTTTGTGTCACCCAACCTGTACTGACTCACATAAGGTTTCTCTGCAGATCGGACAGAGCTGCATGCAAATATTTAAACAAATCAAAAATCTGCAAATTGCTGATTGCCAATGTTTCTAGGAATAATTTGTAAAAATGCATTTATATTTTGTATTATTGAGGGTTTGCAGAAAATCAAGCCTATATTTGCTACTTGAAGTAATAAGAAGGAGTAGAGCTTTGTTCACTTTGCAATATCTACTTACCCGCCTCTTGTGCATTTCCTGTTCAATCACTGCACATTTGTTCTAAGTCTTTATTACATGTAATTTTAGTTTCCTAAGAAATTGCTCCATTTTCTAGACAAAGCTTGTATTTCATTAGAGCTCATTGCAGTTTGCAGTGCAATTATGCTCTAGTATGACAATGCCGCAATTTTTCTGCACCTAATGGAGATACAGGTTGCATTTGCAGCCAGTCATAGCCATTCAAAAGCCAATGCTTTTTTGCATCACAGCCACATATATTGATTAGCCATAACATTATTGCCATTGATAAGTAACGTGAATAACATTATCTCGTTACAATGTTACCAGTGGGTGAAATATATTAGGCAGCAGAGAGCATGTTGTGCCTAAAGTTAATGTGTTAAAAGCAGAAAAAATGGGAAAACATGAGATTTGAGTGATTTTGACAGAGCGAAAAATTATACTGGCTAGATGACTGGGTCAGTGCAACTACAAAACTGCAGCTTTTGTAGGTTGTTCCTGGTTTGAAGTGGTCAAGACCTACCAAAAGTTGCCCAAGGACAGAAAACCTAAGAATCGGCTACAGGGTTATGGGCGGCCAAGGCCAAGGCTCAATGCTATGAACGCTGGCCCATGTACTCCAATGGGCCATTATATTCCTGATCAGTGGTGGCTCTTGAAGTTTTAGGATGGGAGGGTGCCAGACCCCACCCTTCCTTTTTGATACCTCCCACTTGGTGAATATGGGCGTGGTCTCATCAAAATAGTGGGCGTGGCTCTAAGGTGGCGTGTTTAGCATCTGAGATGAATGAGGGATGGAGGGACAGCAGGCCCAGATCCTACACAACAATAGAAATATGTGTATTCTAGAAAGTTTAACAATCGCCAGATAAAGATACTGCAAACACCTGGTGTTAGCACTTTAATCATCCAGGCACCATGGTTGTTATGGTGTCAGGATGATTGAAGCACATTATTTCTATTATTACATTGTAATATAAAATTAAATCATTCAACTCACCATAATGCAGAATCAGTGGGAGCCCTGCCCATGTCACTAGCCACGTCGCCTGCCACCAGATACTACAGGCATCCCCACAGAGTCCGTCCGTGCATCAGGTGCCCCAGGGGAGTCCCTCCTTACAGCAGCCTGTGTCCCATCAAATGCAGCCTGTGTCCCATCAAATGCATCCACATCAAATGCAGCCTGTGTCACATAAAATGCAGCCTCTGTCCCACCAAATGCATCCTCTGTCCCACCAAATGCAGCCTCTGTTCCACCAAATGCAGCCTGTGTCCCACCAAATGCAGCCTGTGTCCCCTCAAATGCAGCCTGTGTCCCACCAAATGCAGCCTGTGTCCCATCAAATGCAGCTTGTGTCACATTAAATGCAGCCTGTGTCCAACCAAATGCAGCCTGTGTCCACCAAATGCAGTCTGTGTCCCCCCAAATGCATCCTGGGTCCCCCCCAAATGCAGCCTGTGTCCTACCAAATGCAGCCTGTGTCCACCAAATGCAGCCTGTGCCCCCCCAAATGCAGCCTGTGTCCCCTAAATGCAGCCTGTGCCCCCCAAATGCAGCCTGTGTCCCACCAAATGCAGCCTGTGTCCCACCAAATGCTGCCTGTATCCAACCAAATGCAGCCTGTGTCCCACCAAATGCAGCCTGTGTCCAACCAAATGCAGCCTGTGTCCACCAAATTCAGCCTGTGTTCCCCCAAATGCAGCCTCTGTCCCACTAAATGCAGCATGTGTCACATTAAATGCAGCCTGTGTTCTGTCAAATGCAGCCTATGTTCCACCAAATGCAGCCCGTGTCCACCAAATGCAGTCTGTGTCCCCCCAAATGCAGCATGTGTCCCCCAAATGCAGCCTGTGCCCCCCCAAATGCAGCCTGTGTCCCACCAAATGCAGCCTGTGTCCCACCAAATGCAGCCTGTGTCCAACCAAATGCAGCCTGTGTCCACCAAATTCAGCCTGTGTTCTTCCAAATGCAGCCTCTGTCCCACCAAATGCAGCATGTGTCACATTAAATGCAGCCTGTGTTCCGCCAAATGCAGCCTGTGTTCCACCAAATGCAGCCTGTGTCCCACCAAATGCAGCCTCTGTCCCACCAAATGCAGCCTCTGTCCCACCAAATGCAGCTTGTGTCACATTAAATGCAGCCTGTGTCCAACCAAATGCAGCCTGTGTCCACCAAATGCAGTCTCTGTCCCCCCAAATGCATCCTGGGTCCCACCAAATGCAGCCTGTGTTATACTAAATGCAGCCTGTGTCCACCAAATGCAGCCTGTGTCCACCAAATGCAGCCTGTGTCCCCCAAATGCAGCCTGTGCCCCCCCAAATGCAGTCTGTGTCCCACCAAATAAAGCCTGTGTCCCACCAAATGCAGCCTGTATCCAACCAAATGCAGCCTGTGTCCCACCAAATGCAGCCTGTGTCCAACCAAATGCAGCCTGTGTCCACCAAATTCAGCCTGTGTTCCCCCGAATGCAGCCTCTGTCCCACCAAATGCAGCATGTGTCACATTAAATGCAGCCTGTGTTCCGCCAAATGCAGCCTGTGTTCCACCAAATGCAGCCTGTGTCCCACCAAATACAGCCTCTGTCCCACCAAATGCAGCCTCTGTCCCACCAAATGCAGCCTGTGTCCCATCAAATGCAGCCTGTGTCACATTAAATGCAGCCTTTGTCCAACCAAATGCAGCCAGTGTCCACCAAATTCAGCCTTTGTTTCACCAACTTCAGCCTCTGTCCCCCCAAATGCAGCCTCTGCCCCCCCCCAAATGCAACCTCTGTCCCACCAAATGCAGCATGTGTCACATTAAATGCAGCCTGTGTTCCACCAAAAGCAGCCTGTGTTCCACCAAATGCAGCCTGTGTCCCACCAAATGCAGCCTCTGTCCCACCAAATGCAGCCTCTGTCCCACCAAATGCAACCTGTGTCACATTAAATGCAGCCTGTGTTCCACCAAATGCAGCCTGTGTCCCACCAAATGCAGCCTGTGTCCCATCAAATGCAGCCTGTGTCCCATCAAATGCAGCCTGTGTCACATTAAATGCAGGCTGTGTCCAATCAAATGCAGTCTGTGTCCAACCAAATGCAGCCTCTGTCCCACCAAATGCAGCCTCTGTCCCACCAAATGCAGCCTGTGTCCACCAAATTCAGCCTGTGTTCCACTAAATTCAGCCTCTGTCCCCCCAAATGCAGCCTCTGTCCCACCAAATGCAGCATGCGTCATATTAAATGCAGCCTGTGTCCCACCAAATGCAGCCTGTGTCCCACCAAATGCAGCCTGTGTCCCACCGAATGTAGCCTGTGTCCCATCAAATGCAGCCGGTGTCCCATCAAATGCAGCCTGTGCCACATTAAATGCAGCCTGTGTCCAATCAAATGCAGCCTCTGTCCCACCAAATGCAGCCTCTGTCCCACCAAATGCAGCCTGTGTCACATTAAATGCAGCCTGTGTTCCACCAAATGCAGCCTGTGTCCCACCAAATGCAGCCTCTGTCCCACCAAATGCAGCCTGTGTCCCATAAAATGCAGCCTGTGTCACATTAAATGCAGCCTGTGTTCCACCAAATACAGCCTGCGTTCCACCAAATACAGCCTGTGTCCCACCAAATGCAGCCTCTGTCCCACCAAATGCAGCCTTTGTCCCACCAAATTCAGCCTGTGTCACATTAAATGCAGCCTGTGTTCCATCAAATGCAGCCTGTGTCCCACCAAATGCAGCCTGTATCCCACCAAATGCAGCCTGTGTCCCATCAAATGCAGCCTGTGTCACATTAAATGCAGCCTGTGTCCAACCAAATTCAGCCGGTGTCCAACCAAATGCAGCCTGTGTCCACCAAATTCAGCCTGTGTTCCACCAAATGCAGCCTGTGTCTCATCAAATGTAGCCTGTGTCCCATCTAATGCAGCCTGTGTCACATTAAATGCAGCCTCTGTCCCACCAAATGCAGCCTCTGTCCCACCAAATGCAGCCTGTGTCACATTAAATGCAGCCTGTGTTCTACCAAATACTGCCTCTGCCCCACCAAATGCAGCCTCTGTCCCACCAAATGCAGCCTGTGTCACATTAAATGCAGTCTATGTTCCACCAAATGCAGCCTGTGTCCCACCAAATGCAGCCTGTATCCCACCCAAATGCAGCCTGTGTCCCATCAAATGCAGCCTGTGTCCCATCAAATGCAGCCTGTGTCACATTAAATGCAGCCTGTGTCCAACCAAATGCAGCCTGTGTCCAACCAAATGCAGCCTCTGTCCCACCAAATGCAGCCTCTGTCCCACCAAATACAGCCTGTGTCACATTAAATGCAGCCTGTGTTCCACCAAATACAGCCTGCGTTCCACCAAATACAGCCTGTGTCCCACCAAATGCAGCCTCTGTCCCACCAAATGCAGCCTTTGTCCCACCAAATGCAGCCTGTGTCACATTAAATGCAGCCTGTGTTCCATCAAATGCAGCCTGCGTCCCATTAAATGCAGCCTGTGTCCCACCAAATGCAGCCTGTATCCCACCAAATGCAGCCTGTGTCCCATCAAATGCCGCCTGTGTCACATTACATGCAGCCTGTGTCCAACCAAATTCAGCCTGTGTCCAACCAAATGCAGCCTGTGTCCACCAAATTCAGCCTGTGTTCCACCAAATGCAGCCTGTGTCCCATCAAATGTAGCCTGTGTCCCATCAAATGCAGCCTGTGTCACATCAAATGCAGCCTGTGTCATATTAAATGCAGCCTCTGTCCCACCAAATGCAGCCTCTGTCCCACCAAATGCAGCCTGTGTCACATTAAATGCAGCCTGTGTTCCACCAAATACTGCCTCTGTCCCACCAAATGCAGCCTCTGTCCCACCAAATGCAGCCTGTGTCACATTAAATGCAGTCTGTGTTCCACCAAATGCAGCCTGTGTCCCACCAAATGCAGCCTGTATCCCACCAAATGCAGCCTGTGTCCCATCAAATGCAGCCTGTGTCCCATCAAATGCAGCCTGTGTCACATTAAATGCAGCCTGTGTCCAATCAAATGCAGCCTGTGTCCACCAAATTCAGCCTGTGTTCCACCAAATGCAGCCGCTGTCCCCCCAAATGCAGCCTGTGTCACATTAAATGCAGCCTGTGTTCCACCAAATGCAGCCTGTGTCCCCTCAAATGCAGCCCGTGTCCCCTCAAATGCAGCCCGTGTCCCACCAAATGCAGCCTGTGTCCACCAAATTCAGCCTGTGTTCCACCAAATTCAGCCTGTGTTCCACCAAATGCAGCCTGTGTTCCACCAAATTCAGCATCTGTCCCCCCCAAATGCAGCCTCTGTCCCCCCCAAATGCAACCTGTGTCCCCCCAAATACAGCCTGTGTTCACCAAATGCTGCCTTAGTCCCACCAAATGCAGCCTATGTCCCACCCAATGCAGCCTGTGTCCCACCAAATGCAGCCTGTATCCCACCAAATGCAGCCTGTGTCCCATCAAATGCAGCCTGTGTCACATTAAATGCAGCCTGTGTCCAACCAAATTCAGCCTGTGTCCAACCAAATGCAGCCTGTGTCCACCAAATTCAGCCTGTGTCCCACCAAATGCAGCCTGTGTCCCATCAAATGTAGCCTGTGTCCCATCAAATGCAGCCTGTGTCGCATTAAATGCAGCCTCTGTCCCACCAAATGCAGCCTCTGTCCTAGCAAATGCAGCCTGTGTCACATTAAATGCAGCCTGTGTTCCACCAAATACTTCCTCTGTCCCACCAAATGCAGCCTCTGTCCCACCAAATGCAGCCTGTGTCACATTAAATGCAGTCTGTGTTCCACCACATGCAGCCTGTGTCCCACCAAATGTAGCCTGTATCCCACCCAAATGCAGCCTGTGTCCCATCAAATGCAGCCTGTGTCCCATCAAATGCAGCCTGTGTCACATTAAATGCAGCCTGTGTCCAACCAAATGCAGCCTGTGTCCAACCAAATGCAGCCTCTGTCCCACCAAATGCAGCCTCTGTCCCACCAAATACAGCCTGTGTCACATTAAATGCAGCCTGTGTTTCACCAAATACAGCCTGCGTTCCACCAAATACAGCCTGTGTCCCACCAAATGCAGCCTCCATCCCACCAAATGCAGCCTTTGTCCCACCAAATGCAGCCTGTGTCACATTAAATGCAGCCTGTGTTCCATCAAATGCAGCCTCTGTCCCATTAAATGCAGCCTGTGTTCCATCAAATGCAGCCTGTGTCCCACCAAATGCAGCCTGTATCCCACCAAATGCAACATGTGTCCCATCAAATGCAGCCTGTGTCACATTAAATGAAGCCTGTGTCCAACCAAATTCAGCCTGTGTCCAACCAAATGCAGCCTGTGTCCACCTAATTCAGCCTGTGTTCCACCAAATGCAGCCTGTGTCCCATCAAATGTAGCCTGTGTCCCATCAAATGCAGCCTGTGTCCCATCAAATGCAGCCTGTGTGACATTAAATGCAGCCTCTGTCCCACCAAATGCAGCCTCTGTCCCACCAAATGCAGCCTGTGTCACATTAAATGCAGTCTGTGTTCCACCAAATGCAGCATGTGTCCCACCAAATGCAGCCTGTATCCCACCAAATGCAGCCTGTGTCCCATCAAATGCAGCCTGTGTCCCATCAAATGCAGCCTGTGTCACATTAAATGCAGCCTGTGTCCAAGCAAATGCAGCCTGTGTCCACCAAATTCAGCCTGTGTTCCACCAAATGCAGCCGCTGTCCCCCCAAATGCAGCCTGTGTCACATTAAATGCAGCCTGTGTTCCACCAAATGCAGCCTGTGTCCCCTCAAATGCAGCCCGTGTCCCCTCAAATGCAGCCCGTGTCCCACCAAATGCAGCCTGTGTCCCACCAAATGCAGCCTGTGTCCCATCAAATGCAGCCTGTGTCACACTAAATGCAGCCTGTGTCCAACCAAATGCAGCCTGTGTCCACCAAATTCAGCCTGTGTTCCACCAAATTCAGCTTGTGTTCCACCAAATGCAGCCTGTGTTCCACCAAATTCAGCCTCTGTCCCCCCCAAATGCAGCCTCTGTCCCCCCCAAATGCAGTCTGTGTCCCCCCAAATACAGCCTGTGTTCACCAAATGCAGCCTCAATCCCACCAAATGCAGCCTATGTCCCACCCAATGCAGCCTGTGCCCCACCAAAAACAGCCTGTGTCCCCCAAATGCAGCCTTCCATGAGGGGCCCCTCATGGATTGATGGCTCACTCTGGGGAACCTGCTCTGTATGGTTGTAGATGCGGATAAAGACTGGCAAACCCACTCTGTGTGGCTGAAGATGATACTGCTTTGGCCACCCTGAAAGGCGATTACCTGTGCACTCAGCACTCTAGCCTTTCCCAGTCTGATGCCAAGTTCTGCTCTCTAACTGGCTCCTATGTGAAAGGACTGGACTAACAGAGGTTCTTTCTCTTCAAGATCCTGGGAGCAAAAGTCTCAGTGTCTATCTGGATTCAGAAAGTC
This sequence comes from Lithobates pipiens, assembly GCF_037356315.1. Classification (NCBI taxonomy): domain Eukaryota; kingdom Metazoa; phylum Chordata; class Amphibia; order Anura; family Ranidae; genus Lithobates; species Lithobates pipiens. Next base: position 85,561,889 of record NW_027507903.1, on the reverse strand, counting down.
AATTCTTGCATTAAAGAGATGCCGGTTTGGACCATATAGCCCATGATCCCAAGCACTCTGCATTCCCATCTATGAAATTGCCAGGAAAGGGGAGGCGAGCAGGGGGAGAAGTCTCACACAGAGCAGCAGCACAGGCAGCATGAGAAGAGGATTTTAAATAGGCTGCTGTGGCTACCGGCATAACAGTGTAGGTGGGGGGGTGGGGGTATATCAGAAGCTACATGAAACAGCCAGCAGTTTGCTACTGAGAAATGGATTATTGTGTAGGTTATTGGTGGAGGGAATAGAGAAGGTGGGAACATATAAAGTAAATAGGGTAATCTGCCTAGGACAATAGCAAGGGAGATAATGAAGGGCAGCATTGGCAAGCAGATTGAAGAAATGTGTAAAACTGCATATACTGCTTAAAAAATATAATGTACAATGGGAAATGCAAAAAGCCTTCCAAGAACAATGATTTCATTGGGATTCATTCAGAAACTCGTCTCAGTGAAATCTGTGAATAGATAAATAATTTGCAAGGCCACACTGTGTTTAGAAAGGATAGAAAGACAAGACCTGTGTTTGTTCAATAAATCGTGTTTAAGACCAGCTTTGAGTAAAGATAGCTGTAAAGCATGTGACAGTGTGTAGTGTCTATGGATATATAAACAGGTACAGGTAATACCTTATTGACATTGTAATAAGCCATTGCAAACTACTGAAGAAGTTCAAATACTGCTGCAGTCTTATAAAGTCATCAATGAAAATCAGGGTACTTTTAATTACTATCCAACTATACAGATATTAAAGGGTAAGTTCACCTTAAAAAAAAATTAAATGCACATTATTTTACACAGTAAAATGTGCATTTAATTTTTTTTTACAACATTGTGAAAGGCATTGCACCTGTAATCACAGATTGCAGGTGCAATGTCAGGCTCCTGCACAGTTCTCCTCCAGCTTTGTGCCAGTACCTCTGTATGAGCTTTCTTTTATAAATCTAGAGTAAAAATGAATGAAAAGTCTGCCTGCTGCACTGGCAAGCAGGACGATTGAAATTCACTGACACAACACCCAAAATTTAGTTTTTTCTAGCACTTCCAAAAGTTAAAAAAAATTACAGTTTTAGGTGCAAATTTCAGTATTTAGGCTACAAACAAGTATAATATTTAATTAGTAGGGCTGTAGAAATGAAAGATTAATTCCTCGATTAATGGATTCTTTTTTTGATCAATCAAAATTATTTTGATCGGTACTCACCTCTCCGGCGGCTTCCGGGTTTTCAGGGAGTTCCGTTGGAGATCTGGTGATGTCACTGGACTCCTCCCCCTCCCCCAAGTGCCTCTGTCTGCTAACGGAGTCTGGTGACGTCGAAGTTCTGATTAAACGTAACGCGTACGGGGGAGGAGCTACACATGACGTCACCTGCTGCTGCCCTACAGAACTAACATGATTGCCGGCTTTACATGTTGTGTTTTTATCATCTTTATGTGATTGATTAATCGAACACGAACATTTTAATCAGTAACAGCCCTAATAATTAGCAATGTGATTTAAGGCATTAAATATTAAGGCAAAAAACACTACCGTATTTTTTTTTTTTTTTTCAGGGACAGGATTCAGGAGGGCAAGAAATTAGAATGGGCAGGCTCACACACATGAAATTGACTCTCACAGTGACACTGACAGCAGTGAGCAGCAGCACAGATGATGATGACACCTCACTGACATGACACGCCTGAGTCACAGTGACAGTCTCTCTCCACGCCAGGTGGTCACTTCAGTCCGCTCCAGTCCAAACAGCACTGACAGTCTCGCTCCTGGCTTGCCTTGCTCACATCCCGCAGAGCCAGACATGAGGCTCCAGCTGTTCCGCTCGGTTCCCATCCATGACATCACATGACACGCTCAGGCACCACCTCCACCAGACCCGCCACCCTGCTGGCACTGCCCAAACACAATGTAGCAGTTGGATGGTCTTGGCCGTCTGCGGACTGGAACTGCGCATTTGCAATTCCAAGCCAAGTGTCACAGCCATATTTTTTACTGGCAACCTTTTCCTGTCGCTGCCATTTACTGGGAGGAGAAAAGTGCCCCTTTTTTACTGGCTCCCAGTAAAGAATATTGACAGCTGGACGCACTGCAAAAAGGACTTGTAGTTTTTTTTTTCATTCAGAGACCCTTGTGAATGAATAAAACTCAGTGTTGCCAACCCCTGTTAATTTACAGACCGCCCATAAATTTCAGCCATTTTTGAGCAGCCGGTAAATATCGATCTTATGCACGGCGCTCATAAAAAAGATGGCTGCGGGTTGACCATGCAACTGCACATGCACCGTTCCGAGGCCTGCAGGGCTCGGAAAAGATTGCAGATGCACGGCCGGGCGAGCATGAGCAGTAATGTAACATGCTAGCGCTACAACAGAGGTAGAGGAGAATGATAAAAAGGGGGCACAGGAGGACAATACTGGGGGGGGGGGTAAAGCCTGCAGAGGAGTACACTGATGTGCACAGTGCCTGTTGACTGGAGGGGTGAAAGGGGAGCAGGAGGAGGACACTGTCTGATGTGGAGAGGTATAATAATATGAAGGGAGGACAGAGGATGGAACTATGTCTGCAGCCTCTAAATTTCTCCTGTTACTGTATCCTGTCCGCAGTCTCTGACCATCTCTTGTATCCTGTCCATAGTCTCTGACCATCTCCTGTATCCTGTCAGCAATCTTTGAGCATTGCCTGTATCCTGTCCGCAGTCTCTGACCATCTCCTGTATCCTGTCTGCAGTCTCTGACCCTCTCTTGTATCCTGTCCACAGTCTCTGACCATCACCCGTATCCTGTCAGCAATCTTTGAGCATCGCCTGTATCCTGTCCGCAGTCTCTGACCATCTCCTGTATCCTGTCCGCAGTCTCTGACCATCTCTTGCATCCTGTCCATAGTCTCCGACCATCTCCTGTATCCTGTCTGCAGTCTCTGACCATCTCTTGTATCCTGTCCACAGTCTCTGACCATCTCCCGTATCCTGTCAGCAATCTTTGAGCATCGCCTGTATCCTGTCCACAGTCTCTGACCATCTCCTGTATCATGTCTGCAGTCTTTGACCATCTCCTGTATCATGTTTGCAGTCTCTGACCATCTCCTGTATCCTGTCCGCAGCCTCTGACCATCCTGTATCCTGTCCGCAGCCTCTGACCATCTTCTGTACCCTGTCCATAGTCTCTGACCATCTCTTCTATCCTGTCCACAGTCTCTGACCATCTCTTCTATCCTGTCCACAGTCTCTGACCATCTCCTGTAATCTGTCCACTGTCTCTGACCATCTCCTGTATCCTGTCCTCAGTCTTTGACCATCTCCTGTATCATGTTTGCAGTCTCTGACCATCTCCTGTATCCTTTCTGCAGCCTCTGACCATCCTGTATCCTGTCCGCAACCTCTGATCATCTCCTGTATCCTGTCCGCAGCCTCTGACCATCTTCTGTATCCCGTCTGCAGCCTCTAACCATCTCCTGTATCATGTCGGCATCCTCTAATCACATTACTAATAGCACTAGCTATATGTTTATAGTTTAAACATTGATATATACACTGTTTAGCACTGAAAATAGTAATTGTAGGTACTTCTTTGCAGTGTCAGTAAAAAATGTGGCTCTGTCAGTAAATGTTGTGATTTTTGCCAGTAAAAAAATGGTGCCGTTTGTAAATTTTGGCATCCTGACGGTAAATTTCACTTTGAAGGGTTGGCAACACTGATGACAATGCTTTGCTAGCTGAACCCTGTACAACAGCAATGTTTTCCAATTTCAGAGGGGCTACTAAATTAGGAATTTAAAAAAAGTTTTGTAGGCTTGTATTTAAACCTACTGGAAATATTTAAATACATTCAAATATTTTAACACTTTCTATAGCAAAGAACATCCTTAATGGAAATTACATTTCTAGGAATAAAAGAAATTTGACAGGGCTGAATAGGAAACTTTTAGAAATCATTGTGTGTAAAGGAAAAAAAGGCATAGGGCAAAGCATTAAAATTCCACTTGGTTGATGCTACTGAAAATGCAGAATAACTTCCATACAAATTGCACAGAATAAATCAAATTAATGAAGACCTAAGCAGAAAACAAAGTGCTAATAATGTAAATTAACTCCAAAAAGGTCTGACAAGTACATACATGCAAACAAAAAGAAATCTCATAATGCTGGCTTTCAAAAGATAAATTAGGAAATATAATTGTAGAGAACAAAGCAAAAACTGAAAACGCCTGACTCCTGAAATACCTATTCACCATTTGTCTTTTCAAAGGATTTGCAAAATAACAAGGTGAAGTGATGTAGACAATGCTTCCCATTTCACTATTACTTGCAGCTATGCCTAAGCAGAATTTAATGATCCAGATGGTTTTAATTCCCATTTGCTAAAGACATTAACGTGTATCTATGGTTAAAGTGTAAAATCCCATATTCATTTCCACATTGTATTTCGATTATGTGAAGCCTACTCATTTTACTCTGAATCATTTTGAAGTTTGTAAATTTACTTTATGAAGATCCTCACACATTTGTGACACATATTCCCCATGCCCTAGGGGTAGGCACTGCTGTGTCACACATTTCACAGGGCCTGCCTTCTGAACTAAGGAGGTACTAAGAAAGGGAGTCTCAGGAAGTGGAGTCAGTATGAATCACAGCTTGCAGGTAACAGGTTCTGTCTACCCTTTCTCCAAAAGTGGGCATATTCTAAATACTACAGAGATCCGCTTGTGAGTTTTGTGCATCTTGGATGAAGGGCAGAGTCTTGATGCCCTGGAATAACAGGAAGTGTTCATTCTTCATTCTTTCCAGAAGAGATCGATGAGTCTGCAGCCGAGACTAACCGGGATAGTTAAGCAGCTAACATTTCCAAAGGAGAACTCAACAGTAGCACTATGCTAAATGGGGTAAACCCTGTGAGAAAATCGGAATAAAAATTCTGTACAAACTTTTGACATCCGATTCAGACTTTCCAATTTAAAATTTCCTAAGGGACAAATTCCCAAAATGTTCTTGTAAGTGAACAGAACTAACAATTTTTGCTTAATGTGTACTGTTTTTATAAAGTTTTCTTACAAGACAAATCCAATAAAAAAGACTGCACATGATCAGAAACAATAAACAACAAAAAAAGCCTTTGTTGTTCGAGAATTTTAGTACATCCTCGGTTTCGACCTGCTGTAAAACTTTGAGGAAAACCGGACAGTTGCTCGCTTGATTTTCTTATATTGTGTACTGGGCTTAACTCTCATGATAGGTTTCTTTTAAGGCTAAAACCAACTGATATCACTGAGAGGTTTCCAGAATCCTCCAGCGTACAGCAGTATTCTGAAGATAAACAACCCTCTTAATATAATCTTTTGAGATCACCTCCAATTTACACTACACATAATGCTCAGAATACAAAGTAAGCCATGCAATGGATTATCATCAGGCACACAACTTGGCCTTGAGTTTCATGCTTGATTCTCCAAGGTCTACATAATTATACAACAAAGAAAACACTGTCACATCATATTACTCAATTAAATATGTGCTTTATAGTTGCTCCTGCTCTGCAAGTCCTGGAGTTTAATAATGCAGAGGTAGATTTATTTGGCAAAATTGTTATTAGTTTATGTCCCACAGTATTGCAGTTTTGTTCTCTTTCCAAATACCGATGTCTTTGTAATTTAAATCCTGTGGTATGTCTAGTATTGCTTTTCCTGAGGCAGTGCTGAAATAGCATCTTTTTCATACCTTTTTACTTTAAAACCTTCAGCAACTGTGATCAGTGTATATTATTAAAGAATATAGTCTTTATTAGTAAATAAAATAAAAGGGCACAAATGTATTACATTAGACACTTGTTTAACAAAAAAAAATTGAAAAGATAGTTTCAGATAGAGTGCAATAAAGGAAAAGATGGGGAAAAAAAGTGAGAGATCATTGAAGACTGATAGACACATGTAATAATGTCTTAGCTGACTGACGTGGTAAACTGTAGATGCCCTGCTCTCAAACTGGGGTATAATACCTTACATAAATATAGCATAGTGCTAAATGATAAGGATTTTGCATATATAGATATCTATACTGGCAAGCAGGTAGAAAAACATTCTTTGAGCCACGGGTAAACCGTTACAGGACACAAAACCTAAAGGGTAATAATCTGACTTTAAAAATTAGATTGCTAGGCAAGACTGTTAGGCCCCATTCAGATGGAACAGATCTAAGCGGACCTGCCTACTCAGTGGGGGATCTCTCTACTGATCCCCGATGAGCAAGAGGATGACAGGTCCATGTCCGCTCCACTATACAGAGCAGACACAGTTCTCTCTCCTCTATAGGATGGTCGGATGGAAATGCACCACATGTCCGTTTCCAACTGATTATCATCCGAACCACCGGACAGATGGCGAACGGATTGGATGCAAGCGGGTGTCAGTGGATACATACTGTATATGCTGACATCCGCTGCCCCATAGAGAACAATGAGAGGTCCAATTGGGTCTGCCTGAAAATTGGACATGCGGCCCTGCTGGTGTGAAAGAGGCCTTATTAGCCCTAAAAAGTAACAGTGTACTTTATTGTAAGTAATTGTAATTGTATGTAAACTGGCAAAATGCTAAGAGATGCTTGCACTTATCTTCCTATGCTCCTATATCTGTTAGAGAACCCTTAGCCCCTGTACACGCGGTCGGAGATTTCCACAACCAAATCCGTCGGATTTTGCCCGTCGGATTTTGTCCGTCGGATCTTGTCCGAAACTGTTGCATACACACGGTTGGACAAAGTTGGCGAAAAATCCAATCTTTCAGAACGTGATGACGTAATTTCGTTACGATGGGACTACATTCAGGCTAGTAGCCAATAGCTTTGATGTAGGAATTTGATCTGAGCATGCGTGGCACTTGGTCCGTTCAAAATTCTCTACACATGATCTGAGTATGTCTGATTGGCCCAGTTGGTCGGGAAATATTTCCAACATGTTGGAAAATTGGGTCCGACGGATATTCCGACGGAATCAGTCCGATGCATACCACACACAATCGGATTATCCGACGACACGGTCCGATAGGACACATTCCGATGGATTCTCTGACCATGTGTACAAGGGCTAAGAGCTCCTGAGCTTTGAAAGACCTAATATGCACATATCAGCTTAGTTGATGTCAGTGCTGCTTCCAGACTCATCAACCATACCAACCGTTCATTGTTTTCTAACCATCCCTGCAAATGCATCCATTGATGTCACCCAATAAATAAAATTCAAAATACTAACAACAACTTACAAAGCCATACACAACTTGGCCTCCAGCTACATTACTAACCTTGTCTCAAAATACCAACCAAATCTCCTCCTGCTCTATAGCTTGACACCTCCTCCCCCGCTTGCCTTCAGGAATTCGCTAGAGCCTCTCCCATCCTCTGGAACTCCCTACCCCAGTCTGTACAACTATCTCTTACTCTGTCCACTTTTAGGCGATTCCTGAAAACCTATCCCTTTCAAGACGCCTATCCTGCCTCTACTTAACAGCTTATCTTTTATTTTCTCCATCAGCTCATCCCTCACAATTATTACCTTTTATATCACCTGAACCTCCCTTTTAGATTGTAAGCTCTAATGAACAGGGCCCTCTGATTCCTCTTGTATTGAATTGCATTGTAACTGTACTGTTTGCCCCGATGTTGTAAAGCACTGCCCAAACTATTGGTGCTATATAAATTCTGTATAATAATATAGTAATAATAATAATATTAATGCTTAGCACAAATAAGTTTTCTCTTGGCAAATATTAACTTAGTTTATGTCAGTGCAGGGCACAAATTGCTCCCACCTTCCATGGGAAGAATGGACCATACACCAACCCGCACACAAATTTTGGGGTACAACGATCAAAGGAGCAAATAAGGAAACGCTGGTCAGACCTGAAACTGAGGGAAAAGAATCAGTATAGAAGGATCAAGAAAGTTTTTTCTGAAAAGTAAGTAGTTGTCATGTGTTTTGATTATTATTATTACTTGCATGGTGTGCCATGTTATTTTCATTACTGTTGTACATTTCATGTTCGTGGGCACATTAATCAGTCGTAGGAAACATCGTTCACTCATTAAATATGATGTTTTGGGCAGATACAGGTTAAATACATTTGGTCATGCCTATTTGTCTAAAAATAAGTTGGGACATTGATGTCTTAATGTGTTTGTAACTAGAATGAAATGCAAGCTTGATTCAGTGTAATGTAAGGAGAGGACACTAAGCAGCTGTTTACACATCTGGAATTGAGTTTTTAAAAGCCAAATTTTGAAGATGCACACGGTGTGTCAATATGTACTATCTACCATCAGGGGATATCAATGTACGCGTTTTGTGAGTGCAACCACTTCCTAGTAACTCTAGCAAGTGAGAGGAAGGGGTTGCACCCCAAAACACGTACATTGATCCCCCCATGATGGGAGATAGCACATTTTGACTCCTAAATTGTGTGCATCTTCAAAATTTGGCTTTTACAGGAGTGACATCACCCCATCGGATGAAGGCAATATCAAGACATTTTTGACACTATAATGTCTGATATTGCCTTCAGTTTTTCTACGTTGAACTTTATAAGTTCCAGAGTTTGGTATGTTATGTTTCTAAACATGCGTGTTTATACCAAAAAAACAAAAAGTTGTAAAAAAACGTACCTCAAAATTTTATAATGCACATGTGAATGTGCACAGAGTAAAAACGTTTCTAATCAACAATGTGTGGCTTCTTCTTTCAATGCTTAATACCAGTTTTTGAAGTAATTTTCTGTTTACAGTGACAATAGGGCTTATTTACTAAAGGAAAATCCACTTGGCACTACAAGTGCACTAGGAGAACTTTGGAGACAAACCAAAACCAAAAACAAATACAAGCAATAAAGAAAATTCAAGATTTTATCAATTCTTTTTTTTTAATTAAAAAAATATTTACACATTGTCTGGCATAGTAATGGCCCCCCTACCCCTAAAATAATTTACATATTTCTGCCAAACTTCACGGGCGCTTTGGGGTGCCAAGCCAGGAAGGCCATTATCCAAGCCTGTCAGGGGATTCTCAGGAAGTCCCACCTCAGGCCCAACTGAAGCAATATAATTTTGGGCATTTTTCCTTAAAAAATTGTGCAATATGCAGCAGGATAAGATGATGTGGTTGATTTTGTATTCCGCCATATGGATTGCTGTCAGAAACAGGCGGAACCAGCTGGCCATTATCCCGAAGGCTTCTCACTCTGGCTAGCCGATAGTTAAAAACCCTCTTCTCCTGGGTGAGGGTCCTTTGGGGGAATGTCCTCATCAGATGCTTGCCCAGACCGAACGTTTCATCAGCAATAAAGACGAATGGGAGTCCTTCCATGTTGTCCGCATCAGATGCCAATGTCAGGCCACCAGTCTGGAGACGTTGGTAAAACTCCATCTGGGCAAAGACTCCTCCATCCGACATTTGGCCATTCTTCCCCACATTGAGGAACTCATATTGTGCTGACACCACTGCCATTAACACTATACTATTAAACCCCTTATAGTTATAATAGTAAGACCATGAATGGGGTGGTGGCACGATGTGGACGTGCTTCCCATCTATAGCCCAGTTAGGAAAGTCCCAACGGTCAGCAAAATGGGATGCCACAGTTTGCCATTCCTGTGGCGTTGAAGGAAACTGTGGAGTCAAAACAGAAAAAAAAAAGATAAGTACTTTTTCACAAACATTCTTGGCCGACATCAGTATAAAATGTATTTTAATGAGTATATCAAGACAAAAATCTAAGGACCACTTTTCAGATTCCTCACCCCCTCTGATGGCCCATAGTAAAAAATTTAGGGGAGAGGAAGGTTTGAGCTGAGTTTGGGACCCAAAAAAAAGCCTATGGCACTCTGCCTGAATTTAAGGACACAAATAAGATTTGTACACATTTTCGGGGGTGTTTTGGGTAAAGCACTACAATGGAGCTGACAAAATACATTGTTAAGGGACTAGGCTATAGGTGTATATGGGCCCATGATATCATGCTGGGGAGGTTAGTGAAGGCAAATATGCATGTAGGCCAAAAAAGGAGCATTTACAAGCTTACAGCAAGCATGAGGATAAAGGGGACATTCACAGCATATTCCAATCATGGTAATTAGGGACGATGAACTAAATGCAATACATTAGTAAACATTAAATACATATAATGTGATGTTAAAGGATAAAACTGACCCTAATATAGTTCTTCTGCAGGACCTGAATGATGGCAGAACAGGTCTCTGGAATAATGATCCCCAGAGCCTGGGGGGAGATGACTGTAGAGAACTTGAGGTCCTGTAGACTTCTCCCAGTCGCAAGGACCGCAAGGTGGCGATGAGTGATGGCTTGCCGCATGCAGGTGTCCTGCTTCGTAATATAAGGTGTGAGCAAAGCCAACAGACGGTGAAAAATAGGGTCCATCAGGATTATTCTTCGGATCTCACGCAGCAGAGGCATATGAGAGAATTGGTCACACTGGAGTAACCAATTCTTGGTCTATGAACTCCTCCTCGCCCTGTTCATGGACTGGGCTTGGGTCAAAGTATGAACCCCAACAGCAAGTACCCACACAGCATGAACTGTACGATGAGTACGTAACCGCAACATGGTTTCAAAACGGTCGGCTGGTCAGAACGAACTTAACAGAACACACTGAAGAACAGCAAGGCCTGTGAAGAGCGAGCTGAAAATCAGCAACAAGTGGACAAGAACGCACTGAAAAACAGATACAAACTGACTGCACGCACTGAAGAACAGATACAAACCCACAAGCACAAGCTGAACAGTAGTTCAAACTAGTCTGAAAAGCGCAAATCGTCTACTAACACGTGATTAGCAGAAGGAGCCCAAAAGGTGGCTCACTGGGTATTGAACTTCATTTTTCTAGTCCCATCGTACGTTTTGTAGATCACTCCATTCTTGACGGTCGGACTTTGTTGTGATCGTGTGTACGCAAGACAGTTGGAATTCCGTCGGAAAAACCTTCAGAGTTTATTCTGACGGGAAAACCGGTCATGTGTACAAGGCATTACTGTGCCTTGTGTACTTGAATGTTTTCCTGCAGTACGAGCCAGATTCTGTCCTGTGAGACTCCAAGCCAAATCCTCTGTAGACTTCCTCCAAACTGCTCCCAGCAACTTCAGGTCTATTTTAATTTTCTAAAAATTTCAGCAAAGTGTACCAGAGGGCCACAGTCCTCAGGCTATGTCTTCTCCCACAGGACAATGACCCTACTGTTCTAAACCCCAGCCTATTTATACACTCCTCAGGCCCCTACTGGTCATTTTTCCTTTCAGCCTGAGGCTGTATGAATATGCAAGTTAAGGCTCTGCCTCTTACAACCCATTTACTTCTACAAATCATTAGAAACCAGAGGGAAGTAATTGAGACTACAACCAACAGAACCCAGAACAGCCAAAAACAATCAAACTTTACTCATGACTAAAGAGGGGTCAAAAACTAAATTTGCCTTAATTCTGCTAGCAACCTTAATACAAGGGTATGTAACAGGCAACAATGCAACCTAGCTACCATGTTCAGACCCTGTACTAACCAGTGGAATATTAAAACCAAGTCTGCTGACGGTGGGGCTCTTGAACTCTCATAGGAGTACTTCACCTTCAATTAAAGGTACTTATAATCCACTTATAATCCACAGGTAAAGGAAACTCCCTACAGTCTCCTAAAGTTCCAAGGGGTGATGTAATCCCACTAAACAAAATTCTGAAAGTGGTAGTAAGTTCCCAGGGGCAACAGACACTTTTAATACACACAGAGTAATGTTACCACACCAATGCTGTGTAGATATCTTCCTGACAGCGATCACTCCTTGAACACACCTTCTCAACAAGCTGCTCTGTTCGTAGACACCTCTGCATCACTCACATGTTTTTCCTGGAGGACAGGCAAGAGGACACACAGTAATCTGGGCTCCCCTCTCAAGCCTACACCAACATCTTGTGCCATTGTTGTTTCTCTCTTCTGCTGCCACACTGCACCCTTCAGAGTTCACAGTCCATGTCCCCATCAGGTCTGCACACTCTTTTTCCCTTGTGGCTCTCTCTCGCTCTACACAGCAACTCTTCCTCCAGGATCTGGCTGATTCACCCCCAAATTGGAAACCAATCACATTCCTCTTTCCTTCTTTCCCTGTCACACTATCCTATGTAAGCAATAGTGAGATTTCTGTACAGCTTTTAATTCCTTATCCTCCCATGAGGTAATAACAAATGTGTTATTGTCTGCTGAAATACCCAATCCGTTGTTTCTTTTACATTATGTAAAACCTATCAAGGAGCACAATTCTTAAAGATTACTTTGTAGTGACCACAGCATTTGGACAAATTGGGAAATATCTCATCACCACTAGGGCCCCTCAGAGACATATGTGAAGCCAGAGTTCTATAAGGAGCAGTGCAGGTGGCCATTTTTACTATATTATGCTTGCCTTTGTCACATTTAAGTCTAGTACACACTATTGCTGGGTTGAACAAAGAAAAACTGATAGCTCAGATTGGAACCTCTTTACTGACGATCCGATGTTAGCACAGTGATCTCCCTGCTGAGCTAATGTGTTCTGACAGGGGGACACCCCCTCCCTGCCAGAACACACCAGTCAACACTTTCCGCTATTGACTGGGAGTGCTGATCGGGAGTTGGTCTGCTGCTGGTTTTCCAGGATGCTCATCCAACAGAAGCCAGCGTAATGGCCAGCATCTGTCGAACCGGCTGCCATACACAAGGGCTGGATGTCGGCTGTTTTTTATTGAACCTTCCGATGTCGCCCAATATTCGGCCAGTGTGCACTAGGCTTTAGAGTTGCCACAGCCTATTTATACACTCCTCAGGCCCCTAACATAGACGTCACTACAACCTCTTCCACCACCAATCACAGTCTTTCTTTCCCTTATAACAGAAACAGTGAGACTGGAGACTAGTGGAAACTAATATGAAGATACATTTGTACTCATACTGCATTCTATGTATTAAGATAAACAACCTTCTGTGCCACAGGATCCCCCCAACCCCCCTTATACTTATACTTACTTGAGTTCGATCTTGATCCAGTGCTATGCATGAGAGCAGTGGTAGGGCGGCTCTGGATTCAAGCCTACACGGGTGCCCCCATAGACATTGGCTTTCTATGGGAGCACTCACTGAAGAGGAAGAGCTGGGAGGAATCAAGAAGAATAGGATTGGAGCTGCTCTATGCAAAACCATTATATAGAGCAGGTGTGTATAATATGTTTGTTATTTTTAATTTAAAAAAAAAATCACAGGGTTAATATCACTTTACCTATTTCCAGGTGGACAGCATATGATGTCCTCCAGGTTCATGCCACTCTAGGGTGCCCTAGCATGGCGATGGGTGGGTACCTGTCTCGTGCCAAGAACATTGGCTCTTTACCATGTGGTCAGCTGTGTTCCATCACAGCTGATCCCATGTAAACAAATGGCGGTTATCGGTATTTCCTTTAGTCAGCGCTGTCACTGTGTGTGAGGAAAGGAAAACCGATAACTTGCTTTCTTGTGACAGCAGGAGAAACAAAAAAACAACAGAACAAGGTGGTCTAGGATTGCCCATTGCTAATAAATAAAAAACTATAATTTCTAAAATCTTATTGTTTTTTACATACATGAGATACATTTCCCAACCAATGGGAGTAAAGAGCAAAATACACATCAAAATCAAAACCAAATGTCATGAAAAAGAAAAATGCATTCTTCCATAAGTTATTGTCACACAGTTAACATGTTTCACATTGTATGTTTCAGTGATACGATCTAGTGTGGGTCAACTAATGGAAGTTACATCCAGGATATAATTATGAGTAACAATAGATTGTGCACCCAATGGAGAGTTTGGGCCAAGGTCTTAATAAATCCTTTATGAACTTCTTGTTCATTAAATTTTTTTTTTGTTTTTCTTGTTGGGGGAGGTTCTTGTACCCCTTGTGACTTTGTCCCCATTGGCATTCTTTTTGATTTTGTTTTTTTTCCCCTCTGGTTCAGACCAATTTCCGGTTTGCGTATTGAGATGCCTCCAATGCGGCATGGCGTCTATACCGCGGTGTGTGTTTTGTCACTTCCGACATGGTAGCCATCTTGGCCACCCTACTTACAGCCACTGGGGAGAATGTTTTGGCGGACAATGTGGCTCCCAACTGGCGTTTTCCTTTTTCGGAGGGCGCTGTTACACCTCCATTGGGCACACTTGATTGGTATTTGCTGATGGGTAGGGGATAGTCCCTCTTCCTTACCACCTGTGGCTAGGCGGAGGGGTAGGTGGCGCTGCCCTCACTAGTGGAGTGTGGGTCTCTTGAAGGCCCAGGGGGCTTTTAAGGGAGTCATTTGCTGCATGATGATTGCTCTAATCTCACACAGGGGGCAGTCATGCTGTGGTGTAAGCCATACAGGTATGCATTCTCTTGATCAGATAAGTTGGACACCTACCTGGTATGATACTATAATGGTTGAGTAATAATTTTCTACCTTTTATTGTTTCTATAGTTAGAACAACTACTGCTGGATCCCTCTTCCTTGATACATGTTATAAAGCAATCTCCTTCTGAGACACACAATATTACACCATTGCCTTATGTGGATTTGAAGTCTATCTCCATGTGTTCTTGGTTTGGAAAGCATTGATCATTGCTTAATGGCGGGGCCATTTTAATCTTTGAGGGTTGGTGAACCATTCTTTTAAATTTAAATTCTTTTTTTTTGATGGAGGTATTTTTTTCAACCTATATAGATAACGCACCTTGGTACTTTATAGATGAATATGTATATCTTTATAGGAACCCATGTACAGTACCTGCCTATTCAGTCTGGAAACTGCTTTCTCATAGATCTGGAAAACATTTATAGGCATCAGGTGATTCTTCCCATCTTAGGTGAGTGTTCTGTTCTGGAGAATAGAAAAATCCTTTGATCTATATGACTTTATTTATTTATTTTTTCATTATATAAGAAATATGTAGAGATGTCTATATTGCAGCTTCTGTTCCCTTTTTTATAAAACAAAATACACAGACTAGTAAAACACACTACAAGGTCCAACCCAACAAATGGCAGTCTATGGTGTCAGCATGATGTGGCCAAAGGTTCATTCCAATTCACAAGGATTCTGCAGCTTGCCAGGTAAAGATCCGAGAAGATCCAGGGAGTTTAAACAACAAATAAATAGCAGCACAAGATTATCATTAGAATTATTATTCCATAAGAACAAATAGTACACTTACCGTACATGTTAAAATCTTGGTAATCAGCATGGATGGAGGATGAAAACAGCACTGGGTTGACTGCAGTAAAATGGATGGAGAAACAGCAAGGCTGTAAGTGTATGAACCTGTCCTATCCCTCTAGCCGACTACAGAGAGATCCGATCCTGACAGTTGTCAAAAAGCCTGCCAATCATCAGCTTTGTGCACAAGATCATTCTACCTTGTGGCAGCCCCTTTGTGTCTGTGAGAATCAGAGGGTGGTGCTGGGGGCGGTAATGCATTTCAGAGGTTCAATCCTCCTTTATCAAAACCTGCCTGGCTTGACTTGTTTCTTTATATAAACAAAAAGGAGATGCGCAAACTATATAAATTCAATATTAACAAATGTGATCAGTAGATATGTAATGAATAAATCACTAAAACATCAATAAGTGATAATATATACACTCCCATGTGAAATCTCAAAAGATTGTGAATAAATTAAATGAATAACGTATTCACAAAAATTGTTTAGATTAATGTGTCAGAAAATATCAAAATTTAAACAAAGTAACAAGGTGAAAAGTCAACAAGAAAAAAATGAATGATGCCGCCTTTTACACTCAGCAACAACTTGATCAGATGCTTCAAATCTGGAGAGGAGATATATATAAGCGGAGCCAGGTGGCCTTTTACCAAATCTGATAGACCCCAGATTAGGGATGAGCTTCATGTTCGACTCGAACATTGCCTGTTCGCCTGTTCAGCGAACAGTGAACAATTTGGGCTGTTCGCAGCAAATTCGAAAAGCAGGAACACCCTATACAAGTCTATGGGAGAAATCTAAAGTGCTCATTTTAAAGGGTAATATGCAGGTTACTGTCCTAAAAAGTGTTTGGGGACCCGGGTCCTACCCCAGGGGACATGGATCAATGCAAAAAAAAGTTTTAAAAACGGCCGTTTTTTCAGGAGCAGTGATTTTAATAATGATTAAAGTGAAACAATAAAAGTGTAATATTCCTTTAAATTTTGTAGCTGGGGGATATCTATAGTATGCCTGTGAAGGGGCGCATGTTTCTGCTGCTTAGAACTGTCCCTGCACAAAGTGTCATTTGTGCAGGAAAAAAAGTCTTTTAAAATCACTTGCGGCTAAATTTTTCGGCTCCCCGTAATACAGAGAACACTCAATGAGATTGATTTACAAAAAAATTTACAAAAAAAATAAAAAAAAGCGTGGGGGTTCCCCTAAATTCAATTACCAGGCCCTTCAGGTCTGACATGGATATTAAGGGGAACCCCGTGTCAAATTTTAAAAAAAAATTGACGTGGGGGTCCCCCTAAATATCCATACCAGACCCTTCAGGTCTGATATGGATATTAAGGGGAACCCCGCATCAAATTAAAAAAAAAAATTGACGTGGGGGTCCCCCTAAAAATCCATACCAGACCCTTTATCCGAGCACGCAACCTGGCAGGCTGCAGGAAAAGAGGGGGGGGCGAGAGAGCGGCCCCCCCTCCCTCCTGAACCGTACCAGGCCACATGCCCTCAACATTGGGATGATGCTTTGGGGGTCTGTGACCCCTCAAAGCACCTTGTCCCCATGTTGATGAGGACAAGGGCCTCATCCTCACAACCCTGGCCGGTGGTTGTGAGGGTCTGCGGGCGGGGGGCTTATCAGAATCTGGAAGCCCCCTTTAACAAGGGGACCCCCAGATCCCGGCCCCCCCCTGTTTGAAATGGTAAGGGGGTACAAAAGTACCCCTACCATTTCACAAAGAAAGTGTCAAAATGGTTAAATAAGACAAACACACTTTTGAAAAATTCCTTTATTAAAAATAAAAAAAATAAAAAAAGATTCCAGCGGTGCTAATCCACTCTTGCTATCCAGCGACAGATCTCTGGGGTCCAGCGATGGATGATCATATCCAGCGACGGGGGATCTCTCAGTCCAGCGCTGTCCATACATCCTTCTTCCACTGCAGAGACTGCGGAGATCCCAGCGCTGACGTTTCTTATATTAGGAGGGCGGGGCCACCCGTCACCTGACCCCGCCCCTCTGACGCTGGAGAGGGAAGCCAGGGGTTCCCCAGTGACGTGTGGGTGACCCCGCCCCCTCTGATGTAACGCAGGTTTCCGTTACATCAGAGGGGGCGGGGTCACCCATACATCACTGGGGAACCCCTGGCTCCCTTCACCAGCGTCAGAGGGGGCAGGGTCAGGTGACGAGTGTCCCCGCCCTCCTAATATAAGAAACGTCAGCGCTGGGATCTCCGCAGTGTCTCCGCAATGGAGACAGAAGAAGGATGTATGGACAGCGCTGGACTGAGAGATCCCCCGTCGCTGGATATGATCATCCATCACTGGACCCCGGAGATTCGTCGCTGGATAGCAGGAGTGGATTAGCACCGCTGGAATCTTTTTTATTTTTAATAAAGGAATTTTTCAAAAGTGTGTTTGTCTTATTTAACCATTTTGACACTTTCTTTGTGAAATGGTAGGAAAGTACCCCCTTACCATTTCAAACAGGGGGGGGCCGGGATCTGGGGGTCCCCTTGTTAAAGGGGGCTTCCAGATTCTGATAAGCCCCCCGCCCGCAGACCCTCACAACCACCGGCCAGGGTTGTGAGGATGAGGCCCTTGTCCTCATCAACATGGGGACAAGGTGCTTTGAGGGGCCACAGACCCCCAAAGCATCCTCCCAATGTTGAGGGTATGTGGCCTGGTACGGTTCAGGAGGGAGGGGGGGCCGCTCTCTTGTCCCCCCCTCTTTTCCTGCGGCCTGCCAGGTTGCGTGCTCGGATAAAGGGTCTGGTATGGATTTTTAGGGGGACCCCCACGTTAATTTTTTTTTAAATTTGATGCGGGGTTCCCCTTAATTTCCATATCAGACCTGAAGGGTCTGGTATGGATATTTAGGGGGGCCCCACGTCAATTTTTATTTTATTTTACACAGGGTTCCCCTTAATATCCATGTCAGACCTGAAGGGCCTGGTAATTGAATTTAGGGGACCCCCCACGCTTTTTTTTTTATCAATGAATGAATGAATTGTCGGCTAATACAGAGAACACTCATTGAGTGTTCTCTGTATTACGGGAGCCGACAATTTAGCCGCAAGTGATTTTAAAAGACTTTTTTTCCTGCACAAATGACACTTTGTGCAGGGACAGTTCTAAGCACCAAAAACATGCGCCCCTTCACAGGCATACTATAGATACCCCCTCGCTACGAAATTTAAAGGAATATTACACTTTTATTGTTTCACTTTAATCATTATTTAAATCACTGCTCCTGAAAAAACGGCCGTTTTTAAAACTTTTTTTTGCATTAATCCATGTCCCCTGGGGCAGGACCCAGGTCCCCAAACACTTTTTAGGACAGTAACTTGCATATTACCCTTTAAAATGAGCACTTTAGATTGTGAACGTTCGAGTCCCATAGACTTTAATAGGGTTCTAAAGTTTACACGAAGTTTAGGTCTGTTCGCAGGTTCTGGTGCGAACCGAACAGGGGGGTGTTCGGCTCATCCCTACCCCAGATTATAAAGGTCAAACTCGCCTGGTATCAACCATACACTAAGATGATTTTCGGCTGATCTGCTGGTTGATACCAGGCGAATTTGACCGTTATAATCTGGGGTCCATCAGATTTGGTAAGAGGCCATCTGGCTCTGCTTAAATATATTTCCTCTCCAGATTTGTTGGATAATAAATACAGGGCCAAAATCAGGGGGGCACAGTCGATACAACTGTAAGGGGCCTGAGGAGCCCCCCCAAGGCCAGAAGAAGGCAGGACGGCTGAAGGGGAGCCGTGTTATCCACTATAGAAATGATCTTGTAGCTTCTGCTGTTCTCTGTATCATTAAAGGAGAAGTATGAGAATGCACAAATAGGTAGTACATGCTACCCTCATACCTGCATTGCATTCCTTTCACTCCTCAGCCCTTTAGTTTTTGCAGAATAGTCTTTTGAAGTGTCCAGAATCAACCTCTAATAGTTCTTTTTCAGTTTAAAAGTTTCCAGGGGGTGGACACAGCTCCACAATCCAGCCACTCCTTCACTCCCTCCCACTGGAGGATATGTGGGTGTGTTTGGTGAAGAGGTGCACACCCAGGCTGTTATCTAGAATGAGCATATTCTTCACGTGCCTCTGTTTCCATGGCAGCATGCCCCCAGCTAAAACCCAGAAGCAGAGAGATAATGTGATACAAGCAGTGAAGTCCTTACCTTTCCCTGGCTGTTATCTGCAAGCTCTCCTCTGCGAGACTCCAGCGCCTCTCCTCTGGGCTTTGATGTCCCTTCCTGTGTCCTCTGAATTCACCCCCCTCTCCCCTCACTCATTCAAAGTTCATGTCAGTGTCTCCTCCAGCTGATGGGGGAGGGGGGAGAGTCACTGAAAACTTCTGATGTACAGAAATGAGCACTGGTGAGCTCTCTACACATAGCACTGGGTTATATCGGAAGAGGAGACATGGTGAGGAGCATAATGACCTGTGCTCTGTGTCTGTTCTCTGAAATGTACACAGTGCTATGTGTAGAGAACATACCTGTGTACAATACATAGGAGACAGTGGACAGTGGCGTAACTAGAACCTTCAGGACCCCGATGCAAGAAACCATGAAGGGCCCCCCTGACCCCCGGACAGGGCCCTTTCCTCCGAGCCTGTCGGCGGAACACCAGGGCCCGGTCGCAAGTGGGTGACTGCCTCTCCTTCTCTCCCTCCCGAAGGCATTCAGTGGCTGCAGGAGAAAAATGGAGGGATCAGTTCCTCTATGTCAGTGTTTCTCAATCTTTTTCCAGTAAGGGCACCCTTGAAGTATACCCCTAGGTGAATGCGACTGCACTGCAACCACCCCACAACTGTGTGCATTGCATGCAGTTGCAGCATGATGATGCATTTAAGGGGTTAAAACAGGCAGTCAGGAGGCAACATATTGCCTCTTTACCAGCTGGCAAATGCCTCTGAAAATTGATCTGAGCATGGATCGCTTTTCAGAGGAACAGCATTTTTTTGCTGGTACTATGAACAAGCAAGAAAAAAAAAACCAGTTCTGATTGTACACATATAGGGGGTCAGGATTAAACACTTAAAATGTGCATATATACATGTAAACACATACACATATATAATCACACACATGTAATACACACAGATATACTGCAACATACACACACATACAGTATAAATACACACACATATATAAACAAACACACATATATATAAATGTACATATGTACACACATACAAACACATGTACGCACACCTACATACATACATGTACATGCACGCACACACATTCATACATGCATGCACATACATACATGCACACACATACATGCACATACACACACATACATGCACATATACACATATAAACATACATACATTCATACATACAGATAGCCTTTTAAAAAACGGAAGTGCTTTACCTTACATCTTCCTGCCAGGTACTGGACTGTAGGGGGAGAGAAAGAGCACAGCACACACTATGCTTTCACTTTAGGTCAAATCAGTGTGATGAGCTCCCTGCAGTGCCAATTACAGTTCGGCTGAGGATCTGGGAGCTTAGTCTCAGCCGCCCTTTTCGCTCCTCTTATCTAAGTATACAGGGGGCCCTCAAGCATGGGGCCCGGTCGCCATGGTAACATCAGCAACCCCTATACTTCTACCACTGTAGAGGGAGACTGACAACTCCCCCACATCTAAAGTGATCCCAGATATGTCCCCAGAGTCTCCTTTATTGTACATAAAAAATCACCCCTCTGTCACTGATCCCACCCCCCCACCATCCCCCTCCCACTGATGTCATCCCTATCCACTATCCCCTGTACTCCTATACAATCCCATCATCCCCATTCCTTGTACTCCTATACGGTCCCGTCATCCCCATTCCCTGTACTCCTATACAATCCCATCATCCCCATCCCCTGTACTCCTATACTTACAACATGTGATGACTCTGTACGATATGTGATGGCACTTCTACAGTGTGTGATGGCACTGTATGACATGTGATCCTGTAATACTCTACTTACAATGAAGGAAACATTATTTCTGTAGGGGTACTAGGTAATACATCAATTATGGGGGAGCAATGCTCTGTCCATATCTGAGGAGCTCTGGGCTTCAGTATGAAAACACAAGTAGATGTGAATGGAATGTTTCATTATCTCATATAAAAATCCAGATAGTCAATAAAAGGATTCATTCACATTGTTAGCTCTGATTTAATTTCAATTTACTATACCAGTAATGCATGGAATGCCTGTGTGTTGTCACATCCATATGTGTATTCTGTGTTACAAATATACTGTTTTCAATCTGGTTGATAATGATATGCAGAGGACATTTACATACACAGCACTATCAGTGACTTCTCCTACCTTAGTCACTGAAGTGCTGTTATCTCTGCCGATTCTTCTGAACATCTGAACAGGCTGCAGAGGAAGGGGGGAGGGGTTGGTGGAGGGTGGCGCAGACATGCTCTGTAAAGTCTCAGGAATGAGCAGAGAGCAGAGAGAAGACATCAATCAAGCAAGATGACAGAAAAGTGGATGGATCCAGACTCTAGAGCCAGACCATTGTCGGCATTACACTGCATGAAAGTCTGTAGCCCCTCCCACAGGTATTTAGCTCGATTTTAACAGGATGAGGGCACTTCTGAGAGGGCTGGAAATATTTTTAGATATCAGAAGCTCACATAGAATAGATGTAAGATAAAAAAAATGAAACCCATACTTCTCTTTTAAGCTCAGACATCAAGCTCTTTACTGCCAGCTCTGGCTATTATGTGCATCCCTCCTGTGAGCTGCCTTTACTGTGCTCCTCTGTGTCAGCAACATGTCAGCTTTGTGAAAATGAGCTAGGACTAGGTAGGAAGATTTCCTTTACAAGTAGGGATTGTAAAGGAAAGGGAGGGGGCTGTTTGTGTACAGGGAGGGGACAAAGGCTTGTGTGTTTATAGATTTGTGTATGTGTGGAACTGACATATATATATATATATATATATATATATATATATATATATATATACAGGTGTGGGGGGCTGATATATATATATATATATATATATATATATATATATATATATATATATATATACACAGGTTGGGGGGCTGACATATATATATAGGTGTGAGGGGGGCTGGCATATATGCAGGTGTGGGTGGTGGGGCTGACATATATATACAGGTGTGATGGGGCTGGCATATATACAGGTGGGGGGCTGACATATATACAGGTGTGTGTGTGTGTGGGGGCTGACATATATACATGTGCGAGGGGGGCTGGCATATATACATGTGCGAGGGGGGCTGGCATATATACAGGATTGAGGGGGCTGAGTGCGTACAGGTGAGGTTGCCGGTGTGTGGATTTGGTGGGATGGCCCATAGGCAAGCCCTGGAGAATGCTGGTGGTCAGACTTGGGGGGGGGGGGGGGGGCAGACCTAAAGCTGTATAAGGGGTCCAAAAATTTCTGATGGCTGCCCTGAATAGATATATACACAGATTCATCTTGTTTACTAAGCTAAGCAAAATTTCCCCTACAATGCAAAAAATTTACTTTGCAAAGTGAACATGCTTTAGTAAATCTGTCACCGTTTCTACTTGCTATAAAAAATATCCCCAAACGAGGAAGCCAGCTCCCACCAAACAAAGATGTTTGAAAGTTTAGACAATTCTAGAAACTATAGCTAACTGAAGATTCAAATAGAAAACAATATTTTACTAATACCAAACTAAATATAGTAAATAGAAAATATAATTGTTGTATCATTTTAAATGAAAGTGGGGCTTCCCCTCAAATTGCAGACAGCTCCACTCACAAAGCATGTATATTAATATTTATGGGAGATTGCATAAGTCAGATTGAACTAGAAATAGTATAGAGCTAAACATAACAGTTTTGAACAGATTTTTAAAAGATTTACTTTTTACTTCAGTGGACAAGCGTGCCTTTGAATTTTCATTGTGGAGCAATATGTGGTGATGTAGATGGCTTTATTTATACTCCCCCCCCCCCCCCCCCCCACACACACACACACACAAAAAAGGAAAATAGCAACATCTGGATAGTAATAATTCTTGTGTTTAAATGTGCCTTAGACAATTTATAAAAAATAAACTCAAAAACAATAGCAGAGTTTACAAACTAGACAATGACTACAAAGCTTTAATTAGCACCGAAAATTATTTTGTCAAATGCAGGCACATCAAGAATTATTTTCTTGGCTGACAAAAATGAGATTGTATTGTTTAATGGTTCCTTGTTTTTACTACACGTTGAAGTGTGCTTTGTTTTGCATTTATATTTCTCAGTGCAGGAAAAACACTTTTTTAAATGGTAATTATTTAACTACGTGTTAACCACTTCAGCCTCGGAGGATTTGGCTGCTCAATGACCAGAGTACTTTTTACAATTTGGCACTGCACTACTTTAACTGGTAATTGCGCGGTCATGCAATGCTGTACCCAAACGAAATTTGCGTCCTTTTTTTTTCATGAGTAGAGCTTTCTTTTGATGGCATTTGATTGCCGCTACAATTTAAATTTTTTTGTGATATAAACAGAAAGCCCAAACATTTAAAAACAAAAAAAAAATATTTTCTATTTTTTTGTTATAATTTTTTTTTAATAAACTCAATTTTAGTCATACATTTAGGCCAAAATGTATTCAGCCACTTGTCTTTGGCAAAAAAAGTCAATAAGCGTATATTTATTGGTTTGCGCAAAAGTTATAGCGTCTACAAACTAGGGTAAATTTTCTGGAATTTACGCAGATTTTAGTTTATGACTACCTATCTCATTTCTTGAGGTGCTAAAATGGCAGGGCAGTACAAACTCCCCCAAATGACCCCATTTTCGAAAGTAGACATCCCAACGAAATTACTGAGAGGCATGTTGAGCCCATTGAATATTTTATTTTTTTGTCCCAAGTGATTGAAAATGAAAAAAAAAGAAAACAAAATTACACAAAGTTTTCACTAAATGATATATTTCTTACACATGCTATGGTTATATATGCAATTATACCCCAAAATACATTCTACTGCTTCTGCCGAGTGTGGGAATACCTCATGTGGGAGACGTTTTGGGAGCCTAGCCGCGTACAGGACCCCGAAATCCAAGCACCACCATCAGGATTTCTAATGGCGCGTACACATGATCAGACTATCCGACGGACTTAGTCCGGCGGACAACCCTCTGGACTTTGCAGCAGAGGTCCACCGGACTTTCCGAACAAGTGGACCTGCCCACACACAACCGGACTTTTCCGGACAATCCACCGGACTATGGCGGGGGTCTGCCAGACTTTTGAAGTGAACGGACTTGCCCACACACGGAGTACAGTCCATTAATTTTGAACGTGGCTCCAGGTAGACGGGACTAGCGCAGGAAGTCAATGTCGCCGCCTCCATCGTGTCTGCGGGTGGGGGCTTATCAGAACCTGGAAGCCCCCTTTAATAAGGGGGCCCCCAGATCCCAGCCCCCCACCCTATGTGAATGAGTATGGGGTACGATGTACCCCTACCCATTCACTTGGGGGGGAAAAGTCTTCATAAAAAAACACAACACAGATTTTTAAAATACTTTATTAGACAGCTCCCGGGGTCTTCTTCCGTCTTCGGGGGTCTTCTCGCCAGACTCCTCCGCTATCTTCTGCTCTTTTACTAGCTCTTTTACTAGCGGAGGAGCCCGGATTTCGCTTTCGTCACCGCCGCCGTCCTGGGGTCTTCTTCTGACTTCGGGGGTCTTATCCCACTCTGGTCATGTCTTGTTGCTGTAGCTATTGGAAGAAGACCCCCCGAGCTGTCTAATAAAGTATTTTAAAAACATGTTGTGTTTTTTTATTAACACTTTTTTCCCCTAGGTGAATGGGTAGGGGTACATCATCACATCACATAGGGTGGGGGTACGGGATCTGGGGGCCCCCTTATTGAAGGGGGCTCCCGGATTCTGATAAGACCCCTGCCCGCAGACCCCAACAACCAACGGCCAGGGTTGTCGGGAAGAGGCCCTTGTCCTCATCAACATGGGGACAAGGTGCTTTGGGGTGGTGGCCGCAGGACCCATCTTCCCCAAACACCCCTCCATGTTGAGGGCACGCGGCCTTGTACGGCTCAGGTGGGGGGTGCTCGCTCATCCCCACCCCCTTTCCTGACCGGCCGGGCTGCGTGCTCGGATAAGGGTCTGCTATGGACTTTGGGGGGACTCCCACAACGTTTTTTCGGTGTAGGGGTTCCCCTTTAAATCCATACCAGGTGACGGGGCTCGCGAGGTGTCAATCTCGCCGATGTAGACGGCGACATTGACTTCCTTCGCTAGTTCCGTCTACCTGGAGCCACGTTCAAAATTAACGGACTGTACTCCATGTGTGGGTTAGTCCGTTCATTTCAAAAGTCCGGCGGACTAGCACACAGACAGATAATCCGATCGTGTGTACGTGGCATAAGGGTGTAAATTTTTTTTTATGCTTACTCTTTCAGAGATTGGAGAAATTGATCATCTCCGCCAATCAACAGTGGTGGGATGAATTCTTTCTACAAAAATATTTATCTATCCATATAATCCTAGATACCACACAGCAAAAGGAATGGTCCTCAATTTCTGAGTTTTGTACCAACAAGTGGATAAAAATTATTACCACACAAAGACATATCAGATATGAACTAGTACACCAGATACAGATTATATTTTTTCAAATTTTAGAATTGACCCCACAGTTACCATCTTTATGGTTATCTATCATCACTAAAAAAGCCAAAGGGAAAGAAAATTTTCTCATTAACCACTTGCTTACTGGGCACTTAAACCCCCCTCAGTCCCAGACCAATTTTCAGCTTTCAGCGCTGATGCACTTTGAATGACAATTGCGCGGGCATACAACACTGTACCCAAATGAAATTTTTATCATTTTTTTCCCACAAATAGAGCTTTCTTTTGGTGGTATTTAGTTACAGCTCGGAGTTTTATTTTTTGCTAAACAAACAAAAAAAGATGCAAAAAAAAAAAAAAAAAAAATCATGTTTTAATAGTTTGTTATAAAATTTTGCAAACGGGTCATTTTTCTCCTTCATTGAAGTGCGCTGATAAGGCGGCACTGATAGGCTGCATTGGTGGGCACTGATGGGCTGCATTGGTGGGCACTGATGGGCTGCATTGGTGGGCACTGATAGGCTGCATTGGTGGGCACTGATAGGCTGCACTGGTGGGCACTGATAGGCATAGTTAAGGCGGCACTAATAGGCACAGATAAGGCGGCACCGATGGGCACAGATAAGGCGGCACTGATGGGCAAAGATGGGCACAGATAAGATGGCACGGATGGGTGGCACGGATAAGTGGCACGGATGGGTGGCACGGATGGGCACTGATAGGTACCACAGATAGATGGGACTGATGGGCACTGATAGGTGGCACTGATAGGTGGCTCTGATATGTGGCACTGCTGGGCACTGATGGGCGGCACTGCTGGGCACTGATGGGCGGCACTGCTGGGCACTGATGGGCGGCACTGGGGTGCAGCACCTTTGAGGCACTGTGGGTGGCACTGTGGGGTGGCACTGTGGGTGGCACTGTGGGGTGGCACTGTGGGGTGGCACTGTGGGTGGCACTGTGGGCATTATGGGCACAGACGGGGGGCACTTACTTTTACTTTGTTAAACTTCAGGATGGCACTGCGGGAGGCAGGTGGGCACTGGCAGGTGGCATGTGGTGACTTTCATTGCTGGCCGTGATCGGGACTGATGTCCCGATCACGGCCGCCGGTGATCGGCTTTTTTTTTTTCTCCTCGCGCTGTCAGCGCGAGGAGGAATAATAGCCGATTACCGGCTCCGTTCTATCACATGATCAGCTGTCATTGGCTGACAGCTGATCACGTGATAAGGGGTCGGGATCGACCCCTTACACGGATCGGTGATCAGGCGAGTCTCACGGACTCGCCGATCACAGAGCGCGCCGCGCGCGCCCCTCAGGGGGCGCGCAGGCCGCTCGTAACCGGGACGACGTCAATAGACGTAGTCCCGGAAATCTAGGTCCGCGCTAATGCCGTCATTCGGCAATAGCGCGGTACCCAAGTGGTTAAAAATAAACTGGGAAAATTTAGCAGAGATCTCTAAGCCCCCGTACACACGGCCGGACATTCCGGCAACCAAATCAGTCGGATAAATTCAGACGGATTTAGTCCGGAAGTGGTCCAGAAGTGGTGTTGTCGGACCCGGTTGTCGGAATTTCCGGTTGCCAAGAAAGTGGTGACGTAAGCCGCGTACGACGGAACTAGAAAAGGGAAGTTCAGCACCACGTCCGACACCCTTTGGGCTCCTTCTGCTGATCTCGTGTTTATCGCGTGTTAGTAGAAGGTTGGTGAGAGACGATTTGCGCTTTTCAGATTTGTGCTTCAGTTCGTTACCGCTCTTCAGTTTGTGCTTTTCGGCGCGTATCTGATTATCAGTGCATGTAGTCAGTAAGCATTTGTTGCTCATTGTGGACTATATCTTGGTATAGTACGCTTTGATTTGCATTGCTTATTGTCTGCTCGTTTCTGCTTTTCAGGTCGTTCTTTCAGGCATTGCTGTTTATCGGTGCTTTCTGTTGTCCGTTCTGACCAGCCAACCGTTTTAAGCCATCTTTCGTGTACGTACTCATCCTAGAGTTTGTGCTGTGCAGGGGCTTGGTGTTGGGCTTTTAGCTTTGACACAAGCCCAATCCATGAACAGGCCGAGGAGGAGTTTGTGGACCAAGAATTGGTTGCGCCAGCGTGACCAGTTCTCGCACATGCCTTTGCTCCGTGAGATCCGGGAGAATAATCCTCCCGCCTAATGTACATAAGAGTTTGGTTGACCCTCCTGGACAGCCTATTGTGGCGGCCATGGGAAGTATCACTAGTGACTCCGGGTCTCCTTAGATGTCCAATCTCTATATACTTCCATAACACACGATGTGGGATTGGGTGCTATACAGTCCTTCCTGTGCCAAGACCCCATGCTGAATCCTAGACAAGCTCCTTTATTGTTGAGGCTACTTCTTTTTGTCTCACCCATAACTATTTCTTATCCGATAATGATTTTTTCTTACAGGTAAATGGGACAGCTATGGGGGAGAATTTTGCACCCTCATATGCTAACCTTACCATGGGTCAATGGGAATCCTTGCACATTTGGAAAAATAACTTGTTCTCTTCTCACATCGTGTTCTATGGACGATATATAGATGATGTGATCATCATCTGGGATGGTGATGCCTCCCTAATCCCGGAGTTTGTCACTCATTGTAATAATAACAGTATGGGTTTACAGTTTACTTCTGTCATGGATAAAGAAAGGTAATCCTTCCTTGACATAGAATTGTTTTTTTGTTGGTAAGTAAATCCATGCCAAGAATTTCACTAAACCTACAGTAGGAAATTCATTCCTTCATTATAAAAGCTGCCATGATCCCCAATGGCTAAATAACATACCCAAGAGCCAATTGCAGCAAACAAAAAAAGAAAACTGAAATTATAGAAGAAAATTTGTTTCAATACACATATATAGCATTTTTGTACATATAATAAGCCCGGAACACAGGCATAGGAAATGTCCACCTGTATGGTTTGACATATCATAATTACATTAGTCTAGTGATGGATTCACCCCAGTCTAACAAAAGCGGCCCTAACTGCGGGGAAACCATCACCAGAGAAATATTTCTATTTAAACATAAGGACATAATTTGCATATCAATAGTAAAT
Source organism: Lithobates pipiens (assembly GCF_037356315.1). NCBI lineage: Eukaryota > Metazoa > Chordata > Amphibia > Anura > Ranidae > Lithobates > Lithobates pipiens. The sequence goes on along the minus strand of NW_027507903.1, from coordinate 85,532,930 downwards.
CTATGAATTGTTTGTCAAGAAAGGGGGCAATTGAACCATTTCCAAGAATGGCGTCCCCAAATTTATTCGCATACTTAGTGCATAAATGGTGTAATTTTCCTACTAAGGAAAATGCAGATTGGGTTGTAGAACACAAAAAAACAAAAAAAAAAAAAAACAAAAAAAAAAAAACAAAAAGGGAACCAGCAACTGGACCATGAGATATATCTACTTTTCAACAAAAGAATCAAATAATAAATATAGAAATAAAAAATATAAAAAATATATATATATAGAACTGAAGTCTTACCCCATATAATCAGGCAAGTTGCTTGTATTATTTGTCGTTAATATCGTAAATTGGGTATATCAATTAACATTGGAGTGAGGACAGATAATCTCTTCCTCCTTTGCTTATCAAGCCAGCGAACCGCGGCAAGAGCCCCCATTTAGGGATCCCCCATTTCCGTCCCCAGAAGGATCTGCAGAGGCACGAGAAATATGTGTAAAATATATCTTAACTATTGGATTTTATTTATCTATCAAATGGCACTGTCCAAGTTTCTAACATACCTGGTAGTGATATGACAATGAAGAAATGAAACCAGTTCACGCAGCCCGGTATCCACATGTACCATATATTGTCAGATAAAGATTGGATGAGATGTGTTTCTGAACACGAGAAAATTCTCTGTGTTGATCACTGAAACAGGAGAAATAAACGAAGAGACCAAGTCTTCATTATAGCCATCCCAAAAATAAGAGTAAAAAATGCATAGCCCTAAAAAATTAGGACTGCAGGCATGTCCAATTGGTCCAGTAAAGACAGATTTGTCTTACCTGTTAAATGAAGCAACGTGGTCTATTCGATAAAATTTTAGGAGTTTCCTCCATCCATTTGGTGGCTCCACGTGTCCGCTCCCAATGCTAGCTTGGATAGCACTGACCGGGAACCGCGAATTTAAACTCGTGTCTCCAGCCCAGCAGCGTCTGACGTCATTGCTGGGCTGCGGGCACACCTAATGGGAGGATCCCCTTCGTGCGCACGCGCGCACGACGTATTTCCTTCGTGCGCACGTAGGTGTTTAGTGCGCATGCGTAACGAACGTGTTACACGTCCGTGCAACGCGTCGGCCATTTTAGATTCTGGCCGAAGTGAAGGGCTTTGCCAGTAGTGACCCTTGTGAGTCATAATTCAAGCAAATGGGTACACAGGCTCCCGACTTGTGTGTCGGTTGCCATATGTCCCTGGTTTCAAATGATGGAAATAGAAACTGGAATACTTGAAACCGGCAAACCTGAAGAGGGGGATTAACCCATATTTGAAATGGGGCGGGCTGACCAAACCCTCAACTGGTTGAGGAAGGTTATAGGTCAGATCCGCCCCAGGGTGCCCGTACAGACCAAAAGGGGGCAAAAAATAAGTAAAGGAGGGTCCCTTTTGTATCGTAGAGTGCCTACCTCAGCTCGCTGGCTTGAAAACACCTCATTGTTTATGGCTTTTCGAGTGGCCCAGGCCCGTGCTGTTAAGGGGAAAAAAAAAAAAAAAAAAAAAACAAAAAAAAAAAAAAAAAAAAAAACATTTTCCATCTCACATTTATTTCCTCCCTGCCTATGTAAGGAAAGGTTTAAAACTGATTGAATCATTGAGTCCCGGAGATCGAGTGGCCCCCAGATTGTGTATCCATCTAGTCTCCCGCTGTAAGAGTATATTGTTGTAATCTCCACCCCTTTCTCCCGGAGGGACATGTTCCAGGGGGAAGAAATGCATAAGACTATCATTATACTGATGGTATAAACCAAAATGTCGGCTGATTGGGGTTTCCATCTTCCTCCCCCGCACCAGGGACACATGGTCCCTGATGCGGTGGAAGAAGGGACGTTTGGTCTTCCCAACATAAAAAGCATTGCATTGACAGATCATAATATATACCACTCCTACTGACTGACATGTTACAGCGAATTTAGGCTTGAAAGTGTGGCCATTGGGCAGGCGTATGGATTTTGACGCATGAAGATATAGGCAGAAGCCACATTTGTGGCAAGGGGTACATCCCACCTTTGAGCCCACCCTCGAGGGAGGGGAAAAGTGGCTTTGTACCAAAGAGTCCTTTAGAGATCGTGATCTCCTGTATGTGATACCCGGAAAATCCGGGAGATGTTTTGCTAGGGTGGGATCTCCCTTTAAGAGATACCAGTATCTCTGAAGGGTCCCCTTAATTTGCTGATGTTGTCCATTGAACGTGGTGATAAATCTCACCCCTTCAGTGTTTTTAGGCCGTTTATGACTGTGTATTAAAGATGCCCTATTCTGTTTTTTGGCTCGTATGTAGGCCCTTTTGAGGCTCTTGTTACTGTAGCCTCTTTGTCGGAGGCGAAGTCTCAGTTCCCTAGCTTCTAAATTAAAATCCTCATGACTGCTGCAATTCCGCTTGAGCCGGAGATATTGTCCGTATGGAATACTCGCTATCAGAGGGGACGGGTGTGAGCTTGAGGCATGCAAAAGTGAATTTGCCGCAGTTGCCTTACGGTGAAGAGTTGATTGAATTCCCCCTCCCACATCAGTAAAGATTTGCACATCAAGGAAAGTTATCCTGGACAAACTCTTTTCCATGGTAAATTTTAAATTAAAGGAATTTATGCCCAATAGATCTATAAAGGTATTCAGATCATTTTCATCACCCGTCCAGACAAAAAAAATGTCATCAATGAATCTTCGCCACATTGATATTAAATCGAAGAATCGTTGAAGATTCTCCTGGCGGAAGATTTGGCGCTCCCACCCCCCCAGGTAGAGGTTGGCATAGGAGGGGGCACATTTGGTCCCCATGGCAACCCCCTGTACCTGGAGGTAGTGGGAGCGCCCAAATATAAAGATGTTGTTGGTGAGAATAAAATATAAAAGGTCCAAAATAAATCTCCTGTAGTTGGGAGGGATACGTCCATCCTCCACAATGAAACTTTCAATCGTCTGAACCCCCAAATCGTGGGGGATTGAATTATACAAGGCCTCAACGTCTAGAGTGACCAACCAGGTCCCCTCTGACAGCGAGATCCCATCAAGCGCCCGCAGCAAATCAGAGGTGTCTCGAAGGTAGGATGTTAAGCCCTCTACATAGGGGCGCAAAAAGTCGTCGACTAGAGCACTTGCATGCTCCGTCAGACAGCCTCGTCCTGATACAATAGGACGGCCCGGGGGCTTCGAAGGATGTTTATGCACCTTAGGAAGGGCATACATTGTTGGAGTTTTGGGATTCAAGACATGTAAATATTCCCAAGCCTTTTTGGTAATGGTCCCCTGTCTATAGGTTCTCGCTATCAATTTATCGAATTGGACACGAATATAACTTATGTGGCTCGCTGGAATCTTTCGATACCATTGTTTATTTTGTAAGAGTTTTAGTACCATCTCTTCATATTGGGTGACGTCCATTATTACAAGGTTACCCCCTTTATCTGCCGGTTTTATTATTATATCTGTATTAGATTTTAACAAAGATAAGGCCTCTTTTTGTTGTTTCGTGAGATTGGATGGTTGTGTGTCCTTCCATTTTGTTCTTATTATTTCTTTGGTCACCTGTTGTACAAATGCCCATATATTGGGATTGTTTTGCAAAATGGGGAACTTGTTAGATCGAGGTTTGTACTCTCTGATTACAGATGAAGAGTGTAGTTCCGAAGTTGCATCTCGAGGTGCCCGATCCCCCTCTTGGTCAGCGAGCATTGTAGATGCTTCCTCGAGATCTGTGGAATCAATACCCCCTTCATCCCATAGTTCCATTAGATCCTCAATGGCCCTAATTTCCGAGAGACTAAGGCCATCGAGTGAAGCAATGGAAGATTGTGGGTCTTGTTTTGAATTAAATGGTTTGTCAAAAATAACTTTAAACATGAGTTTTCGAGCAAACAGATATGTGTCCTTAACCACCTCAAAGGTATCAATAGGTTGTGTGGGACAAAAGGAGAGGCCCAATCTTAATAAAGAGATTTGGGCCTCAGTGAGTGAAAATGAAGAAAGATTGATTATTTCAAAGGGATTTTGTTGTGTCTCGAGTGAGTCGTGGTTTGATCTGGTAATTTGGGAACAGGTTGGTTGAAAATGGGGGCTGTGCGAAAACCCGATTCAGTGGTGGCCATAGACCGCCCCCCCTCATTCAGGGGCGAGACCATGGGCACCTGTGGATCGGTTGTGGGGTTGGAATGTGAAAAAGGTGAAGTGTTCGATTTAGTCGCAGAAGCCACTTTGGCTGCTGCGGCTCTAGTGTGAATAGACGTGTTGGGTGTGTGGGAGGTCGATTTCATATGAGAAATACCTTCCTTTTCATTAGTTCGTTTGGAGTAACGTGTTTTCTTGCCCGACGCTGTGTTTACTGTGGCCTGTGAGGAGGAAAGAGAAGAGGAAGAAATGGAGGAGTTAGAAGACATATCTGAATCCATTGGCTCTATAGTATCAATCCGATTTTTCCCTTGTTTAGGCATGAATCTAGTTTTGCTAGTACGATTAGACAACCAATTGTAGGCCTGGTTGTTGTCGTAAGCTAGTTTGTCTCGCATATATTTTTTTTCTTTGTTTACAATTAGTGTGGCAACATAGTGTTCCAAGTTTGATTTCAAATTCAATTCACGATCCACAAAGGATTCATGAGAAATCACTTGGGTATTTTCTTCATACAATTTTTGGATTTCATTGTCAGTAGTGTTCAGCTCGTTGGTATAATGGGCACATAATATCTGCATCATCGCAGTAGAACACTGCTGAAGATTGGCTTCCCATTGGCTTTTAAAAGAAGACTCAATTTTGTAAATGGTAGGAAAAATCTGTATTCTGAGGCCCCAAGGGGACATCTCGTCTTCTATGTACTTAAGAAAATACTGTTTGTTCCAATATATTCGCGATTTTTTTTCCAGCATGCGCTGGAGTCTTATAAAGAAACGGTCCATACTTAAACCACCAGTTGCCACCCCTTGGGAGTGATGGAAAGTATTCATAAGACCATCAAATTCACTGCCACAAAATTTAGCCATATTGGAGAAGAGAAAAAAAAAAAAAATATACATATATGTTAAATCAAACAATATTCTACAATCCTGTCTGCTGGATTCTTATCATCTGATATTGAATTTAGCAAGAGCGGGAGCAACCTTCCCCAAGTTACTGTGCAGTCAGCAATTGAGACCTCAATTAAAGCCTTTATCTATGATTGGTGACTGGGCGAATAGACACCCTGTTTTTACTATAGATAAAAGATAGGTATAGATATAGGCTAGTGGTCTAGTTACATTTAATCTATATACTTAAAGAGTGCCACGTCCCAGTGAAAATTATACAAAGAAGAGGGATGAGAAACAAAAGGGACTGGAGGGCAACCAACCCCCGGGACTTTTTTGGCGGCACTAAATATACTTAAACCATATGTAAAATCATTGAAATTTTTATTTAATGTACAAAAGACATTTTGCGAACACAATAGACAATTACATCCAATAAACAGACAAAGTGACAAAGTGCATATACAGATACAGAAAGTTGGTATGTGGGCTTATGCAGCTCCATCCATTACCACATTCTTATATGATTTAAACTGCATTGTTTCTTTCCTACATGTTTCGCTCTTCAGAGCTTCCTCAGGACAATTGCAGCAAACAAAAAAAGAAAACTGAAATTATAGAAGAAAATTTGTTTCAATACACATATATAGCATTTTTGTACATATAATAAGCCCGGAACACAGGCATAGGAAATGTCCACCTGTATGGTTTGACATATCATAATTACATTAGTCTAGTGATGGATTCACCCCAGTCTAACAAAAGCGGCCCTAACTGCGGGGAAACCATCACCAGAGAAATATTTCTATTTAAACATAAGGACATAATTTGCATATCAATAGTAAATCTATGAATTGTTTGTCAAGAAAGGGGGCAATTGAACCATTTCCAAGAATGGCGTCCCCAAATTTATTCGCATACTTAGTGCATAAATGGTGTAATTTTCCTACTAAGGAAAATGCAGATTGGGTTGTAGAACACAAAAAAAAAAAAAAAAAAAAAAAAAAAAAACAAAAAAAAAAAAAGGGAACCAGCAACTGGACCATGAGATATATCTACTTTTCAACAAAAGAATCAAATAATAAATATAGAAATAAAAAATATAAAAAATATATATATATAGAACTGAAGTCTTACCCCATATAATCAGGCAAGTTGCTTGTATTATTTGTCGTTAATATCGTAAATTGGGTATATCAATTAACATTGGAGTGAGGACAGATAATCTCTTCCTCCTTTGCTTATCAAGCCAGCGAACCGCGGCAAGAGCCCCCATTTAGGGATCCCCCATTTCCGTCCCCAGAAGGATCTGCAGAGGCACGAGAAATATGTGTAAAATATGTCTTAACTATTGGATTTTATTTATCTATCAAATGGCACTGTCCAAGTTTCTAACATACCTGGTAGTGATATGACAATGAAGAAATGAAACCAGTTCACGCAGAGAATTTTCTCGTGTTCAGAAACACATCTCATCCAATCTTTATCTGACAATATATGGTACATGTGGATACCGGGCTGCGTGAACTGGTTTCATTTCTTCATTGTCATATCACTACCAGGTATGTTAGAAACTTGGACAGTGCCATTTGATAGATAAATAAAATCCAATAGTTAAGATATATTTTACACATATTTCTCGTGCCTCTGCAGATCCTTCTGGGGACGGAAATGGGGGATCCCTAAATGGGGGCTCTTGCCGCGGTTCGCTGGCTTGATAAGCAAAGGAGGAAGAGATTATCTGTCCTCACTCCAATGTTAATTGATATACCCAATTTACGATATTAACGACAAATAATACAAGCAACTTGCCTGATTATATGGGGTAAGACTTCAGTTCTATATATATATATATTTTATATTTTTTATTTCTATATTTATTATTTGATTCTTTTGTTGAAAAGTAGATATATCTCATGGTCCAGTTGCTGGTTCCCTTTTTGTTTTTTTTTTGTTTTTTTTTTTTGTGTTCTACAACCCAATCTGCATTTTCCTTAGTAGGAAAATTACACCATTTATGCACTAAGTATGCGAATAAATTTGGGGACGCCATTCTTGGAAATGGTTCAATTGCCCCCTTTCTTGACAAACAATTCATAGATTTACTATTGATATGCAAATTATGTCCTTATGTTTAAATAGAAATATTTCTCTGGTGATGGTTTCCCCGCAGTTAGGGCCGCTTTTGTTAGACTGGGGTGAATCCATCACTAGACTAATGTAATTATGATATGTCAAACCATACAGGTGGACATTTCCTATGCCTGTGTTCCGGGCTTATTATATGTACAAAAATGCTATATATGTGTATTGAAACAAATTTTCTTCTATAATTTCAGTTTTCTTTTTTTGTTTGCTGCAATTGTCCTGAGGAAGCTCTGAAGAGCGAAACATGTAGGAAAGAAACAATGCAGTTTAAATCATATAAGAATGTGGTAATGGATGGAGCTGCATAAGCCCACATACCAACTTTCTGTATCTGTATATGCACTTTGTCACTTTGTCTGTTTATTGGATGTAATTGTCTATTGTGTTCGCAAAATGTCTTTTGTACATTAAATAAAAATTTCAATGATTTTACATATGGTTTAAGTATATTTAGTGCCGCCAAAAAAGTCCCGGGGGTTGGTTGCCCTCCAGTCCCTTTTGTTTCTCATCCCTCTTCTTTGTATAATTTTCACTGGGACATGGCACTCTTTAAGTATATAGATTAAATGTAACTAGACCACTAGCCTATATCTATACCTATCTTTTATCTATAGTAAAAACAGGGTGTCTATTCGCCCAGTCACCAATCATAGATAAAGGCTTTAATTGAGGTCTCAATTGCTGACTGCACAGTAACTTGGGGAAGGTTGTTCCCGCTCTTGCTAAATTCAATATCAGATGATAAGAATCCAGCAGACAGGATTGTAGAATATTGTTTGATTTAACATATATGTATATTTTTTTTTTTTTTTTTTTTTTCTCTTCTCCAATATGGCTAAATTTTGTGGCAGTGAATTTGATGGTCTTATGAATACTTTCCATCACTCCCAAGGGGTGGCAACTGGTGGTTTAAGTATGGACCGTTTCTTTATAAGACTCCAGCGCATGCTGGAAAAAAAATCGCGAATATATTGGAACAAACAGTATTTTCTTAAGTACATAGAAGACGAGATGTCCCCTTGGGGCCTCAGAATACAGATTTTTCCTACCATTTACAAAATTGAGTCTTCTTTTAAAAGCCAATGGGAAGCCAATCTTCAGCAGTGTTCTACTGCGATGATGCAGATATTATGTGCCCATTATACCAACGAGCTGAACACTACTGACAATGAAATCCAAAAATTGTATGAAGAAAATACCCAAGTGATTTCTCATGAATCCTTTGTGGATCGTGAATTGAATTTGAAATCAAACTTGGAACACTATGTTGCCACACTAATTGTAAACAAAGAAAAAAAATATATGCGAGACAAACTAGCTTACGACAACAACCAGGCCTACAATTGGTTGTCTAATCGTACTAGCAAAACTAGATTCATGCCTAAACAAGGGAAAAATCGGATTGATACTATAGAGCCAATGGATTCAGATATGTCTTCTAACTCCTCCATTTCTTCCTCTTCTCTTTCCTCCTCACAGGCCACAGTAAACACAGCGTCGGGCAAGAAAACACGTTACTCCAAACGAACTAATGAAAAGGAAGGTATTTCTCATATGAAATCGACCTCCCACACACCCAACACGTCTATTCACACTAGAGCCGCAGCAGCCAAAGTGGCTTCTGCGACTAAATCGAACACTTCACCTTTTTCACATTCCAACCCCACAACCGATCCACAGGTGCCCATGGTCTCGCCCCTGAATGAGGGGGGGCGGTCTATGGCCACCACTGAATCGGGTTTTCGCACAGCCCCCATTTTCAACCAACCTGTTCCCAAATTACCAGATCAAACCACGACTCACTCGAGACACAACAAAATCCCTTTGAAATAATCAATCTTTCTTCATTTTCACTCACTGAGGCCCAAATCTCTTTATTAAGATTGGGCCTCTCCTTTTGTCCCACACAACCTATTGATACCTTTGAGGTGGTTAAGGACACATATCTGTTTGCTCGAAAACTCATGTTTAAAGTTATTTTTGACAAACCATTTAATTCAAAACAAGACCCACAATCTTCCATTGCTTCACTCGATGGCCTTAGTCTCTCGGAAATTAGGGCCATTGAGGATCTAATGGAACTATGGGATGAAGGGGGTATTGATTCCACAGATCTCGAGGAAGCATCTACAATGCTCGCTGACCAAGAGGGGGATCGGGCACCTCGAGATGCAACTTCGGAACTACACTCTTCATCTGTAATCAGAGAGTACAAACCTCGATCTAACAAGTTCCCCATTTTGCAAAACAATCCCAATATATGGGCATTTGTACAACAGGTGACCAAAGAAATAATAAGAACAAAATGGAAGGACACACAACCATCCAATCTCACGAAACAACAAAAAGAGGCCTTATCTTTGTTAAAATCTAATACAGATATAATAATAAAACCGTCAGATAAAGGGGGTAACCTTGTAATAATGGACGTCACCCAATATGAAGAGATGGTACTAAAACTCTTACAAAATAAACAATGGTATCGAAAGATTCCAGCGAGCCACATAAGTTATATTCGTGTCCAATTCGATAAATTGATAGCGAGAACCTATAGACAGGGGACCATTACCAAAAAGACTTGGGAATATTTACATGTCTTGAATCCCAAAACTCCAACAATGTATGCCCTTCCTAAGGTGCATAAACATCCTTCGAAGCCCCCGGGCCGTCCTATTGTATCAGGACGAGGCTGTCTGACGGAGCATGCAAGTGCTCTAGTCGACGACTTTTTGCGCCCCTATGTAGAGGGCTTAACATCCTACCTTCGAGACACCTCTGATTTGCTGCGGGCGCTTGATGGGATCTCGCCGTCAGAGGGGACCTGGTTGGTCACTCTAGACGTTGAGGCCTTGTATAATTCAATCCCCCACGATTTGGGGGTTCAGACGATTGAAAGTTTCATTGTGGAGGATGGACGTATCCCTCCCAACTACAGGAGATTTATTTTGGACCTTTTATATTTTATTCTCACCAACAACATCTTTATATTTGGGCGCTCCCACTACCTCCAGGTACAGGGGGTTGCCATGGGGACCAAATGTGCCCCCTCCTATGCCAACCTCTACCTGGGGGGGTGGGAGCGCCAAATCTTCCGCCAGGAGAATCTTCAACGATTCTTCGATTTAATACCAATGTGGCGAAGATTCATTGATGACATTTTTTTTGTCTGGACGGGTGATGAAAATGATCTGAATACCTTTATAGATCTATTGGGCATAAATTCCTTTAATTTAAAATTTACCATGGAAAAGAGTTTGTCCAGGATAACTTTCCTTGATGTGCAAATCTTTACTGATGTGGGAGGGGGAATTCAATCAACTCTTCACCGTAAGGCAACTGCGGCAAATTCACTTTTGCATGCCTCGAGCTCACACCCGTCCCCTCTGATAGCGAGTATTCCATACGGACAATATCTCCGGCTCAAGCGGAATTGCAGCAGTCATGAGGATTTTAATTTAGAAGCTAGGGAACTGAGACTTCGCCTCCGACAAAGAGGCTACAGTAACAAGAGCCTCAAAAGGGCCTACATACGAGCCAAAAAACAGAATAGGGCATCTTTAATACACAGTCATAAACGGCCTAAAAACACTGAAGGGGTGAGATTTATCACCACGTTCAATGGACAACATCAGCAAATTAAGGGGACCCTTCAGAGATACTGGTATCTCTTAAAGGGAGATCCCACCCTAGCAAAACATCTCCCGGATTTTCCGGGTATCACATACAGGAGATCACGATCTCTAAAGGACTCTTTGGTACAAAGCCACTTTTCCCCTCCCTCGAGGGTGGGCTCAAAGGTGGGATGTACCCCTTGCCACAAATGTGGCTTCTGCCGATATCTTCATGCGTCAAAATCCATACGCCTGCCCAATGGCCACACTTTCAAGCCTAAATTCGCTGTAACATGTCAGTCAGTAGGAGTGGTATATATTATGATCTGTCAATGCAATGCTTTTTATGTTGGGAAGACCAAACGTCCCTTCTTCCACCGCATCAGGGACCATGTGTCCCTGGTGCGGGGGAGGAAGATGGAAACCCCAATCAGCCGACATTTTGGTTTATACCATCAGTATAATGATAGTCTTATGCATTTCTTCCCCCTGGAACATGTCCCTCCGGGAGAAAGGGGTGGAGATTACAACAATATACTCTTACAGCGGGAGACTAGATGGATACACAATCTGGGGGCCACTCGATCTCCGGGACTCAATGATTCAATCAGTTTTAAACCTTTCCTTACATAGGCAGGGAGGAAATAAATGTGAGATGGAAAATGTTTTTTTTTTTTTTTTTTTTTTTTCCCCTTAACAGCACGGGCCTGGGCCACTCGAAAAGCCATAAACAATGAGGTGTTTTCAAGCCAGCGAGCTGAGGTAGGCACTCTACGATACAAAAGGGACCCTCCTTTACTTATTTTTTGCCCCCTTTTGGTCTGTACGGGCACCCCGGGGCGGATCTGACCTATAACCTTCCTCAACCAGTTGAGGGTTTGGTCAGCCCGCCCCATTTCAAATATGGGTTAATCCCCCTCTTCAGGTTTGCCGGTTTCAAGTATTCCAGTTTCTATTTCCATCATTTGAAACCAGGGACATATGGCAACCGACACACAAGTCGGGAGCCTGTGTACCCATTTGCTTGAATTATGACTCACAAGGGTCACTACTGGCAAAGCCCTTCACTTCGGCCAGAATCTAAAATGGCCGACGCGTTGCACGGACGTGTAACACGTTCGTTACGCATGCGCACTAAACACCTACGTGCGCACGAAGGAAATACGTCGTGCGCGCGTGCGCACGAAGGGGATCCTCCCATTAGGTGTGCCCGCAGCCCAGCAATGACGTCAGACGCTGCTGGGCTGGAGACACGAGTTTAAATTCGCGGTTCCCGGTCAGTGCTATCCAAGCTAGCATTGGGAGCGGACACGTGGAGCCACCAAATGGATGGAGGAAACTCCTAAAATTTTATCGAATAGACCACGTTGCTTCATTTAACAGGTAAGACAAATCTGTCTTTACTGGACCAATTGGACATGCCTGCAGTCCTAATTTTTTAGGGCTATGCATTTTTTACTCTTATTTTTGGGATGGCTATAATGAAGACTTGGTCTCTTCGTTTATTTCTCCTGTTTCAGTGATCAACACAGAGAATTTTCTCGTGTTCAGAAACACATCTCATCCAATCTTTATCTGACAATATATGGTACATGTGGATACCGGGCTGCGTGAACTGGTTTCATTTCTTCATTGTCATATCACTACCAGGTATGTTAGAAACCTGGACAGTGCCATTTGATAGATAAATAAAATCCAATAGTTAAGATATATTTTACACATATTTCTCGTGCCTCTGCAGATCCTTCTGGGGACGGAAATGGGGGATCCCTAAATGGGGGCTCTTGCCGCGGTTCGCTGGCTTGATAAGCAAAGGAGGAAGAGATTATCTGTCCTCACTCCAATGTTAATTGATATACCCAATTTACGATATTAACGACAAATAATACAAGCAACTTGCCTGATTATATGGGGTAAGACTTCAGTTCTATATATATATATTTTTTATATTTTTTATTTCTATATTTATTATTTGATTCTTTTGTTGAAAAGTAGATATATCTCATGGTCCAGTTGCTGGTTCCCTTTTTGTTTTTTTTTTTTGTTTTTTTTTTTTTTTGTTTTTTTTGTGTTCTACAACCCAATCTGCATTTTCCTTAGTAGGAAAATTACACCATTTATGCACTAAGTATGCAAATAAATTTGGGGACGCCATTCTTGGAAATGGTTCAATTGCCCCCTTTCTTGACAAACAATTCATAGATTTACTATTGATATGCAAATTATGTCCTTATGTTTAAATAGAAATATTTCTCTGGTGATGGTTTCCCCGCAGTTAGGGCCGCTTTTGTTAGACTGGGGTGAATCCATCACTAGACTAATGTAATTATGATATGTCAAACCATACAGGTGGACATTTCCTATGCCTGTGTTCCGGGCTTATTATATGTACAAAAATGCTATATATGTGTATTGAAACAAATTTTCTTCTATAATTTCAGTTTTCTTTTTTTGTTTGCTGCAATTGTCCTGAGGAAGCTCTGAAGAGCGAAACATGTAGGAAAGAAACAATGCAGTTTAAATCATATAAGAATGTGGTAATGGATGGAGCTGCATAAGCCCACATACCAACTTTCTGTATCTGTATATGCACTTTGTCACTTTGTCTGTTTATTGGATGTAATTGTCTATTGTGTTCGCAAAATGTCTTTTGTACATTAAATAAAAATTTCAATGATTTTACATATGGTTTAAGTATATTTAGTGCCGCCAAAAAAGTCCCGGGGGTTGGTTGCCCTCCAGTCCCTTTTGTTTCTCATCCCTCTTCTTTGTATAATTTTCACTGGGACGTGGCACTCTTTAAGTATATAGATTAAATGTAACTAGACCACTAGCCTATATCTATACCTATCTTTTATCTATACCCAAGAGCCAGTTCTGCAGACTTAAAAAGAACTGTACTAGGAATAGTGATTATGACAATCAGGGTAAAACTTTGAAAGAAACATTCCTTGATAAAGGGTTCCCAGCTGATCTTGTAGAAACAGCATATCTCCAATACAAAAACACACCTCCTTCTGTCTATGGTGATAAAAATGATAAAAATAAAAATTATAAAAATAACTAAGATAAAAACGATTTGCGTTTTATTACTCAACTCCATTTTCGCCAAAGACAAATGGAGAGTTTCGTTACATAGTTAGTAAGGTTGAATAAAGACACCAGTTCATCCAGTTCAACCTGAGCAAGTGTCTACAACTGTCCCTATCCCTGTACATTGCACACTCACATTGGTCCCTACCCTCAACGAGCCCACAATCCAAGGTCCCCATTCATATACTAGGGCCAATTTTGGACAGAAGCCAATTAACCTACCTGCATGTCTTTGAAGTGTGGGAGGAAACCGGAGTACCTGGAGGAAACCCATGCAGGCACAGGGAGAACATGCAAACTCCAGGCAGGTAGTGTCGTGGTTGGGATTCAAACCAGTGACCCTTTTTACTGCTAGGCCAGAGTGCTAACCATTACACCACTGTGCCGCCCACAGAGACATGTGCAGAGACATTGGTCTCTGCTGCTTCAGGATGAGCACCTCCTTCCTGCTCTACCCCACAAACCAAAGATTGCGTATAGAAAAGCACCAAACATTAAAAGTAAGGTGGCACCAAGAAAGGAAAAACCTCTCCCTTTGGATCACTCTATCCCTACGTATTTAGCTATCTCTGGCATGTATCAATGCCAAAAACCTGTAAAACTTGTTGCTTCGTTATGCATGGTCAAAAGGACTTTTGTGTCAAAGGCAAGATATACCCCATAAAGGGTTTTCACATATGCTCCTCTAACCATGTGGTTTATTGCCTGACATGTCCCTGTGGGCTTTTTTATGTGGGGCAAACCATTTACCCGCTTCGTAAGCATTTTGGCGAACATCGCCGTTTCATCACTGATGGTTTGGACGTCCATAGTGTCCCTCAGTCACCATGGAAAATCTACAGACGGCCTCAGGGTCTGGATTATTGAGGCAATGACTGGAGACCTTCCCCCAGTGGAGCGTTTCAGAAGACTCTGCCATAGAGAAATGTTTTGGATTTTCTCTTTAAATGTATTGGCCCCTGGGGGGTTGAACGAGAATTATAAAATCAGTGCTATTCTTTAGCACCTCCTTCTCCCCCCCGTCTAGCTATATAATGGTCTTTTCTTTTTGCCAGTGTAGGCTTTTTATGAGACATTTACAGTTGTCCCATACATATATGCATGTCATGGGGACACATGTATGTGTGTGCGTTAGAGATCATGTGCACGTAGTTTGCATGTTCCTTTTTGGGATGCCCACTAATGTGCGTATGCTCATGCACATTCCTAAATAGTTTTTATAATTTATTTATAATATTTTTATAATATATGAGATTGTCCCTTTTCCCATTATGATTGGTCGCTATTATTACTATCTGTTGTGTGTTTTTGTTTTTTTTCATGTTTTTTGTGGATACCCTTGCTCTCTTATTAGTAAAATGTTTATATTTTATTTAAATTTTTAATACTAATATTTTTATTTTCAGTTTTATTTTTATCTCTTTTCTTAATTATTATTATTTTTATTATTTTTTTCAGTATACCCATTATTATATATCTTTCAGAGAATGTTTCTCATTATTATTATATCAATTATCACTTCCTGCCTTCCTTGTTTGTGTTCGTTCATGTCCCCGCCCCAAGATAGTATAAGTTTACCTGTGTGTGCACTTGTAGTCATTAGGTTGAAAATGGAACTTACTAATGTTCCAAAACGTGCCCTTACTGATGACTACATCCTGTCCATGCTGGCTCCTGTCTTTCACTGCTGACATCACTTCCGGGATGTCTGTCCATCATGAACTCGGTGTGTGTACCCATGCATCAGCTTACCGGTAGCTCTATGTTTTTGGTACAGCACTGGACACTATTGTGAGAGTCTTTACTTGCTGGGGACCCACTTGACTTCCGGACCATTTGCATTATCAATGACTACACACTTTTTAATTTGCCAGATTTTGTAAGGCCGCGTACACACGCGCGGACTGTTGGCCCAACTTTGTCCGTCCAACAGTTTGAGCGAACAGTCCGCTCAAACTTAGCATGGACGGACATGGCCACACACGACGGACGAACAGTTTGCTGAAACCGTGCGCGATGACGTGAATGGCACGTACGACGGGACGAAAAATACGACGTCCTATACACTGCAATGCAACCTTGCGACGTGGAAATCCTTTCTGAGCATGCGCGAGACTTAGTTGGCCGAACAAGCCTACACACGAGCGAACAGTCCGCTGAAACCTTGTTTCAGCGGACAGTTTTTCGGAATTTCCGTAAGACCTTGTTCGGCCAACTGTCCGCTGAAACTGTCCGCTGAAGCCCCACACACGAGCGGACTGTCCGCCCAAACACTGTTCAGCGGACAAGGTTGGGCGAACAGTCCGCGCCTGTGTACGCGGCCTAAGTGTTTTTAATCTTGTTTGGGGAAATAAATAGCTACTAATTCTGCACTTAGAGGCACCTCTCTCCTGTCTTATTTAGTTTCAGAGTTTGCTCCTCTTTTCTGAGTGGAGCCTTCAGTGTTGGATATATATCATTGGACCCTTGCCTCTCTAGAGATACTGTCTTCTTGGTCCTAATGCTCAGAGCACGCTTATACACTGTACCTTATTTTTTTCTCACTTTTATAAAAACTGCAAAAAAACTGTAAACTGAACTTTGCAGATTAGTGTCTCTCAAAATGTGATGGCCATCACATCTTTCGAGACCCTGTGTACGTGTGCCTAGGACTGTGTAATGCTGTACCCTATGCTAATATTCAACTAGTGTGTGGTAGCTTTCGAAACAGTCACCAATGCAAAGACCAGGTTGGTCAGGACAGGAGGAGGGACAATAAAAGTGGGTATCACGCCTATATCCGAGCTTTCTACAGACACAACATATTCTTTGGGGGTTTCCCTTGGTAGGAATACCAATAGGGAGCGGACATGCTGAAAATTCCACTCATGCAGCTGGTTTACTGCATTTGGATTGGGAAGTTGGGCCACAGCACCGTCTGGAAATGGAAGGGCTGTGATGATCTCTTCCTGGAATTTAAGGAAGGATCCAGTTCATCCTGAAGTTTACATAGCACAAAAGCATTCAGCAGAGCCAATTGAAATAAGTATACAGACACTTTTTTATACCAGCATCTGGCCTTACGGACAATTAGGAACTGAGCCAGCAACTGGTCGTTGAGGTCCACCCCTCCCATATTAAGGTTATATTCATGGACACAGAGTGGTTTCTCCACAACACCAGTCACCTTAGGAATTTGGACCATCGTGTCTGCATGAAGGGAGGGCAGAACGAAAACTTCTTATTATCCCTCCACTTCACAGTGAGCAAATTATTACATCTCAAGCAGGCTCTCTCCCCCAGCCTAAGACAGGAATGTGCCAATTTGGGGGTCAAACAAGTGACTAAAAAGTAGCTTGCTTGTGTAATAATTGTCCACATACAAGTGGTACCCCTTTCCGAATAAGGGTGACACCAAGTCCCACACAATCTTAGCAGTGTTCCCTGTGTAGTTCTCTGGCTCTATGTAACTATCTCTTCCCTCATAAGCCAAAAAACTATATGTATAGCCTGTGGCCCTGTCACAGAGCTTATACATCTTTCTTGACCCCATATCTGGCACGTTTGCTGGGAAGATACTGTTTGAATGACAAGCGGGCAGAAAACGTAATCAGGGACTCATCAATGCATACGAATTGATAGGGAGTAAACATGGTTTCAAAGCGTTGGTTGAAGTGATTTACGAGGGGCCGAATTTTGTATAGCTGATCAAATTCAGGGTCACCCCAAGGACGACAGAGTTCCTTATCCTTGAAGTGCATGAACCGCAAGATCTGCTCATATCATGTCCTGGTCATGGAGGCAGAGAACACTGGCATATGGTGAATTGGGTCAATGGACCAATATGACCGCAGCTCACTCTTTTTAGTTATGCCCATGAGGAGACATAGGCCCAGGAAGGTCTTAAATTCGGAAACCGTAATTGGTTTCCAATCTCTGGCAAGGGTCAGCTGGGGATTAGTGGCGATGAATTGACCAGCATATAAATTGCTGTGATCCATAATAGATCTATAGAGATCTTCAGTGAAAAACAGCAAAAAAAATCAAGTGATGTAAAATCAACTGTTTCCACCTGAATTCTGGGTTGGTCAATGAATGGGGGAAGTACGGGTTCTGCAAAAGTGGTGGGCTCCCAATTAGGATTGGCAAATGCCGCAGAAAGGGCACTATGGGCTCGACAGGCTTGTCTTTCTCTTCTTGGTGGCAGTGGGACACTACTCATGCTAGCCACCTCGCCAGCTTGAACTGCACTTATGGGGCTCGCCATGTCAACACATGATACTGCAGTGCTGGATGTACGCTACCAAAAAAATGGAGTGTTTGCAGGGATTAGGCCTGACTCTGCGAATGCTGATGTTATATGTGTTGTGTTTTTGTAAGTGACAGTGATCAATTGATACTGCACTTGGGTGGGCTGGGCTCTGCGGAGGGGCTAAACGCAGGGGTTAGCAGGTATCTGGACTGATCCTGCTAACACTGCGTTTTTGGGAACCCTAAACTTCTGGGGGCACTAATATAATTCTGATGAAATCAGATATTGTTCAGACACTATACTACTAAGGGAGGCATATGGTGCGTGCGTGGGTATTAGCGCTACTAACACTAATCTGAAGCTGCCTGGGGCAACACAGACCCTATCTGATGCTAAAACCTAACTTTGATCACTCGCCGTGTGATCAGAGGTTTAAATCTTTATTGGGTAAAATACGTAGGGTGTCCTGATGATGTAAAAAGAAAATATAGCTAACCTGCTTCACCCGTGACACTTATACAGTGATCACTGGTGACAGGGGGTGATCAAGGGGTTAAACCTTTATTAGGGGGTTGGGGGGGGGATCCCTAGACCTATCTGGGCCTACCACTAATTACCCTAACAGTGATTAGTGTCACTAATGACACCAGTACAGCGATATAAAAAAAATCTGAATGCTGCACTTGGTGACACAGTGACAGGGGGTGAAGGAGTTAACTGGGGGAGTGATGGGGGGGGGGGTGAAATGTGTGCCTACATGAACTGGTGTCTGTGTAGTGTTGGTTTACTTACTCTGAGATGCTCTCTCTCCTTGGTCTGGAATGGAAAAAGACCAACACGAGTAGAGATGACATCACTTCCCCTGCTGTGTTTACACTTACACATGCAGGGGAAGGATCTCATTCACCAGGAGCGATCACCAGGTCCAGGCCAGATTTCATTGGCCTGGGCCTGGGGATTGATTGGTTCTGGATTGAATCCAATCAATCGTGGCCACCGAAGGGTCACGCGCTCGACCTAACATTACAGCGATTCGCTTGCCCCGTGCCTTTCTGCTGTAGTATAACTGTGGCGGCTGGTCGGGCGCATGTTTAAAAAAATGCAAAAAAGGGTAATTTTTTGCCTTGAAAAGGATTATGTAGCATGCATTATCTCACAAAAGTGAGTACACCCTTCACATTTTTGTAAATATTTTATTATATCTTTTCATGTGACAACATTGAAGAAATGACACTTTGCTACAATATAAAGTAGTGAGTGTACAGCTTGTATAACAGTGTAAATTTGCTGCCCCCTCAAAATAACTCAACACACAGCCATTAATGTCTAAACCACTGGCAACAAAAGTGAGTGCGCCCCTAAGTAAAAATGTCCAAATTGGGCCCAATTAGCCATTTTCCCTCCTCGGTGTCATGTGACTTGTTAGTGTTACAAGGTCTCAGGTGTGAATGGGGAGCAGGTGTGTTAAATTTGATGTTATCTCTCTCACTCTCTCATACTGGTCACTGGAAGTTCAACATGGCACCTCATGGCAAAGAACTCTCTGAGGATCTGAAAAAAAGAATTGTTGCTCTACATAAAGATGGCCTAGGCTATAAGAAGATTGCCACTGGAGAGGGAGACTGACAACTACCCCACATTTAAAGTGACCCCCGATATGTCCCCAGAATCTCCTTTATTGCACATATATTTATTGCTCCTATACATTCCTGTCATCCCCATCCCCTATACTCCTATACAAACCCATCATCCCCATCCCTGTATGGCATGTGATGACTCTGTACAGCATGTAATGGCACTGTACGGCATGTGATGGCATTTTAAGACATGTGATGTCTCTGTACAGCACGTGATGACCTTGTACGGCATGTGATGACTCTGTATGGCATGTGATGACTCTGTATGGCATGTGATGGCACTGTACAGCATGTGATGACTCTGTGTGGCATGTAATGGTACTATACAGCATGTGATGGCTCTGTACGGCATGTGATGGCACTGTGATCCTGTAATACTCAATTTACAATGAAGGAAACATTATTGCTGTAGGGGTACTAGGTAATACACCAATTATGGGGGAGCAAAGCTCTGTCCATGCCTTAGGAGCTCTGGATAAAAATCCAGATAGCCAATAAAAGGATTCATTCAAAATGTCAGCTCGGATTTAATTTCATTTTACTATACCAGTAATGCATGGAATGCCTGTGTGCTGTCACATCCATATATGTATTCTGCTTTACAAATATATTGTTTTCACTCTGGTAGTAATATGTAGAGGACATTTACATACACAAAACTTCTCATACCTTAGTCGCTGAAGTGCTGTTATCTCTGCCTTGTGTGATCTGCCTGTACTGTGCTCTTCTGTGTCATAAACATGTCAGCTTCATGAAAATGAGCTGGGACTAGGTAGCAAGATTTCCTTTACAAGTAGGGATTGTAAAGGGAGGGGGCTGTTTGTGTACAGGAAGAGGACAGAGGCGTGTGTGTTTACAGATTTGTGTATGTGCGGGGCTGACAAATATATATACAGGTGGAGGGGCTGACATTTATACAGGTGTAAGGGGGGCTGACATATATATAGGTGTGTGGAACTGATATACAGTGGTGTGAAAAAGTGTTTGCCCCCTTCCTCATTTCCTGTTCCTTTGCATGTTTGTCACACTTAAGTGTTTCGGAACATCAAACCAATTTAAACAATAGTCAAGGACAACACAAGTAAACACAAAATGCAATTTGTAAATGAAGGTGTTTATTATTAAAGATGAAAAAAAATCCAAACCATCATGGCCCTGTGTGAAAAAGTGATTGCCCCCTTGTTAAAGCATACTATAACTGTGGTTGTCCACACCTGAGTTCAATTTCTCTAGCCACACCCAGGCCTGATTATTGCCACACCTGTTCACAATCAAGGCATCACTTAAATAGGAGCTGCTTGACACAGTAAGGTCCACCAGAAGATCCTTAAAAGCTACACATCATGCCGAGACCCAAAGAAATTCAGGAACAATTGAGAAAGAAAGTATTTGAGATCTATCAGTCTGGAAAGGGTTATAAAGCCATTTCCAAAGCTTTGGGAATCCAGCGAACCACAGTGAGAGCCATTATCCACAAATGGCGAAGACATGGAACAGTGGTGAACCTTCCCAGGAGTGTCCGGCCGCCCAAAATTACCCCAAGAGCGCAGCGACGACTCATCCAAGAGGTCACAAAAGACCCCACAACAACGTCCAAGGAACTGCAGGCCTCACTTGCCTCAGTTAAGGTCAGCGTTCATGCCTCCACCATCAGGAAAAGACTGGGCAAAAATGGCCTGCATGGCAGAGTTCCAAGGAGAAAACCACTGCTGAGCAAAAAGAACATCAAAGCTCGTCTCAATTTCTCCACAACACATCTTGATGATCCCCAAGACTTTTGGGACAACATTCTGTGGACCAATGAGACAAAAGTGGAACTCTTTGGAAGGTGTGTGTCCAAGTATATCTGGCGTAGAAGGAACACTGCATTTCATAAAAAGAACATTATACCAACAGTAAAATATGGTGGTGGTAGTGTGATGGTCTGGGGCTGTTTTGCTGCTTCAGGACCTGGAAGAATTGCCGTGATAAAAGGAACTATGAATTCTGCTGTCTACCAAGAGATCCTGAAGGAGAATGTCCGACCATCTGTTCGTGTACTCAAGCTGAAAGGAACTTGGGTTCTGCAGCAGGACAATGATCCTAAACACACCAGAAAGTCCACCACCGAATGGCTGAAGAAAAACAAAATGAAGACTTTGGAGTGGCCTAGCCAAAGTCCTGACCTGAATGCTATTGAGATGTTGTGGTATGACCTTAAAAAGGCCGTTCATGCTCGAAAACCCTCTAATGTAACTGAATTAGGACAATTCTGCAAAGATGAGTGGGCCAAAATTATTCCAGGACGCTGTCGAAGCCTCATTGCACGTTATCGCAAACGCTTGGTTGCAGTTGTTGCTGCTAAGGGGGGCCCAACCAGTTATTAGGTTTAGGGGGCAATCACTTTTTCACACAGGGCCATGATGGTTTGGATTTTTTTTCACCTTTAATAATAAACACCTTCATTTACAAATTGCATTTTGTGTTTACTTGTGTTGTCCTTGACTATTGTTTAAATTGGTTTGATGTTCCGAAACACTTAAGTGTGACAAACATGCAAAGGAACAGGAAATGAGGAAGGGGGCAAACACTTTAGGTGAGAGGGAGGCTGGCATATATACAGGTGGGGGGGCTGACATATATAAAGGTGTGTGTGTGTGTGTGGGGGGGGGCTGACATGTATACAGGTGTGAAGGGGGCTGGCATATATTCAGGATTGAGAGGGGGCTGGCATATATTCAGGATTGGGGGGGCTGACATATATGCAGGATAGGGGGGCTGAGTGCGTATAGGTGAGGTGGCCGGTGTGTAGATTCGGTGGGATGGCCCGTGGCCAAGCCCTGGGGAATGCTGGTGGTCAGACTCGGGGGGGGGGGGGGGCAGGCCTAAAGCTGTGTAAGGGGTCCAAAAATTTCTGATGGCTGCCCTGAATAAATATATGCACAGATTCGTCTTGTTTACTAAGCTAAACCAAATTTCCCCTACAATGCAAAAAATTTACTTTGCAAAGTGAACATGCTTTAGTAAATCAGTCACCGTTTCTACTTGCTATAAAAAATATCCCCAAATGAGGAAGCCAGCTCCCACCAAACAAAGAAGTTTGAAAGTTTAGACAGTTCTCAAAACTATAGCTAACTGAAGATTCAAATAGAAAACAATACTTTACTAATACCAAACTAAATATAGTAAATAGCAAATATAATTGTTGTATCATTTTAAATGAAAGTGGGGCTTCCCCTCAAATTGCAGACAGCTACACTCACAAAGCATGTATATTAATATTTATGGGAAATTGCATATGTCAGGTTGAGCTAGAAATAGTTTAGAGCTAAAAATAAGTTTTGAATAGATTTTTAAAATATTTACTTTTTACTTCAGTAGACAAGCGGGCATTTGAATTTTCATTGTGGAGCAGTATGTGTGGTGATGTAGATGGCTTTATTTATACCCCCCCCCCCCCCATAAGGAAAATAGCAACATCTGGATAGTAATAATTGGGTGATTCTTGTATTTAAATGTGCCTAATGCCACGTACACACGATCAAACAAGCGGGTGGAAAAGTCTGGCAAACTCAAGTCCGCCGGACAATCCCCCCGTGTGTAGCCTCCGGCATACTTTTTTCACCCGAAAGTACGGCGGACTTAGAATGGCGTGTTACACTCCAATCTTCCCGCCGGACCCGCATTTCGGCGGACAATCCGGCCGTGTGTATGCCAGTCCGCCGTACTTTTGAAATGAGCAGACTTTTCCCGCCCGGAGAAAAGTCCGCTCATTTCGAGCGGGTCTCCAGGTAGGCGGGGCCCGCAAGGGAGACGTCGCTGGCCCCGCCACCTGGTATGGACTTAAAGGGGAACCTCGACGCCGGAAAAAAATGGCGTGGGGGTCCCCCCAAGTCCACAACAGACCCTTGTCCGAGCACGCTACCCGGCCGGCCAGGAAAGGGGGGGCGAGCGAGCGCCCCCCCTCCTGAGCCGTACCAGGCCGCGTGCCCTCAACATGGGGAGTGCCTTGGGGAAGGGGGGGCCGCGCCCCAAAGCACCTTGTCCCCATGTTGATGAGGACAAGGGCCTCTTCCTGACAACCCTGGCCGTTGGTTGTCGGAGTTTGCGGGCGGGGGGCTTATCGGAATCCGGGAGCCCCCTTTAATAAGGGGGCCCCCCGGATACCGACCCCCCCACCCTATGTGAATGAGTATGGGGTACAATGTACCCCTACCCATTCCCCTGTAAAATAAAAGTACAAAAAAACACAACACACGAGATAAAATACTTTATTGCACAGCTCCGGGGGTCTTCCGTCTTTGGGGGTTTTCTCGCTGGACTCCTCCGCTATCTTCTTGTAGCTCTTTTGCTAGCGGAGGAGTCCGGCTTTCTTCCTCGCCGCCGGCCTCTTCTTCCAACTTCGGGGGTCTTGTCCCCCTCTTCGGTTCTTCTGCCGGGCCACCGCACCTACTTATAGCTCTTTTACAGGTGGTGGCCCGGTCTTCTGTCGCCGCCGCCGCCTTCCGTTCTTCTGTTCTTCTCTTCTTCTTCTTCAGATGTTGCCTCGCCGAGTCCTCCGCTCACAATGACGGGGAACGGGCACGCGGCGACATATATAAGGACAAGGGGCGGGGTCTTCGGTGGATGTCACATGGGTTCATGTCACATGGTGAACCCGCCCCCTTACGATGTCACAGTCCCAGAGGATGCTGGGACTGTCGCCATGTGACATCAACCCATGTGACATGAACCCATGTGACATCCACTGAAGACCCCGCCCCTTGTCCCTATATAAGTCGCCGCGTGCCCGTTCCCCGTCATTGTGAGCAGAGGACTCGGGGAGGCAACATCTGAAGAAGGAGAAGAGAAGAACAGAAGAACGGAAGGCGGCGGCGGAGACAGAAGACCGGGCCACCGCCTGTAAAAGAGCTATAAGAAGGCGCGGTGGCCCGGCAGAAGAACCGAAGAGGGGGACAAGACCCCCGAAGTCGGAAGAAGAGGCCGGCGGCGAGGAAGAAAGCCGGACTCCTCCGCTAGCAAAAGAGCTACAAGAAGATAGCGGAGGAGTCCGGCGAGAAGACCCCCGAAGATGGAAGACCCCCGGAGCTGTGCAATAAAGTATTTTATCTCGTGTGTTGTGTTTTTTTTGTACTTTTATTTTACAGGTGAACGGGTAGGGGTACATTGTACCCCATACTCATTCACATAGGGTGGGGGGGCCGGTATCCGGGGGCCCCCTTATTAAAGGGGCTCCCGGATTCCGATAAGCCCCCCGCCCGCAGACCCCGACAACCAACGGCCAGGGTTG
The DNA here is from genome assembly GCF_037356315.1 of Lithobates pipiens. Classification (NCBI taxonomy): domain Eukaryota; kingdom Metazoa; phylum Chordata; class Amphibia; order Anura; family Ranidae; genus Lithobates; species Lithobates pipiens. The sequence goes on along the minus strand of NW_027507903.1, from coordinate 85,507,913 downwards.
TCAGGAAGAGGCCCTTGTCCTCATCAACATGGGGACAAGGTGCTTTGGGGCGCAGCCCCCCCTTTCCCAAGGCACCCCCCATGTTGAGGGCACGCGGCCTGGTACGGCTCAGGAGGGGGGGTGTGCTCGCTCACCCCCCCTTTCCTGGCCGGCCGGGTAGCGTGCTCGGACAAGGGTCTGTTGTGCACTTGGGGGGGACTCCCACGCCGATTTTTTACGGCGTTGGGGTTCCCCTTTAAGTCCATACCAGGTGGCGGGCCAGCGACATCTCCTTCGCAGGCCCCGCCTACCTGGAGACGCGCTCAAAATGAGCGGACTTTCCTCCGCGTGTGTGGGCGAGTCCGTTCATTTCAAAAGTAGGGCGGATAGTACGGCGGACTTAGTACGCCGTATTAGTCCACTGAAAAAGTGCCGTGTGTGGGCAAGTAGCCCGTTCGGAAAGTCCGACGGACAATCTGGCGGGAAGTCCGCCAGACTAAGTATGTCGGACAGACGGCTACGTGTGTACGCGGCTTTAGACAATATATGAAAAATAAACTCGAAAACAATAGCAGAGACCAGAAAAACTATTTTAGTCTGCACAGTCTACAAACTAGACAGCGACTACAAAGCTTTAATTAGCACCAAAAATTATTTTGTCAAATGCAGGCACATCAAGAATTTTTTTCCTGGCTGACAAAAGATAGATTGTATTGTTTAACGATTCCTTGTTTTTACTACAGGTTGATGTGTGCTTTGTTTTGCATTTATATTTCTCAGTGCAGGAAAAAAACTTTTTTAAATGGTAATTATTTAACTACATGTTAAAAGAAAATTTCCAAAAAAGATAATTTGTTTGTCTTGAAAAGGATTATGTAACAGCTCACAAAAGTGAGTACACCCCTCACATTTTTGTAAATATTTTATTATATCTTTTCATGTAGCAACACTGAAGAAATGACACTTTGCTACAATGTGAAGTAGTGAGTTTACAGCTTGTATAACAGTGTGAATTTGCTGCCCCCTCAAAATAACTCAACACACAGCTATTAATGTCTAAACCACTGCCAACAAAAGTGAGTATGCCCCTAAGTGAAAATGTCCAAATTGGGCCCAATTAGCCATTTTCCCTCCTCGGTGTCAGTGTTACAAGGTCTCAGGTGTGAATGGGGAGCAGATGTGTTCAATTTGGTGTTATCGCTCTCACTTTCTCATACTGATCACTGGAAGTTCAACATGGCACCTCATGGCAACGAACTCTCTGAGGATCTAAAAAAAAGAATTCTTGCTCTACGTAAAGATGGCCTTGGCTATAAGAAGATTTCTAAGACCCTGAAACTGAGCTGCAGCATGGCAGCCAAGACCATACAGAAATTTAACAGGACAGGTTCCACTCTGAACCATCCTTGACATGGTTGACCAAAGAAGTTGAGTGCATGTGTTCAGCGTTATATCCAGAGGTTGTATTTGGGAAATAGACATATGAGTGCTGCCAGCATCGCTGCAAAGTTTAAAGGGGTGAGGGGTCAGCCTGTCAGTGCTCAGACCAAATGCCACACACTGCATCAAATTGGTCTGCATGGCTGTCATCCCAGAAGGAAGCCTCTTCTAAAGATGATGCACAAGAAAGCCCGCAAACAGTTTGTTGCAGACAAGCAGACTAAGGACATGGATTACTGGAATGTCCTGTGGTCTGATGAGACCAAGATAAACCTATTTGGTTCAGATGGTGTCAAGTGTGTGTAGTGGCAACCAGGTGAGGAGTACAAAGACAAGTGTGTTTTGCCTACAGTCAAGCAAGGTGGTGGTCTGTGGGGTATCCTCAAATGGAAGTTGGAGGAGCGCAAGGTCTCTAACATCCACCAGCTCCGTGATGTCGTCATGGAGGAGTGGAAGAGGATTCCAGTGGCAACCTGTGAAACCTTTTTTAAATTTGGTGCAGGGTTCCCCTTAATATCCATATCAGATTCGAAGGGCTTGGTATGGACTGGGGGGACCCATGCTCTTTTTTTCAATGAGTTTTATTTATATTGCCAAGACCCGATAATTCAGTACACCCACGATCAGTTTTAAATTACAATTTTTCTTTAGAAATGTCATTTTGCTGTGGTACTGTTCTAAACACGGGAAAAATGCGGCACTTTACAGGAATACTATAGACACCCCCCAGGCACGATATTTAAAGGAATATTTAATTTTTATTGTTTCACTTTAAGCATTAAAAAGATCACTGCTCCCGAAAAAAAGGCTGTTTTTTTTTTTAATTGCATCGCTACATGTCCCCCTGGGCCGGACCCAAGTCCCAACACTTTTTATGGCAATAACTTGCATATAAGCCTTTAAAATTAGCACTTTTGATTATTCATGTTCGTGTCCCATAGACTTTAACGGTGTTCGTGTGTTCTGACGGAGATCAGTGATTTTTATCATGACTGCGACATTATGACGGACACATCGGACATTTTTGACACATTTTTGGGACCATTGTCATTTATACAACAATCAGTGCTATAATGCACTGACTCCTGTGTAAATGACACTGGCAGTGAAGGAGTTAACCACTAGGTGGCAGTGTAGAGGTTAAGTGAGCCCTGGGGAGTATTTCTAACTTGGGGGGGCGTGGCTGTGTATGACACATCACTGATCTCTGCTCCGATCACAGGGAGCAGAGATCAGTGACACTGTCACTAGGCAGAACGGGGAGATGATCGTTTACAATTTTTTGCCTGTTCGGTATGTTCGGTTGCAAACCGAACCAGGGGGTGTTCAGCTCATCCCTAGTAGGGAGAAGGGAGGAATACCAACTGAAGTTTATAAGAAAAACACTATATAAAAGTCACCTGATAGACATATGGAGAATTCAATACCCAAAAGAAAGAGATTATTTTTTCTATTCTGGGACAAGATTGGATTACATATTGATAGAACATAGACTGTTAGAAGTAATAGGTAAAACAACTATAGAAACAATAACAACATCGGACCATGCCCCCCTAACAGCAGAAATAAAAATAACAGAGGAACAAAAGAAGGTAAATATGTGGAGATTAAACTACGCATTAATACAGGATTTGGAGATTGAAGCAAAAATAAAGAAAGAAATTCATAATATAAAGAACAATTCTTTATAATAAATAAGACACAGGATGTCTCTGAAGCCACGATATGGGAAACTCACAAGGCCTATATCAGGGGTATCCTGATATCGAAAGGGACTCAAAAAAAGAAAGAAAGATCAAAAAAAGAAATAATACATTAAAAGAACTTTATGAATTAGAACAGAATCATAAGAGAAAAAAAATGTAAAGGAGATTCAATACCTAATAGTACTAAAGAAAGATGAATTAAATAGTTTAATGGAACAGGAAATAAGACAAACCTTTAATTAAGTGTGTAAGTAAAGAAAGATATCAATAGGGGAATAAACCAGGAAAATACTTGGCAATGGTACTAAAAGGGAAAAAAAAATAATTCAGGGAAATTAGTACATTCGACATCAGAGATTGCAGAAGTATTTCAAAAGTTTTATAAAGCATTATACTTAGTAAGAGCAGAAAAGGAACAAACAAAAGAAGTATAAAGAAAGGAAAAGATGCAAATGTGTCTAAAAGAAGCTAAACTACATAAACTAGAAGGAAAATTGCTAAATTTGGAAAGACCCATAACTCAAGAAGAAATATTCTTGGCACAAAAGAGAGTGGCGATAGGAAAGAGTCCAGGACCAGTTGGTTTCTCAGCTATTTATTACAAAAAACATAAAGACCTCCAGCCCCAAATGTATGATCGTATTGGAAATCACTACAGGGGGAGAAGGGGATAAGAAAGGAATCAGTGTTGGCTTATATTACAGTAATACCAACAGAAGATAAATATATAGCACAATGCTCTAGTTATAGGCCAATGTTGTTAATAAATAAAGATACAAAGTTATATGCTAAAATCTGGGCTAATAGATTGCAGGCACTTATGCCACAATGGATACATATGGATCAAGTTGAAATTGTTCCTGGGAGGGAAGAGAGCGACAACGGGGTGAGATCCATATTGCTCTTACAAAAAATAAATAAGGATGGACCCCCCAGGACTATTTCTGTCTATATATGCTGAAAAGGCATTCGACAGAGTAGATAGTTTAATATAATAAAAACACTGAAAGAGTATGAAGAGCTATCAAACTTTAACATAAATCCTTCGAAGTTAGAAATCCTGAACATCAATATAGATAAGAAAGAAGAACAATGCTTACAGGAAAAATTCCCATTTAAATGGCAGAGAAAATGAAAATATTTAGGTGTATACTTAACAGCGAATTGGAAGATTTATATCAAATTAACTACATCCCATTAGTAAATGAAATCAAGGAAGAAGTAAGGAAAATCTCCATGAGACCATTATCTTGGGTAGGACGAATAAATATCATGAAAATGGGGATCGTACCAAAAGAACTATACGTTTCCAAATGCTTCCTATACATATACCAGAGAGCTGTTTTAATATATTAAAAAAAGATGATTCTTGGGTTTATATGGCAACAAAGAAAACTAAAAATAAAATATACAATATTAAGTAAAGAGAAAATATATGGAGGATTAGTTGTACCAAATTTTAAAAGATAATATAAAGCAGTATTAATGGCATGAATTATTGATTGATCATTTTATTTTAGAGAAAAGGGTTGGGTTAAGATTGAAAATACGCCAAGTGGGACACGCTTGGACAAGATTCTCTGGATACCACAACACTATAGTTTATTTTCTAAGGACACAAGCACATTCACAACACTGGTAATTAGAGTATGGGATTTAATGCATAGGGAAATGAAATGGGATTATAACTCACCGTTAAGGAACAAATTATTTCCCACCAGGGAATTAAATATTTTTTGGAGCACGGATTAGCAATAAAAATGCACAATTAAAATATATTATGAAAGAAGGAGTGATATGCACAATACAGGAACTAAGACACAAAAGAGATATTTTATTGATAAATGAACCAAGATACAGACAATTAACACATTTTATGTGAGTCACTACCTCAACCAATAGGATCAAGTAAAAACCTGTTGCCAGTAGAAAAACTGCTTTGCTCACAGGTTGCACCGAGCCACGGTACCTCCGTACTCACTTTTGTAACACACTATACATACGGTAGTTGCTTTTTAATGAAATTGTATTTTCTTATTCAAACTTTTTTTTTTGTTTGTGAGAAGTCTTACACTAATCGATGATAATTTAATTTGACTCAAAGGTACTGCATGAAAACAATTAATTTTATACTATGGCACAATTTATGAAATAAAAAGTAAATGAAAGTAAACCTGACTGAAAATGAAAACCAGTTGTCTGCAAAACCCAAACCCTGTTTTGCAGCACCAACATTTAATTAGAAGGAAAGAGTTAGGACCTCTGTAAAGCCAGCCATAGATGGAGCAATTTTCCTTGTGCTGATGGGGGAATTGAGAGGTTTTCTTCCCTGTAACCTGCGGTTGCAGGAAAGAAAATTGCTCAATTCCCCCATTACCACACTCTGCGTTGATAGAAGAGTTCCTCTCACTGAGCCATTGTGTTCTTCTGGCGGGAGGAACCATCCCGGCTGGGAGAACACACAGTGATTATTGCCAGTGGCTACAGGGCAATAAACACATGACAGGCTGGTTGTATGCAGGTTGATTGATCAATCAACTTGGGTACATTCAGCCTGCCCATACATGGTTCAAATCTCAGATGGCTCCTGCTGAACCTGTGGAGATTTGAACCAGCTATGGTCGCCTTTAGAACTCTATGGGTGTCTTGGGCCCCCATATACAGTGGTGTGAAAAAGTGTTTGCCCCCTTCCTCATTTCCTGTTCCTTTGCATGTTTGTCACACTTAAGTGTTTCATGACATCAAACCAATTTAAACAATAGTCAAGGACAACACAAGTAAACACAAAATGCAATTTGTAAATGAAGGTGTTTATTATTAAAGGTGAAAAAAAATCCAAACCATCATGGCCCTGTGTGAAAAAGTGATTGCCCCCTAAAACTAATAATTGGTTGGGCCACCCTTAGCAGCAACAACTGCAACCAAGCATTTGCGATAACGTGCAATGAGGCTTTTACAGCGTCCTGGAGGAATTTTGGCCCACTCATCTTTGCAGAATTGTCCTACTTCAGTTACATTAGAGGGTTTTCGAGCATGAACGGCCTTTTTAAGGTCATACCACAACATCTCAATAGGATTCAGGTCAGGACTTTGGCTAGGCCACTCCAAAGTCTTCATTTTGTTTTTCTTCAGCCATTCGGTGGAGGACTTGCTGGTGTGTTTAGGATCATTGTCCTGCTGCAGAACCCAAGTTCGTTTCAGCTTGAGTACACGAACAGATGGTCGGACATTCTCCTTCAGGATCTCTTGGTAGACAGCAGAATTCATAGTTCCTTTTATCACGGCAAGTCTTCCAGGTCCTGAAGCAGCAAAACAGCCCCAGACCATCACACTACCACCACCATATTTTACTGTTGGTATAATGTTCTTTTTATGAAATGCAGTGTTCCTTCTACGCCAGATATACTTGGACACACACCTTCCAAAGAGTTCCACTTTTGTCTCATCGGTCCACAGAATGTTGTCCCAAAAGTCTTGAGATCATCAAGATGCGTTTGTGGAGAAATTGAGACGAGCTTTGATGTTCTTTTTGCTCAGCAGTGGTTTTCTCCTTGGAACTCTGCCATGCAGGCCATTTTTGCCCAGTCTTTCCCTGATGGTGGAGGCATGAACGCTGACCTTAACGGAGGCAAGTGAGGCCTGCAGTTCCTTGGACGTTGTTGTGGGGTCTTTTGTGACCTCTTGGATGAGTCGTCGCTGCGCTCTTGGGGTAATTTTGGGCGGCCGGCCACTCCTGGGAAGGTTCACCACTGTTCCATGTCTTCGCCATTTGTGGATAATGGCTCTCACTGTGGTTCGCTGGATTCCCAAAGCTTTGGAAATGGCTTTATAACCCTTTCCAGACTGATAGATCTCAATTACTTTCTTTCTCAATTGTTCCTGAATTTCTTTGGGTCTCGGCATGATGTGTAGCTTTTAAGGATCTTCTGGTGGACCTTACTGTGTCAAGCAGCTCCTATTTAAGTGATGCCTTGATTGTGAACAGGTGTGGCAATAATCAGGCCTGGGTGTGGCTAGAGAAATTGAACTCAGGTGTGGACAACCACAGTTATAGTATGTTTTAACAAGGGGGGCAATCACTTTTTCACACAGGGCCATGATGGTTTGGATTTTTTTTCACCTTTAATAATAAACACCTTCATTTACAAATTGCATTTTGTGTTTACTTGTGTTGTCCTTGACTATTGTTTAAATTGGTTTGATGTTCCGAAACACTTAAGTGTGACAAACATGCAAAGGAACAGGAAATGAGGAAGGGGGCAAACACTTTTTCACACCACTGTATATATTTACCCTCACTTCTTATTCCAGTGACAACAATCTATCCCATTCTGGCCCACTCTATCCAAAACACAATAAATTAGATTTAACTTGAGTTACAGATTAAATAGTTTTATCTAATTACATTTATCTAACAATTCCCTTAATTAGTTGTTGAGAACTTTCTATCCTCCCATAACATTGTCATTGGTGCCGGTGTGTACCATGACAACTAGGTCTTCCCCAGCCCCATCCAATAATCTTGCTATCCTTTTCTCAATATTTTGTACCTGAGCACTTGTGAGAAAACACACTATGTTGCTAAAAGAATGCCGGCAACTCGATTGCGTCTTCTTCTATTTTTAGTTAGCACAGACAGCACTGTGACATCAAAACGCTAACATGTTTTTAGCGTTTTGATGTAACACTGCAGTCTGTGAACAATAAAAATGTAAGAAGCCGGAATTCTTTTTGCAATTTTTTAATATATGGGACACAATGGCCTCAGCACTGTTATTCAGCTCATCATCCTATATATATGCGGTAGAGCTTGGATGAGTTTTTTGTCTATAAAACACACTATGTGTATTTACAGTAGAGTAATGTTACTATTACCCAAATTAGTATATTTATTAGTTGAGCTGAACCAGCCCAGGACTAAGCTCCCTCATCCATATTCAACCAGACTTGGCCCTAGTTTGTGAGCATTAAAGTGATATTCAACTCAAATCCTAAAATATAATACATTGCAGATTACCAATTCTTAGATGTAGTGGCTTAGTTTTTATATTTTTTGGCTTTTCCCCGTGTTTTCATCTGGTGATCTACCTCCTATGTTAGAGTGCCCCCCACTCTTTTTTTTAAACTGATACTTCTTTATTAAAAAAAATTTCCAATACAAAATAACAATAATTTTCACAATTCGCAAAAATCTTCATTTCATACATAGATAATACAATGGCGAAGCTGCGCCCAACCCACACGTTGCCACAGGCTCGCCATACACTTTTTCCCCCCAGCCTCCCAACCAACCCGCCCCCCCCCTCTTCGAGCACACACTGTTAGTACAAGCCACACCAATCATGGTCGGCTGGTTGGGTGGTGATGGACGCCAATCGATGCAGAGGGAAAAAAAAGAAAAAACAAGGGGCGAGTAAAGAGGCCCCCCCCATCCCCCCCCCCGAGGACACCCCATAAGGAGGTCCACCTGGGGGGGGGAGAGAAACCCCTCGCCACTAGCCGACCAGGCAGATGCTAGGACCCCCCCTAAGTAGCCTCACCCACGGGGTAGCCCATATCGATCAGCCACGGGTTCCATAATACCCCAAAAAATTTTACGTTGTTTTGTTTTATAAACATTGCTCTCTCACACCAAATTGTAGAGTTGATTGCATTAACCCTTTGTTTGAGTACAGGGGGATTTTTGGCTTGCCAATTTATTGCTATCAGCCGTATAGCCTGGTACAAACACCTCAGAACAGACAACTTAGTTGGAGGAGAAATTCTGTCCTCCTCCAAGATCCCCAATAAGCAAATCCTGGCCTCTGGTTTCAGGGTGGTCTTAAAAATCCTATTTATTCTAAATACTATTTCTAACCAGTACCTATACAATTTTGGACATTTCCATACCATATGGAAAAGATCCCCCGATGCCCCACATCTGGAAAAATCGTCTCTAGGTTTCCTACCCATTTTCCACATCTTGTAGGGGGTATAATATGCCCTATGTATAAGGAACAAATGGGACACTCGCTGTGATGGGGATATAGATACCAATCTCCCCTGTTCAAGGGTCTTATCCCATTGTTCCTGGGTTATCGGGCCCCTATCCCCTATCCACCCCCTCCTACTCTTGTCAGGGCCCTCTCCCTTCAGGACCCTTTCCCTAATCTTTGTGTATAATCTAGAGATCTGGCCTTTTGCTTGCCTTTGGTCCATAAGTCCCTGGAGTAGGGGGATTTCAGTCCTTTCAATAACGAGTGACCCATATTGAGCTTGAACTCCGTGTCTCAGCTGTAGATATTTGTAAAACGACTTATTAGAGATACCAAATTCCTGTCTAAGGTCTTCGAAGGATTTCATTGCATTCCCTTCATATAGTTGCACCAGCCTGTTAATCCCCTGCCTTTCCCATTCTAGAGATCTATCTATATTGTTTAATTCACCCAGGTTTCCATTATGCCATAGGGGAGTGTAGGCGGTTACTCCCACATATCCCATACTTTGCTTTACTTTCTGCCATACCTTCCTCATTAATACGTTGGTGGGGCATCTATGAGCAAATGAATTAGCCTTAAAGACTTCAGCCAGTAGCTTATTTATCATTTGGGGACCCTCCCTCTTGGAGCCCTGCCCCTGCTAAATGCTGGAGTTGGGCAGCCAAAAAATATGCTCTCAGATGGGGTATGGTCAATCCTTCCCCCGCGACGGGGAGCTGCATCGTCTGCAACCCGATCCGGGCATGCCCCTTTTTCCAAATTAAATCCATTTAATCCATTTTTTGGAACCACTTCTGGTTAATCCAGGTTGGGGAATTGTGTAGGATATATAGTATTTGTGGCTGCCAGATCATTTTTATTAGATTGCAGCGTCCCGCCACGGAGAGAGGGAGGCCACACCAACTATTGAGTTTCTGCTTCAATTTCGTCAATAATGGTGCTAGATTCTCATTAACATACTGATTTACTTCCCCAGAGATCCAGATTCCCAAGTACTTCAACCTGGGCACCACCTCTAGGCCTGTAATCAGTACCCCCCACTCTTGGTGAAAGCGCACCGGGGGCACATTTTGATAGCAGCATTAGCAGCCTGGGGTGGAGGGTAGTGCTAAATGTAGTAGCAGATTTAAATACAGGTGACAGGTATTCCCATCTTACAAAATTGTCATGAGAATAGGTGTTCCCATTGGATGATTTACCCCAGCTTCTTCTGATAAATCTTTTGGATTTTCCCTCAGTTTCTGTACCAGAGACAATGGTTACCAGAACAGAGAGGGTGAATATCCCCAGCGGGGACAAAGACAGCAGTACAATCTTGACAGAGGGGTCAAATATTTCCTCACTTCATACAAGACTGCAAAAATAAAGTTTTTCCCTTACATACAATTTAGTGTTTCCTAGTGTTGAGGTTGCTTATTTAAAACCAAGGGCTACTAAATGACATCCCTTCCACAGGTGGTGGTCCCAGCGAGGGCCATCAATAGTTTAAAAAACTATTAGATAAGCACCTGAACGCCCCCCAATACACGTTTGTTTTTATTTCCATTTTTAATGTTGTTCATTGTTATACATGTCAATAAATGTCAATAAATTTGTCTTTTTTATGATTACTGTTTGTGGTCTGTTTTAAATCACTATTTGAGGAACCTGATTTTTACTATATGTACATAGGATGTAGCCTGCAAACAGTACAGCCAGCTAGCTGTGGCAAACTCCTTTTCTACTAACGTAATATATTAGTAAACCGCAATGCACCAATATTTTATAATCATTTATAAGAACACAAATCTGAATTATTTTGCTTTTCTAGCCCTGTGTTTTGAATTGTGTCCCTGTGTAAAATATATTCTATAAAATTTAGTTTGTAAGTTTCTTAAGGGCAGGGATTGTTTCCAATGTACAGTATGTACAGCACTACATAAAATTGTCAGATATATAAATACCTGTAATAATAAATAAACATTGGCAAAACTAAAAAGGCTATTCCGCAAAACATTACGAATTGTGATATGTAATGTACAACATAGTAAATAAAAAAAAATATATATATACAGTATCTCACAAAGATGAATTTTTGAAAATATTTTATTATATCTTTTCCTGTGACAACACTGAAGAAATTATACTTTGCTACAATGTAAAGTAGTGAGTATACAGCTTGTGTAAATATGCTGTCCCCTAAAAATAACTCAACACACAGCCATTAATGTCAAAACCGCTGGCAGCAAAAAATGAGTACACTCCTAAGTGAAAATGTCCAAATTGGACCCAGTGTCAATATTTTGATTGGCCACCATTATGTTCCAGCACTGCCTTAACCCTCTTGGGCATGGAGTTCACCAGAGCTTTACAGGCTGCCACTGGAGTCCTCTTCCACTCTTCCATGACAACATCATGGAGCTGGTGGATATTAGAGACCTTGCGCTCCTCCAACTTCCATTTGAGGATGCCCAATAGTGTTAAGGTCTGGAGACATGCTTGGCCAGTCCATCACCTGTACCCTCAGCTTCTTTAGCAAGGCAGTGGTCGTCTTGTAGGTGTGTTTGGGGCTGTTATCATGTTGGAATACTGCCCTGCAGCCCAGTCTCTGAAGGGAGGGGATCATGCTCTGCTTCAGTATGTTAGAGTACATGTTGGCATTCATGGTCCACTCAATGAACTGTAGCTCCCCAGAGCCAGCAGCATGACACATATGATCTTAATTGCTGGCTATAAGGGTGGCATTCGGACCCACACTGTGGGGGGTATGCATTCTTCTCACTGATCACCAACATAAGTGGCCAGTGGCGTAACTAGAACCTTCAGGGCCCCGATGCAAGAAACCATGAAGGGCCCCCCTGAACCCCAGCCAGGGCCCTTCCCTCCGAGTCCGGCGGTGGAACTCTAGGGCGTGGTCACAGGTATGACCTTTGTGAGCCCTGTAGTTCCACCACTGGTATCAGTAGTTTTTTATTTTTAGGTGCCCCATTGGGGGACTGTCCCTAGGCAGGATGGGGTCATCGTCCCCAGAAGAGATGAGGTCCTTTTCTCCAGGGCAGATAAAGTTACTGCCCCCAGGTGAGAAGGGGTCCCTGTCCCCAGGGGAAGTGGGGGTCCCTGTCCCCACGTGAGAAGGGGTCCCTGTGCCCAGGGGGAGATGGAGGGGGTATGTAATGGTGTGTGGAGGATGGGGTCCTCTCACTCACCATGACCAAGCTGTAGGCCGCACACTCATCCATGTTGGCCTGGGCTCCATCCAGTGTGCTGGACGGGCGATCAGCATATCTCCCAGAAAGACCTTTCATCATCTGTGTATGACGGGGGAGGGGGGGGGGCTGGCAGACAAGCCTGCAGTGTCCTCCAGGGAGCCGACTCTCATAGGGCTGCACTGCATCTGTGTGCTTAAAGTTTGTTTACCCGGGAGAAGTATGCAGTGCAGTGTGGGCCGGACTCCGGGGGGGGGACTCTGGCTGGGGAGAACAGACATCGGACTGAGCAGCAATGCATGGAGCAGGAGAGGGGTACTCTGAGGAGCCGGCTGAGGACACAGGTCATGCAGGGAATGCACAACTAAAGAGCAGCCAGTGCGATAGTCGAGCATGGAGCTCTGCTAGTCACCCTCCACCTCCAGCCACCCGTGTGCATGGTGCATTGGTAACCCTAGCTGCCTATGCTGCTGCCGGCCATATGTAGAGGGGGCTGAATGGGCCCCCTGCATCACAGGGCCCGGTTGCAGTCGCAACTGCTGCACCCCCTATAGTTACACCCCTGTAAGTGGCATTTTCCCAATGATCCCCTGATAGACTAAACTTAGCAGAGTTTCAATGAGGCTTGAAAATGATATCAAGGGTTCCTCTGGGGAACAGGTTGAGAAAGGGGCCATAGATAGTGGGGAGGGAAATCTTGTGTCAAAATGTTATACATTCTTGGCAATTACAATTCAATTTATGTATGAAGTAACTTAGAATAATCTATAAATGTATGGTATCCCAAATGATAAATGCGTCAAAATAGGTTAGCTTTTCTTTGCTCATTTGCCCTCTTACAATGACTGTTCAGAGTGTGAAAGCGGAGCTTTTGGTTGGTTTTATATCTTGCAAAGAAACTGCTTGGTTAAAAAATAATTGAATAAAGAGGTGACATATGAAAAGTCTCATACCGGTCTGTGATGTATGCTACAATGATCTACACCACAGGGTGGCACTGCTGCAGCATGATTAACATGCACTGCTCTGCCAAAAGACTTAGAACACCATTTCGTTTGAAGAATGCAGCATTTTTACATTTTATTTTTTTTGTTTAATTTTTAATAAATATTCTAGTAGTGATGACTGAAATGATATGCCCAAACCAGGATTTACAGAAGATTTTGCCAGTTTGCTTGAGGCAAAAGTTTTCTAAACTGATTTGCTAAAAAGAAATGCACAAGAGCAGGGGGAAAATTGCTATGGAGATAAATGTTATGCTTGCAGAGCGGGTTTGCATAAGTGTGCAGATGGATGTGTACCTAACGCTTATGCGTACTCTCGTGTTCCACGCATACATTGCAGTCCCAGTTTGCAGTGGGCATTGAACATATAAATGATAGCTTTGCTGCTTTCTATTATGCTAGAGTGTACAAGGAAATTAACATGTTATAATGCTTTGTCAAAAGAAGCAGGAATGCTTGCTATGGTAATAAATGCCCATGTGCCGCACAAAGACTAGTATGCTCACAATCTGAACAAATATGGTAGGTTAAACCTGAATTGCAAATATTTTCTTATCACAAGAGTCGTATGTATTCTTAAGCCTCGTACACACGATTCGATTGTTGGCAGACAGAGTGTCAGACTTTTGTCCGAAGGGCATGTGCCGTGAAATTGTCTTGCATACAAACAGTACACAATTGTCGGCCAACAAATATGAATGTAGTGACGTACTAGACGTACTCTTGGAATTTCATCTCTTGAGCGCCACCCTTTGGGCACCTTCTGCTAATGTCGTATTTTGTGAGCATTGATTCCGAGCATGTGTGTTTGGACATTTGTGTGATGGGATGTACACACGATACGAAAATCTGAAAACAGACCGGTGTCTCCGAAAATTTATAAGCCTGCCATCCAACATTTGTTGGCCGAAAGTTGGACAACAATTGTATGATGGAGCATACTAACGGTCTGGTTTTAGGCAAACAGTCTGTCATCATACAATTTTCTGATGGAATCTTGATGTCCTTCATGTATTCCTTCCAGTTTTTTGTAGACAGGTGCAGTTTACCCTCCTTGTACAGGTGGTGCTGTTTCGGCAGCCACTATGCAGAGGGAAAGGAAGCTAAGGAGAGCTCTTGTTCCTCTGGGGCCTCTGTAGGTGTCATCAGGTTGCAGGATACTGCACTGAATGACCTCTGCAGCCATCTTTAGTGAGGTCAGTGCTAATAAATAGCACTTTCCCACAGTTGTTGGTGCACATTTTGCGAAGTGGCTAGGTTAGGGACAGAAACCCTCTGGTGAGGAACAGTGGGGCTTATTTACTAAAACTGGTCAATGTAAAATCTGGTTCAGCTGTGCATGATAGCCAATCAGCATGTAACTTGATAGAAAAACAAAACTAGAAGCTGGTTTCTATGCAGAGTTGAACCAGATTTTGCACTCTCCAGTTTTTGTAAATCAACCCCATAGTGTCTAGATCAGGGAAGGGTTCTGGGGGAGGAGGAAGAGAGCAGGGACCTCACGCCTGATTCTGACAACCAGTATACCCTGTGGGGTTGTGGATCAAGACCACCTTCTGCCTCCTGAGTGCTCTTGCCACCACAACCTTCTTCGATGGATGCTGTCCAGTATTGTAAGCTTGCCCTTGTGTCTTCTACTGCATAGAGGCTGTAAGGAACCGTTACTCTAAATTGGCTGTGAAACGTAGTCCCTGTCGCCACCTTGTTAGTACTGGAAGAGCTCATGCTGCTATTACCAAGTGTCATTTGTTGTTTAAAGTGGAACTTCAGTCATTTTTTCAACTTTCCATCTATTAAATCTTCTGCCCTTGTTGTTTTAACTTTGGATAGTAAAACATTTTTTTTTCTGCCAGTAACTACCTTATACAGCCCATTTCCTGTTTCCTCTCTAGTAAAAAGCCTAGGCTTATGTCATCATGCACAGCTCTCTATCTCACTCTTGTGAGAGTTTGCCAGGACGGGAGGGGGAATGAGTCATACAAGGGCCAATCAGAGCTGCAGAGCTGGAGGTGCCTCTGTGTGTCTGTTTAAATCCAGGAAGTGAACAGGCAGCAGCTTTGGCTACCGACAGTTAAAATGGTTTCAGCCACACCCAGTGGAGGGAGATTTCTGCAGCATGTTTGGCAAGTACAGAATCACAGTATAGTATATATAAAATAATATGCAAAGTGGTTGGAGGGAAGCTTCAGAATGGCAAAGATGTTTTCATTACAAATTATGTGAGCAGACTGCAGTTCCTCCTTACCTTTATTCCAATACAATGTGCCCCATTCCTTGGTCTCTGCATGCAGCTACTCCATGTTGGATACCAACCAGATGGCTCCGCCTACATGTGCAGTAATCCAGTGTGAAACTTTACCTCCGTGCAGGAGCTTCCAGTAATAATGACTGGTCACTGCTGCTTTATCTCCCTTTGTGCAATAATTGGTCTTGCCCCCCCCCCTGCAGTGTGTGGAGACTGCACTCCCCTCCCCCCCCCCCACAGCTCTGCTCCCTGCACAGGCTATTTGTAGCTAACAGACGCTACATAGGCCCTAAACATTAGAAAGAAAAAAATAAATTTTTATATAATGTACACCATCACTAGGCTGTTGTATGTTCAGATACTGGAGAATACTCTTCTTGGCTAAGTTATTTGCTGCATGCTGTGACTGGTGAACATGTATCACCATGCATCGCAGAGGTACAGTTAATTCTATCATAGGGTGACCAGATTTAAAATGAAATCCAGGTACACCTTACTGACCATGCCTACTTTTATTGAGGGAGGGCCAGGAACAAAGCAAGAGGTGGGGATGATAGCGCCATGTGAACCAAATGTTGGGTGTGGCCAAAATGTGCTACTGGTGGGAAGTGTGGGTATGCGGCAGGGCTATGGTTTATTAAACCTACTTTGCTGTGGATCAAGAGTGCAGGCCCAGATGTGCACTGCTGGCCACCATCACCTCCCGCAATGAAGCCTGCACAAGCAGAGAGGAAAGTAACTGGGATGCATTAAGGTAAAAAATGCTGCACTACCCTTTTCCTCCCTTACCTAAACACTTACCTGACTTCTCTCACCGCTTCAGTGATGTCCTGGCTGCAGAGCCGTTCTCCTGGTCCCACAGGAGACATAGGCAGCGGGGGAGCCATCGTTATTGTCAGTCAAAATCCTTTGAAGTGGGAGCAGGAGTAGGGATGGCCTTGCGGTCTGTTTGCGCTGAATTTTGCGTGTTCGCGATTTGCCAAACCGGCGGACTTATGGCGCTGTTCGCACGGCGGATATATGCGTTTACATTGTGAAAGAACTTTGACCCATGATGACACATCCATCCATAGGACACAAAAATATATATACTAATTTGTGGGTGTGCTCTTGGCCTTTGCTTATTTTCAAAAGTATATTTACTTTTTTTATTATCTATTTACCAATGGGAATATGTATATTAATTTGTATGTGTTGAATGTGTTACATTCGACCTTGATGTGTTTTTTTTTTTTGTAGAATCATTAAATATATAATTAATTATTTAAAAATTGGTTAAAAAGCAGTTAAGATCCAGGTCAATGTTCATTCCCGCGAGGTGCAAAGTTTCCATATTAAAAATCCATCTGGTTTCATTCTGTGAGACTTTTATAGTCTTGTCTTCTCCTCTCCAATGCCCTTTGATTTTATCAATTGCGTAAAATGTCATTTGCTTAGGGTCCTGATTATGGAAGTCTCTGAAATGCCGTGAGACACTGTGTTTGTCATATCCATTTTTGATGTTTTTGATATGTTCCCTGATTCTTTCATGCAGTTCACGTGTGGTTCTTCCCACGTATTGTTTATGGCAGGGACATTCTATGACGTATGTAACATGGGTGCTCTTACAGGAGATGAGTTCCTTTATGGAAAATTTTCTTCCATTGGTGGTTGAGGTAAAGGTGGTGGTTTTTCTGTTAGTTTTCTTGCTTTGGCGGCAGGGAAGGCATTGGAAGCATTTGAAAAATCCTTTTAGATGTTTAGCAATCCTAATATCTCGTGGGGGGTCAATTGTATTCTTAACTAGTTTATTTGGACAAGTTCGAAGCTTTTATTGATCTACAAAAATTCATAAGGAAATTAAATATTAAAAAAAATTTGCCACCAAGAATTTTGCAAAGAAGGATAAGGAAGAGTCACAGTTTAAACACTCTCAATTAAACAAATTATTCTGTTTTTAACCCTAATCAACAACAGAATGAGGGAATCAAAGTTTTTAAGAAGATGGTAGAAAAAGATATAAGAGACCTGACAATCAAACCCTCAAAAAGAAAGGGAATATGGAAGACTATCAAACAATTGGAAAAGAAAAAAGATATAGTCATCAGACCGGCGGATAAAGGAGGAGGACTGGTTATATTAAATAAAACAGATTATGAAGAAGAGATGGCTAATCTCCTCAATATACCAGACACATACAAACAACTAAAGAAAAATCCAAAAGAAGAATACAACAAAAAGCTGAAAAATTATGTCTAACTAAAGGGATACTCAACAAAAAGGAAGCGAAGTATTTAATACCCAATGTACCAAAAACTCCAGTAATATATTACGTCCCAAAGATCCACAAAAGTCAAACACATCCCCCGGGAAGACCTATAGTAAGTGGTATAGACTCTTTATTTTCAAGACTGGGTGCTTACGTTGATGGATTTCTGCAACCACTAGTAGCTGAAGGTAAATCATATTTGAAAGATAGTAGACAGCTTCTGAAGGAACTTCAAGATATTAACATAGGAGAGAAGGACATATTAGTAACGATTGACGTAAATTCCCTATACACAAATATCAAACAGAAAGATGGATTGAATGCGATTGAGTGGGCCCTCCATAAAAAGTCTAAACTCAAGCAAGAACAAATTGATTATATATTAGAGGGATTGGATTTGGCAATGAGCCACAACCACTTCTGGTACAAAGGCAAATACTATGTCCAAACAAAAGGGGTAGCCATGGGGGCAAAATATGCACCCAGTGTGGCAAACCTTTTCTTGGATCACTGGGAAGAAGAACAGATCTATGGAGTACCTAGAATAAATCTCAAGATGTACAAAAGGTACATAGATGATATTATGATCATCTGGGGAGGCACACATTTAGAATGACAGTCCTTTTTAGAGGAGATTAACCATAACATATATGGAATCAGGAAGTTGGGATGACCAGAGCATAGACTACTTGGACCTACAGATTTTTAAATCAGAGGGGGCTTTAGGCACAAGAACTTTTTCAAAGCTACGGACCGCAATGGGTACATACCCACCTCAAGTTGCCACCACCCACGATGGATTGGCAATATACCTAAAGGGCAACTCCTGAGATTGTATAGGAATTGCACCAACAAAGAGGATTTTAATAAACAGGCAGAAGTCATTATCGGAAGGTTCATAAAGAAAGGATACAAAGAATCACATCTACGAGCCCTTAAAGAAAGCGTAACAAAAATGGAAAGAAAAAAACTGCTAGAAAATAGAACAACCACCAAGAAAACAAAGAACATAGAGACTGCTTTATTTACGGGCTTTAACAGACAGCATAAGGAAATTGAAAGAATCATAAAAAAAACGTTGGCCTATTCTAAAAACAGACGATTTACTGAAACAACTACTGCCCAACAACCCCTCTTTTATCTTTAGGATAGCTCCCAACTTAAGAAATAAACTAGTTAAGAATACAATTGACCCCCCACAATATATTAGGATTGCTAAACATCTAAAAAGATTTTTTAAATGCGGCCAATGCCTTCCCTGCCGTCAAAGCAAGAAAACTAACAGAAAAACCACCACCTTTACCTCAACCACCAATGGAACAGAATTTTCCATAAAGGAACTAATTTCCTGTAAGAGCACCCATGTTACATACGTCATAGAATGTCCCTGCCATAAACAATACGTGGGAAGAACCACACGTGGACTGCATGAAAGAATCAGGGAACATATCAAAAACATCAAAAATGGATATGACAAACACAGTGTCTCACGGCATTTCAGAGACTTCCATAATCAGGACCCTAAGCAAATGACATTTTACGCAATTGATAAAATCAAAGGACATTGAGGAGAGGAGAAGAGGAGAAGACAAGACTATAAAAGTCTCACAGAATGAAACCAGATGGATTTTTAATATGGAAACTTTGCACCCCGCGGGAATGAACATTGACCTGGATCTTAACTGCTTTTTAACCAATTTTTAAATAATTAATTATATATTTAATGATTCTACAAAAAAAAACACATCAAGGTCGAATGTAACACATTCAACACATACAAATTAATATACATATTCCCATTGGTAAATAGATAATAATAAAAGTAAATATACTTTTGAGAATAAGCAAAGGCCAAGAGCACACCCACAAATTAGTATATATATTTTTTCTTCACTAAAATTTCATTATTTTATTTTATTTTATTAATTTCTTTATCTATTTCATCCACTGGAGTAGAAACATGGGAGTTGGATAAACATTGCCTACCTTCTTCATCTCTCCCTTTGTGTCTCTATTTTTATTTTCATTTTTATTTTTATACTTATATTTATATTTTTATTTATTTTTTCACTGTCTTTTTTAACACACATGGGTCGAATGTTATTCATTCATAGTTCCCAATAAAAACAAATAATATATAAGACATCCTCTTCCATTAATGACAGATATAAGCTAAGACTATTTCTACATAAAAACAACAATTATTCCCTTCTGAAGAATTAACACACTACAAAGGTGTCCATTATAAATATAAAGTTCCGCAAAAGATTTCCACGCATGCGTGTTGGCACATTACACCCTATATAAAGGAAAAGGTGTATGCAGATGGCCGCTCCAGATGACGTCTGAATGACGAAACGCGTAGGGCGTGGCCAGACAGCATACACCTCTAGCTCAGACGGCGAGGAAGCCGAGCGGGACATTTAAAAACCGAGCAGCATAACAAACAAGATTGTATTGATTGCTTCATATAACGTGGCACGCTATACCAACGGAGGAACGAGGGACTCCCAGAACCACAGCAGAGGCAAGCCAGAAAGCAACACAGTGGCTTATACTGTGAAGGTTGATCCACCCCGGACGGGGTTATACCTCTGGTGAGAGCAATTACATAAGTGGTCACCGAGCACCGGGAGCAACAGTTGAAGTCACCCCCTCCTCCTCCCCCTCCCCCCCACTTATAGAAGAATTTTCACCATTTTCTCACCAATTTTTCACAATTTTTTTTACAATTTTTTCACTGTTTATTCACTATTTTTTATCATCAATTTTATAATCATTTTTTTATCACATTTTTTCCGTTTTAATATTCATCATTTCGTCCACCTGTGTTATTTATATATATATTTATATTTTTTTATTCCATTTTATTCACTGACTTTTCGCCACATGATATTTAATATGTGCACTAATGGATATATAATATGCTAAACAGATAATTGATTGGACATTTATTCTGTTATTTTGCGCATTCAAATACTGGCACATGTTTTCTCACTGGCACTTGCACTTTAATATTTGAATTTAAGGAATAGCATGTTCGAATAGTTATCTATGGTTTATTGGTTTTTATGGTTTATTGATATTTATTGAAAAGCATATATATAAGAACAATTACTACAGATTTCTGTTAGGCATTACACGGAGAGTTTTTCACTATCATCTTTTTATTTTTATTTATATTCTTATTTTTATTAATCTTTATTACTTACCAGCACGCTGGAAAATCTATGCAAATTATATTTATTTATTTATTTTGAGTCAAAAATGGTATAGCGCCAAGTCTATTTTCCTTCTTATTTCATTTCATTGTTCCACCCAAATTGGGTGGAAATTTAATAGAGGCCGCTCTTACCAGAACTACATCCAATTGTTCCATAGCGCGACCTTACCCCCCTTCTTGCCCCTGCTACTCTATCTGAGACAAGTCAACAACAGGAGTCTGAAGAGGAGTCAGAGGAGGATGGTGCTGGGGCGGATGAGGAGGAGCAAGAAGAGCATGCTTTAAACCTTTCTGGGATCCCTGTTGTTGTGCGTGGATGGGGAGAGGAGAACGGGGAGGACGACATTATCCTGGATGATGAGCAGGAACCTGGCCACCACACCGCTTCCAGTTTAGTGCAAATGGGGGCCTTCATGCTCCAGTGTTTTAAAAGGGACCCACGTATAAAAAGCATAAGGGTCAAGGACCAGTATTGGGTGGCAACGTACTTAGACCCCCGGTACAAACACAAAATGGTGGAAATGTTACCACCGTCACAGAGGGCTGTCAGAATGGAGCACTTCCAGGCCTTGCTTCGAGAAATGCTGCATTCTGCTTTTGCATGTGCTGGCAGAGGAGGAATTCCCACTCCCAGAGAAAGAGTTGCGGGTACCAATCCAGCAGCACCTGCAAGAAGAGGGCGGTTTGAAGATGTGTTGGTGACTTCTGATATGAGGTCATTCTTTCGGCCGACCCATCGACAGGTCTCATCCGGATCCAGCATCAGGGAACACCTAGACCGACAGGTGTCCGACTACATCGGGTTAACGGCCGATGTGGACGCTCTGAGGAGTGATGAACCCCTGGACTACTGGGTGGGCAGGCTTGACCTCTGGCCAGAACTTGCCCAATTTGCAATGGAACTGTTGGCTTGCCCCTCGTCCAGTGGCCTGTCCGAAATGACGTTCAGCGCAGCAGGGGGGATCGTGACCCCCCATACCCCCCCATACAACAGTGTTGACTACCTCACATTTATAAAAATGAATGAGGCATGGATCTCGGAGGAATTCAACACATGTGACCAGTAGACCATGTATATGCATAACTCTATAAACAATTTATTTAATTGAGCACACTGACTTTTTTTCTACCTTTGGCTCACTTCCTTGTACAAAAAAAGCACACCGTACTATATGCCCGTACCCTCCTGTTTGAAGAGGTTGAGCGGTGTCATATTTTTGGGTCCCATGGTGCTGGTGTGGTGTCAGTGCTCTCTATCTCGGTGCTGGTGTCCTGCCCTGACCTTGCCTCTCTTCCATGGCCTTCATGCGCTCCTGAATTGTCAAAATTTCACAGATAAAAAAAGAATGCTTGTCGTTGTCGATCCCAGATTCACTTAATACTTTTGTTATGTCAGTGTCCATGTGGTGGGGCTATGTGTGCACAGCTAGTAATTATTTTGTGGCTGAAAATATGACCTGTAGATTTTTAAGGTTCACCTGCCATTAAAGTCAATGGGGTCTGCCACAAACTTTGCGGTTTGCGAACTTTTGGGCTCGTTCGCGGTTCGCATTTGCGAAACGTCCCATCGGAAGTTCGTCCATCACTAAGCAGGAGCATGGCTTACTAGCACAGCGCTGGTAAGCCATGCTATGGACACACACAGCCCAGCTCGGAAACACACCCACAATGGGTGCCCTCTCAGCATATATCAGGAAAGAGCGACCAGATAATTTTGGCAGAGGACGCCAAATGAGGTAAGTATAACATGTTTATATTTTAATTAAAACAATGCCTTTACAATCACTTATTTGTCCCCACTAGTTGTTATGAAAGCCTATTCTGTGAGTTATTGGTTATATGAGAGTGTGGGAAGGGGAGAGTTAGGATGCTCTCCTTACTCATGTCTCCTCTATGAGCACAGCATTAGTGATTTCCTTGCCAACAACTACCTCCTTCTGAATATTCAAAAGTTGAGGAGCCTGTTAATAAACCTGACATCCCTGTACTACCTCAAGCTGCTGAGTGCCCTGGGTGACCAAGCAAGTTGCTGGGTTCCCTGTTAGTAAATCCCCGGACTCTTGCATTCTGCCTGGGAGTGGACAACCAAAACCCCTACCATGACCTAGCTACAGGGGGTAGTGATCCAAAAGGTGGCACAAGAATGTGGACTCCTATATCCCTATGTGCCTGCAAAAAAATGCAAGAGATAGAGAAGAATGCAAACTTTTATGACTATGCAGATCTCACAGGTTATTAAGATATGGGGTCAAGTACAATCTCTTTTATGGCCATCACATCTGTGTCAATTAGGTAATCATTTACTAACTATATGGCACTGCGGTCAAACTTTCACATCCACAGGAAGGCATGGCAGGCCAGTTCAACTACCAGACCCCCAATATTACTGGTGACTGTGAAATTCATTTTTGCTTTCAAGTATGTTACAGTGCCCTTTTTTTTAGGAATGAGGCTGCTTTCCAGAAGTGGTTATTTGTGTTGTTTACTGCCTTTACATTTGGAGATGGAGAGATCTACATCCAAGACAATGCGTTGTTATTTTTAAGAGGGCTGCGGGGGGAAATGACTTGTAAAGGAGCTGCAATAGCAGTGATCTTGAGCAATCTCTTGTAATATGTCTCCAGTTTCTGAAAAGTCTCCTGCAACACATTTTTAGCAACCCATGACAGCCTCTGACCTTCTACTGTAGTATGTCTAGTCTCTCACAGTTTTCTATAGCATAATAAATACTAAACATATTGTGTGGCCCTTTGGTGTCAGGAGCAACATTTGAGGGCCCTATAGACTGAGTACAACTGGGGGAATCAGTGGTGGAGAAGGATCCAGGTGTCCTTGTAGATCATAGGCTTAATAATGGCAAGCAATGCCAAGCAGTTCTTTCTTGTATTAAAAGAGGTATAGACTCCAGAGAAAAAAATATATAATTTCCCCCCTGTGCAGTTTTGAACACCAGCTCACAAAAAGGATACCGGGAAACGGGAGAAAGTGCAGAGAAGGGCAACCAAACTGATAAGAAGTGTCTAAGGGGGTTATGATCAACACAGTCCATATAGTGAACTTGGTGTGGAATTATTCACCTTAAGGTCATCACAGAGGATAAGGGGGCACTCTTTACATCTGAAGCAAAAGAGAGTTAATCTCCAAAAACTCTGTATATATGGGGTTTTCCATTTGTGTGTGTGTGTTTTTTGTTGTTGGTTGAACTGGATAAACTTGTGTCTTTTTTTCAACCAGATTAACTATGCAACTGTATATATCAAATATATCGACCACCACCAATCTTGAAAATGTCATATAATCCATTTGGGCTAGTGTTTTTCCTGAAAATGCCATCTCCATGTAATTAATTGCCTGGCATCAATTTCTGTTCAAGGATAGGCTTCTGTCAAGCTATCTGGCTATCAAAGCAGTAATAGAGGCATTGGTTTGTGAGAAAGGGTTAGGAAAATGTAGTCCACCTACTAAGATCTACCAACTACATACTTTGTAAATATAATCAGATAGGGTATGTGTCTATAGCGTCCACAGGGGGGGGGGGCAAGGGGGGGCACTTTGAGCTGTGGCTACAGCAGTACCCAGGGCTGATCCAAGTGTAGAGTGCTCCCCTTCTTCCTCCTGCTTCACTTGTCATGGGCCGAACGTCTAAATTCTACTGCGGCGCTGTAACAAAGTCCTGCCTTCTAGACCGATGGCTTCTCCTGTGATAGGCGGAACAGGAGGTATATAAGGCAGGTCTTTGTTACAGCGCCGCAGAAGAATTCATACGCAAGCTCAGTGACACAGCAGGAGATACCCACTTTGTGATCCAGGCACTAGTGAGTCTGCATTGGTGGGCACAGACCGAGACTGCATTGATTTGCACAGACCAAGACTGCATTGATGGGCACAGACAGAGACTGCATTGGTGGGCACAGACTGAATCTGCATTGATGGGAACAGACCGAGGCTGCATTTTTGGGCACAGACAGAGACTGCATTGATGGGCACAGATGAGGATGCATTGGTGGGCACAGACTGAGTCTGCATTGATGGGCACAGACTGAGACTGCATTGATGAGAACAGTGAGGCAGTATTGATGGGCACAGTGAGGCTGCATTGATGGGAACAGTGAGGCTGCATTTGATGGGCACAGTGAAGCTGCTTTTGATGGCACTGGTGAGGCTACCTTTGGTGGGCACTGATAAGCTGCATTTGGTGGGCACTGATAAGGCTGCATTTGGTGGGCACTGATGGGGCTATATTTGATGGGCACTGGTAGGCTGCATTTGATGGGCACTGATAGGCTGCAATTGATTGGCACTGATAAGGCTGAATTTGATGGGCACTGGTGAGGCTGCGTTGATGTGCACAGTGAGGTGAAAAAAAGGTAAGAGTAATGCCGCGTACACACGGGCGGACTGTATGGCATACTTAGTCCGTTGAAACACATTTCAGCAGACAATCCGCTGGTGTGTGGGCTTCAGCGGACTTTTTCAGCGTGCAGTCCAGCGTACTAAGAATTTCGTTTTTTTCAAAATTCTTTCCGTCGTACTCGCATTTCGGCGGACAATCCGGCCGTGTGTATGCCAGTCCGCCGTACTTTTGAAATGAGCGCCCGGAGAAAAGTCCGCTCATTTCGAGCGGGTCTCCAGGTAGGCAGGGCCCACGAAGGAGACGTCGCTGGCACCGCCGCCTGGTATGAACTTAAAGGGGAACCCCAACGCCGAAAAAAATCGGCTTGGGGTCCCCCCCCAAGTCCACAACAGACCCTTGTCCGAGCACGCTACCCGGCCGGCCAGGAAAGGGGGGCGAGTGAGCGCCCCCCCTCCTGAGCCTTACCAGGCCGCGTGCCCTCAACAAGGGGGGGTGCTTTGGGGAAGGGGGGGGGCGCGCGGGGCCTCTTCCCGACAACCCTGGCCGTTGGTTGTCGGGGTCTGTGGGCGGGGGGCTTATCGGAATCCGGGAGCTCCCTTTAATAAGGGGGCCCCCGGATACCGGCCCCCCACCCTATGTGAATGAGTATGGGGTACAATGTACCCCTACCCATTCACCTGTAAAAAAAAGTACAAAAAAAAACACAACACACGAGATAAAATACTTTATTGCACAGCTCCGGGGGTCTTCCGTCTTCGGGGGTCTTCTCGCCGGACTCCTCCGCTATCTTCTTGTAGCTCTTTTGCTAGCGGAGGAGTCCGGCTTTCTTCCTCGCCGCCGGCCTCTTCTCCCGACTTGGTGACATGGTGACCCCGCCCCCTTACGATGTCACAGTCCCCATGTGACATCAACCCATGTGATCAACCCATGTGACATAAAGCCATGTGACACCGCCCCTTGTCCCTATATAAGTGGCCGCGCAGTGCGTCCCTGGCATTGTGGCCGGAGAGAACGTCGAGTCAACATCTCCTGGAGAAGAAGGAGAAGAAGAAGAAGAAGAACGGAAGGCGGCGGCGGCGGCGACAGAAGACCGGGCCACCGCCTGTAAAAGAGCTATAAGAAGGCGCGGTGGCCCGGCAGAAGAACCGAAGAGGGGGACAAGACCCCCGAAGTCGGGAGAAGAGGCCGGTGGTGAGGAAGAAAGCCGGACTCCTCCGCTAGCAAAAGAGCTAAAAGAAGATAGCGGAGGAGTCCGGCGAGAAGACCCCCGAAGACGGAAGACCCCCGGAGCTGTGCAATAAAGTATTTTATCTCGTGTGTTGTATTTTTTTTGTACTTTTTTTTACAGGTGAATGGGTAGGGGTACATTGTACCCCATACTCATTCACATAGGGTGGGGGCCGGTATCCGGGGGCCCCCTTATTAAAGGGGGCTCCCGGATTCCGATAAGCCCCCCGCCCGCAGACCCCGACAACCAACGGCCAGGGTTGTCGGGAAGAGGCCCTTGTCCTCATCAACATGGGGACAAGGTGCTTTGGGGTGGGGGGGCCGCGCGGCCCCCCCCTTCCCCAAGGCACCCCCCATGTTGAGGGCACGCGGCCTGGTACGGCTCAGGAGGTAGGGCGCTCGCTCGCCCCCCTTTCCTGGCCGGCCGGGTAGCGTGCTCGGACAAGGGTCTGTTGTGGACTTGGGGGGACCCCCACGCCGTTTTTTTTCGGCATTGGGGTTCCCCTTTAAGTCCATACCAGGCGGAGGGGCCAGCGACGTCTCCTTCGTGGGCCCCGCCTACCTGGAGACGCGCTCGAAATGAGCGGACTTTCCTCCGCGTGTGTGGGCGAGTCCGTTCATTTCAAAAGTAGGGCGGATAGTACGGCGGACTTAGTACGCTGTATTAGTCCGCTCAAAAAGTGTCGTGTGTGGGCAAGTAGCCCGTTCGGAAAGTCCGACGGACAGTCTGGCGGAAAGTACGCCAGACTAAGTATGCCATACAGTCCACTCGTGTGTACGCGGCATTAGAAGACTAAGAAAGGGGGAAATATTCTATGGGGGACCTGGCCTGGTCTGCTTTAAAGGAGGGTCTATATGGGGGACCCTGGCCTGCGCTTTATGTGATAATGCCTAAGCCCTTCTCCTTTGTGACATTGTTGAAAAGGGGCAGAGCATGACCTCAAAATGATGCCCCCCCTGAAAAAAGTTCTGCGGATGCCCATGGATGTGCGGGTGCGATTTTTTTTATGTTATAGGAGCTTCTGTATACAGTGGATACAGGCATTTCACTGCTGTCCTATATGAACTACCCTTTTTGTTTTTTTAAATTGTCAGCCACAGTTTTTCTGACCTGAGGCTGGTGTTCCCCCTTTTTTATTTTTTGTTATAGTTTTTACATTTCTGTCAGCATGAGTCCTCAATTTAAAGTGCACCAAACACTTTCATTCAAAAAAGTGCATCCGATCACACATTTTCCAGTTTCTACTAAGTCGTGCCTGGGAGGCAAACAAGCAAGCAAGGAGAGGCAGACATTCCCATACCACTATGGGGGGGGGGGGGGGGGACAGCACACAGCAGTGTCTGTGTCCACAGGCAACAGTGGACATGGTCTGTCCTCAGCATGTTGCCCATGCTATTCAGCCACAGCATGCACAGGAGATGGTGAACTGGCTTACTAAACCATTCTCATCCTCCTCATCCCAAGCTGACACTAGTGTGCAGTCCACCACAGCTGTCAGAGTGGCTTATTCTTTCTCCTTGTCCACAGCTACTCCTGCCAAAGCAACCAACACTTAAAGACCAATTTTTCTGCAACTGTGTGACAGGGGTGTCAATTTTTTTTTTTTTACAGCAAGGCCAATTCTTGCTTTCATCAAGAGTACCTCTATAGGGTTACGGTGTGAAGGCACCACCAACATCCAAAGCCCAATTTTTCCACACTTGTTAATTCTATCCAAAGCCTGTGAAAGAGACACCAGAATTTATCTTAAAAAAATTTATTGGTAATCTTGATCTGAAATACTTTAATTTGGCTTCTTCACATAAGGCTTGCTCACTGTGGTGCAAACATTTATTATTTCCATCCAAAGTCTGCCAAAGAGACACCAGAATATACTCAAGAAATCTCTAATCTTGTTCGGAGTGCACTATAATGTGGCCTCATCATACAGACTGTTTCCCCAAGCTGTTGTTTACAAAATAAAGAAAGCTTGAATCGAAAAAACTATTTAAATGCAATTTTTTTCTCTTTATATGTCAGTTTTGCTGCAGCAGGTTCTATACACAGTACAGATGAGCCATTTTACGGGCAGACTAAGGGGACCCCCAAGCACTATATGTAAAGATTTTGCATCATTAACCACTTGCTTACTGGGCACTTAAACCCCCCTCAGTCCCAGACCAATTTTCAGCTTTCAGCGCTGATGCACTTTGAATGACAATTGCGCGGGCATACAACACTGTACCCAAATGAAATTTTTATCATTTTTTTCCCACAAATAGAGCTTTCTTTTGGTGGTATTTAGTTACAGCTCGGAGTTTTATTTTTTGCTAAACAAACAAAAGAAGATGCAAAAAAAAAAAAAAAAAAAATCATGTTTTAATAGTTTGTTATAAAATTTTGAAAACGGGTCATTTTTCTCCTTCATTGAAGTGCGCTGATTAGGCGGCACTGATAGGCTGCATTGGTGGGCACTGATGGGCTGCATTGGTGGGCACTGATGGGCTGCATTGGTGGGCACTGATAGGCTGCACTGGTGGGCACTGATAGGCATAGTTAAGGCGGCACTAATAGGCACAGATAAGGCGGCACCGATGGGCACAGATAAGGCGGCACTGATGGGCAAAGATGGGCACAGATAAGATGGCACGGATGGGTGGCACGGATAAGTGGCACGGATGGGTGGCACGGATGGGCACTGATAGGTACCACAGATAGATGGGACTGATGGGCACTGATAGGTGGCACTGATAGGTGGCTCTGATAGGTGGCACTGCTGGGCACTGATGGGCGGCACTGCTGGGCACTGATGGGCGGCACTGCTGGGCACTGATGGGCGGCACTGGGGTGCAGCACCTTTGAGGCAGATTTTGGGTGGCACTGTGGGTGGCACTGCTGGGTGGCACTGTGGGTGGCACTGTGGGCACTGCTGGGTGGCACTGTGGGCACTGCTGGGTGGCACTGTGGGCACTATGGGCACTGCTGGGTGGCACTGACAGGGGGGCACTTACTTTATTTCAGGATGGCACTGCGGGTGGCAGGTGGGCACTGGCAGGGGGCAGGTGTCCGTTTAAATTGCTGGCCGTGATCGGGACTGATGTCCCGAACACGGCCGCCGGCGATCGGCTTTTTTTTTTTCTCCTCGCGCTGTCAGCGCGAGGAGGAATACTAGCCGATTACCGGCTCCGTTTTATCACATGATCAGCTGTCATTGGCTGACAGCTGATCACGTGATAAGGGGTCGGGATCGACCCCTTACACGGATCGGTGATCAGGCGAGTCTCACGGACTCGCCGATCACAGAGCGCGCCGCGTGCGCCCCACAGGGGGCGCGCAGGCCGCTCGTAACCGGGACTACGTCAATAGACGTAGTCCCGGAAATGTGGGTCCGCGCTATTGCCGTCATTTTGCAATAGCGCGGTACCCAAGTGGTTAAGATCACTGCTCCTTTAAAAACAATATTTTTTTTAAAAGTAATTAGCATTGGTACATGTCCCCGAGGGCAGTAGCCAGGCTCCCATACCCCTTTTTATGGCTAATAATTTGCATATAAGCCTTCAAAATGGGGACTTTTGATTTTTCATGTTCGGGTCCTATAAACTTAAATGGGGTTCATTGTTCTGGTCCAAACTTTTGCGATGTTTGAGAGTTCTGGTGCAAACAGAACTGGAGGTGTTCGGCCCATCTCTACTGGTTAACCATGGGCAATCAGGTGGTTTCAGACACTAGCGTGAACCTACCTGAGCTATATTGCTGAAGCTGACAAAGCCAATCACAGATGGTAGAGGCAGTTCTTCCTTCGATCGGCTTTCGGCTTTGAAAGCCTGCCTTGAGTTCCTGCTGTGCTCTAGTGGCCAGGCACTGTTTTTGTTTTAGCCAAGTTGCTGTTTGAATTTCCAAGCACTGCTTCTTCTCTCACAGCAGTTCTGCCAATGACAAGAGAACGGTGCTTGAGGGACGCCACACAGAGAGGCACAATTGTGAAAAATCAGCTGTGAAGCATTTTGGTGAAATAGCAGGTAGACTGTTTTCCTTTTTCTGTGCAACAGTTTTTGAAAGCCTGCACTCAGAGACACAGCGAGACACCTGTGGATATTGTGCTCCACCTAAAGTGATAATGGTCACACAGCCATACTTTCCCAGCTGGTCCATAAGTATTTCTGGGAAAGTGATCATTCTATAGCTGTGGTTGACCCACCAACTAAGGACCCTTTATTCAGGGTTAAGCCTGGTATTGGCTTGTGTCCAAACCCACCTGTGTTAATTTCCTGCCTTGAGGATACTCCATTGATAAAATTGGAATTTTCGTGCTCCTCCCCAACTTACAGGGCGGCACACAGAAGCCACATGCTTAAAGTATACTGCACTAATCTTTGCTGGCCCTTCCCTCCTGTCCATCCCAGGTGCTTTTATGTGACATAATATGGGATGAATGGGACAAAAAAGGAGGACCAGCGGGCATTAGCGTGCTAGAGGAATGTGTCACTGCCACATTCTGGCTTTGCATATGGGTAAAATCACTGCCCTGCTGACATCTGCCCTCCGCCCTGCTGATCCCTGTAGGGTGACTTACTTGACCCCTGACCACCACCCTGCTGACCCCTGTAGACTGCCTTACTGACCTTCACCCTGGTGACCCCTGTACACTGCCCTGCTGATCTCTGTCCCCCTCCCTGATAACCCTTGTACACTGCCCTACCTTACCCCCTGGCCTCTGTCCATTTGACCCCTATAATTAGTCCTGCAAATTCCTGCCCCCTGTACACTGCCCTACATATTAATGACCCCTGAACTTGAACCTAGAAACTGCTGACCCCTAAACACTGCTCTACATACTCATGACTCCTGTACTTGGCCCTAGAAACTACTGACTTTTGTACACTACCCTACAAGCTACAAACCCCTGTACACTACCCTGCTGACCTCTGTCCTCCTCCCTGCTAACCCTTGTACACTGCCCTGCTGACCCCCTGTCCTCTGTCCTTCTGACTCTTATAATCCACCTTAAAAACTGCTGACCTCTGTGCACCTCCCCACATACTAATGGTTCCTGTACACTGCCCTGCATACTCATGACCCCTGTACTTAGCCCTAGAAATTATTGGTCCCTGTACATTGTCCTACAAGCTACAGACCCCTGTACATTGCCCAGCAAGCTACTGACCCCTGTGCATTTCCCCACATTTTAATGGCACCTGTGCACTGCCATACATACTTCTGACGCTTGGACACTGCCAGGCCTGAAACTAGTCAATCAAGTCAGCCTGCAGTACCAGTTGTCCTGACATCATGATAGGCTCCCCCATCAGACTTGTGGGGGAGACCAATTACTCCCCAGACATAAAACAATATGGATGTCACATAGTGAGGCACAATTGTGAAATCTCAGCTGTGAAGCATTGTGGAGGAATGGCAGTTAGAACGTTTTCTTTTTCCTATGAAACGTTTTTTTCTTCCACAAAGCCATTTCCCACATGCTGATGACTCCTGTACACTGCCATACATACTGTACTTCTGATCCCTGGACACTACCAGAAGCCAGAATTCAACCCAGTTAGTCAGGCCATTACTCAGATAGCCAGACCAGCCAAGCCTGAAACTAGTCAAGGAAGTCAGTCTGCAGTACCAGTTGTTCAGACATTATGATAGACTCCTCCATCAGAGTAGTGACCAATTACTCCCCAGACATGAAACAAATTGTGAATGAAAGAGATTGGCAATTCCCATTGAAGCTAACTTTTAAGATAGTCTAAGTTTTTATTTTTACAGTGATATTTGTTTTATTATATTTTTCAAAATTTTCTCCATATCATCCTTACTTTTTAGTGGGGCCCTGCTAGCAAATGTCTTGTTTAACACCTTGCTGACCACCTCACGTACATTTACTGCGGGGTGGTGGCTTCTGTACGCAGAATCAAGTACAGGTATGTAATTATGCACTTCCGGGTCTGGGGTGTCTATGCGCACCGCCAGCACCTGATGTCCGTCAGGACCCGCCGATCGTTTCCAAGAGAGGCATAACGTGCTCTGCCTATGTAAACAAGGCAGATCGCTGTTCTGTCAGTAGGGAATATAGAAATCCTATGTTTCTTCCAAACAGGAACACAGATCTCTATATTCCCACAGTTAAAATGCCCCATACCCAGTAAGCCCTCCCAAGGCACACATTTAACCCTTTTATTGCTCCTGATGTTAACCTCTTTCCTGCCAGTGTCATATTTTTTAGCACTGATCCCTGTATTGGTGTCAGTGGTCCCCAAAAAAAGTGTCAAAAGTGTCACTTAGTGTCCGATTTGTCCGTCGCAATGTCGCAGTCCTGCCATAAGTCACTGATTGCCGCCATTACTAGTAAAAAAAAAAATAAGTAAATAAAAAT
The DNA here is from genome assembly GCF_037356315.1 of Lithobates pipiens. NCBI lineage: Eukaryota > Metazoa > Chordata > Amphibia > Anura > Ranidae > Lithobates > Lithobates pipiens. The sequence goes on along the minus strand of NW_027507903.1, from coordinate 85,474,968 downwards.
TCCATAAAAATATCCCATTGTTTATAGAAACAATGGGATATAACTTTTGTGCAGACCAATCAATATACACTTAACGGGATTTTTTTTTACCAAACATATGTAGAATACATATTGTCCTAAACTGATGAAGAAATTCGATTTTTTGCATTTTTTATTGGATGTGTTTTATAGCAGAAAGTAAAAAATATATTTTATATATATATATATATATATATATATATATATATATATATATACATATTATTATTTATTTTTTTTTCAAAATTGTTTGTTTTTTTGTTTATAGCGCAAAACCACACAATTGTCAGTTAAAGTAACGCAGTGCTGTATCACAAAAAATGGCCTGGTCAGGAAAGGGGTAAACCTTCCGGAGCCAAAGTAGTCAAATAAAGGGCGTCACACCTGGTGACCTTTGATCTCTTCCATGTTGTCCAAGTAGATTTTCACCTCTCAAAGGTTACCTACCCCTGCAATAAAGAGTATCACTTAAACTTTCTGCATAGCTTAGTAAAATGCTGCCATTGTCAAGGTCAGTTGCTGGCATCCAATGGCTGTTTTTACCTTATCTATATACATAAAAATATTATAAATGTTTTTGTAAAACATTGGTTGTAGATTTACTGAACATTTAGAAAATACATTATTTACGCTTAAATATTGTTTTATGATTGCTTTAAGTTCAATGGCTTGGTTGCTTGTGCACAAATAAACACACTTGGATTTATTATGATTTATAGTTTACAGTATATATTTACTTGCAATCAGCATATTACAGCAAAAACAAAGAACATTTTTATTTATTTAAGAAATAGTGTATAAAACATTTATGGCTGTTGTTTAGCAATTCATTAATATGTTTGATTGTTTTTTTTCTGCTTTTCAGTGAACAGCAATAAAGAATAGATTTATTGATAAATATTACTTCAAGTAAAGAAATTTAAAAATTGAAAGTAATTTTAAACTCTAAATTTTCTCATTTTTTCAAAAATTAATTCAGAACAAGCAAATATACCATTGCATACTATAGCATAGCAAAGTATGTCTTAAAATTTTTGCCCAAGCACCTACAATCATCATGTTTTCAAAAAGCTAGCTCCAACTCGCTCACTTTCCTGAACTTCCTGTTAAAGGAGTTGTAAACCTTTGTGTTTTTTCACCTTAATGCATCCTGTGCATTAAGGTGAAAAAACACGTGGCAGTGACCGGCCCCCCAGCCCCCCCATTTTACTTACCTGAGCCCTGGAACTTGACCCGGCGGGAACACGCTGTCTTTCTGTCTGGGGTTCGCGGCTCTTGATTGGATAGATTGATAGCAGGGCAGCCATTGGCTCCTGCTGCTGTCAATCAAATCCAATGATGAGAAAGACAGGGGGTGGGGCCGAGTCATACATTCAGCGACTATGGACGGCAAATGCTGGACTCGGGAGCGTGCCCGCAAGGTAACCTCCTTGGCAGAACGCTTATCCTAGGGGGTTATATGATGTGGGGAGGAGCCGTGAGAGCTGCCGGGGAACCCCAGAAGACCAGGATCGGGGCCACTATGTGCAAAACCAGCTGCACAGTGGAGATAAGTATGATATGTTTGTTATTAAAAAAAACCTTACAATCACTTTATGTACAAAATCACAAGAGAGTGTGCAATCTCCAGCAGCTTTACATATACTATACAGTGGTGTGAAAAAGTGTTTGCCCCCTTCCTCATTTCCTGTTCCTTTGCATGTTTGTCACACTTAAGTGTTTCGGAACATCAAACCAATTTAAACAATAGTCAAGGACAACACAAGTAAACACAAAATGCAATTTGTAAATGAAGGTGTTTATTATTAAAGGTGAAAAAAAATCCAAACCATCATGGCCCTGTGTGAAAAAGTGATTGCCCCCTTGTTAAAACATACTATAACTGTGGTTGTCCACACAGTTCAATTTCTCTAGCCACACCCAGGCCTGATTATTGCCACACCTGTTCACAATCAAGGCATCACTTAAATAGGAGCTGCTTGACACAGTAAGGTCCACCAGAAGATCCTTAAAAGCTACACATCATGCCGAGACCCAAAGAAATTCAGGAACAATTGAGAAAGAAAGTAATTGAGATCTATCAGTCTGGAAAGGGTTATAAAGCCATTTCCAAAGCTTTGGGAATCCAGCGAACCACAGTGAGAGCCATTATCCAAAAATGGCGAAGACATGGAACAGTGGTGAACCTTCCCAGGAGTGGCCGGCCGCCCAAAATTACCCCAAGAGCGCAGCGACGACTCATCCAAGAGGTCACAAAAGACCCCCACAACAACGTCCAAGGAACTGCAGGCCTCACTTGCCTCAGTTAAGGTCAGCGTTCATGCCTCCACCATCAGGAAAAGACTGGGCAAAAATGGCCTGCATGGCAGAGTTCCAAGGAGAAAACCACTGCTGAGCAAAAAGAACATCAAAGCTCGTCTTAATTTCTCCACAACACATCTTGATGATCCCCAAGACTTTTGGGACAACATTCTGTGGACCGATGAGACAAAAGTGGAACTCTTTGGAAGGTGTGTGTCCAAGTATATCTGGCGTAGAAGGAACACTGCATTTCATAAAAAGAACATTATACCAACAGTAAAATATGGTGGTGGTAGTGTGATGGTCTGGGGCTGTTTTGCTGCTTCAGGACCTGGAAGACTTGCCATGATAAAAGGAACTATGAATTCTGCTGTCTACTAAGAGATCCTGAAGGAGAATGTCCGACCATCTGTTCGTGTACTCAAGCTGAAACGAACTTGGGTTCTGCAGCAGGACAATGATCCTAAACACACCAGCAAGTCCACCACCGAATGGCTGAAGAAAAACAAAATGAAGACTTTGGAGTGGCCTAGCCAAAGTCCTGACCTGAATCCTATTGAGATGTTGTGGTATGACCTTAAAAAAGGCCGTTCATGCTCGAAAACCCTCTAATGTAACTGAATTAGGACAATTCTGCAAAGATGAGTGGGCCAAAATTCCTCCAGGACGCTGTAAAAGCCTCATTGCACGTTATCGCAAACGCTTGGTTGCAGTTGTTGCTGCTAAGGGTGGCCCAACCAGTTATTAGGTTTAGGGGGCAATCACTTTTTCACACAGGGCCATGATGGTTTGGATTTTTTTTCACCTTTAATAATAAACACCTTCATTTACAAATTGCATTTTGTGTTTACTTGTGTTGTCCTTGACTATTGTTTAAATTGGTTTGATGTTCCGAAACACTTAAGTGTGACAAACATGCAAAGGAACAGGAAATGAGGAAGGGGGCAAACACTTTTTCACACCACTGTATTGGAGAAAGGAGGAGCAGGCGAGTGGCTTGCCTTGCTGTACCTGCGTGTTTGTAGAGACACACACATCTTACTTGTGCACATGCAAGAGAGGCTCCATAGGAACCTTGCAAGGGAAAGGAGCCACCTTAAAACAGGATATCAAGGCCAGTGCTCAGAGGCTGATTCTCCAGGAAAGAAAATCTTTTTACAGTAAACAGCATCCAATGTAAGTAAACAGCACAATTACAGTACAATTCAATACAAAAGGTACAGGTGGGCCCTGCTCATAGAGCTTACATTCTAAAGGGGTGGTACAAAAGGTAATAGCTGCAGAGAATGATTTGATGGGGGTGGGGGTAGTATATGAATGGGAGTTGGGGACCTTGGATTGTGGGCTCCTTGAGGGTAGGGACGGATGTGAGTGTGTACTCACTCATTTTGAACTGGATGGACTGGTGTCTTTATTCAACCTTACTAACTGTGTAACAACTTATAAAGTCCAGTTAAGAGACACTGTCAAAATGTTTCTTTGACCGATTGTGTGCGTTAGGTTTAAACACATTTTTTACAAAGAATTCCCACAAAAAAAATCCATAATTTTTAATAAGTTTATGATTTTGCATAGGGCCACATTATATGCATTCTTTATCATTTTTTTTACCTCTGAGGAACCCTTTAAATAATTTTCAGGTGCTCAGGAAACCCCCCACTAAAAAGGATTATACCTCCAGCCATTAGTGTGCTTAAAGAGGAACTGCAGTTTGCTTACATAATTTGTAATAAAAACATATTTGCCATTCTGAAGCTTCCCTCCAACCACTTCGCATATTATTTAATATATACTGTGATTCGGTACTTGCCAAATATACTGCAGAAATCTCCCTTCACTGAGTTTGGCTGCAACCATTTTAACTGTGGGCTTCTGAAGCTTCTGCCTGTTAACTTCCTGGATTTACAGAGACACACAGAGACACACCTCCAACTCTGCAGTTCTCATTGGCCCTCATATGACTCACCCCTCCTGCTATCCTGGCAAAATCTCACGGGAGAAAGAGAGCTGTGCATGATCTCATAAGCCTAGGCTTTTTACCAGACAAGACACAGGAAGTGGGTATTTACTGGTAGAAAAAAAAATGTTTTACTATTCAAAGTTAAAACAACGAGGGCAAAAGATTTAATAGATGGAAAGTTGAAAAAATGACTGAAGTTCCGATTTAAATACATATCATTTTATTATCATTATTATTATTATTACCAACAGTGTGCTTAATCCAGTACATTAGTGTTCTTAATGAGTTGAACAAAGGTTTAAATAAAAGAATACATAATGTGACATGCCTAGCATACACCCAGGGCAGGCAATCTTATTACCAAGGCCCTACAAAATTATTTTCAGCAGTATTCATGATAAATAAAAATAATAAAAATAAATCATAACTGCAGATAAGAAAGGCAGACAATACAAATTGTGGTATCCTCTAACATTAGAGGTGAGTGTAGAAGCGATCCTTCACATTGGCGGTTAGTAGAACAATTGCCCACTGACATTGGTACAGGCATGTACTGGCCATTGGGACTACAGGGAGTTTCCCGGTGGGCCGATGGCTCAGTGGGCCAGTTTCAGTGACAAAGTAATGGCTGCGCGGCTCGTCCTCAACTCCACGCAGTGATGTGAGAAAGATGACAAAAATACAGAGGAGAATAAGTGAAATAATAAAAGAGGTTAGTGAGGACTCCTTATGTTATGCTACTTATGTTTTTTTTTGCACAATTGCGTATAGTTTTATATACTTTTTTTGTGCTTGTTTGCAAATATAAAGTGGGCTGGTCTGGATGAAGTCCAGGGCCACATTATTGTCCCAGTCCAGCCCTGCATTGGTATAATTGGGAGATCGTTCTACTCTTGCTCATTGCTCAAAGAGCCCCTGGCAACCTGAGGAGCAACCCCTAGAATTCTACTAGACACTGGATGAGAAACACTGTTCTAAAGGGTAGGGTTACTTACAGTGCTTTTCAGATACTGAAAAGGTAAAGTGATTGATGCCTAAATATGATGATGAATGTAAACCTAATGGTGAAGAAATACAGCTTCCCTCAACTATTTTTTGTTGCTGCTACAGGAGTTCTTAGTAAATAATGTAATCTGTTATATAACTGCACATGGAACCTTCTTATCAGATTACAGTTATATGTATACACCTATGCAAGCACACATCTGTCAGCATGGAAAAATTTAATGTGGGAACAAGCACTTTGCTCTGCAAGCAGTTGCTCATAGCATTCCATAAATTTGATCCTTTGGCTAAGGTTACTTCAGAGCTTTCTCTGCATTTAATGAGATTTGCCGGTCAAAATACAAACACCAGATTTCTAAAGACACCAGCTGGTAAAGGAATCCATAAGGTCCCTTAGCAGTGATCTTCCATAGCCCATACTCTTGCCATCTTGACCAGTGGTATGAATGAATGCAGGTCACCTGCTCATCCTGACAAAGTTCCTATTGGCAAGTAAATACAATAGTAGGCGACTGAGTACACTATGGGGGTTATTTACTAAATGAAAATCCACTTTGCACTGCAAGTGCGCTTGAAAGTAAAGTTGCTGTAGATCCAAGGGGGACATGCAAGGAAAATAAAAAAACAGCATTTTAGCTTGCACTCATTTCAGATCTACCCCTTAGATTGAGAGTGACTGCACTTCCAAGTGCACTTTAAATGCAAAGTGGATTTGCCTTTCATAGATAACCCCCACTATCTTCTATTAATGGAAAGGCATTTGGCCTTATCTGTGCACTGTGCCATGATGAGGGGAAAATCCTAAACTTAACAGTTCAGTTGTCACTGAATGAGGTTTTCCCATTGTGAGATTTCACCTCTAGACCTGTGTCAGTATATATTTTGGATTTCCATGTGGCATGGTGGCAATGGGTGTCCAAGAGGTCAGAAAGTTAGAGAGACAGCAAGAAAAAAAAACCTGAGCCAGTATAACTAAGAAAAAAAAAATAATAATAATTGACTACGCCTTACTATGACTGTAATGCAGCATTTACTTGTTTTGTAATGTTCTACTATATAACTTCCCTATTACTCTGCATCTCTGTCTGACAAAAATAAATTTAAAGCACAACTTCGGTCTAAATAATAAGATGTAAGATAATGGTCCATGAAAAGATAAAATAAAAAAAGCAACACTTACTTTTAATCTAGCGCTCACCCCTTCAGTACTTCTTTGCCACCACAAGATGCCTCAATCTGATAGTCAGCATCATTTAACCCACTTCCTCTGAGCCTAGATTGTCCTGAACCTGATCGGCCTTTGATTGGACAGTGAAATCAGTAGAAGCACAGTGATAGGCTTAACTTGCTGTCACTCTGCTCTTTTCTCCCATGAACTGATTGGCTCCTTCTGCTGCTTATTCTTCTTACACTCCATCTGTGCTGTGCAGGGATTGCAAGAGGCTGATCCAGGTATTTACACTGTTTTCATTTAAAGTAGAACTACTGCATATGCATTTTATTTTATATTTTTTTCTGATTTTTTTTCCCCCATCTGTGTCCCATTGGGGAGATTTTTACCTGTACTTGCTGCCCTATAGCCAAACAGGAAGTAAAAGGAAATCCCTGCTAGTGATGGCCGAACGGTTCGCCCGGCGGTCGTTTCGCGGCGAATTTCCGACTTTCGCCGTCCGCGGGTTCGAACGCCTTTTTCCGTCGTTCGCCCCGGCGGACTTACGTGTTTAATGTATACAAGAACTTTAACCTTTCGTGACACGTTTATCATGTGTTACAGGACAACCAATTGAGACATGACAGCTCATGGACACTTGGACATTCCCCCTAACCTATAAATACACCCGATCCGGTGGCCATTTTACATTCTTTCTTCTGTCACTGTAGGGAAAGGATCCTGTGTGGAGTAGGGACAGAGAAAACGCTAGCTATTTGGTACACAAAAGTTCTTTTCAGGACTGGTATAGGTGTTAGGTCAGCAGCCTGAGTTTCTTTTGTCAGTTTAGATAAAGGGACAGAGCGCTGTATGCTGCTATTTTAGGGACAGCTCAGCCAGATTAGTCTTTCTTCATCATCATCATCATCATCATCATTAGCTGTTACTATCAGGTCCACAAAAGAGCTGTTCCAGCTAATCGTTCCAGCCTACTCTTTTTTGCCAATTTGTATAGGGACAGGCAGGAAGCAGTGTTGTCAGGCAGTGAGGATAATTTTAAAGACTTGCTGTTACTATTAGTTCCACAAAGGTTCTTTTCAGGACTGGTATCAGTGGTACGGTAATAGGCTTGTACACGTATAATATTCTTTCTTCCAAATATAGAAAGAATATTATACTTGACTGCTGCCCTTCTGCTGCAGTCTGCTAATCATTCACAACTCACTTGTTCCACAAAAGTTCTTATAAGGACTGGTAACTTGGTCTGTCTAGGGTGCTACGGTACATAGGCTTGGGTGCGGTACAGTCTGCTGTTCTGTAAGGACCGCTATCGGTCCACAATAGATAGGGTTGCCGTGCACTACTGCTGACCGCTGCCCTATACTGCAGCAGTCCTTCAGCGGTATAGGGACTGACGCACAGTCTGCTAAACACTAATACACAACCTGCTTGGTCCACAAAAGTTCTTATAAGGACTGGTAACTTGGTATAGGGTGCTACGGTACATAGGCCTGAGTGCGTTACAGTCTGCTGTTCTGTAAGGACCGCTATCGGTCCACAATACATAGGGTTGCCGTGCACTACTGCTGACCGCTGCCCTATACTGCAGCAGTCCTTCATTGGTATAGGGACTGACGTACAGTCTGCTAATCACTAACACACAACCTGCTTGGTCCACAAAAGTTCTTATAAGGACTGGTAACTTGGTATAGGGTGCTACGGTACATAGGCCTGAGTGCGTTACAGTCTGCTGTTCTGTAAGGACCGCTATCGGTCCACAATACATAGGGTTGCCGTGCACTACTGCTGACCGCTGCCCTATACTGCAGCAGTCCTTCAGCGGTATAGGGACTGACGCACAGTCTGCTAAACACTAACACACAACCTGCTTGGTCCACAAAAGTTCTTATAAGGACTGGTAACTTGGTATAGGGTGCTACGGTACATAGGCCTGAGTGCGTTACAGTCTGCTGTTCTGTAAGGACCGCTATCGGTCCACAATACATAGGGTTGCCGTGCACTACTGCTGACCGCTGCCCTATACTGCAGCAGTCCTTCATTGGTATAGGGACTGACGTACAGTCTGCTAATCACTAACACACAACCTGCTTGGTCCACAAAAGTTCTTATAAGGACTGGTAACTTGGTATAGGGTGCTACGGTACATAGGCCTGAGTGCGTTACAGTCTGCTGTTCTGTAAGGACCGCTATCGGTCCACAATACATAGGGTTGCCGTGCACTACTGCTGACCGCTGCCCTATACTGCAGCAGTCCTTCATTGGTATAGGGACTGACGTACAGTCTGCTAATCACTAACACACAACCTGCTTGGTCCACAAAAGTTCTTATAAGGACTGGTAACTTGGTATAGGGTGCTACGGTACATAGGCCTGAGTGCGTTACAGTCTGCTGTTCTGTAAGGACCGCTATCGGTCCACAATACATAGGGTTGCCGTGCACTACTGCTGACCGCTGCCCTATACTGCAGCAGTCCTTCAGCGGTATAGGGACTGACGCACAGTCTGCTAAACACTAACACACAACCTGCTTGGTCCACAAAAGTTCTTATAAGGACTGGTAACTTGGTATAGGGTGCTACGGTACATAGGCCTGAGTGCGTTACAGTCTGCTGTTCTGTAAGGACCGCTATCGGTCCACAATACATAGGGTTGCCGTGCACTACTGCTGACCGCTGCCCTATACTGCAGCAGTCCTTCATTGGTATAGGGACTGACGTACAGTCTGCTAATCACTAACACACAACCTGCTTGGTCCACAAAAGTTCTTATAAGGACTGGTAACTTGGTATAGGGTGCTACGGTACATAGGCCTGAGTGCGTTACAGTCTGCTGTTCTGTAAGGACCGCTATCGGTCCACAATACATAGGGTTGCCGTGCACTACTGCTGACCGCTGCCCTATACTGCAGCAGTCCTTCATTGGTATAGGGACTGACGTACAGTCTGCTAATCACTAACACACAACCTGCTTGGTCCACAAAAGTTCTTATAAGGACTGGTAACTTGGTATAGGGTGCTACGGTACATAGGCCTGAGTGCGTTACAGTCTGCTGTTCTGTAAGGACCGCTATCGGTCCACAATACATAGGGTTGCCGTGCACTACTGCTGACCGCTGCCCTATACTGCAGCAGTCCTTCAGCGGTATAGGGACTGACGCACAGTCTGCTAAACACTAACACACAACCTGCTTGGTCCACAAAAGTTCTTATAAGGACTGGTAACTTGGTATAGGGTGCTACGGTACATAGGCCTGAGTGCAGTACAGTCTGCTGTTCTGTAAGGACCGCTATCGGTCCACAATACATAGGGTTGCCGTGCACTACTGCTGACCGCTGCCCTATACTGCAGCAGTCCTTCATTGGTATAGGGACTGACGTACAGTCTGCTAATCACTAACACACAACCTGCTTGGTCCACAAAAGTTCTTATAAGGACTGGTAACTTGGTATAGGGTGCTACGGTACATAGGCCTGAGTGCGTTACAGTCTGCTGTTCTGTAAGGACCGCTATCGGTCCACAATACATAGGGTTGCCGTGCACTACTGCTGACCGCTGCCCTATACTGCAGCAGTCCTTCAGCGGTATAGGGACTGACGCACAGTCTGCTAAACACTAATACACAACCTGCTTGGTCCACAAAAGTTCTTATAAGGACTGGTAACTTGGTATAGGGTGCTACGGTACATAGGCCTGAGTGCGTTACAGTCTGCTGTTCTGTAAGGACCGCTATCGGTCCACAATACATAGGGTTGCCGTGCACTACTGCTGACCGCTGCCCTATACTGCAGCAGTCCTTCATTGGTATAGGGACTGACGTACAGTCTGCTAATCACTAACACACAACCTGCTTGGTCCACAAAAGTTCTTATAAGGACTGGTAACTTGGTATAGGGTGCTACGGTACATAGGCCTGAGTGCGTTACAGTCTGCTGTTCTGTAAGGACCGCTATCGGTCCACAATACATAGGGTTGCCGTGCACTACTGCTGACCGCTGCCCTATACTGCAGCAGTCCTTCAGCGGTATAGGGACTGACGCACAGTCTGCTAAACACTAACACACAACCTGCTTGGTCCACAAAAGTTCTTATAAGGACTGGTAACTTGGTATAGGGTGCTACGGTACATAGGCCTGAGTGCAGTACAGTCTGCTGTTCTGTAAGGACCGCTATCGGTCCACAATACATAGGGTTGCCGTGCACTACTGCTGACCGCTGCCCTATACTGCAGCAGTCCTTCATTGGTATAGGGACTGACGTACAGTCTGCTAATCACTAACACACAACCTGCTTGGTCCACAAAAGTTCTTATAAGGACTGGTAACTTGGTATAGGGTGCTACGGTACATAGGCCTGAGTGCGTTACAGTCTGCTGTTCTGTAAGGACCGCTATCGGTCCACAATACATAGGGTTGCCGTGCACTACTGCTGACCGCTGCCCTATACTGCAGCAGTCCTTCAGCGGTATAGGGACTGACGCACAGTCTGCTAAACACTAATACACAACCTGCTTGGTCCACAAAAGTTCTTATAAGGACTGGTAACTTGGTATAGGGTGCTACGGTACATAGGCCTGAGTGCGTTACAGTCTGCTGTTCTGTAAGGACCGCTATCGGTCCACAATACATAGGGTTGCCGTGCACTACTGCTGACCGCTGCCCTATACTGCAGCAGTCCTTCATTGGTATAGGGACTGACGTACAGTCTGCTAATCACTAACACACAACCTGCTTGGTCCACAAAAGTTCTTATAAGGACTGGTAACTTGGTATAGGGTGCTACGGTACATAGGCCTGAGTGCGTTACAGTCTGCTGTTCTGTAAGGACCGCTATCGGTCCACAATACATAGGGTTGCCGTGCACTACTGCTGACCGCTGCCCTATACTGCAGCAGTCCTTCAGCGGTATAGGGACTGACGCACAGTCTGCTAAACACTAACACACAACCTGCTTGGTCCACAAAAGTTCTTATAAGGACTGGTAACTTGGTATAGGGTGCTACGGTACATAGGCCTGAGTGCGTTACAGTCTGCTGTTCTGTAAGGACCGCTATCGGTCCACAATACATAGGGTTGCCGTGCACTACTGCTGACCGCTGCCCTATACTGCAGCAGTCCTTCATTGGTATAGGGACTGACGTACAGTCTGCTAATCACTAACACACAACCTGCTTGGTCCACAAAAGTTCTTATAAGGACTGGTAACTTGGTATAGGGTGCTACGGTACATAGGCCTGAGTGCGTTACAGTCTGCTGTTCTGTAAGGACCGCTATCGGTCCACAATACATAGGGTTGCCGTGCACTACTGCTGACCGCTGCCCTATACTGCAGCAGTCCTTCATTGGTATAGGGACTGACGTACAGTCTGCTAATCACTAACACACAACCTGCTTGGTCCACAAAAGTTCTTATAAGGACTGGTAACTTGGTATAGGGTGCTACGGTACATAGGCCTGAGTGCGTTACAGTCTGCTGTTCTGTAAGGACCGCTATCGGTCCACAATACATAGGGTTGCCGTGCACTACTGCTGACCGCTGCCCTATACTGCAGCAGTCCTTCAGCGGTATAGGGACTGACGCACAGTCTGCTAAACACTAACACACAACCTGCTTGGTCCACAAAAGTTCTTATAAGGACTGGTAACTTGGTATAGGGTGCTACGGTACATAGGCCTGAGTGCGTTACAGTCTGCTGTTCTGTAAGGACCGCTATCGGTCCACAATACATAGGGTTGCCGTGCACTACTGCTGACCGCTGCCCTATACTGCAGCAGTCCTTCATTGGTATAGGGACTGACGTACAGTCTGCTAATCACTAACACACAACCTGCTTGGTCCACAAAAGTTCTTATAAGGACTGGTAACTTGGTATAGGGTGCTACGGTACATAGGCCTGAGTGCGTTACAGTCTGCTGTTCTGTAAGGACCGCTATCGGTCCACAATACATAGGGTTGCCGTGCACTACTGCTGACCGCTGCCCTATACTGCAGCAGTCCTTCATTGGTATAGGGACTGACGTACAGTCTGCTAATCACTAACACACAACCTGCTTGGTCCACAAAAGTTCTTATAAGGACTGGTAACTTGGTATAGGGTGCTACGGTACATAGGCCTGAGTGCGTTACAGTCTGCTGTTCTGTAAGGACCGCTATCGGTCCACAATACATAGGGTTGCCGTGCACTACTGCTGACCGCTGCCCTATACTGCAGCAGTCCTTCAGCGGTATAGGGACTGACGCACAGTCTGCTAAACACTAACACACAACCTGCTTGGTCCACAAAAGTTCTTATAAGGACTGGTAACTTGGTATAGGGTGCTACGGTACATAGGCCTGAGTGCAGTACAGTCTGCTGTTCTGTAAGGACCGCTATCGGTCCACAATACATAGGGTTGCCGTGCACTACTGCTGACCGCTGCCCTATACTGCAGCAGTCCTTCATTGGTATAGGGACTGACGTACAGTCTGCTAATCACTAACACACAACCTGCTTGGTCCACAAAAGTTCTTATAAGGACTGGTAACTTGGTATAGGGTGCTACGGTACATAGGCCTGAGTGCGTTACAGTCTGCTGTTCTGTAAGGACCGCTATCGGTCCACAATACATAGGGTTGCCGTGCACTACTGCTGACCGCTGCCCTATACTGCAGCAGTCCTTCAGCGGTATAGGGACTGACGCACAGTCTGCTAAACACTAACACACAACCTGCTTGGTCCACAAAAGTTCTTATAAGGACTGGTAACTTGGTATAGGGTGCTACGGTACATAGGCCTGAGTGCAGTACAGTCTGCTGTTCTGTAAGGACCGCTATCGGTCCACAATACATAGGGTTGCCGTGCACTACTGCTGACCGCTGCCCTATACTGCAGCAGTCCTTCATTGGTATAGGGACTGACGTACAGTCTGCTAATCACTAACACACAACCTGCTTGGTCCACAAAAGTTCTTATAAGGACTGGTAACTTGGTATAGGGTGCTACGGTACATAGGCCTGAGTGCGTTACAGTCTGCTGTTCTGTAAGGACCGCTATCGGTCCACAATACATAGGGTTGCCGTGCACTACTGCTGACCGCTGCCCTATACTGCAGCAGTCCTTCATTGGTATAGGGACTGACGTACAGTCTGCTAATCACTAACACACAACCTGCTTGGTCCACAAAAGTTCTTATAAGGACTGGTAACTTGGTATAGGGTGCTACGGTACATAGGCCTGAGTGCGTTACAGTCTGCTGTTCTGTAAGGACCGCTATCGGTCCACAATACATAGGGTTGCCGTGCACTACTGCTGACCGCTGCCCTATACTGCAGCAGTCCTTCATTGGTATAGGGACTGACGTACAGTCTGCTAATCACTAACACACAACCTGCTTGGTCCACAAAAGTTCTTATAAGGACTGGTAACTTGGTATAGGGTGCTACGGTACATAGGCCTGAGTGCGTTACAGTCTGCTGTTCTGTAAGGACCGCTATCGGTCCACAATACATAGGGTTGCCGTGCACTACTGCTGACCGCTGCCCTATACTGCAGCAGTCCTTCAGCGGTATAGGGACTGACGCACAGTCTGCTAAACACTAACACACAACCTGCTTGGTCCACAAAAGTTCTTATAAGGACTGGTAACTTGGTATAGGGTGCTACGGTACATAGGCCTGAGTGCAGTACAGTCTGCTGTTCTGTAAGGACCGCTATCGGTCCACAATACATAGGGTTGCCGTGCACTACTGCTGACCGCTGCCCTATACTGCAGCAGTCCTTCATTGGTATAGGGACTGACGTACAGTCTGCTAATCACTAACACACAACCTGCTTGGTCCACAAAAGTTCTTATAAGGACTGGTAACTTGGTATAGGGTGCTACGGTACATAGGCCTGAGTGCAGTACAGTCTGCTGTTCTGTAAGGACCGCTATCGGTCCACAATACATAGGGTTGCCGTGCACTACTGCTGACCGCTGCCCTATACTGCAGCAGTCCTTCATTGGTATAGGGACTGACGTACAGTCTGCTAATCACTAACACACAACCTGCTTGGTCCACAAAAGTTTTTATAAGGACTGGTAACTTGGTATAGGGTGCTACGGTACATAGGCCTGAGTGCAGTACAGTCTGCTGTTCTGTAAGGACCGCTATCGGTCCACAATACATAGGGTTGACGTGCACTACTGCTGACCGCTGCCCTATACTGCAGCAGTCCTTCAGCGGTATAGGGACTAAGAGTTTTGTCACAGGGTGATTTAAAAAATGACAGGCAGAGGAAGAGGCAGGCCCTTCCGCAGGGGTGGTAGGGGTAGGGCAGGAGCAACAGCCTTGAGCCAAAGTGGGAAGTTGCAGAAGGTGCGTTCAATTACTTTAAAGGACGCACCAGACTTGGTTGAGTGGCTCACTCAGCCTTATTCTTCTGCACCCTCCTCATCCTCTCGATCTGCACCCTCTTCTTCACTCTCTGCTATGTGCACCCCCAAAGACACTACCACCAACAACACGACCACCACCACCACCACCACATACCTTCCGCTTGAGTCACTGGAATTATTTTCCGATCCATATCAAGAGGACATTTCTGATGCGCAGCCACTCTTGGTATTGGATCAGGAAGAGGAGGCAGCAACAAGCGCTACTCAGCAGTCTGACGCCAGTACCCAGATCAGCCCAAGGAGGAGGTTGGTCCCCGGTGTTGCTGCCTACTCTACTTATAGCGGTGGGGAAGGTGACGTTGATGATGACGTGTCTAGTGATGTCACGTGGGTGCCCACAAGAGAGGAAGAGGAGGGGAGTTCAGAGGGAGATATGGACCAGCAGATAGGGAGGAGAAGCAGCAATGACTTACATTGCACAGCAGGGACAAAGCAGACTGCAAATGTATCAGGAGCGAGTCATCGACCATGTACGGTCACATCTGGCGCTCCCAGGACACCGGCACATGGCTCCGCAGTGTGGGCTTTTTTTAACGTGTCCGCTGCTGACAATAGCGTTGCCATCTGCAATCTTTGCAGTCAACGCGTTAGTCGCGGTAAGCCCAATACTCACCTAGGGACGACCGCCTTAAGAAGGCACATGAGCAGCCATCACCGAGCCCAGTGGGAGCAACGGAACACACAAAGCCACACTGCAGGCTCTCACCGTCCAGCCTCGTCTTCTACTTCTCCTTCTCCTCTCTCCTCACAATTGTCCTCCACTCCACCTTCCATCACGCCAAGCTCACATTTTTCTGCAAAAAGGCAGGCTTCCGTGGGCCTAATGTTTGAGCGTAAAAAAATGATGACGCCGGATAACCCTCTTGCCCAACGGTTGGCGGCTGGCTTGTCAGAACTCATAGCCCGCCAACTACTGCCATATAAACTGGTGGACTCGGAGGCCTTTCGCAAATTTGTGGCCATTGGAACACCACAATGGAAGGTCCCAGGAAGGAAGTATTTCTCAGAGAAGGGCATCCCAGAGCTATATGGCCATGTTCAGCGGCAAGTGAATGTATCTCTGGCACACAGTGTCGGTGCCAAGATACATCTGACCACAGACACGTGGTCTAGCAAACACGGGCAGGGAAGGTATATCAGTTTTACTGCCCACTGGGTGAACCTTCTGACGGCCGTCAAGCATGTAACCCGTGGCACCCGTGTAGATTTGGTTTTACCGCCACGGATTGCATGCAGGCCTGACTCTTCTTCTCCTCCTCCTACTCCATCCTCCTCCCTCTCCTCCTCAGCTGCCTCCTCCTTTTCCGCTGCTAGCGTCTCTTCCACTGCACCGCCCAAGCTCCCCAGAACCTATTCCACATGCCAGGTGAGACGTTGCCATGCCGTGCTGCGTCTGTTGTGCCTGGAAGCAAAGAGCCACACTGGCCCGGCACTCCTTTCAGCTTTGCGTTCACAGGCAGATGAGTGGCTAACACCGCTCAATTTGACAGTTGGTAAAGTGGTGTGTGACAACGGTGCCAATCTGCTTAGCGCATTGAAACAGGGCAAAATCACGCACGTGCCGTGCATGGCACACGTCTTAAACTTGGTCGTGCAGCGATTCCTTGTCAAATACCCTGGGGTCCAGGACATCTTGCGGCAGGCAAGGAAAATCTCGGCCCATTTCAGAAGATCTTACACGGCCATGGCTCGCCTTGCTGACATTCAGCGGCGACACCATCTGCCGGTCAGACGTCTTATTTGCGATTGCCCGACGCGATGGAACTCAACCTTCTATATGCTTGATAGGCTGCTCCAGCAGAAACGTGCAGTTAACGTCTACCTGTATGAACTCTGCGAAAGAAACGGTTCTGGGGAGCTGGGTTTTTTTTCACCGCGCCAGTGGCTGCTCATGCGCGACACATGCAGACTTCTGCGGCCATTTGAGGAGATCACCAAACTGGTCAGTCGCAGCCATGGCGCCATCAGTGACATGGTACCTTATGCCTTCTTTCTGGAGCGTGCATTGCGTCGTGTCATTGATCAGGCTGTGGAGGAGCAGGAGCGGGAAGATGAGGAAGTCGCAATGCTGGATGAATTCCCAGGGGGGGCTACTCTATCTGAGACAAGTCAACAACAGGAGTCTGATGAGGAGTCAGAGGAGGATGGTGCCGGGGCGGATGAGCAGGAGCAAGAAGAGCATGCTTTAAACCTTTCTGGGATCCCTGTTGTGCGAGGATGGGGAGAGGAGAATGAAGAGGACGACATTATCCTGGATGATGAGCAGGAGCCAGGCCACCACACCGCTTCCACTTTAGTGCAAATGGGGGCCTTCATGCTCCAGTGTTTTAATAGGGACCCCCGTATAAAAAGCATGAGGGTCAAGGACCAGTACTGGGTGGCAACGTACTTAGACCCCCGGTACAAACACAAAATGGCGGAAATGTTACCGCCGTCGCAGAGGGCTGTCAGAATGCAGCACTTCCAGGCCTTGCTTCGAGAAATGCTGCATTCTGCTTTTGCGTGCGCTGGCAGAGGAGCAATTCCCACTCCCAGAGAAGGATTTGCGGGTACCAATCCAACAGCGCCTGCAAGAAGAGGCCGGTTTGAAGATGTGTTGGTGACTTCGGATATGAGGTCATTCTTTCAGCCGACCCATCGACAGGTGTCATCCGGATCCAGCATCAGGGAACGCCTAGACCGTCAGGTGTCCGACTACATTGGGTTAACGGCCGATGTGGACGCTCTGAGGAGTGATGAACCCCTAGACTACTGGGTGGGCAGGCTTGACCTCTGGCCAGAGCTTGCCCAATTTGCAATCGAACTGTTGGCTTGCCCCTCATCCAGTGTCCTGTCCGAAAGGACGTTCAGCGCAGCAGGGGGGATTGTGACCGATAAGCGTACTCGCCTAGCTCACCACAGTGTTAACTACCTCACATTTCTAAAAATGAATGAGGCATGGATCTCGGAGGAATTCAACACATGTGATCAGTAGACCATGTATATGTCTATAAACAATTTTTGGAATCAAGCACACAGACCTTCTTAATTCATTTGGCTCACTTCCCTGACCCAAAAAAGCACACCGTACTATATGCCCCTACCCTCCTCTTTGAAGAGGTTGAGCGGTGTCATATTTCTACTGGGGCTGCTTATTATGAGGGGTTCCCACCATCCCTGTGCTGTGCTGACTTCCTCCTGGGTGTTCTTATTATGAGGGGCTCCCACCATCCCTGTGCTGTGCTGACTTCCTCCTGGGGGTTCTTATTATGAGGGGATCACACCATCCCTGTGCTGTGCTGACTTCCTCCTGGGGGTTCTTATTATGAGGGGATCACACCATCCCTGTGCTGTGCTGACTTCCTCCTGGGGCTGCTTACGGTGCTGCTGTCAGCGCTGTATGTCACGGAGCTGCTGTCAGCGCTGTATGTCACGGAGCTGCTGTCAGCGCTGTATGTCACGGAGCTGCTGTCAGCGCTGTATGTCACGGAGCTGCTGTCAGCGCTGTATGTCACGGAGCTGCTGTCAGCGCTGTATGTCACGGAGCTGCTGTCAGCGCTGTATGTCACGGAGCTGCTGTCAGCGCTGTATGTCACGGAGCTGCTGTCAGCGCTGTATGTCACGGAGCTGCTGTCAGCGCTGTATGTCACGGTGCTGCTGTCAGCGCTGTATGTCACGGAGCTGCTGTCAGCGCTGTATGTCACGGAGCTGCTGTCAGTGCTGTATGTCACGGAGCTGCTGTCAGCGCTGTATGTCACGGAGCTGCTGTCAGCGCTGTATGTCACGGAGCTGCTGTCAGCGCTGTATGTCACGGTGCTGCTGTCAGCGCTGTATGTCACGGAGCTGCTGTCAGCGCTGTATGTCACGGAGCTGCTGTCAGTGCTGTATGTCACGGAGCTGCTGTCAGCGCTGTATGTCACGGAGCTGCTGTCAGCGCTGTATGTCACGGAGCTGCTGTCAGCGCTGTATGTCACGGTGCTGCTGTCAGCGCTGTATGTCACGGAGCTGCTGTCAGCGCTGTATGTCACGGAGCTGCTGTCAGCGCTGTATGTCACGGTGCTGCTGTCAGCGCTGTATGTCACGGAGCTGCTGTCAGCGCTGTATGTCACGGTGCTGATGTCAGTGCTCTGTATTACGGTGCTGCTGTCAGTGCTCTGTATCTCCTGCACCCTCTTGTTTGCCTACCCTGGTCCCTGACCTTCCCTCTCCTCCATTGCCTTCATTAGCTCCATAGTCCTGAATTGTCAGAACAATTTCCCAAATAAAAAAAAAATGCTTGTAGTTATCGATCCCAAATTCACCTCATACATGTATTATGCTATTGTCCAGGTGGTGGGACTACGTGCTACCCCCTAATAATTACCACGTGGCCGCAAATTCGACCTAAAGGTTTGCGAAATTCGCCTCCCATTGAAGTCAATGGAGCCCGCGGCGAACGGTCGTTTTCGCGAACGTTTGTGCCCGTTCGCGTTTCGCGTTCGCGAAACGTCCCGTCGGAAGTTCGTCCATCACTAATCCCTGCAAATTAAGGTCATTCCTTTGAGCTAGCTCACTAGAACTAGTGTCCCCATTGCAAGATTTCCCCTCTATTACATTTCTGGGGACAACCCAAAAGTTGTGATTTTCTTTTACTTTCAGAGTTGTGGAAGTGTGCTTTTTGTTTGGGGGTTTTAATTAACTAATTAATAATAAAAAATAATAAAACATTTTTATTATTATTATTGTTATTTATTATTATTATTATTAATTTGTTACATTCCATTCTTATAGATACGGCATTCATTATTTTGGATAATTCGTAACTTTGGATAAATTCGTATTCATTACATTCACTAACAGACAAATTTGAAAGGACATTCCACTACCTATAGTTTAATAGTTAGTAATAGTTAAGTTATTATTAGTTAGTTAATATTTCAGATTTTAAAATTTTCCAGTTTTCTGATTTTCGAATTTCAAATTTCTGAATTTCTGAATTTAAGAATTTACGAAATGAAAGAATTTTCAAATATTTGAATTTACAAATATTTGGAAAAATTAGCTAAATCGATGTTCGTTATATTAGATATTTGCGCATTAATCAATTTGTCGAAATTTGTTATAAACACAAATTCAGAACAAAACGAATAGCACATGTCTAGTACACAGGATAAATAGAGAGGATGAATCTCCCTAACTGGGGCACAGACAGCTTTTAAAACCAATAGTTATTCTAATCCATCTCCACTCAATCCAAAACTAAAAAAAATAAATAAATTGCTTTTAGTTATACTTGAAAAATCACATTCAATGATGTATTAATGATTACAGAACCTGCACAGGAAGGCTGTGTTCCCTGTATGCATTTTAAGGTTGACTGAAGTGTAGCGGTAACAAATAAAGCAGTGGGGTTGATTAAATAAATAAATACAAATACACTGTGCACTTTGCAAAGTGCAGTTGCACTCTGCAAGAGCAGCTGCTCCAGAGCTTAGAAAATGAGCAAAAGCTCTGCTGACTTCCACCATCCAATCATGTGCAAGAAAAAATGCATTTTTTTTAATTTTCCTTGCATGTGATTGGGTACTTTTTGCAAAGTGAAACCTTGCCTCATTTACTAAGCTCTAGAGCAACTGCACTTTGCACAGTGCATAGTCTATTTGCCTTTAGTAAATCAACCCCAGTGTCTCGTATCCAGGTGTATATTGCAAGGCCTGGCTTCCTAGGTCTGGATTCATAAACTCTTGGCTGAAAGCAAAAGCTTTAATAACAGCACAAAAAAAGAAGAAAAAGAAAAAGAGCGAGACATAACAAAAGATAGGTTGCATCAATGCAGAAGCCGTTCCACAGCCTTGTGGCTTCCAGTAACCCTGAAATACTGAATGTTTATAGCTTCACAAATTGACCTCTCTAGCAGGAGAATTGATGGCAGTGCATCATACATCTTCTTCTAAATGGCAGACAGCATCCTACTGCAGGGAAGATATTGGCTTCTGACAGTAAAATCATTTTAACACACAGTGAATTTTAATGGTATTGATGCTTAATCATAGTTATTACACATTAATGCACGACAAGACTAATTACCTGCATATACCTTTGTGACCCAGTCTATGGTCCATTAGTGCTTCATTAACAGGGAGGATTTATGTCTGAGCAATTAAGGGCATTATGATTATCCCCTAATACTTTTATATGGGAGATTGAAGGTTAGGAATAAAATACTAATGATTGCCTTAAAAAAATATTTAGTTTTTTTTATTTTATTTCAAGTTTTAATGCAAGTAATTAGGTATATCACATATCAGTCACAATATGCCCAATTTAATATGAGAGGAGATAGGCTACTTATTTACTAAACTAATTAATATAGCACTGACACATTCTTTTTTATCCAGTCCTTTGAAGATAACATTAAACCATTCACATCAGTCCCTCCCCACCGAGAGCTTATAGCATAGTGTTCATACTAGAGTCACACAAACGCACACACAAAGCATGACCAACAGATGTTTACTGTGCCAGTATGTTTTGGAATTATGTCAGAAAACCAATGCACCAGGAGGATATGATGCAAACGTGTACAAACAGCATATAGAAACTGTCTTTGTGGGAACTGAGGCAATGTTGGTTTGTGCTATTTGCCATTTGTAATCCCACCGTTCCCTGAGCTCAGTTCAAACAATATTTGAAGTCGATTATGCCATATTGGCAAGTTCATGCTTCTCACAGTGATAAGTGTTAACATCGTTATTTATGCTATCTTGTCCATTGTTGTGATGAGCTTCAATGCAGAGGATGTATATGAAAGCGCCAAGTGCTCCACCAGCCATTGGTCCAATCACAGGAATCCACCAAAAGTTATTTCCAGCTCTGCATTAAAAGAATAAAAAAAAAATAGAATGGTCATTATTAATTTTAAAGTTTAGTTATGGCTTTTGTTTGCTTAGGTACATTGGTCCAGCCTAGACCTGCATGTGTTATACCTGGTCAGTCCCTGTGGAGGCAGGAAATCACTTTAATGGGCACCCTTACTACAGCGATCTCTGCAAGCGTCTGGTTCCCATGCTGAGAGGCTGCCCTTCTGCTTAATGAACACGGGGGGGTTGTATTTGCTCATAAATGCAAACTATTCTATGATTGGACAAGATAATTGTGACAATGCGGTCAACAAAATGGCACCCACTGCTGAGTGAATAACTCCTGTCTTTCATAGGCAGCAGGGCAGCCAGTTGGTATGGGACTCAGAATCTAGCTGTGATTTGTTTAAAAACAATGCCTACTACAGAGGTTTTCAATTTCTACAAGGATCTGCGGCAATGGCATATGCATACTTACATTGGTCCAAACCAGGGGTCTCCAAACTATGGCCCTCTAGTTGTTCAGGAACTACAATTTCCATAATGCATAGTCATGTCTGTGATTGTCAGAGTTTTACAATGGATCATGGGATGTGTAGTTCCTCAACAGCTGGAGAGCTGTAGTTTGGAGATCCCTAAACTAAACCAATGTAACAATGCAAAAAAAGCCATACCTAAACTTTAGCTTTAGGGAAGTCTACCAGACAATATCAGCATGGGTCTCTATAAAGGTAAGACTGCAAGCCAAGAAGACTACATAATCGTATTTGCCATGACTGATACTGGTGCATATACTATATATGTGTTTATATATTCATTATAGCATCTATAACTACCATAAACTGGAATTCTTCAAATAAACAAAAACTGTGCTAGACAAAACTTATTTTCTTCTTTTCAAATATTTTATTGAATATCAATATAATGCAATAAAAAGAGTCATACAATAGATTTATAGTTAAGTAGAATGTATAAAAGTGTGAAATTAGGCTTCTCAGTATATTAACAGGAGGTGAATACTATAATAACAGTCATGTAATTTGGGATATATTAGTTTAACACATTTTAGCTAAAGATAAACATGTATAAAGTTTAATAACTGGATTAGATACATAGTAAAAATTGTAGTTTCAAAGTGACAAAACTTATTTTAAACTATTTTATTTCCACTTGCATCCTATGGCTTCCAATACCATCCCTTTGGTTGCAACACCCAAATGTATCTCCCTATTCCTCAGCTCACCCCTTCAGTCTCTTTGTGCATCACTAATTTACTAATTGACATATCAGTACAGACATCGCACCACATTCTAAAACTGATATCATAATATTTCTTCCCCTATGTCCTCTCCCCCGACTCCTCTAATGAGATCAATAGCACACCTATCAGTCCTTCCCCACATGCCAGGGTACTCTCCTGGACACTGACCTTTCCTTCCATCCCTACATCTAATCACTCAAATCGTGTCACAGTCATGTCCAAAACATTTCCAGATTATGCCCCTTTTTAACCAGTGACCCCCGCCAAGATACTTATCCACTTCCTTATCATCTCTGTCCTTGACTATTGAAACTCCCTCCTTGTTGGCCTATCCCCCTTCAGGCTAATATGAATCCTGCCAGACTCATTCACATCAGTGTCCACCACCCCTCTCTGCCAATCTGTCATTCCTTCCACTGGCTTCTGCTCACCCAATGAAAAGAAATTCAAAATACTAATGCTAACAGTTGTTCTCTATGTGCCCTTGCATTGAACTATGCAGATCAATGCAGTTCAAAGGTGATAGTGTGAACAAGCCTTAGCATAAATCACACTTGTTCACGGTCTGCATCATAAAAATTCAGCTAACAGTAATAGGTTTCTGAGAAGAGCAGAAGTCACCCAGGTGTTCTGTACAATTATTTTGCATGGAAATTTGGCGTTTTATATTGTAGGCCTGTAATTCTTAGGAATAACTCACTTAAATCTGTCCAAACCAGAGTCTAGTAGGCATCCCGGGTATGATAAAGTTTCAAAAATGCATCATAAATTATAATATAATAAATAACTATAAATAATTATAACAAATATAATAATAAAATTATTCAATAATGTAATCAAATCAAAAATGATGTCATTAGATTTAGTGTTTGATAACAAATTTCCCCACAAATCATTATCCCTCAATTCTGCAAGTGATTCTAATTTATTATCGCTGTTTTCTAGTTGGTCTAAAACCACTTTTGACATAAAGGGACACTTTTTGGTTGCTATGGACAATCTCCAAATTCCAGGCAGAAAAAACTGTATTTATAATATAAAAGTGCATACAGGGCACTGGACAGACCACTAGGGACAAAGGGGATGTGTAATTTTTTTTATACTGTAAGATTACAGTATACTGTATATGTACTGTGGTTTTACTTTTTTGAATTTGGCGCCGTTCTTCCTTCCTGTGCGTCGCAACCTTCGTAGGGAACAGAGCCTGGTGGAACTCGGCACTAGGTGAATTTAACCCTGCATTAGGGTAAAAAATATCTCAGTAGTAGTATTGCCCCCTCACCCCCTATATGCTTACCTGAGTTCCAGCTCAATACAGTACTATGCCTGTCTGCAGCAGCGCTGATCTCTGTTCCTCTCCTCACAAGATAGAGGCAGCAGTAGGAGCCATTAGCTCCTGCTGCTTTCAATCAGATCCTGTGAGGAGAGGGTAGGGAGAGGCATGGGCTGGGCCATGGTTTGTCTGTCTATTGATGCACACAGCCTGGCTCAGGAGTAAGCCTGAACATGTGCCACTATAGCAAGCAGCTTGGAGGCATACACAGAAGAGGAGGAGCTGAGATTTCCATTGTGGCATCCCAGAAGAAGAGGTTAGGACCACTCTGTGCAATACATTGCATAGAGCAGGAATGTATAACATGTTTATTGTTTTCGGAAAAAAAATAAGCCTTTACAATATCTTTAAATGTCATAGCAGGTTTTTTTGTCCGTTCTTTTGTCTGGATGGATTACACGTAAATAACATTTTTATTTTTATTTTTGGATTATTACCTTGATAATGCATAAGGAAAGTCTACGATTAAAAAGGATATTTTCTATACTTCACGTCTGAACTCTATAGCTTAGTATTGATTACGAATCTTCACAATTGTCTCTAAATTACCAGCAAAAAGTATACAGAATTTGCTTGCAACATTTATGTTATATACAATATTCTAGGTAAGCATACACACATCTGTAGGAAATATGGTTCAGTTTTCTCAGATTACTTACGTGAAAACTTCATAACCCCAGCCAGCCGTCGCTGTAAAGATGCGTGGACCTAAGTCTCTAGCCGGGTTCATAGCACCGCCACAATTCATTCCCAGACATAGCCCTAGAAGCAGAATGAGAAGGCCGACTGCAACTGGCTCCAGGCCCTTGGGGGCCGCAAGATTTTTCTTATCAAATATGGCAAATACCATTATGAGCAGAAGTGCAGTAGACAGTATCTGTACACAAATAAAATATACAAAACATGTCAGTTAGTATGCTTTACAATTAGTTAAAAAAACAAAAATGAAATGATAGGTGCCCATGGTTCCAGAGCTCACATCACCAGTCAACTAGGCTGTGAATTCACTCAAAGCTGCTTGTCTTTTGTATTTATGAGTAAAATTCACATACAAAGCCCTGTTATCAAGTTTTTAAAAAAATGCAGGTAATAACACAGAAAAAATCTAATATAAATGTTCACTTGTGCTGTATTCCTTTTAGGTAAACAATTTGTTATTCATTTGCAATGTGAATTTTAACTTGCTGGAAAATGTAACTAGTCAATTTCTTAGCACAGCCCTTCCCTTATTGCATGTCATGCATGTATCTAATTACTTCCTGTGCTGGCCCAGCTACTCTGACTCTCACCTCTCTACATAACCTTTTATGAAGTTGGTGGAGGACAAGCAGAAGTGAATACTGTAGAGTGCCACTTTAAGTTAAGGTGAGTTAATGCATTCTATGCATTAAGGTGAAAAACTTTCTGTAGTGCAGTAGCCCCCATTTCACTTACCTGAACCCGATCGTTCCAGCAATGGGGACGAGCACAGCACCTCCAACCACTGCTTCAGGTCCTCATTAGATAGATTGATAGCAGCAAGAGCCATTGGCTACTGCTGCTGTATACAGGAGTTGGGAGCGGGGGCAAGTCCTGCTGTCTGTGTCAATGGGCGTTATTTATTTCAGTCAAGAATATGACATGAAGAATACTATAGTAAAATCTAAAAGCAGAAAGTTTTATAATGAGTAAAATTGTTTGTAAATAGAGTTGGGCGAACAGTTTGAGCAAAGCAAAAGTTTGTCTGAACATCACCAGTTTGCCTGTTCAGCAAACACCCGCATTTGCTGGGCGTTCAGTGGGCTGTTAGCCAGCCAAATGCCCCACATTGCACTGCACACAGCACAGTGCATTTATTGGGCCTTAATTGGTTGAAGCAATGCACCTGACCGCTGATCTTGCTGTTTAGTTTATTTTGTGCCGTGCCTGCCCCCTTTTTTTAAATTGACAGCTGCAGTTTTTTTGACTACGATGCTGTTCCCCCTTTTGTCATTGTTTCTTTTCTTTTTTTTTATAATTTTTACATTTCTGTTAGAGGCAGTCCTTAATTTAAAGTGCACTAAACATCCCTTTTCTATGGAATCTAATGATTTTGGCCTTTTGATGTTCATCCAACCACAAGCATTATAATTTTCATAGAGACCTGCCAAAATTGGGAGGCAATATCTATGAGCACACATACCAAATTATTATAACAGTCTTACTTGATCTGCAAGTCCATTTATTGTTGACAGATATGGAGCAGGATAGGTTGCAAAAATATGAGCTGTGGCATTTGGACCATCTACTGTAAAAACTCCACCAGTGTACTTGATTAATGCATCTGAAAAATAAAACAGGGCCATATCCATTAGTTTTCTTCATCCCCAGATCTTTAATGATTTTTAATTTGTAGCCAGGGGTGGACTGACCATTTGGCCACTCAGGCACTGCCCAAGGGCCCCGAGCCACTAGGGGCCCCATCAGGGTTGCCAGCCTCCGTAAAACCAGGGACAGTATGTAAAAATCTGTGTTTTTTTTTCCACATCTGTCTCTGAAATGTCCCTTACCGACATCCTTTTGGTCTAAAAATCCCAAGATTATAGCTGCCCCACCTCCCCAGTACCTTCTCAGCCAATAGAAACATGTCTGTGTATACTGTGTGTGTGTATACTGTGTGGCCCCATAATCTCGGATTGCCTGGGGGCCCCATAATCTCCTATTGCCCAGGGGCCCCATGAGTTGTCAGTCCACCCCTGTTTGTAGCTAATATAACATGTTTTGATAGGCTTGATTACCTTCCACCCTCTAGCCAACAGGCACAGACGCTGCAGATATACATACACATATATACCCACCTATGTATACATTTACTTCATTATTATGGCATTGTCATTGCTGCATTTTATAATCTAACTAGAACAGCATATAATGATAGATTGTATGTCAAAATATTT
Source organism: Lithobates pipiens (assembly GCF_037356315.1). Taxonomy (NCBI): domain Eukaryota; kingdom Metazoa; phylum Chordata; class Amphibia; order Anura; family Ranidae; genus Lithobates; species Lithobates pipiens. The sequence goes on along the minus strand of NW_027507903.1, from coordinate 85,447,772 downwards.
GGTTGAACCAGGTGGAGTCTTTTTTCAACCTGACCATCTATGTATGTAACTATATAATATGTTTTAAAATCCCTAAGGACAGGAATGGTACTGCCACACATGCCAAAGGAGGCCAAAGGACCGGCAATAGAAGCCAAAGCCACATCAGTGTAAGTAGCAGAAAAATGAATGGGAGAATATACAAGATTGCCCCTCACTTTTTGATTCAATCACCGCAGTAACATTTTGGTCCTACAAAGGATATAACATTTAACAATAGTGTTTACAAGGCTTCATATACAGAATATACCTACCATAATAAACACCAAAAACTAAAGCAGATCCAGTGATGGCACCCAAAAACTGTGCAGTCACATAAAACGGGAGCTTAACCCAATCTAGTCTTCTGGTTAAACACATGGCAAATGAAACTGCAGGATTAATGTGCCCACCTAAAATGACAAAAAAAACATAGATGAATTCTATATTATTAAACAAAAGTTTAATATACCCATTTCTATCTATTTAAAAACAAACGCATTTGCTTTTTGGCTTAATAGTTTCATTCTCAAAACCTTGTATAACCAGTATTACCTCCAGCTGCAAGGCGGTAAAATGAATACTGTACTAATTAGTTACCAAATTGCACAGATGTAAACCATTGCCAATTACATTCTGATATTAGTCTGTAGATTGTTCCTAATATAGCCAAGCGAATTACTGGAAGATTAATTAGGCACTTGCCTCCGGGTGTTTGGTGGCAGCCTCGGTATTTAATAAGCAGTAAATCAAACCTGTAAGTAGCAATCATAATTTTGTAATAAATACATTTGTGATCAATTGTAACATACCATTGTGTACGGAAATAAGGAAGATGCCAATTAATTCATACTGTTTTTGAGAACATCTATTTTGGTAACTTTACAAAATTCTAAGATCTTTTTATTTCTTTGCCCGCTTAGTTCAATAGACCATTTGGCAACCGCACACAATTTCAGCGTGGTAGTCTGGCATCATATCGTTAAATCAGGCGGTGAGGAGGCACTCCTCACTGCCTGTCAAAAGCCCTCAGAAAAGCGCTGTAACTGGAAGGAGAAAGCCTGAGATTGGTACAGTGGGGATTTCTGCAGATTCTGACTGGGAGTGAACAGGTGTACAGCTCCTGGCATTTGCAGCATGCAGGCACTAAGGCAGGAACAATGCTGGGGCCAGGTAGCAGAGCAAAGAGAGAGTATCGGACATCTAGGCAACGCTGTCCAATCAGAACCTAGCCTGCCTGCTGTACCGATTAGCTCCTCAGGCTCTCTCTTTCCAGTTCTTGCAGCTCTTCACATAGACATCTGTCTGCATGCCTCTCTGAGTCTCTTAGCTTCTTGACAGTGTAGGCATTGAAGGGCCGTCTGTGGCACTAGGGCCACAATTTGCCCGGTCTGCTATAAGGGTTTCCATTACTGATGCTAATCTGCTTCTTAAATGCTAGTTTTCTAGTTTTCATGTTGACCCACTGACTTTCTAGTCTAGACCTGTACAATTATGCAAACTTGAAGTTCACGGTGACTTCACTTGCTGCATAATTGTTTTGTCTTCACATTTTTAAAGTATCAAAGTCAGACACAGCCAGGCAGTTCTTTCATTCAAAGTATAAAAAAAATAAAAAAACTTTGAGTATAAATAGAGGTTCTTTCATCTTGTTTTTCAATAAAATGTGTGAGTAACTTTCAGTAACCTAAAGCAACCAATCAAAAATCACTTTACCTAAATCTGACCGCTGTAAAATGGCATACTCTTGATTGCTAGAGGAATTTGTTTTGCACTTTGTGCATTGCCCCTTTCAATGCTTCACTGAACAAATGCAGAGGTGAGTAAATTAGTATAATAGAGCACAGAAATGTCTCCTTGAGTTATTGTGAATAACCTCATAGGGAATAATCTTTGAATAACCTCACAGTGAACAATCCAACAGTATTAATTTGTCAGTCAGTGGATATTTTCATGAAAGTTGCTGTTCTCTGACCCCCAACCACATATTAGCTCCAAGGCAGTGAACCACACCTTTAGTCTTGCAGCCATATTGTCATTGAAGTAGCATGCAGCCCTATGCAATCAATATAGGTCAGTGATAACACTAAGGCTTGCTTCACACCTCAGATGGACCACAGCAGGGGTATGATGTGTCCCTGTTCTCCATTTCAGGGTCGAATCAGGGCCGAATTTTGGCCTGAATTCGGCCCTGAAACTCAGCCAAAGACGCACAGCCACTCCGCAGCCGCAACAGAGATATGTGAACCGGCTCCGTAGAGAGCAGGTCACAATCTCCTGTCATGTGAATTTGGTTTGAACCCACGCCTAAGAAATTTGTAAATTTGTTTTGTACACATGACTTATGAAACAGAAGACTATTTGTAACTTTGCTAACAATACATGTTTTAATAGCAATAATATATTCTATGCAAACTTTAAAACAAGTCTACATAGCTAATTTTAAAGTTTGCACAGAATGTATTATTGCTATTAAAACATGTATTGTTAGAAAAGTTACAAATATAAATAATCAATCATTTATTCAAGACAAGGGGGTAACTATAAGAACATCAGTTCATGTGACTTTTATGAGGCCAACGGTACAGCAAGCCAAGTATACTGAGAAAAAACATTCCCTTAAGGCCTCTTTGTCTGACTGGTCTGACTGCATAATACTCAATCTAGACAGCACTAGTACTTGGCAAACAGACATTAGAACATGAAAGAGTGATAGGACAGCCTATTTCTTAACACAGAGAGTAGAGGCTCTGAAGGCCCCAAAACTACCTGGCTTAATTATTTATTGTGAAAACTCAAATATGCATCTCTTTTAGATACATGCTGTAAAATTATATTGTTTCACATTTTTATACGTGGCGGGCCAACTGCTGTCATCACCCTTCTTTTGATGATTTCTTCATGAGACACTTGGAAAACTTTGGAAGTTTGGAATATGTAAAAGTTGGAGAACTGAGCCTGGCTATGATAAGGGTTGATTTACTAAAACTGAAGAGTGCAAAATTTGGTGCAGCTGTGCGTGGTAGCCAATCGGCTTCTAACTTCAACTCGTTCAATTAAGCTTTGACAATAAAACCTGGAAGGTGATTGGTTTATATGCATAACTGCACTAGACTTTGCACTCTCCAGTTTTAGAAAATAAAACCCACAGTGTCCAAATGAAGTGTGCATGGCCTACAAAAAATAACGTTATGGTGCCCACTGTTTGGAGAAGGCTGGAAACCTTTGAGTTGTGGGGCAAAGACAACCAACTAGCCCTTTCCTGGTTGAAAAAGATTTGTGTTGGATAAAGAAAGTGCAGCATACAAAGTAAGGTTGCTGCACTGATTGGTGGGCATGATGGAAGTTTTTTTTAAAGAGTATAATTTATTATGACACAGAGCTTTCAACATCAGCTCACTTTGCAGCTCTAAGCATTATGTCACACGACATCTTAGAGCTACAATGCATGTTGGTGCTGGAAGACTGGCCATAGCTCCGAAGAGGGAGCAGGTTGGTATTAATTTGCATGTGTCCATATCTGTGAGTCTGATCAGTGTCTCTAAACATGACCTACCATATCTTACTAGCACTGGCCTTTGGAGGGGTGCAAATGCCCCCTACTCCCAGCCCAATTCTCTTTTGCTCACTGTAGAACAAAGGAACTTTTTGTAGCTTCAGTCAGTGGGATGGTGTAAAGCTGGCCATGCACTAGTAAAATCTGTTCAAATTTTTCTTTTTAAGAAGGTGCATTCAACCTACATAAATCGGGGCTGTCCCTGGTAGAACAATAAGGTGTGGCTCCTCTGGATGACGCTGTAGGGGTGTGTGTGTCTTACTTCAAGAGTATGATGATTATAGGTAGAGTGTTGGGCTTGCATCCCGTTCCCCCTTCTTCCTTTTCCTAACCCTTCTTGACTAACCCTATGCATTTCCCCTACCCCTCCCCTCACCTGCTGCCTACTAGGGATAGTCTGGGGCTTTTCTGTGCTTGTTATGACCCCAAGCTTTGTTGTGATCGGTGATGGAAGGGCCCGTCGAACCCAGAATCCCTTGGAGAGGTTGGTAAACCCTTGTTTCAGCTCCCCATGCACCTCCTATGTCTAAGTTACCCTGTGTCTATTAGGAGCACAGGGTGACTGAGAAAGTGTGGCTTAGATTACTTAAAACGGGACAGCAATATTTATCCACAATATCTCCAAGGCTTCTGCTATTGTGTGAAGGTTTGCTGTGTTTATATTTACGATAATGTTGATTGTGTCTTCTGAGCTAAAAGACGGCAAGTCTGTCCTGAATGGTCATACATCTGAGTCACCTAGGCTGTCTAAACGATTATTTGTTAATTAGGCTTCTGATTACAGTTTGTATTGTGATTCTGGTGTATATATTTGTGTGACATCTCAAAATAAACAGTCCATGTTAAAGTTGTGTAACTGAGCTAGTCTCGCCTGGGTCTCGGTTACAATATTTGGCTGTAAAATCGGATATCTGAAGGTCCAGATTGGAGGAAGCTGTGTACTGATGGATGCACTCAAGCAGAGTACAACGGGGTTACATTATCTATACCACCTTGTTATACTGATGTTGGTTTGTCTTTTTGGACCTTATTACTCTGATGTAATTACCCTTTTGTATTTGTAAGGCACTTAACCATGTCAAATTGTCATACTATATTATATTCATGATTTCAATAACAAAACTCCTGTTTTGTAAAAGGAAAAAAAAAGAATGTTCATTTAATTTTCTAATCATTAGTGGAGACAAATCAATGTTAATTTTTTGACTGCAGTGATGAAAAAAACAGGATGCAGGATGGAAACATTTTCCCAAATAAACAAATTTTGTTTCGGAAAGTCCATTCACTCCAAAATTGAATGTTAAAAGAAAAAGAAATGTAAAATAGTTTAGAATGACATAACTGCCAAAAACAGTAAAAATAAATAAATAAATAAATAATAATAATAATAATAATAATATATGAGTATATTATTATTTTTTTTTTACACAGCTAGTAAAACCATACATTTCAGCTCTAGAGGTTTTGAAACTCCTGAGTTGTTATTTAGAAGTGACCTTGATGAGCTCATTTTTTGTTTGCTTGTTCTTAAGGTCATTTTTGCCTTTCAACAAATAAACAGATCATTTATCATGCTGTACTATAACCAAACTAAATTTTTATCATTTTGTTCCCACAAGAGAGCTTTCTTTTGATGGTATTTGATCACCTCTGGGATTTTTATTTTCTGCTAAAAAAATAAAAAAATACCAACAATTTTTTGTTACAAAACTTTGTAAATAAGTAAGTTTTCACCTTGACTGATGGGCATTGATGGGACTCCACTGATGGGCACTGATCAGGCGGCACCGATGGGCATCGATGAGGTGGCACTGATGAGGTGGCATTGATGGGCACTGATGATGGGCACTAATATGCTGCACTGATGGGGCACTGATAGGCGGCACTGATAGGTGGCACTGATATGCAGCAGTGATGGGTACTGAAAGGTGGCACTGAAAGGTGCCACTGATGGGCACTGATAGGTGGCATGGATGGGCACTGATAGGTGGCACGGATGGGCATGGATGGGCACTGATAGGTGGCACTGATGTACACTAATGGATGGTACTGATGGTCATCACTGTTTGGCAGGCATCAATTGTGGGCACTGATTGGCATTCATTGTGGGCACTGATTGTTATCTCTGGTGGCCCTGGGTGGTATTCCTGGTGGTAACTAGTGGGGGGCATCCCTGGTGGACCTGGTGGCATCCCTGGTGGTCCAGTGTGGGCATCCTCGGGGGGGACTGCACTGGTAATCAATTGACCCAGACCTCCCCTGTCAGAGGAGTAGCCGATCGGCTCTCCACAAGTGAGGAAAAGCCAATCAACAGCTCTTCCTGTTTACACTGTGATCAACCATGTTTGGACACGTCAGAGACTTTGTCAGAGACTCTTTACCTAAATCGATGTTGCAGTGTGTCAGACTGATCCAGCTTGGGAGCAAGCTTGCACAAGTGCCCCCATAGCAAGTGGCTTGCTATGTAGGCATTCAGAGGGAGGAGGAGCCAAGAGCACCAGTGGGGGATCCCAGAAGAGAAGGATCAGGCAATTGTGGGTAAAATTATTCCACAGAACAGATAAGTATGACATGATTATTATTTAAAAAAAGTTTCCTTTAGAATCACTTTAGGGAGTACAGTGGTGTCCTCTCTCCATGCCACGCCTACTTGCTTTAAAATTAAACAGCAAAAGCAGACTGATGAGTACATATGGGCCAAACACCCCCCCCCCCGCCCCGTTTTGGTTCACGCCAGATCACCTCGAAAAGGCATAAAGTTCTAGCAAACATCTGAACTCTATTAAAGTCTATGGAACACGAACATTAAAAATAAAAAGTCCTAATTTTAAAGGCTTATATGCAAGTTATTGCCATAAAAAGTGTATGGGGAAATTGTCACTCTTTTTTTGTTTATAGCATAAGAAATAAAAATCGCAGAGGTGATCGAATACCACCAAAATAGCTCTATTTGTGGAGAAAAAAATTATAAAAATTTGATTTGGGTACAGTTGTTGACTGCACAATTGTCATTCAAAATGTTACAGCGCTGAAAGCTGAAAAATGGCCTGGGCAGGAGGGGGGGGGGGGGGATGCCCTGTATTGAAGTGGTTAATCAATGCAAAAAAAGTTTTTGAAATGATCGGTTTTTAAAGGAGCAGTGATTTTAATAATGCTTAAAGTGAAACAATAAAAATTTAATATTCCTTTAAATATCATGCTTGGGGGGCCCCCTTAGTCTGCCTGTAAAGCAGCGCATGTGTACAATGTATAGAACATGCCGCAGCAATAATGACATTTCTAAAGGAAAAAAATAAATTAAACTTTCTCAGGGCTGTAATGTATTGCCAGCTACCGGCAACATAGATGAAAAAAAAGAAAAAAGAAACAAGGAGGCCTCCAGATCCCCCCCCCCCATGTGATGGGTATTGTGTACATCATAGCCTTACCTACATTCACCAAAAAAGTAAAAACCACAAGAAACAGTTTTTGGGGGGCGGGCCACCCAGTGACGTAAACGGGCGACCCCGCCCCTTCTTTTTGGGTCCATCGGGTGGCATGATTGACATTAATTTATATCGCAGGACACTTTTTTTCCTTTTTAATAAGAATTTGTCAAATACTGTCTCTTGTGGTTTTTACTTTTTTGACACTTTTTTGGTGAATGGGTAGTGGCATGATGTACCCGATTCACATGGGGGGGGATCTAGGAGTTCCCCTTAAAAAATATACCAGACCAAAGGGCCTGGTATAGATTTCGGGGGGACCCCATGCCGTTTTGTTTCTTAATTCTGTCATAGGGTTCCCCTTAACCACTTCAGTACACTGTATTATATACTCTGCAGTGCACTATATACTCTGCACTGCGTTATATACAGTACACTGACTGCACTATATACTCTGCACTACGTTATATACACTACACTGACTGCACTATATACTCTGCACTGTGTTGTATACACTACACTGACTGCACTACTGTATATACTCTGCACTGTGTTATATACACTACACTGACTGCACTATATACTCTGCACTGTGTTATATACACTACACTGACTGCACTTTATACTCTGTACTGCATTATATACACTACACTAACTGCACTATATACTCTGCACTGTGTTATACACACTACCCTGACTGCACTATATAATCTACACTGCATTATATACACTACACTGATTACATTATATACTCTGCACTGCATTATATACACTACACTGACTTCACTATATATTTTGCACTGCATTATATACACTACACTGACTGCATTATATACTCTGCACTGGGTTATATATTCTACACTTACTGCACGCTCAATCCACAACCTAATTTACCTAATCTCTCTCCATTCATAAACGCTATACACGACCATCATATAAGCAGCCTTATATAGTGTGGGGTGTGGACTTAGCCCCTGTCTTTGGCCAATCATGGCTCTCACAACAATCAGTGGCTGTAGTTCTGCTCAGTGTATTCTGATAGTGGAGAAGTCTTGTTGTCAGAATACAATGGCACCGCACAAAGGATTCCTCCATTCCCCTTGCTTGTATGGAAGGGAGAATCCATTCACTTTTTACAATCAATCCACTAGCTGATCCAAAAAATACGATCCATGTATGGCCACCCTTAAACTGGGTACACACAGGGCGAATATTGGGAGAAATTTGCCAGTTAAAAAAAAAAGTCAGACATTCGGCTCGTGTGTATGTCCGTCTGTCTGTCCGAAAAAAGCCAGGCATGTGGCTGGCTTCTGTCAGATGAGTATGCTGGAAAACCAGCAGCCGACCGACTCCCGTCAATGGGGGGAGAGCACTGATCGGAGGGTTCAGGGGGGGCAACACAACAGCTCAACAAGGGAGATTGAAGTATTAATGTTGGATGGTTAGCACAGCGGCTCCAACCAGAGCTGTCAGTTTTTTTCGTGCAACCTGCTGGGTTTTTGTGTATCAGGCTTTAGTCACCCATCACATTGTTGGACCAGGTTTACTCAAAAAGGCCCAAAAACGAAAAGCAAATATCTTGTGGCCTCTCTATTCTGTGCTTAAATCTATCAGCAGTCTATACAGCAGTGTGTTCAACACATTTGGGGTAATTTACTGAAGGTAAGTTGACTGGTCACTTTGCAAGGGAAGTTCACTTTGTGCAAGGGAATTTTCCGCAGAACTTATTGAGGTGACATTTCACTTTGCAAAAATACCCAATCATGAGCAAGAAATATTAAAAAAAGTGTTTTTGCTTGCACATGATTGGATGATGGAAGTCAGCAGAGCTTCAACCCTTTCACTAAGCTCTGGGGGAAAATTCCCTTGGAAAGTGCAATTTCTCTTACAAGGTGAACAGGCTATTTGCTTTTAGTAAATGAACCCCAACCATTAATAACTCATGTTGCAAGCAGAACTTGGATTTAAAGTAAGCCAAAATATGTTGCAAATCCTTTTCTGTTGAACAGTGCAAACAAAAGCCAAATTCAGCCTCAAGTAAGCAATTCATTTATGGATGAGTGGTTTCTGAATTGTTTTTTTTTTGTTACAGTTCTTAAAACATTTTGAAACAGGCAGTTGATAATAGTAAATTTCACCTCAAAGTCAAGCAATTTTAATTAATCAAACTTCAATAGATAAAAGGAATAAAGGAATATATCTGGACAACAATGTTGTGTGCACATCTTGTAGAAGATAAGTATCGTTGCCATAGTTGCCAGTTTAGGGCTCTCTAATACAGATCACCGAGCTTGAGAGATCAGGAATGGTCCTCTCTATAGGAACCTGAAAGATCTATTACCTTCACTTTATTGTAAGCTTGTCTTTCAAAGTGTGAATTACTACTCCTTAACTGCCTGTTATATAACCAAGTGCTTTCACATTATTGCAAATCCAATTTATATGCATCTAAGTGATACACAGGCTTTAAAACATTGCCCCTTCCATTCATAAATAGAATTAGATTTTTGGCTGCCATTGATCTCTGAACTCTGTTATTGAACAGCAGCTGGAGAGGTTATAAGATTCTTGACATAGATTATTCTGTCACTTATAAAATACCTGGCTTATTTTATGAAAATTCACTTTTAGCTATGGCACAAATGTTTCCACTTAAAAGCTCCGACCAATTCTTATCCATTCCAAATGACCAATCATTTAACTTTAATAACTAACACTGGGTAAGGGATGACTCACATTGCCAAATACATCACTTGTAAGAAAGGCAATAATGATATCATCTTCCATTATTTAATAATAGCAAGTGGAACCCTTTTAGAATTTAACTAGGCATACGGTTTTAGGAAAATCATAGGTAATATTTTCTTTGGATGTTCCTAATTTAAAATTATTACTGAAAGATAAAGTTCAAATGTTGCTAATAAAATATGGACCTGCTGTCTCATCTTTAGGACTACCTGGACTCAATGGGGCAGATTTATTAATCATAGAATCTGGTAGAATCAGCTTGTAGGTTTTATTGTCAAAGCTTAATTGAACAAGCTGAAGTTAAAAGCTGGTTAGTTACTATGCATAGTTGCACCAGATTCTGTGTGCACAAGTTTTACTAAATCTCCCTAATGTCTTAAATAGGAAGTAAACCCTGATGGTTTTACTTCCTCTTTTTTTTCCCTGCAAAGGTAAAGCATAATGGGCTACTATGCATCGCATTGTAGCCCATTATGTGTCACTTACCTGACACAGGAGCCAGCGATGTCACCACTGTCCCCTCTTCCATGAAGCATCCATCTTCCTTCCGGGTATCGCGGCTCCGGCCAATCACAGAACACGGGAGCCGACACTAATGGAATGATCACTGTTAGCAACGGCATGCTCAGTGCACCTGCACACCGATGTATACAGCGCATGTGCCGTAGACAGCTGTGCCTGTCTTTTGCAAATATCTCCTAAACCGTGTAGGTTTAGGAGATATTTCTTGCACCTACAGGTAAGCCTTAATCTAGGCTTACCTGTAGGTAAAAGTGGTCTGTAAGGGTTTACAACCACTTTAACCACTTTGCAACCAGGCCAATTCTGCCATTTCTCTCCTCCTCCTGTAAAATTCATAATTTTTTTGCTAGAAAATTACATAGAACCCCCAAACATTATATATGTTTTTTTTAGCAAAGACCCTAGAGAATACAATGGTTGTTGTTGCACAGCAATTTTTCGAACGTGTTTTTTTCAGAAAAAAAACTGTTTCATGCTTAAAAAAAAAAAAAAATACAGTAAAGTTAGCCCAATTTTTTTGCATAATGTGATAGATGAAGATACGCCGAGTAAATAGATACCCAAAATGTCACGCTTCAAAATTGCATGCGCTCGTGGAATGGCCGGGCGTGACGTCATAACATCGCGCCTGACCTCCGAATGATCATAGAGACTCCGGGGACCATCTGGTCCACCGGAAATCTCTATGGTATCATCCGGGGGGCGGCGGGTCCTGTGACCAACTCACCGATGGAAGCAGTGAGTCGGTACAAGCACCGGAGGGCGGAAGGGGGATGTCCCCTCCTGCCGCCCGTAAGAACAATCAAGCGGCGGAACAGCCGGTTTGACCATTCTTATGGTGCAGGGAATCACTGGCTGAAAACGCTGATATCTGAATGATGTCTGTGGCCTCAGGCATCATTCAGATATAACCACCGAAAGCCGAGGCCATCCCTGGACGTCCTACTGGCGCAAAGTGGTTAATGTTGTAACACCATTTGGTCCCTAGTGTGCATCAGTATTCGTGGGTGTCCCTACTATGTTGTATTTAGAGCTAAACAAAATCAGTTTGCAGTTGAGGCCATCTTTTTCATCCCTCTTTTCCCCTTCTCTGTTTCTATTACCTTCAACTTCACCCCCTCTATCTTCCTGTACTCACACTCTTTTGCGGCTTTACCTTATGATACATTAAGCTTGACTGTGAGATCTTACATGTTGCTTACTGTTCATGTAACATGCTTACATGTTTCAGATAATATTGGTTTACCACAAATTTGTATCTCTCCTCTTACTCATCTTGAAAATTGATTCATGTCTTTTGTATCTATGATATGTGGCCAATGATATCATACTATCATATATCATGCTCACATGTACACTGACAATTCTATATATACAATGCCTTGAAAAAGTATTCATATCCCTTGACATTTTACACATTTTGTCATGTTACAACCAAAAAACGTAAATATATTTTGTTGGGATTTTACATAATAGACCAACACAAACTGGCATATAATTGTGAAATGGAAGGAAAATTATAATTTTTAAAAAAAAATGTTTACAAATTAAAATGTGAAAATTGTGGCGTGCATTTGTATTCAGTCCCCTTTACTCTGATAGCCCTAACTAAAATCTAGTGGAACCAATCGCCTTCAGAAGTCTTCTAATTAGTAAATAGAGTCCACCTGTGTGTAATTTAATCGCAGTATAAATACAGCTGTTCTGTGAAGCCCTCAGAGGTTTGTTAGAAAAATTTTGTGAACCAACAGCATCATGAAGGCCAAGGAACACACCAGACAGGCCATGGATAAAGTTGTGGAGAAGTTTAAAGCAGGGTTAGGTTATAAAAAACATATCCCAATGGAAAGAGTATGGCACAACTGCAAACCTACCAAGACATGGCAGGCTGGGCAAGGAAAGTATTAATAACTATTAGCCATGCTCTCCACAAATCTGGCCTTTATGGAAGGTTATTGAAAAGCAAGAAAAGCAAGAAGAAAGCCATTGTTCAAAGAAAGCCATAATAAGTCCAGTTTGCAGTTTGTGAGAGGCCATGTGGTGTGTCAAACATGTGGAAGAAGGTGCTCTGGTCAGATGAGTCCAAAATTGAACTTTTTGGCCTAAATGCAAAATTCTATGTGTGGCAGAAAACTAACACTGCACATCACCCTGAACACACCATCCCCACTGTGAAACATGGTGGTGGCAGCATCATGTTGTGGGGATGCTTTTCTTCAGCAGGGACAGGGAAGCTGATCAGAGTTGATGGGAAGATGGATGGAGCCAAATACAGGGCAATGGAACATATGAGTCTGCAAAAGACTTGAGACTGGGGCGGAGGTTCACCTTCCAGCAGGACAAAAATCCTAAACATACATCCAGAGCTACAATGGAATGGTTTAGATCAAAGCATATCCATGTGTTTGAATGGTCCAGTCAAAGTCCAGACCTAAATCCAATTCAGAATCTGTGGCAAGACTTGAAATTTGCTGTTCATGGACTCTCTCCATCCAATCTGACAGAGCCTGAGCTATTTTGCAAAGAATGGGCAAAAATGTCACTCTCTAGATGGGCAAAGCTGGTAGAGACCTACTGAAAAAGACATGCGAAAAGTGCTTCTACAAAGTATTGACTGGGGGGGGGGGGGGGGGGTGATGCTGAATACAAATGCACACCACACTTTTCACATATTTATTTGTAAAAAATTCTGAAAACCATTTATCATTTTCTTTCCACTTCACAATTATGTGTCACTTTGTACTGGTCTATCACATAAAATCCCAATAAAGTATATTTAAGTTTTTTTTTTAAATGCCAAAATGTGGAAAATTTCAAGGGGTGTGAATACTTTTTCAAGGCACTGTATGAAAAACCTTCTAATAAACGCTTATTAAATATATTAAAATATATATCTATTGCTGTGATACATGGCTAGCAGGTGAGCTATTACAGTCATCTGTCGTTTGCTTAGGGAGCCCAAAGTGGACTACATTATTCACAGCTGGTGTAGAATTCGTTATTAATTGCCATGGAGCAGCAACAGCCTTTGGTTTTGCATCAATAGCAAAGTATTAAAGCCCAAATTCTGTCAAAATTACTATTTTTATTTTATTTTGGATAACGTTAGGAATGGACAGGAAAGGAGACTTGACGTTTCCACATTTCCTCCACAGAGACACAGACAGTTCCAAAACCTGATAGAAGTTTTAACCCTTCTGCAATGTTTTTATATGCTGTTTATGCTTCTTTTTTTGGAGATTTTTCCTGCCCTCCTGCCTCCCTCACTGAAAAAACAAATAAGGAAATATTTCTCAAATGAAGACATTGACATCAATAGTAGTCTGGGGAAGGGGTTAGGATCTTTGTCAGATTTTAATGCTGTCTGCTTTCTACTTTCCATGTTTTTGGACAATTATAGTTTTGACAGGACAGGACATGAGGGTAAATCCTGCCAGTGGCATGTTTCAGTTAAACCTGACAGACAAGGGAGGCCCTACTTCTATCATAGGATTATCCTTCCACCCCTTTCCTCCCCTTCCTCCATCCTCTGTATTCCGGTTTTATATTAAGAATTCTGATGGGCGAGGCTACAAGGGATCGCAATGAAATATAGTTATATTGCCTTTCAAGAGGAGCTTTATTTGAATATAGATATGCAACCATACATTATGTGGTACATAATGTTCCTTTGTATTGCATTATACATTGTATGATATTAAACATGTGTGCATTTATCTGAAGACTTCAATAAATAAAAAGCTTTACCTCTTCCCCACTCTGTCCAAAGCTGGAAACAAAAGATGTCTCTTATTTTGCCTCGCTAACAATAGGTGTTTTTCACCGATTTTTACCTATATCTTATTGTGCCCATACACCGGTAATATAACAACTGGTTAAAGTGTTTAAAGCCAAAGCCCGAATTAAATTTCAGATTAAAACAGCTAAATACATTTCAGGGGCGTAAGAAAGGTATCCAAAGTTTAACAGCATTTAAAGCCTGAACAGAAAAGCCTGCTCCCTGTCAGCATGCTGCAGAGAAGGACCCTTGTTCTCTGTGTGGAAGCAATGGTCTTGCTTCAAAAGTCTGACATACCCCCAGGCTGAGTAGTGATGAGCTGAACACATCTGGGTTCAGTTTATGATAGTGTGTAGCACCCCCTAAGGAGCCGCAGGTATACTGGGATCCTCAAACCTGCACAGCAGGGCACATCGAATTTTCACAGGCACACTTGAGTCAAAGAACAGTCCATAACTTTGTTTTTTTTGTTCTATTGAGGATAATAACTTGGATAGGGATGGGAGGTTATGGGATGCCCATTTGACTTCAACATAACTTCAGGGGCCATTTCTTCTATATACAGTCTCTATGTACAGCTCCTCTCCTTAATCCCAGCACACACTTGCTTGCAGAACCTAGCTTGAAAACTGTATACCTAACAGTCACTCAGTCAGATAAAGCAATGGCCCATAACAGGCATGAAGCTGAGGCCCCTTTGGTGTGAAGTAGAATTTCAGTGTCCAGCTTATATTACTCCTGTGGCTACTGATCCCAGCACCACCTCTTCGGGCACTGCCAGCCAACTTGGCTGCAGCTGCCCCTTTCACTAGCCCTTCAAGGTAACTTCTCAACACAGTTCTCCAGACAAACACTCACCAGCCCACTGGGCTGACTCTCAGGAGATCTTCCAGATGTATGGACCTGCTCCTGCTGTCTCTCCTTGCTCCCATGCCTTCAGGAAGTGTTTCCTCCATGTCTTTTAGTAGGAATCTTCCAGCACCTGAGCCCAGGCAAAAGGTCCCCCCCTCAGACTAGGGGGCACCCTCAAGGGCCAGGACAGCCTCCTCAGCACTCCACCTTCTACCAGTCTGCACTCTCCTGGCATGACTCATGACTAATTTTGAGGTGGCCTTCCCCTTGTCAGACCTTTACTGGGGATTAGCTAAGGCCCCTTATAAATATTTCCAGCAACTCTTTCTAGCTTCCACCCACTATGTCTGGAACATTCTCCAATGTCCCAGGCAACAGGGGGAGGTACAGGAGAAGCTGTTAGGCTGAGTCACCCAGCCCTGAGTCACTAAACCCTGTCCCATATTTATAGCTCAGTCTTGGCCCTCAAGAGCTAAAGTATAGCTAAATGCAAAACTTTTTTTTTAGTTTTGGATAGAGTGGAGATGGGTTAGAACACTTGCCAGGTTTTATTGTTGTCTGTGTTCCCAATAAGGAAATTCATCCCCTCTATTTGTCCTATTTACCATTATCAGAGATAGTAAATGTAAAAGAAAATCACAAATTTTAGGGTTGTCCCCAGAACAGTAATAGATGGGAAATCTTCCAATGGGACATTAGTTCATGGTGACCTTGGTAACAACTAGGATTCCTCTCACTTTGGAGGGATTTCCTCCCACTTCCTGTTTTGACTATGGGAAAGGAAGTGAATGGGAAAAAAAACCCTCCCTTACTTTATCCAATATGAAAACAATAGTTTAATCTTTAGTTCTACTTTAATTGCTGATTTTGCTCTAGGGCATTGCTTCCCAAAGTGGGCCATTTCACCTCCTAGAAGGTACTGGAATGATCCAGGGTGGCAGAAGTAGCCTCGGGTGCATTCAATTAAAAAAAGGGTGCAGTGGAAGCATAAAGAAAGAGGACAAGTGGTTTATTTTTTTTCCAAATAAACAAATAATATACAAGCTATAACCAATCAGTGGTCAAGTTCGCCGACAGGTCTTAAAGCCAATCGCCGAGCAGAAAATAAATTATCCTTAGCAGTTGGGCTGTGCTCATTAAGTCTAGGGGAGAGGAGAAACCTTTATACTTAATTGAACTTCTGTTTCCTCTGAAAATGGTGGTCCCCCCACTATGCTGTGGTGGACTGTTTCTGGGTTTGATATTGTCAATACTCAAGAAAGCTATGGCGAAGGGGGGAGGGGGTGCAGGAGCTGTAGGGACTAGTCTTGTGCTGAGACAATCAGAGGATTCAGTACGTTTATCTTCTTTCATCTTTCCCCTAGGATGTAGGTAGAACTATAGATACTTAAAAGAACGCAC
Organism: Lithobates pipiens; assembly: GCF_037356315.1. Taxonomy (NCBI): domain Eukaryota; kingdom Metazoa; phylum Chordata; class Amphibia; order Anura; family Ranidae; genus Lithobates; species Lithobates pipiens. The sequence continues at coordinate 85,431,472 of NW_027507903.1, read as the reverse complement.
ATTTTTCACTGAATTTTTTTGTTTTCCAGGGGGGCAGTATTTTTCTTTTCTTATAAGGGGGTAATAGGCCAATAAGTTTGGGAACCTCTGGTCTAGGGGAATAAGAAAAAATGTATTTACCTGATCCTGTGCTCCTCCCTCAGCTAGACTGGTTCCTGCAGCCTCCTCCATGCTCCAGCAGTCTCACAGATAGCAAGTAATTGAGCTGCAAGTTTGAAAATGACTTGCTAAGCTATTTCTAGACTGACAGGCTTCACAAGTTTGTTGCACAATTGCAGCAAGTCTGCAAAGTCCAAGTTGCATGACTCCAGATCAACTTTCTTTGCAAACATTCTACGAGTCTGCTGCAAGTTCTGGTTCAGTTATGTTGTGTAATAGCTATCCCACCACAGGGGTCACTGTGGCTGAATTTCATGCTGTAGACTTGCAGAGCTCTTGCTGTAGATTCAACACTTCATCTTTGCCCTTGCTAGAGACTTGTTATGCAAATGTTCTATAAATTGGAAAAGTGTCAACAAGAACGTGTGCTTCAATTGCTCCGCAAGTGTACAACCTGCCAGTGAAGCAAATTAACAAGACTTACAATTCAACACTGTCACAAATGTGTGGCATGTTATCCTTGCTATCTGGGCTAGTGTCCTGATGTCAACAAAACCAAAGTAGGGACCACAGCCCTGCATTAGATGTAATGGTGCCAAGGGAAAGTCCACCACTGGAGAGCGTGTGTGTGTGTGTGTGTGTGTGGGGGGGGGGGGGGGTGCATCTGCAGAGAAAGCTAAGTAAAAAAAGCTAAGTGAAGTGTGGGTGCAGCGCCACTGCAAGGGATATTTTTTTGTTGCCTGGAATTGAGCTTTAAATAGAGCTGTAGTGCACCTAAAAGCAAGCTACATTTGCCCATTGGCACACCCCCAACGCCTGTTAACAAAGCCTTTACTTGATTAAATTCATAAAGTTTTTAATAATATGTACATTTAATTATTATTTATCAATAATAAAGTGGTTCTAAAGGCTTAAGGTTTTTTTTTTTTTTTACTTTGATGGATCCTCTGCATGAATGTAAAAAACCTTCTGTTTGCAGCTCCCCAAGCCCCTGTCAAGAAGTGCACTTCAGAAGAAATCCTGCTGTTGGCCTGTCTGGTGCACGTTTGCGAGTGGCAGTGCACGGGTGCGTGTGTGATTTCCGGCTCCAAAAGGGCAATTTGAACAAGTCCAGTGCTGTCTGATCTGCAGCTTCCCTGTGATCCCTGCTACCTGTAACCTGCTTCTGTGATCTGTTCCCGTGTTTGACCCGGCTTGCCTTTGATGCTTCCTGCCTTCTGCCTGCATCTGTCCAGCTTGCCTTTGACCTTGATCCTGCCTGCTCCTTTAATTACCCCATGTTACCAACCTGGCCTGTTAGTGACCTACCTCAAGCGTCTGCATCTGTTCCAGTATCCCCTGTCTGTGTATGATCCAGCCTGCCTGTACCTGCCTGTGCTCCATATTCCTCAAGGCCAATATGCTGCCTGCCAATCCCTGCATCCAGGTGTGCGGTGTCCAGATATCAGCTGACCCAGTTTTCAGCTTACTTACTGCCCAGATCTCTCATCTTGCTGGGATTCATCTTTGTGACATCAGGAACCTTGGAGCGGCTCCTCTGACATCTAACCATACCACTCTGCACTCCCGAGCCTCCTGTTTGTTCTACCAGGGGCCATGAGTCAGATACGTAAGGGAGGCCGTCCTCTGCACTATATGGCTCATCTACAAGGTATGTGAGAATGTGACAGAATGTTAATACTTACCTGAGGCCAATCTCCATTCAGGGATGTGCACGAGAGCAGCTTCTTTCCTGGCTCCCTCCCTCCTCATTGGCTCAGACACGGCAGTAGGAGCCATTGGGGGCACTGAGTAGGGGGGGTGGAGCTCAGAGAATTGGCAGAGGACCCAAGAAGGAGAGGATCAGGGCTGCTCTGTGCAAAACCATTGCACAGAGCAGATACATATAACATGTTTGTTTTTCTTTTTTATTTCCTTTAGTATCACTTTAACAATATTACATCTAATTAATACTTATTGCCACCTAAGATCTTATCCCTTTGAATTAGTACTACAATTCACTATATGCTGTATAGATTTTCAGAAAATCAAATAAGTGGCTGTTCTGCCAAAAGACACCAAATCTAAAACGTGCTTACAGCCTCTACAGCCGCTATGATCATTTCAGCCCAATTAGGAAAGCTTATATCTATAGACCCATTAAAATTTCAAGAATCTAAATTTAAATACAATAACATTTCCCTACTAGATACATTTGTTTATTTAAAGCTATTATACCCATTAAATTACAGTTAGATGTTATTTATCTGATCATCAAAGCAGCCTTCTGTTCACTCGCATACAAATGCTGAACTCCTATAATCACAGCTGACTGGAGAACATCGGTTGGCTGTTTGTGCACCAAGTATTGACAGATTATGGACTATGTTAAAATTACTTGGGTAGAACACTGTAAAGTAATGTGTGTAAATAGTTTTAATATGCCCATAAATATTCTAGACATTAGCCAGATTGGTGTGCTTCAGATCAGAGCCTCCCATAATAAAGCTGTATAGGGGGCACAGATGATTCTAGCAGCTGATCAATATCTATTGCGATACTGAACGATTGGGATGGGGGATGTAGTTGTATTCAGGTTAAACAACATTTGTGTATAGAGTGTTCTTACATCCTAGAATGTCTTCAAATATGTCCAAGCCTTTAAAAAAAAAATCATCCATTTTCCATTAAAGACATTTAATTAAGACAATTAAGACAAATATGCCCTATACACACGGTCGGACATTCCGACAACAAAATCTATCAGATTTTTTCCGATGGATTTTGTGCCAAACTTGTCTTGCATACACATGGTCAGACAAAGTTGTCGGAAAATCCAATCGTTCTTAACGAGGTGACGTACAACACGTACGTGTGGACTATAAAGAGGCCAGTAACCAATAGCTGTGGTCTATTAATTTATTCTGAGCATGAATGGCACTTTGTCTGTCGGAATTGTCTACGCGCGATCGGAATTTAAATGATCGGATTTTGTTGTTGGAAAATTTTAGATCCTGCTCTCAAACTTTGTGTGTTGGAAATTCCGACAGACTGAGTCAGATGGAGCCCACATACGATCGGATTTTCCGACAACATGATCCGATCGCACATTTTCCATAGGAAATTCCGACCGTGTGTACAGGGCATATGAAGAGTAAAACTATGAGGCTGATTTAAAATGAAAAAAAAAATATTCACTTCAACTATCCAAACATGTTAAAAACATCTGAACATAATATTTAAAGTGATCAGGAAGTTGCTTTTCACATGACTGGAAAAATTAAGCAACTTTTCAAACACTATTTTCAGTGAAGATTGTCAACTTTTTAAAGTAAATCAGCTTCTTCATATCAGAGGATGGGAGGTACAGATGGGTTCCCTTGACATTGGGGTTATTTACTAAAACTGTTCACTTGTGGTATAAATGTTCTCTTAGGCTGGCCATAGACATTTCAAATTTTAGTCGATTCTACAGAATTTGCCCAAATTAGAGCCCTGGGTGGCCCTTCAAGCACCACTGGTCCAGCAAAATTTGATTTAAAAATCAGCTGAGCCAGGTGGAATTATTTCAGTCAGAGTCTGCATCAAGTGCCATTGCTGTTTGGGCATTCAGACAGTGGAAAGGGCCATGGCAGCTTGAATACAATGGATAGCAGTAGAGATTCCTTGGGGAATCAATTGATTTTTTCTTGTTCAACCTGCGGTCAGAACAAGAGAAAAAAGAGCTGGGCATGGCTACCTTTAGCTTGGTATATCAGATAAAACTATGTAATCTTTGGTTATTCAGTTGTGTGTAAAGGAAACAAAAAAAAAGGGTTTTTGCTAGCACATAATTGGTCGATTGAAGTGAACACAGCTTTACCTTAAAAGATGGAATGTTCAGTTTGCCAATTGATCTAAGACGTAATGTCTATCTTAGAAGATAATGTATTTATTTATATTTTTGTGTAAATTACATTTAATTACAAACATTCTTGTGCCATACCTTACTCAAATGTTATATCTAAACTAACCTTTATTTTTAGTTTGGTCCGTTCTTTTTTTTTTGCTGTCTACATCCTCTTGGAATAATTTGCTTGCACTTCTTGCCCCAGAAAGACAATACAAAGAAAGACACAATCTTTACTAAGTGAGCTGAAGTCTCTCTTACTGTACCTATTCCTGGAACAGGTATACCTGTTAGATTTCCCCTTAGATCTTGTTCTGTTGACAACTGTACATTTTTGGATTTTTCATCACTTTCTATCCAAGTGCCAAAGGTCACCAGGAAAAATTGGAAGATGAATCTCAGAAGTGGGGACACAGACAGAAATAGAAACTTAACAGTGGTCATAATGGTTCCCTACCTTATCCAAAATGTAAAAAAAAAAGTTTTGGCTATATATATATACTTTACGTATAGCATCAATCTGTCAAGTAGAAGAGTTCTTTGAGCATGAAGCCTACAGGCTGGCATCTGAGAACAACTATTTTGGGGACTGACTGGGAATACAGAGAGATTGTTATTCATAATCACTAGGAACAGACGATCACTCTGAACTCCCTTATCAGAACTGACTCTTTGTGGAGCGACCGCGGGTAGCCGGCGGACATTGTAGCTGTTAAAGGGACCACCGTACAACTACGACGATTTGCGGGAACAAGCCGACCTGCCACTTTATGACAGGGGCTGGTTGGCAAGTGGTTAAAGAGAAAGTAAAAGCAGACATAGAGGGGAAATCTTTCAACGGGGAAACTATTTCTGGTAACCCTGGTGACAACCAGGCATTTCTCTCATTTTGGAGGGATTTTCTCTGATTTGGTTATAGGACACAAAGTGAAGGGAAATCTCCACAATGGGACTTGGATGGCAAAGAAATTTGAAAGGGGTTATCACCCTCCCTCTTTATCTCTTTCCAATCATAGCCAGAGCCATATTGGAAAGGGAGCGAGTGATGGGGAGGGGAAATTTGACATCACTGTGTTTGCATCCTGAAAGAGAAATAATCGAATATACACTGCTCAGCAGTTAGGGTGTCACGAATAAAAATGGTTTTAAACAAATGCGTCAAGAGCGTGGCACGCTACAAGCATCTTGTACATGTCAGTAGTATATGGAGTGTCAATAAAGTTATTTTATTTTATGATATATATAAGCACTATTGGCAATTTCTTCCTTTCCATTATGGCTCTGGCTATGAATGTCATGATATGAGAAAATACACTAAGGAGGAAGAAGGAGGGCAAAAGGAAATCTTTTTTGAGTCCTGAGTATTTGACATAAATTAAGTGTAAGGGAGGGGGCGTGGCCTATGCATGGCGCCGAGCGGATGTGTCTGAGAAGAGCTCCGTTCCAGCCAGTGGCCCTAACTCCACTAGTGATGCCATCTAAAACACTTGGCAAGAGGTCTGGGAAAGGTTTGGCTGCTCAGCTATCCTCTGCATGCTCCATTAAGTGGTACCTGGCCACACAGAGATCCAGCCATAACACACAAAGCGTGTTATCCAGAGCTCTGAGATCTATTGAGTCTCCCTCCTCACACGCGGCTTCCTTCCGGGAAAGTTCTCCTGCTTCCTCTTGCTGCTCAGAGCTCATAGAGGACCCTGGATCCCCTGCTGGCTTGGAAATGTTATCCCTGGTGTATGGGCTCAAAAAAGAACTGGCAGATATGTTCCATAGTTTGTAGAAATCCATTGAAAAAGGATTAGGTTTATTGGCTGAGCGTTTGTACACCACCGACACAGTGGCTACTCTAACAGTTACCTCATATAATGTAAGGGGCTTAAATTTGGCCATGAAAAGGCATCAAGTACTAAGAGAACTGAAAAAAAATCTTCCTTTTCCATTGCCTTTCTTCAAGAGAGACATTTGACACACTCCACCTCTGTTAAACTTTCTTTGCCTCATTTCCTGCAATTGTACTATAGTTTATCTGATACTAATAAGGCCAAGGGAGTGGCAATTGGGTTCAGTGGAAGTGTATCCTTTTGACCTGCTGACATGCTAGCGGATGATCATGGTCGCTTTCTTTTCCTCAAGGGCTTTCTGGGAAACACCAAATTCCCCCTGGGTGAATGTTTATTGCCCAAATTACAATCAACCCGCCTTTATTTCCCAAATCCTCACTAAACTATAAAAATTCTTGCAGGCGAGATAAACATGCCACTGGATACCATTATGGACACTTCACAAATTCGCTCTAGTATCCCATTGAAACGATTAGCTTATGTTAAAAAAAGGCTTATTGATCTCCAATTAATAGACATATAGCGTTCACTCCACCCCAAAGATAAAGATTATTCCCATTTTTCCAAAACTCACCACTCCTACTCCAGAATTTTCATAAACCATTTCCACTTTCCTCTTTTGCTTTCGACCTCTATAGGTACTGCATCTGTATCAGATCATACACCTGTCTCTATACGTCTGACCATGTCCTCTTTGTCACATCACCCCCAATAATTGGAAACGCAATGACTCTCTCCTCTCCAATCCCACTGAAGTCTCCATCTTATCTTCTTCCCTGATCCAATACTTCACGTAGAATGCATGTTCCGAAACTGCCCCCTTAGATAAGACTTGCAGACTTAGATAAACAACACAAGTTATCCTTACACGCCTCATACCTCAAAGCTCTTACACTTAAAAGGGAAGAGCTCAAAGCTCTTCTGGACTTAGAAACAAAATATACATTTAATTTAATTTTGCAAAAATTCTACAAATGGTGGGACAAACCTGGTAAACAATTGGGAAGATCCCTTCAAACAAGCCTAAAATCAAATCCCAAACATGTGAAATAGCCCATGCTACCCTTCAAATTACCAAGGCCTTCAGAGAATTCTGTGCTGACCTGTATAACATTAAAGGTGACTTTGTTTCCCTTTCTCAGGAAGAGAAACGCAAACGAATACTCTCTTACTCAAAAACAGAGAAACTTCACAAACGCTCTCAAACGGCCCTTAGAAGTATGGAAACTGACTTCTCCATCAAATAATTCCAAAACGCATTAAAATCTACAGCCACAGGTAAAACCTCGGGACCAGGTGGATTCACAGTCATATATGAAAAAACATTTGGTGATGTCCTACTCCCCTGTCTCATAGCTTATGCAAACTCAATCTCTAACACCTCAGGTTTAAGCCTGGAATCCTTTTCCTTATAACAGTTATTCCTAAACCTCGCAAGGATCCTACCCTTTGTAGCAGCTACAGACCAATTTCATTATTAAAAGTAGACACTAAACTTTATACCAAAGTCATGGCCAATAGTTAATCCCCTTGCTCCCCCGATGGATCACAGCAGACCAAACAGGTTTTATACCCAACAGAGAAGCCAGAGATAACTCCCTACGTTCCCTATCACTGATCCACTATGTTCATAGATATGCCCAGCCCACTCTCGTCCTCTCTACTGATGCTGAAAAAGCATTCGATAGGGTGGACTGGGATTATCTTAAGATGACCCTATGTTATTTTGGACTAGGGCCCAAAATGTACCACTGCATGTCCTCCCGTTACTCTGACCCAACTGCACAAATTTGAATTAATGGATCTCTAAGTGACCCCTTTACACTACACAATGGCACCAGACAAGGTTGCTCCCTATCCCCTCTTCTTTTTGCCATCACTTTAGAACCTTTTTTGGCAACAATTAGACACAAAAAAAGCATAAAAGGTGTTCAGGTAGGACATAGAGCCCATGTGACGGAACCGATCCCACACTCTGATTGAGTGCTTCCGTCAGTATACGGCTTCCTAAGTCTGAACATAGATATCAGATATTCCAACTGCTCACAAGCACAAAACAAGACGAGACTTGCTTAGCTGCTCAACATGGATTGATTTATTAGAACCAAAATGCCAAGTATTTATAATACAGTAGAAGACTAAAACCTAACCTAATTAGCATGAGCTAATTATCTAAATCAACACTCAGACTAGTTGACTGAGGGATAAGACTTTTCGGCTCCTAGCTCACTAACAATTCAATAAACATTACCATAAACATCAACACAGGGTTAATTAGCCCAAACAACAATGTGTGGAATACCATTACAAGCCAGACTAGACTCATTTACATTATACAAGCAAACAGACAGGTGGCTGGAGTTCATGATATTGGCATCTGACAGTGTGTGTCCCAACAGCATGAGGCAACACACATTATATATACATATATATAGCATTGAATCTAACTAGCACAGATTATAGTGGGGTTCTCATTCACCCTGTGCCACTTAAAATCCAGGGCCCATAATCAGTCGGCAAGAGGCTCGCATTCAGTCCTCTCAAAAGCTTTTCTACCTTTCAAACAATATCCAACTTCAAAATAAATGTAACTAAATACGATATCCTAAACATTAATCTCCCTCGCTCAGAAGCTAACCAACTGAAACCTCTTTCCTTTCCACTGGGAACTGAAGAGTATGAAATACCTATGCATCTATCTCACCCCCAGTTTCTAATCGCTTTTCAAACATAATTATACCCCCCTATTGAATAATATCAGAGCAGACCTCCAGAAATGGTCTTTCCTATCCCATTCCTGGCTAGTTAAAGTATCATAAAAATTTACATCTTGCCAGTTATACTCTTTATTCTTCAAATGTTGTCATTGGATGTTCCTATAGGGTTCTACTCCTTGCTCCAGACCATGATCCCTGTCTTCATTTGGATATCACTCCAAGTGCCCTGGGGGTTTAGCTCTACCAAATTTTAAAGCGTATTATCATGCTGTAGTACTAACACAAATAGAGGATTGGAAATATGCTGCAACCTCCAAATTATGGGTTAAATTGGAATATGTTCTATGTGGTTCACACTTATCCATTATCCCCTGGATACCTCGCTTCTCCAGAGCCCTATCTCCATATACCTCACTCCTTACCACCTCTTTCCTTGATGTATGAGATGCACTACACAAAAAATTCTCTTGGTCCTACGACTCCCCCTTGATGCAGCTCCTACACCACAACTACTTTCTACTCGGCTCCATGGATCTGGGATTTAAAACTTGGTCATCAGGGGAACCACTTCTTCTTCATTATATCCTACATTCAATCACCCTTAAGCCATTGTCAGAGATTTTGGGCCCATAACCCATCACATTTATGGACAAATGGAGGCACAACCAGATACAATGCTTCCTCCTGACCTTCCCTTGGGCCACTAGGAGGCGTACAGGATCTAACTGGAATTGAATCCTTGTTCAACTGCAAAGATCCTCCACTACACTGCATTTCACAGTTTTACAAGGCCCTCATCGAACTACAAAACCCTTCATACCCAGATTTCCTTGTTAAATGGAAAACAACCTTGAATCCTACCTTACAAACAAGCAAAAAGATAAAATCTTACAGCTTGCACATGTCTCCTCACTAGCTTCAAGAATGGCGGAAACCAACTATAAACTACTCACCAGGTGGCACTACACCCCATCCAAGCTTCCCCCGAATGTTCCTTTCCAGCTCCCGGTTGTGTTGGAGGAACTGTGGGAACAACGCTACTCACGCTCACATTTGGTGGACCTGCCCCCTAATCTGCTCTTTTTGGACCGACATTCTCAAATTGATACACCAGATAACCAAAATCCACCTTCCTCGCGATCCATGGACTATACTCTTCCATGCCACGCTTGAGCCAATTTGCAGGTACAAGCCTCATCCCTCACTTGCTAAACACAGCTATGGCCCTCATTCCTGTTCTCTGGGGCCAACCTACAATCCCATCCATGAATAACTGGTTACAAAAGGTCTGTCTCATGGAAGACAGAGGAAATACTAAGCGCCATTCCTTAATTTGAGCCCCATGGGTTGAATTCACATCCACCCCTTGCTACAAAGATATATCTACAACCCTGCATGACACTCAATCGAAAATGGCTACTTTACCATCTTAACCAACGCAAAAATCTGCATATATAACACTCTGTATACCATTGTTGATCTTATTTGTGCGCTTCATATCTAGAAGTTGACATGACTACCAGCAGTCCACCCTCTCCCCCCCTCACCCCTTACTCTTCCACCTCTCCCCTCTCTTCTTTTTCTTTTCCTTATGTGCCCATACGGATGCTCCCAGGGAATACGGCTCTCTGTGGGGGCACCCGATGAAGGGGAGGAGCGCTGGAAGAGGAGGATCGAGGCTGCTCTGTGCAAAACTCTTGCACAGTGCAGGTAAGTATAACATGATTGTTATTCAGAAAAAAAAAACAAAAAAACCTTTACAAACATTTTAAGTTATTTGCATTTCCATAGACGTGTATGGGGAGACAAGCAATTTTGATGGACTCGGACAAAAGCTTGAAAAACAGGCCCTTACAAGAGTAAAACTCCACTTCTATAGAAACATAGTTTGAAAATGATAACACAGCTATAAATGCAAAACTGTACATAATGCAAAAAGAATGTGAGCAGTGATAGCACAAACGACTGTGGACACAGCACAAATGTTATACTATACAGTACATGGCTTAAAGAGAAACTGCAGTCTGCTCATACAATTTGTACTAAAAACTAGACATGGGCGCCGTCAAAAAATTTGTTTTGTTTCATTCCGTATGAAAAGAAATTCGTATTTCGTAATTAGTTTACGAAATTAAATTCGGATGTGTACGAAATACCAATTTTCGTTAGCTTTCGTAAACATCCCTGTGCTGTGCTGACTTCCTGGGTTTTTAAATTTTAGGTTTGTTAACTTTTCGTAACAATTACGAATGTTTGTTATGATGAATTTAGCATTATGAGGGGTTCCCACCATCCCTGTGCTGAGTTCCTGGGTCTGAGTGGGTCTGAGTGTACACCCGCTGTGCCCATTATGAGGGGTTCCCACCATCCCTGTGCTGTGCTGACTTCCTGGGGTTTTAGCTTTTAGGTTTGTTAACTTTTCGTAACAATTACTAATTTTTGTTATGAAGAATTTATCATTATGAGGGGTTCTGGGTCTGAGTGTACACCCGCTGTGCCCATTATGAGGGGTTCCCACCATCCCTGTGCTGTGCTGACCTTCTCTGATTGGGGAACAAAACACCAGTCATGTTTCTGTTAATTTGGATCCGAAATTCTGAAATGCGTTAACGAAATTTCGAATTTCATATGAAATTCGTAAGCATAGAAATTCCCATAGGGTTCCCACTATCCCTGTGCTGACTTCCTGGGGTTTTAACTTTTAGGTTCATTAACTTTTCGTAACAATTAGGAATTTTTGTTATGATGAATTTATCATTATGAGGGGTTCCCACCATCCCTGTGCTGTGCTGACTTCCTGGGTTTTTAACTTTTAGGTTCGTTAACTTTTCGTTACGAATTTGCGTTATGAATTTGGATCCGAAATTCGTAAACTAAATGTCGTGTTTTGTACGGATTTCATAAGCATAAAAATTCATATTTCGGATTCGTACAAATGTATGAATTTCCGGAAATTCGTACGAATTTTTGTTTCGTACAAAACTAATCGCACATGCCTAATAAAAACATCTTTGCTATTCTGAAGCTTCCCCCAACCATTTTGCATATTATTTTATATATACTGTGATTCTGTATCTGCCAAATATGCTGCAGAAATCTCCTTCCCCTGAGTCTGGCTGCAGCTATTTTAACTGTGGGCAGCTGAAGCTGCTGCCTGTTCATTTCCTGGATTTACACAGACACACCTCCAGCTCTGCAGCCCTGCAACTCTCATTGGTCCTATTATGACTTATCCCCCCTCCCTTCCTGGCAAACTCTCATGATAGTGTGAGAAAGAGCTGTGCATGATGTCATAAGCCTAGGCTTTTTACCCAACAAGAAACAGGAAGTGGCCTGTATAAGGGATTTACTGGCATAAAAAAAAAGTTTTACTATCCAAAGTTAAAACAACAAGGGCAGAGGATTTAATAGATGGAAAGTTGAAAATATTACGGAAAGTCTGCTTTAAAAAGTATCTTGAGATAAAATATTTTTTTAATTTTTGGCTTATACATACACTTCAATACAGTGCACTGCTAAAAGCAAAAAAATTATGCCTACCAGACACTCCTCCAGTAGCGTAGATTGCCATTGTGACTGCCATTGCAAAGCCAAGATTATTAGTCAAATATCCTCCAGCCTTTCCATCACTGAGAACAGAAGATGCTACACAGGAGCAGCCTAAAGTCTGGGAAAAGAAATAATGTTGTAAATTAGGTTCCATTAATTAGCGATGATATGTAAATACACATTAATCATTTATCTTTTTTTCATCTTTCTAAATATTTACCATGTAAAAATAACATTAGTATAAAATGTTTGTCTAGCATCCATTACAGAGCCATTGTCTTCTGTTTTTATGATATAAACTTTGTCTTTATACTCTACTCATAGCAGACAAACTAGTCAGGCATGGTTTTATTTTTTGTTATCAAACAATACAATATTTGGACCCAGATCATACACAATAAAGTGTTTACATATTCTGAACAAGCATCTAGGCATTTTTGAGCATTTTCTAAAAATGCCCAACAAGAAAAAATCCATTCATTTTAATGTCCCCAAAATGCCTGTCGCTCAAGAAAGTACACAAGCTTTTTTTTTGTCAGATTACAGGCGTTTTACTGCTTTTACATTGGTGACCTTTTAACCTTGAACATGCCTGCACAAAAATTCTGAAAAAACGCCAGAAAAACGCTTGTAAAATAGCAACGCCTAGATGTGAACAGAGCCTTAAAGCAGTTTAAAGCTAAAAAGACTTGTAGCTTTTTTCAACCTGACTAACTACTGTATGTAACAGAGGCACTGAAATCTCTGTTTTTTTTCCTATTATTTTCCTATTGCACCAGAATTTTGGCAGCCTGACAGCTTTCTAATGTAAACACATAAGCCCCTTTCACACTTGTGTGACCTGCCCCAATTTTTGTCACGACGTTGACCCAATTTTGCCGCAGCTTTGGCGACACTTGAAGCGATGTCTGTGTAAAGTCTATGGACCTCATGTCGCATCAAAGATGGACCGAAGTAGTGCGCTACATCTTGCAGTCGCACAGATATGAATAGTACTCATTGGAAATCATGGGGTACAACTTTGCAGTTCCAAGTCACAGGACAAGTCACACAAGTGTGAAAGGGGCCTGAGTGTTACTAAGCTTTTATAAACTGACTAAAACCCAAATTAAAGTGATTGTAAAGTCAGAAGGTGTTTTATCTTAATGCATTCTATGCAGCAGCCCTCAGCCCCCCTAATACTTACCTGAGCCCTTCTCGATCCAGGGATCTTGCAGGAGAGTCTCGGCTGCCAGGGACTCCACCTCCTCATTGGTTGAGATGGCAGCGTGGCGCCCACTTCTGTCAATCAAAGTCAGTGAGCCAATGAGGAGAGATAGGGGGAGGGGCCGAGCCACAGCTCTGTGTCTAAATAAACACAGAGCAGAGGCTCAATTCGGTTGCTGCTTGCTTTGGGGGCACTCGGCAGGAGGGAGGGGCCAGGAGCGCGGACGAGGGACTCAAGAAAGGAGGATCAGGGTTGCTCTGTGCAAAACCACTTCACAGAGCAGGTAAGTATAACATGTTTGGTATTTTTAAATAAAAAAAAACTAACACTTTAGTATCTCTCTAAGGGCAAATTAACATCATTGTGTTGCAATACTGCACATGTTACTACACCATGCTGCAATGTGCAATACAGACATCCCAACCTGCAAAAACAGATTTAAGGGAGGTGGCGCTTCTCTCCCGCAAATTTTTAAAAAATATTTTTTGTGGGGCTTTATGAGATGTCAGGGGTCTAAGCAGAACCCTGACATCTCCCCTTTGAGATAGACAAAGGGACTGAGGACACAGGAGTCCCTTTCTCAGCACTAAAGATTAATGAACAAAAGACAGAGGCTCCTGTTCATTCATAAACTGAACAGAGTAAATACAGTGTACTCTGCTCAGTTATCACAGGACACGGGGTGATCTCGCTCACTGTGTTCAATTACTGACAGTTCCCCCTTGCAACCGGCAGGAGAGGAGAGGCGAGGAGGGGAGCCGGCTGTGGGGGATGACGGGGGGCAGAAGAGAACATGGGGGATGGAAGAGAACAGGGGGGCTTGAGAAGGACATGGAGGGGGCTGGGGGAGGAGCACACAAAATAGCCAGGAATGATCAGTGCAGCGGGAGGGACAGCTGTGATCATCAATCTCCCTGTATAGCTTTTTAGCTGACAGCCACAGGAAGGAGAGAAGGAGAAGCATCTGTCAGCTAAAAGTCGATACAAAGGAGATCGGTGTTAATAGCTGTTCCCCGCCGCACCAATCATTCCCGGGTGTTTGCAAGGCGCTTGCGGGTGTGCGGGAGCCGCCGCAGAAATGTGGGAGACTTTAGATGTCTGGCAATATGTTTATTGCTGTATGTTTATTGCTGTGCTGTGATGCCATTTTTGTAAATGGGATCCCAATGGACTTTAAAACATATCATGTGTGATGTACTTTGGGAAAATGCAGTCTATCCTATTTTTGTAAACATTGTGCTGCATTTCAGTGTGGGGAAAAGAGGCATTTGAATCTTTGTTGGGATCTTTAAGGATATTTGAGAATTAAATATTTATAAAGCAGCAGAAGATGTCAGGGATGGCTTATTTTAAAGTTCCTTTACTGATTGTTAGGAATAATAACATTCTTTAGTGTCCATGGCTTTGGCACAATCACACTTTTAAGTACACTTCTACTTAAAGCTCAGCTCCTGACTTGCTTATGTGCTCTGCACTTACCGGCATGGCCAGGGGTCAGGCTCAGAGCCCAGTAGCTATAGCAGTAGATAGGCTCCCATCGACCAGCAGGAAAAGTACATGAGCAGTTCACCCTGGCAGATGACGCAGGCTCACCCAAGGTTCAGGGTCTAAGCACTAACTGGTATTCACCAGAGCTGAGATGGTGGAGATTGTTTTTTCTGTGTGCTAGTGTCAGGGTTGTTGTCCTCAGACTTGCCCCACCAGGAGGTGAGTAAGCGGGGGTCTGGTAGCAGCTATAGCAGGTAGAGATCAAGAAGAAGTGTAGTCAAAGAACAAGCCAAAAGTAGGTAACAAGTGGTTGCAGGTTGGAATCAAGAGCAAGCGCAGTCAAAGAATAAGCCAAAGGTCAGTATCAAGTGGTAGTAAACATACACACGACAGCAAGATTGAAAGAAGCAAGATATTGCCTGAAGAAGATAACAATAATATGCTAAACAGAAAGTTCAGAGACATGGCTTAAATCAGAAAATTTAAAGGAGAAGCAAAGAATTCATGTTTGATCAAAAACAAGGTACAAGGCAAGATTGTCCAAGGGATGAAACAGGGAGCTGTCCAGCACCTCGGGAAACACAGTGAGAAGAATCACAGCCAGACATTGCAGAGGTCCACAATCAGATCCAGGCCCTAACACTCCCATTTATTCCTATGGATTTTCCAAGAACCAGCTCGTCTCCCCCATGTGTGGGTTGCGGGTGGAGGCTGATCCCCTTTCCACCCTCCCGGCTACGTGGCTTCTCCCCAGCACTCCCAGGGACTTGCGACACTGGCCTACCTGCTCAGATGCGACAGCAAGGGGGCTCCAGTAGAACTCTCCCTTCAGAGCAGCAAAGGCACAAAAAGGCAGGCTGTAGTTAATGCTCTTTACTTAAAAGCCTCAATTAATCACATGGCTCCAATGGGTAGCAGACCCCCAACACAGTTAAAAAAGCAATATGGACTCTTAGTCCCAGGCCCTGGTGGTGACTGCCTGTGTCCCTACAATAAGGCATTCACTCCCTGTAGGCCTGCTATTCTCCCTGGGCTATGGAGGGGAGGGGCCGAGAGGGAGACCAACTCCCAAAGTCTTTCTCTGAGCCTGCACTGACCTGCTGTAGCTGTTTCTCCTTCTCTCTTGGGGCTAGGATGGTGAACCCTGGGGCACCTTACCCTTGCCTTTACTCTGCATGAAGGAGCAGAGGGTGAACCTTTTGAAAGCAGCATTGTCAGTCTGGGGGGAGGGGAGTGTTAGAGATGGACTAGTAGGTTTAGATACACTAGCAAATTAAAGCCAAACTCCAGCTAACACTTAATAACACTAATTTATCCTTTTCCTTTTGGGATAAAGATTTTACATACTTAATGAAAAGCTGATCATTGCAACCACACCTATCAGTGGTAAACTCTCTGTTAAGCTCCAATATAATAAGTGTTTGCTTTTAGATTTATTACCACTTTAATTCTGTTTAAAATTACACACAAAGAGAAGAATAACACATAGGCAACGTATATAGGAAACCACAATTAACCCCAAGTGGACACACTTAAATGTGTCAGGATCTTAAGGGAGCATTTTTAAAACTGCTGTCATTTAGGGTTAGATGGGTCCATAAAAGTTGTAGGTAATTATGTGCAAGCACCTCTAAGTATAAATAAAGAGAGGGGAAGTATTAGAACCCCAGTCAGTTTTTAATGATGTCTGTACCACGTCAGGGAGATTCAACCTCTCTATTTGTCCTGTTTTTCAATATTACGAGAGTCAACGTGGACCAAAAAAAAAATCTAATTTTTAGTGTTGTCATTAGCACAGGAATAGAGGGAAAATCTTCCAATGGGGGACACTAGTTCTGGTGACTGCCAGGGATTTCCTCACCTTTGAAAGATCCCCCCTCACTTCCTGTTTTGGCTATGGGGCAGGAAGTGAAGGAAAATCTCCCCAATGGGACACAGACAGCAAAAAAAAAAACAACTGACAGGGGTTAGAACCCTATCTATTAACAATTTAAAAAGGTTATGCCTTTAGCTCTACTTTAAGTTAATATTATTATTATTATTATTATTATTATTCACGATTTATATAGCGCCAACAGTTTACAGAGCACTTTACAATGTATGGGGGGGGGCAACACAAATATAGTACAATACAAAAGGTACAGGAGGGCCCTGCTCGTAGAGCTTACATTCTAAAGGGAAGGGGTGGTGGTACAAAAGGTAATAGCTGCAGAGAATGATTTGATGAGGGTGTGTACAAGGTATACATTTTACAGCAAACTAGCACTTTATATTATTACTCTATTAAGCCTTTCACATCTGTCTTATGTGCACACATCAAGGACAGTTTTGAAATAAAGCCAGTTCCAGGATGTCTTATTGAATGTGGGATGAAAGTTATCTAAACAGAGGGAGAACATACAGACTGCATGCAGATAATGTTGCAAAATAAACTCCAACCCTGAACTGTGCTGCAACATCTTGCAATTTAACAAAATTAACACAAATCACAGCCAGCTTGGCATCCATACCTTGCTGCAGTTAGGCAACTTGGTCATCTCTGTGACCTCAGCCTGTGACCTCACTGAAGGAACACTAATAGACCAATGAGGTTATCTCTATGTTCTATCAGCATCTCCCTTGTAGGGCGTGTGAAAACAGCACAACTGACTGCCCACATATGCTGCCCCTTCCTTTACAAGAGGCTTAAAGTGATACTACACAATATCTTTATTTTCCAAAAATAATCTATACACATCTACTGCTAAACTGCCCTGTATTCTATTTTTTTTTGCACATTTTATTATGTTACAACCTTATTCCGAAATAGATTCAATTAATTATTTTCCTCAAAATTCTACAAACAGTACCTCATAATGACAATGTTAAAGAACTTTGTTTGAAATCTTTGCAAATTTATTAAAAATAAAAAATGAAAAAAATCACATGTACGTAAGAATTCACAGCCTTTGCCATGCCATTCAAAATTTAGCTTAGGTGGATCCTTTTTCCACTGATCATCCTTGAGATGTTTCTACAACTTGGTTGGAGTCCACCTGTGATAAATTCAGTTGATTGGACATGATTTGGAAAGGCACACACCTATCTATTTAAGGCCCCATGGTTAACCGTGCATATCAGAGAACAAACCAAGCCATGAAGTCCAAGGAATTGTCTGTAGACCTCCGAGACAGGATTGTATCAAGGCACAGAGTTCTGGGTTATGCTAAAGAAACATTTCTGCAGCATTGAATGTTCCAATGAGCTTAGTGGCCTCTATCATCCATAAATGGAAGAAGTTTAGAACCAAGAGGATTCTCCTAGAGTGGGCCGTCCGGCCAAACTGAGGGATCGGGGGAGAAGGGCTTTAGTCATGGAAGTGACCAAGAACCCCATGGTCACTCTGACAGAGCTCCAGTGTTTCTCTGTGGAGAGATGAGAACCATCCAAAAAAACGACCATCTCTGCAGCACTCCACCACTCAGACCTGTATGGTAGAGTGACCAGACAGAAGCCACTCCTCAGGAAAAGGCACATAACAGCCCACCTGGAGTTTGCCAAAAGGCACCTGAAGGACTCTCAGAACACGAGAAACAAATTTCACTGGTCTGATGAAACAAAGATTGAACTCCTTGTCCTGAATAGCAAGCGTCATATCTGGAGGAAACCAGGCATCGCTTATCACCTGGCCAATACCATCAGTACAGTGAAGCATGGTGGTGGTAGCATCTTGTTGTGGGGATGCTTTTCAGTGGCAGGAACTGGGAGACTAGTCAGGATTGAGAGAAAGAAAAAAGGCAGTAATATACAGAGACATCCATGATGAAAATCTGCTCCAGAGCACTCTGGACCTCAGACTGGGGTTCATCTTTCAAAAGGACAACGACCCATGCACACAGCCAAGATAACAAAGAAGTGGCTATGAGACAACTCTGTGAATGTCCTTCAGTGGCCCAGCCAGAGCCCAGACTTGAACCCAATTGAGCATTTCTGGAGAGATCTGAAAATGGCTATGCACCAACGCTCCCCAACCAACCTGATGGAGCTTGAGAGGTCCTGAAAAATGATTGGGAGAAACTACCTAAAAATATGCGTGCCAATCATACTCAAAAAGGCTGAAAAAGGTGCTTCAACAAAGTATTGAGCAAAGGCTGAGAATACTTCTGTACATGTGATTCTTTTAATTTTTTATTTTTAATAAACTTGTAAAGATTTCAAACAAACTTCCTTCACATTTTCATTATGGGGCAGTGTTTGTAGAATTTTGAGGAAAATAATAAATTGAACCCATTTTGGAATAAGGCTGTAACATAACAAAATGTGGAAAAAGTGAAGCGCTGTGAATACTTTACGAATGCATTGTAACGTCTTCTAAAAGCTCCCTTTCTGCTTCACTTCCATTTGTTTGGAATGAGCAGTGCACATTAGTTGCGATCATGCTATGCACACTTTAAATCCCATAGTTCATAGTCCATCTCAGCAAGAGGTGGCTACTTTCCTACATACAGTGGGATCATGGAGAACAAACATAGTCATTTAGAGTAGAAAGTGACAATCATTCAGCCCTGGCAATACTGAGAATGGAATTTAAAAACAGAACCCCTACAATCTGCTCTACATGAAACACAAATAACAAAAAGTGAAAAAAATAAAAAAAAACAATTGTGTCCTTTTAATATATAAAGCCAGAATTCCATTAACCACTTGTCGGCATATATAAGTCGGCAGAATAGCACGTAGGTTACTTTGAAATTCCCGCCGTGCGCGGGACCTGCGGACTGGAAAAATTTTTTTTTAATATATTTTTGGGAGATATTTATTATAGCAAAAAGTAAAAAATAATGTGTTTTTTTCAAAATTGTCGCAATTTTTTGTTTATAGCGTAAAAAATTAAAAAAACAGGGGTGATTAAATACCACCAAAAGAACGCTCTATTTGTGGGAAAAAAAAGGATGCCAATTTTGTTAAAGCGACGCAGTGCCGAATCGCAAAAAGTTCTCTGGTCAGGAAGGGGGTAAATCCTTCCAGGGCTGAAGTGGTTAAAGGAAAACTAAACCCAAAAACAAAAATTTAATATATTGCAGCTTACCAGTCCTTAGATGTTGTAACTGCATTAGTATCCTTTTGCAGGCTAAAAACATTTTCAGCAAGTGCCAAAAACATATGGTGATCTTGCCACAAATTCCGTGTCCTTGTCAATTCCTATGAATTGAACTGGAAGGATAAAACAGTCTCACCTTCCTTCAGCAGGTGTAAATAGAGGCAAAAACACATTAAAAAGACAAAAATAAAGCTGTCCATACACGGAGCGAATTTTCACTTCATGTTTGACCCTGTCAGCACCCTCCTGAATGGCATCCTGTAAAGGATAAGTACAGCCAAAGCTTGTTTGGCTGTACTTCTATGGATCACAGGAGTGCAGTTCGTTTTGCACTCCCGTGATCCGTTTTCAGGCTGAAGTCAGTCCAGGCATCATCATGACAATGGAGTCTGGATCCGCCAGGTGCCTGGACTGACACCCATCTTAGCCTCTCAGTGAGCCGCTGTAAGCCTGAGCCAGCCATCCCCGTCTTTTATTGTCAATCACGCCAGGACCCGAAAAATAGAAACAATTTAAAAAGCCCCGCCTCCTGGGAGGCCTCCCACTGTATGCCTGCTCTGCACTTTGAAATTTCTTATATAGGCAAGGGGTGGGGCCACCTGGTCATGTGATGTCTGATATATGTCCCCCAGGGCGGTACCCAGGCCCCCATACCCCTTTTATAGCCAATTAATTGCATATACGCCTTCAAAATGGGTACTTTTGCTTTTCCCTGTTTGGCTTCTAAAGACTTCAAAGGGGTTCGCTGTTTGGTTGGTAGCAGAATTCCCGAACAGGGGGGCATTCTGCCCATACCTAACTACAGTGATTCCCAGCTTCCTCCGGGATCCCACCTATATGTTCTGTGCATATTTACATGGATCCAAGCTGGAGATTGCCATACTTAAACTTCAGCTTTAAACATATCATACATTCAGTACAAGAAATGAAGCTGTCAGAACTTGTTTGATTTCCTTCATTACCACATTTCAACATGCTTTAGCTGAAACTTTATTTGCATGCCATTAAAGTTAAGTAAATCTTAAATGGCTTTTAATAGTTACATATTTACATTTGTAGTGTCTTGTTTAATTACACACATGTCTACAAATGGCCCATTTATAAACATGGATGTATTTATGTCAGTATTACAGAATCATACATGCGGATGGCTAACAGTCCATTATCCTCTGTTATACTATTGAGAAAGAAAAGCTTATCCAGCAGAAATAAGTTTGTACAAAATAAAGGAAGTTGCAAAACAAGATATTCATGTGACTAAAAAAAAAAAATAGAAAAATATGCTG
The DNA here is from genome assembly GCF_037356315.1 of Lithobates pipiens. Taxonomy (NCBI): domain Eukaryota; kingdom Metazoa; phylum Chordata; class Amphibia; order Anura; family Ranidae; genus Lithobates; species Lithobates pipiens. The sequence continues at coordinate 85,410,340 of NW_027507903.1, read as the reverse complement.
TGTTCAAACCAGCGAGTCATTGCTATCGATTCAAAAAATAAGTCAAAGCAAACAGATGGGCTTTGTGAGGGAACATGAATCTATATTTGTTAATGATTAAGGCCAACACCACTAGAGTTCAGAGTTGACACAAAACATTTGCTCTCATTTGCTCCCTGGGTTTAATTTATTTTCAATGATAACAACATACATTTTATTGTCAAATGTATTGGGACGCCTGCCTTTACATGCACATGAACTTTAATGGCTTCAACTCTTCTGGGAAAGCTGTCCACAAGGTTTAGGAGTGTGTCTATGGGAAATTTTGACCATTCTTCCAGAAGCACATTTGTGAGGCCAGGCCCTGATGTTGGAAGAGAAGGCCTGGCTTGCAGTCCACTCTTATTCATCCCAAAGGGGTTCTATCGAGTTGAGGTCTGGACTCTGTGCAGCTCAGTCAAGTTCCTCCACTTCAGACTCATTCATCCATGTCTTTATGGACCTTGCTTTGTGCACTGGTCCAAATCATTTGGTGGAGGGGGATTATGGTGTAGAGTTGTTTTCCAGGGGTTGGGCTTGGTCTCTTAGTTCCAGTGATGGGAACTCTTAAGGCGTCAGCATACCAAGACATTTTGGACAATTTCATGTTCCCAACTTTGTGGGAACAGTTTGGGGATGGCCCCTTCCTGTTCCAATATGACTGCACACCAGTGCACAAAGCAAGGTCCATGAAGACTTGGATGAGCGAGTTTGGGGTGGAGGAACTTGACTGGCTTGCACAGAGTTCTGACCTCAAGAGAGGAGACTGCAAGCCAGGCCTTCTCCTCCAACATCAGTGCCTGATCTTTACAAATGCTTTTCCCGAAGGATGGACAAACATTCCCATAGACACACTCCTAAATAGGGATGAGCTCGGTGTTCGATTCAAATGCATGTTCGACTCGAACACCGGGCGTTCGTCTGTTGGGCAAATTCAGAACTGTGTGGACCGTTCGCACCAAATTCGTGTGGCACGAACGGCCCACAATGCACTACGCCATCGCAGTGCATTGCTGGCTCATGATTGGCCAAGCATGCACTGTGACCCCGCATGCTTGGCCAATCACAGCGCCGGCAGCGTGGAAAGCCATGATTATAGCTCAGGGGGTTTAGTACACGCCCCACACTATATAAGGCCGCCAGCATGATGGCCTTGTGTAGTGTGTTGGCGTGCAGGGAAAGAGCTAGATACGCAGGTGTGTTCTTTTCTCAGCCATCTGCAGGAGTTAGTGGGTGTTGTGTGCCTCCAGCGCAGTATACACCTGTATCTACCCTTTATTGCTGTTTCTCTCTAATATAGCCGTCTGCAGGAGTTAGTGGGTGTAGTATGCCTCCAGCACAGCATACACCTGTATCTACCCTTTATTGCTGGTGTTCTCTAATAAAGGCATCTGCAGGAGTTAGTGGGCGTTGTGTGTCTCCAGCACAGTATACACCGTGATCTACCCTTTATTGCTGGTGTTCTCTAATACAGACATCTGCAGGAGTTAAAGTGGGTGTTGTGTGCCTCCAGCACAGTATACACCTGAAGATACCCCTTATTGCTGGTGTTGTCTGTTGCATAGCTTGCATATTAGCCTTTAAAATGAGCACTTTTGATTTCGAATGTTCGAGTCCCATAGACTTTAATAGGGTTCTAAAGTTCGTACGAATTTTCAGTCCGTTCGAATGTTCTGGTGCGAACCGAAACACTCAAAATGATTTTATACTGTAGTATTTCACTATGTATTTGCTTTATGGGTTTTATTATTTTGAATATTAAATACATGGTAAGAATTACATATTTTAATATCATTGTACAACGTATAATTGATGTGGTAACAATCTGGGCTATTTTTTAGCACAAAGCATCATAAGCTTGAATACTGCCTACTGTTAGTTGTTAGTCCACCAAATATTGCAGAGCACAGTGGACTGATTCAGTCCCACTCTTGGATGTTTTAGATTGGGGAACAACAGAAATAAAGCTGTACAAAATAACGGAAAGTGCAAAATTTAGGTCAGAAATCTCTTCTCTTGGATGTCTTGGATAGGGGAACAGTGAGAATTCCATGCTATAGTTTCTAAATGTATTTGTATCTTTCTAAGTGAATCATAACACTGCAAAAGGTTAAAGCAAACCTAAAAGATCCAAGGGGGGTGCCATTGTTGACATTATTCTGAAAGTATTAGTCCCTTGGCTAATATGCTGACTCATTGGTAATAGTAATTTCTCAGGTTCTTAGCTGCAACAAGTCCAGATAGTTGGAGAATAGTTGGATGTCCTTATCTATATGCTTGACGAAAAAAACAAAACAACAAAAACAACTGCCCTATTTAAAGTGTGAGGTGTAAGGCATAAGTATAGGTATAATAAATGAAAATATGTATACAAAATATAATACTGTGAAGTAAATCTGTTTTTAAAGTAAACAAGTCTAAACACAATCTACCTTAAATTAACTTTCAGAATATGTGCTGTTTTATATTCTGAAATTTGAGGTCCTCTGACTTTTGTCCCCTTAGTTTAATGAATAAGATCAACAACTTGTTTTTTTCCCATCCATGTGATATGATATTTAAAGTGAACCTAACCATTGTATTCACTAAGCGAACATTTAATATGGAGAGTGAATAGTTGCTGCTTCTTTAGTAAATCACTCATAGCAACTCAAAACTGAGGCAAGGGGGGGTAACAATAGCATGGCTTCCATTATGTAAAATAAGGTTAAGTTGGCCATACATTATACAATTCTCTTGTACAATGTTCCTTGTTTTAGCAAAACCACAAGATATGAGGTCAAACACTTTCAATTTGCATGCAATGAGGCAGGCCCTTACACTACATAGTTGAAGGAAAATGTAAAGAAGATTGAACAAGAACATTTACTTAAAACAGTAGGTATCTATAAGCCTCACTTTCATCTCAAACCAAAAATATAAAGGATTTGTTCTTCATTACAGAATAATGGACAGATACATGCAAATCATTTATTTATGCCCCTTGGTCAACTATACATCTAGAACAAAAAAGGATGACCTTTAATGGATCCAAAACCACTAGGACTTTTTAGGGTACCATATAGTATAATTCCATTTAACTTTATACTCATATTGCATTGAGTATTTTGTTTATCGACATTATAGAATAGCCGACCGCCCACAGTATATATACATTATTACTTTGGTATTTAACCACTTGAGGTCCGCGCTATAGCCAAATGACGCCCCCAGCGCAGAACTAAATTTCCGGGAGGCCGTCATAGGGCGTCCTCCCCATTGCGCACTCCCCGTGCGTGCCTGCTGTGATCACCGAGTCACCGAGACTCAGGTGATCACGGATCCAAGTAAGCGGCCGATCCTGGCCCCTTACCATGTGATCAGCTGTCAGCCAATGACAGCTGATCATGCGTGTAAACAAAAGCTTGGTAATCTGCTTTTTTTTCTCATGCTGACAGCATGAGGAGAAAAAAAGACTTTCACCGGCTTATGCTCAAGGGACATCGGTCCCGAAGAGGAAGAAGGCACATCTGCCTCCTCCTCTGTGCCTGCAAGTGCCACCTGCCATTGCCACCTGCCAGTGCCCACAGTGCCCACCACTGCCATCTAGCAATGCCCATGAGTGCCACCTATCAGTGCCCACAAGTGCCACCTATCAATGCCCACAGGCACCACCTATTAATGCCCACCAGTGGTTCCAATCAGAGCCTCATCAGTGCCACCTAGCAGTGCTGCTTTTCAGTTTAACCTATCAGTGACACCCATCAGTGCCCATCACTGCCACCCATCAGTGCCCATCACTGCCAGCTATCAGTGCCACCTATCAGTGCCACCTATTAGTGCTACTTCTCAGTGCCCACCAATGCCGCCTCATCAGCGTACATCAATGAAGGAGAAAAATTACCTGTTTGCAAAATTTTATAACAAAGTATAAAACATTTTTTTTTTTTTTATTCAGTCTTTTAAAAAAATTTTTTACAAACAATAAAAAACACAGAGGTGATCAAACACCACCAAAAGAAAGCTCTATTTCTGGGAAAAAAATAAAAAAATTCAATTTGGGTACAGTGTTGTATGACCACGCAATTGTCATTCAAAGTACATCAACACTAAATGCTGAAAATTGGTCTGGCCAGGAGGGGGGTTTAAGTGCCCAGTAAGCAAGTGGTTAATGATTGGCTGACAATCATTCAAGGGTATTTCCTATATCACTAGGATAGAGAGGGTTAAAAAAGGGGGAGGGGTATGCTTGTATATCTAAAATGATGTACAAGTGAATGTGAAGGATGACATCACTAATGGAGCAAGGGAGGAGGTGAAATCCTTATGGGTAGAGCTACAAAGGGAGGAAACTAAGGGGAAAGTAATACTATAGTATGCTATAGCCCCCCTAACCAGAGGGAGGGGGGAGGCAGACCTCCTATCACAGTTTGGAATGGCGGCAAGGATGGGAAGTGTCATTATAGTTGGAGATTTTAATTATCCAGACATATCATCTAAAGCTCGCTATTTCCTAAATGTTTTGCAGGACAATTTCATGGGTCAGGTGGTAAATGCATCAACAAGAAACAAAGCGTTACTAGACCTACTGATTACCAACAATACAGACCTGATCACAGATGTGGAAATACGGGGCAATTTAGGAAACAGCGATCACAGGTCAATTAAATTTGTTTCAGTATAAATCACACAAATAGGAAACATAGGGGGATTACAAGGACACTGAATTTCAAAAGAGCCAAATTCCCTAAACCATGATCCCTGCTAGAAGATATTAAATGGGGTAAAATCTTAGTAACAAAGAACACGGAGGAAAAAATGGGTGTGCTTTAAGAGCATATTAAATAAGGGCATTAGCCAGTGCATCCCAATGGGAAATACATTTAAAGAGCTACTGTATTTTCCGCACCATAATTCACACTCTCCCCCCCCCCCCAGAAATATGGGGGAAAATGTCTCTGCATCTTATGGAGCGCACCCCCCGCCCGCTGTCAATGGTAATGCTCCCCGCCGGCGACTGCAGCACTCTCCTCCCTTTGTCCTCCAGCGATCGTATGTCACGGAGCTGGGTCTGTGTGCAAGGTCCTGCCCCCCTAGACCGGCTTGTGTGATAATAGATTCCGATGAGTGGACCTTCCACTTTAGGGTGGAGGTCCGCTTTAAGTATATAAATAGTAAAAGAGGGAGGTCACATCATGTTGGCCCCATAAAGAATGATGAAGAGAATCTGGTTACAAAGGATGGAAAGATCTCAAAGGTATTGAATTTATTTTTCTCCTCAGTCTTAACAAGGGAAACAGGGGGAGGTTTCAGTAATCAAAACTGCAAGGTTTATCCTCATGACACGTCACAGGAAGCACCCTCATGGCTAACAGAGGATAGAATTAGGAATAGACTTGAAAAACGTAACATTAATAAGTCACCAAGACCAGATAGTTTGCACTCGATGGTCCTTAAGGAACTCTGTCAAGTAATTGCCAGACCATTTTTTGCCAGACCAATTTTTACGAACAGTCTACTGACTGGAATGGTACCAGCTGAACTGGAGAAAAGCAAATGGAGCACCAATATTTAAAAAAGAACCAAGACATATCCCTTGGAACTACAGACCAGTTATCTTAACGTCAATAGTTTGTAAGCTCTTGGAGGTGATGATAAGGGATTATATATACAAGATTTTAGTAATAAAAATGGTATCATTAGCAGAAATCAGCATGGATTCACAAAAAATCGGTTTTGACAAACCAATCTATGAGGAGGTGAGCAGGCATCTAGATAAAGGAAGGCCTGTAGATGTGGTGTATCTGGATTCTGTAAAGGTATTTGATACAGTTCCCCATAAACATTTACTGTACAAACTAAGGTCTGTCAGCATGGACCAAATGGTGAGTACATGGATTGAAAACTGGCTGCAGGGGCGCGTTCAGAGGGTAGTGATAAATAGTGATAAATGGGGAGTACTCAGAATGGTGTGGAAAGTGGGGTCCCCCAGGGATCTGTCCTATTTAATTTATTCATAAATTACCTTAAGGATGGGATAAACAGCTCAATCTCGGTATTTGCAAGTGATACTAAAGCTAAGCAGGGCAATAATTTCTCTGCAGGTTGTGGAAACCTTGCAAGAAGATCTAAACAAATTTATTAGGTGGGCAACTACATGGCAAATGAGGTTTAATGTAGAAATATGTAAAATTATGCATATGGGAGGCAAAAATATGAATGCAATCTACTCATTAGGGGGAGAACCTCTGGGGGAATCTGGGATGGAAAAAGGACCTGGGGGTCCTAGTAGATGACAGGCTCAGCAATGGCATGCATTGCCAGGCTGCTGCAAGCAAAGCCAACAGATAATTGGCAAGCATTAAAAAGGGGATTAACTCCGGGGATAAAATGATCATTCTCCCACTCTACAAGACTCTGGTAAGGCTGCACCTGGAGTATGCCATCCAGTTCTGGACACCGTATTCAGGAAGGATGTGCTGGAACTGGAGAGAGTCCAGAGAAGGGCAACAAAGCTAATAAAGGGACGGGAGGACCTTATTTATAAGGAACGATTATGAGCATTGAACTTATTCTCTCTGGAGAGGAGACGCTTGAGCATGGATATGGTTTCAACATACAAATACAGCACTGGTGACCCCACAATAGGGATAAAACTTTTCAGCGAAAGGGAAATTAAAAAGACGTGTGGCCATTCACTAAAATTAGAAGAGAAGTGGTTTAACCTTAAACTGCAGTGGTTTTAGCAGGGAGCATAGATAATTTCAAAAAACTATTAGACAGGCACCTAGGTGACCTTCACATACAGAGATATACAATGTAATACCAGCATAAAAGCATACACAGGTTGGACTTAATGGCCTTGTGTCTTTTTTTTCAACCTCACCAACTATGTAACTATGTTAAGGCAGAAGCTAGCTGCCATAACCCCAGTATCATTTTTTTCTCTATGTGATTTGGTGTCTAATTGTAGTCACCCCAGCGGCACATTCACTGCAGGATCACCTTTAGAGGCGGCTTCCCGCCTCCCGTCTCTTCCCGTCACTTCCCGTCATTTCCAAGCTTACTGGAGTCATCCATAAGCCCGGAAACCGATCCGATGTGGCCGATGGCTATGCAGGAAGTTGAATGAGGGCAAGATAGCCCCCACTTGGCTCTATGCTCTTGGAGGACCAGAGCGACCTCTGAGGCCATGTCCGGTTCTCAGGTTGAAAGAAATGATTATTATTTTTTTTTTTTAAAGTCAAAGTATCAAAAAGTTGTTTTTCTTTTGCCTTTAAAGGTAAATGAGAGATCTGGGTTCTTTTTGACCCCAGATCTCTCAATAAAGAGGATATGTCATGCTTATTTCTATTACAAGGGATGTTTACATTCCTTGTAATAGGAATACAGGTGATAAAAGAAAAAAAAAAAATGAAAGGGACAGTGTAAAAATAAAAAGTAAAATAATTAAGAAAAAATAAATATTGCAGTGCAGAAGCGAATGCATACGTAAGTCAAACCCGCATATGCAATCAGTATTTAAACCACACATGTAAGGTATTGCCACAATTGTTAGAGTGAGAGCAATAACTCTAGCACTAGACCTCTTCTATAACTCTAAAAAAGTAACCTATAATAAATTTGAATGCGTCGCATATGGAAATTTTTAAGTACCGTAGTTTGTTGGCCTTCCATGAGAGTGCACAATTTTAAAGTATGGCATGTTAGGTATCTGTTTACTCAGCATAACATCATCTTTCACATTATACAAAAAAAGAGGGTAACTATTTTTTTTTTTCCAATTCATCAAAGTGTATTTTTCCCCAAAAAATTGCATATGAAAGGCACATTGCAACAATCACCATTTTATTATTTAGGGTCTCTGCTAAAAAAAAAAAAAAAAAAAATATCTTTTAAGGTGTAGGTTTGCTCTCTATTATTTTGTACTTATATCTAATATAAATCCAGAACTAATGCTGGCCATACACTATACGAAAAATCGGCCGAAATTCGGTCATTAGACTGTTCGTTCGTTTTTTCGGTTAATGGGCACAAAATCGATAATCGTTTGGATGCTTTTGAGACGAAAAAATTAAGGAAAAGTTTGGAAATGTTCTGCCGAACGAACAATAAATTGAAAGGTTAATGTGTTTCCCGTCCGACCTGTCTGCACTAGGTATATGTAAAAAAAAAAAAACATAATATTTATTTATTTATGTCCACTGAATGATTTATCGGTCATTACATGATGGCAGCATCGTTTGCGCTCGCGGCTGAATGTTCGTTTTTTTCGAAATTGGGTTCGCCTGATTTTCCGTATAGTGTATGGCCAGTATAAAGCACAGATACCACCTGATTTTAACCTCCCTAGCGGTAATCCTGAGTCTGGCTCGGGTTGGGATTTCAGCACCATAACCGGTAACCCCGATCCCTCGGGATAGCATCGCTGGATACAGGGAGAGGTTACTTACCTTGTCCCCTGGATCCAGCGATGTCCTCCGCGCTGTGTGATCGAGCCGTCCTCCGCTCGATTCACACAGTGCCCGAATGCCGCCGAGCTCCGTTCCCTGCGACCTTATGGCGCACGGGAGCGGAGATCGGTGCCAAATTCAAAAAAGTAAAAACACACAAAACACACACAGTACTGTAGTCTTACAGATTACAGTACTGTATAAAAAAATTACACACCCCCTTTGTCCCTAGTGGTCTGTTCAGTGCCCTGCATGTACTTTTATATTATAAATACTGTTTTTTCTGCCTGGAATTTGGAGATTGTCCATAGCAACCAAAAAGTGTCCCTTTATGTCAAAAGTGATTTTAGACCAACTAGAAAACAGCGATAATAAATTATAATCACTTCCAGAATTGAGTGATAGCGATTTGTGGGAAAATTTGTCATCAAAAACACTAGATCTAATGACAGAGACAATTCTGCAAATGAGCAAATTTCTGTGTTTTTAAATTTGATTACATTATTGAATAATTTTTATTATTATTTATTATATTATAAACTTTATCATACCCGGGATGTCTGCTAGACTCTGGTTTGAACAGATTTAAGAGAGTTATTCCTAAGAATTACAGGACTACAATATAAAATGCCAAATTTCCCTGCAAAATAATTGCACCGCTTTCAGCACCTAAAACCAGAACTAATCATACCGCCAGGGAGGTTAAAGAACAATTCAGACCGGCCGCCCTGAAGTTGTGTGAATGGAGCTGCTCACAGACAAACAAAGACTTGAGGGGCACACCCTAACTATGCATCACATTAAAGATGGTGCTGCCATAAGACCATACAAACAGAACAAAAGATTATGGTGCACACATACAAAAATATCATTTAAATCCTACAAGGCTATTTAAAGCACGTGAATATAATAAGCAAATAAGCTAATATGGGGATTTTGTAGCACCATATGGCCATACAGTGCTTAAGCCCACTACTGCGTCATAGTACCCCGTTTTCAGTGGGTCCTACACTACTCATAGAATGGAAGATCCTGCTTCTTAACTATGGGAAAAATACACTCCTCTTTATGGGAGAACTAAAAGGACTCCTACTATAACTCAGATGGACACTGATTAGAAGAACTGGTGGGGGATGGAGCCGGTCACAGTCTCCTGTAATGCAAATTGGATGCAGTGAAAACCTTATTTCAAACTTATTACAGACGTTTCAGGCTTGTTGGTCATTATCAGTACATGAAAATGTAAAGTGGTCATTTTTCATTTTCTATTAAGATGGAAGAAATAGGAGATTAATAACATCCTGAATTCTGATTACAGTGTATAGTCACCAGAATACCAAAGCATGCAGTGCTTTTCTGTTGTCTGTTAAGCAAGGCTCAATGCGCCAAAGGCTCAAAGGGGGCAACAGACATGTCTTGAATTTTTAAGTAGAGTAAAGTTCCATTCAATCCTAAACGACTTTGTGTTCTTCTCATGCCCCTCTGTCTACTTCAGATGAAAATGTGGCAAAGCTACTACAGGGAGCTAGTAAAGGCCCGTACACACGATACGAAAATCAGAAGCAAAACTTTGTCTGACTAGCGATCTGCCGATTTTCGAATCATTAGTATGGTGCTTTCAGCAGCCGATTCATTCGTTTTTTTCGTATGATAAAAGCTAGATGTGTAGACTATAACATTTTTGAAAACAACCTCCAATTTTCATTTAATTACTATGGTTTTGGTCCGAAAAAAATCAAGACTACGGATGCTCAGAAATTAAAGAATACGTACAAAACTATTCAACACATGATGTCACTTCTGAAGTTGAATTCTGTCGTACGAAAATTTTCGTATGGTGAGTAACCTCTTCACTTTTGACATGAGACTAGCATGCAACAAAAAATGGACGAACGTTCATCCGAAAATCTGATTGTGTGTATGAGGCTTTAGTCTTCTAATCTGACATACTAATTACTGGCTTGTGCAGTACCTATGCTGCAAGTAAAAGCAAAGAAAACATTAATAGACGTCTTCTTTTTCTACGCTCTTACCAGAAAAAGGAAAACAGCTGCCTTACACATAAGCACTTAGTAAAACGCACACATCAGCACAGTCACTTGTAAAGAAACAGGAAAGCAGCTGCCACTTACAATCAACAAACATGTGCCAAAAAACTCAGACAGAGTTTCCTTCGCCAGGCTGTTCTTTAGTTTCAGCTTGCCCAAACAGCTTGTGTCTTCCTGCATGGCTATCATACTGTACTTGCTGCTTCTCCTGCTGTCCTTGGAGTTGTCAGTTTCAGGCATTTTCTTCTGCAGGCTTTGGATCCCCATATAAAGTTTAACCCACGTTTGAAATTGTGAGCTCTGTGCATCAACTCCTGTGAAAGAACCGATTCATATATTGCCAAGAAAACCCTGTTCCTGTGCTGCTATTGGCTGGATACAACTACGCAGAAAAACAGCTCATCCAAAAAAATGTTCTAATTTTTTTTTTTTTAAATGTGCATCTCTAAAATAGAAGGGTGGAGAGCATCCAGTGTTCTAAACAAAAGGTATAATAGAAGACGTATTATTATTTAATCTGGGTTTTTTTCTAGCTCCAGTAATAACAGGCTTTTAAAAAGTTGTGGCATTGGTGATTTATGAATGTGAATATGTGCAGTATGTGTAGAGAAGTGGGGATTGTCCAGCGTATATGAAACGACTCATCCTGGATTGTGTTAATCATTACTTAGGAAAATGTCGTCAGAATAAACATTCACAGAACAGCAGATTATTCTAAAAAAAACAGAACGCAAACATTTTTTTTTACATCATTATCAATTGGTTTTTGAAATTTTGATTTTTAATTACAGACTGCTAAAAGAAACAACACTAATGCCATGTACACATGATCGGAAATTTGGCCAGCAAAAGACTGATGAGAGCTTTTGGTCGGAAAATGCAATTGTGTGTATGCTTCATCAGACTTTTGCTGGCCAAATTTCGGCCTAGAGTTCCTAGAGATTACTGAGAATATGACCTTGGGGGGTATGATATACATATCAATGCTGCTGTCTGCCGCTAAGTATATATGAATGCCGTCGCTATTTACATATGAATTCCGGTAATTTACATGTAAAAAGGTGAGTCATCTGTACACAACAATAGGGCAGAGCTGGGCAGCAATAGTAGCAGCACTTCACACTGAGATATTGGGACACAGTACAGGACTAAAACCTCAAGGAACAAGGGAATTTAAACCAGGATAGTTGGCAAGTATGAGGCAGCTGCTTTGGGCCCCACAACAATGACAGGACCCAGGGCAGCTGCCCCTTTTGCCCTGCCTTAAAAATGGCCCTGAGCGCACAGAAGCGCATAGTAGCACATGACCGTGCATTGCAGTATGCATTTGTGTTGGGGTGCTGTTGAAAAAAGGCGCTGCAACAGACCAAAATGTATAATGTGCGTTACTAAAGCCCAGTAGTGTGAATCCATCCTAAAGGAAGGATTTCCCTTTAGTTCATAGCTCACACCTTTCTGGTACAATTGATTTTAAAGGCAAAGCATGAAACATTTAAGGAGTTGTAAAGGCAGAAGGTTTTTTATCTTATATTCTATGCATTAACCACTTTCCGCCTCCATTTAACAGCGGCAGTATGGCTCCCCTGCGCGAATCGCCGTATTTGTATGGCGGGCGCTCTAAGGGGTACAGATACGGGCACCCGCGATCGCTCCTGACAGAGCCAGAACGGGGATGTGTGTGTGTAAACACACAAATCCTGCTTCTGTCAGGGGAGTAGAGACAGATTATGTGTTCCTAGTATTTAGGAACAGCGATCTCTGTCCTCCCCCAGTCAGTCCCACCCCCCCCCCCACAGTTGGAACACACACTGAGGGAACACATTTAACCCCTTGATCTCCCCCTAGTGTTAAACCCTTCCCTGCCACTGCTACTTATATAGTAATCAGTGGCTATTTATAACTCTGATTGCTGTATAAAGGTCAATGATCCCAAAAAAGTGTCAAAAGGGTCAGATCTGTCCCCCGCAATGTGTTTTTATTTTTTTGGGGGTTATTTATTATAGCAAAAAGTACAAAATAATGTGTTTTTTTTCAAAATTGTCACTCTTTTTTTGTTTATAGTACAAAAAATAAAAATCAAAGATCAAAAACTACCAAAAGAAATCTCTATTTGTGGGGGGGGGAGGACATAAATTTTGTTTTGGTACAGTGTTGCATGACTGCACAATTGTCAGTTAAAATTACGCAGTGCTGTATCGCAAAAAATGGCCTGGTCAGGAAGGGGGCAAATTCTTCGGAGGCTGAAGTGGTTAAGATAAAAAAATTCTGTGTGTAGCAGCCTCCAAAGCACCACCTAATTACTTACCAGAGTTCCATATCTCACCAGCGATATCCATGACTGTCTTAGCCGTCAGTTACTTTCCTCCTGATTGGCTGTGAGACAGCAGCGGCACCATTGACTCCTGCTACTGTCAATCAAAGGCAGTTATCCAATCAAGGGAGAGAGGGGGCGGGGGCGGAGCTCCATGCTGAGCTGTGACTTGGCTTGGGTGCCCCCATAGAAAGCTGATTGCTGTGGGCTCACTTGACAGGAGGGAGGGGCCAGGATAGCTGAAGAGGGACCTGAGAAGAGGAGCTCTGTGCAAAACCAACTGCATAGAGGAGGTAAGTATGTATGGTTTGCTATTTAAAATAAATAAACAAGACTTTGCAATCATTTTAAGGTCTTTAAGGTCTCATACACGCTGCCACTGTACAGTCTTAGTTTGTAAATGATAGTCAGAAAGTAATACTAAACCCTTAGCTGTTATAGATATATCTGTCTTGGAAAATTGTAACTGGGCATTAATCAATTATTTACCACAATGCCACTATAGATTGACATTTACCTTAATTACCTGGGGCAGCATCCAACCCCTTCCGTGCAGCTTCCCCCTGAATTTCCAGTTGGGGAGCATGAGCTCTGCATGTACAAAACCTCCTGGGGACTACATATCCCATAATTCCTAGCACAGCTACTTATGTGCACTGGTGCCATAATGCCATTATTCTTTTATTTTTTGGCTTCCTGTGTTTTTATAGTGCAGGAAGCAGAAGCAGTTGTTCTGTGAGTGTGCATATAAGGGTGAAGACCATGTATGAAATTGTGTGTAAAAAGCCAAACTTTTTTTTTTCATTTTTGATAGAGAGGGGCACAGTTATGATCCCCTCAGCCCCCCCCCCCCCTTTCCCTTTTTAGACATTTGTCATGGGGACAAGTTTACCCCTTTACAAGAATTCTCCTCTATTCTTGTTACTGCAAACACTCAATAATGGGGTTTTCTATTACATTCAGTACCAGAAACAATAGTCACCAGGACACGTGTAAAGTGGTTACAGACAAATAAAAAGCACACAGGAGTTTTAACTCGTCCCTATTCTATCTATAAATCAAAATGAGAGTTTTGGCTTTACATTCATGTTAGGCAATCTTTAGCTTCAGCATGAGATTGCTGAATAAAAATCATATGAGGAATGCTGTTTTTTTTTATACTTTATATCTTTATTAATTTATTTTTCATTACAAACATCACAAACAAACTTTCCATAAAAAAAAAGGGTAGGAACACAGTACTATTTTTACATATCCCCATCCCACCCTTCCATTTCCTACATTCATCACCTCCCCACTCATACACACCCACTCCTCATACATCCATCTTTATAAAAAGTACCATCATTCATTTTCTTCCACCATATCTTCCATATCCTATCAAATTTTTTAGTACCTCCTTGTCTTATATATGCTACTCTTTCTTTAAGGATAACTCTGTTCATATTTTGCACCCACTCTCCACTCGTTGGAGGTGTAGAGGATTGCCATTTCTGGGCTATAAGTTTTCTAGCTTGAAAAAAACACCTTAATTTTGCTAGGTTGCCATCTTTAGGTTCACTACTCCCCTTAATCCATCCCAGTACACATTCCACCGGTTCTATTTCTACTACCGTCTCAAAGACATGACTAACTATCCTCACCACCTCCCTCTAGTACCGATGTAACTTAGGACATCTCCAGAACATGTGGATCATGTCTCCTTCTATCCTTCCACATCTAGGAAAAACTGCATCACTCCTTCTGCCAAACTGGGCCATCCTCTTAGGGGTATAATATGCTCTATACAATAAGAGTAAATGTGAGAACTTTTGAGATGGGGAAATGGACACCCAAGGTGCCACCTCAAGAATCCTCTCCCATTGACCTTCCGAAATGTTACCCACATCCATCTCCCATTTTTTCCTATTTATTTGACCCTGTTTTTTCCCCTGGGATTCCTTACACAACTCTACATACACTTTAGATATTAATCCTTTCCCTGATTCTGCTCGGAGTAGGTCCTTAATTACTGGCATGTCGCTCTATACTATTGCTGCCCCCTCAAACTGCTTTTCCAGGGCATACCTAATCTTCAAATATCTAAAAAAGGACTTTTTCTGAATTAGAAACTGATTCCTTAATTCTTGGAATTGCTTCATTTTATCATTCTGATAGATTTGGTGAACAAAATTTATACCCCATCTTTCCCATTCCCTTACTTGTCCTATTTTTAGAACCTCGTCTAACTTATTATTTGCCCATAGGGGGGAGTATTCTGTATATCCCCTATATCCCAGTTTTCTTTTTGCTATCTCCCACACCTTTGTCATTAACCCTAGAGTAGGGACCTCCCGTACAACCATCCCTGCCTCTAACGCCACTACCAGTGGTCTTCCGAGCAGTTGTTCAAGGGGAGTTCTCTTTTTCCAACCCCCCCCCCCCTCTACCTCCTCTCCTGCCAAATGCTGTAACTGAGCTGCTAGGAAGTAGTTAAATGGGTGCGGGAGTGCGACTCCCCCCTCTTTACTTGGAAGCTGCAGAGTCTTTAACCCAATGCATGCTTGTCCCCCCTTCCACATCAGTTCTCTAAATATGGAGTCCATCTTATAGAACCAGTCCTTGTGTATCCATACTGGCAAATTGTGTAAAACATACAAAAGTTGCGGCAGAAGTATCATTTTAATAAGGTTACATCGACCTGCTGCTGATAGAGGTAGTTTCTTCCAAATATTAGTTT
Organism: Lithobates pipiens; assembly: GCF_037356315.1. NCBI lineage: Eukaryota > Metazoa > Chordata > Amphibia > Anura > Ranidae > Lithobates > Lithobates pipiens. The sequence goes on along the minus strand of NW_027507903.1, from coordinate 85,394,812 downwards.
TTTGTTTAAATTTAGATAGCAATGGGACCAAGTTTTTTACCACATATTGTTTAAGATCTTAGTAATGCAAATACCCAGATATTTCATCTCACTCACTATCTGGATATGCGCAGCTTCAAACGGTAGGGGACTATCCAATGGGTCTATAGGCAGTATGCAGGATTTATCCCAGTTTATTTTTAGGCCCGCAAGATGTCCAAAATTAGTTATTCTGTACATCACTTCCCCTATTGAGTGCTGGACATCACCGAGAAGCAGAAGGAGGTCATCTGCAAATAATACTACTTTCTCTTCTTCCTCCCCTCTCTTAAAGCCTTTTATCCTCATATTTGATCTCAGGGATATAGCCAGGGGTTCAATCGCCATAGCAAACAAGAGGGGGGACAGGGGACACCCCTGCCTCGTGCCTCTCTTCAGTCGGATCCCGGCCAAACTCTCATTATTTATTCTAATCCTTGCTTCCGGGGATCTATATAGCATTTTAACCCATTTTATAAATACTGGACCCACCTTATATTCCCTCAAGACTCTCCACAGATAGCTCCACTCTAGCGAGTCAAAAGCCTTAGCGGCATCTAAGGATAAGACAGCTCTCTGTCCGTCACCGTCCACTGGTATCTGGAGATTCAAAAAGACCCATCTTAAATTTATACTCGTGGATCTCCCAGGAATAAATCCTGATTGATCAGGATGAATAATTTTTCCTATCACTCCGTTCAATCTCCTTGCCAAAACCTTGGCTAGGCTCTTTACATCCAGATTCAACAGAGAGATAGGTCTATATGATGAGGGAGTCAGGGGGTCCTTGTTTTCCTTTGGTAGCACTATTATATTTGATTCTCTCATTGAGGCCGGGAGATCTCCTACTTCTATCGCCCAGTTAAGAGTTTTTAAGAGCTCCGGGATTAGCACCTCGCCAAAATGGCGATACACCTCCACCGGGAGGCCGTCTGGGCCTGGAGCCTTCTGGCCTGCCATTTCCCGCACTATACACTGAATCTCTTCCACCGTTATAGGGCCATCTAGCATTTCCCCGTCTTCTTTAGAGAGATGAGGTATTGCCAGTGGACTAAAAAATTTGTCCATTTCCTCCCTCAACTCGGCCTGGCTGGATTGATATAAATTCTCATAATAAGCTCTGAATCTCTCTAAAATATCTGTTTTATTTGTGGATATCCTACCATCTGCCATACTAATCCTTGATACCATGGACGGGGTTGAATTTGTTTTCACCAAGCATGCTAACATCCGACCTACCCTTTCTCCTTCACCAAATGCTAGTTGTTTCTGAAATATGGATTTATTTTCAGCCTTCTCTAGCATTATATGACGATATTCCTGCTGCGCTTTTAGCCATTGTCCCTGGTTCTCTGGTGTTGGGTTTTTTATATACTGGATTTCTGAGTTTACCACTCTCTCTGAAGCAGAATCTTCCCTTTCCCCAAACTATTTTTTAATTTTAGACATCTGTTGTATCAAAAGACCTCAAAGGTAGGCTTTTAATGTATCCCATACTAACCCCGGCGAAGCCGAACCTGTATTCAAATTTACATATTCTTTAAGTAAGCTTAACACTTCCTTTGGATCTCTCATAAGCTCCAACCATACGGGGCTAAATCTCCATCCTCTTTGTTGGTTTCTCTCCCCTATATCTAAGAGGGCCTTCATTGCTGAGTGATCCGATAAGCTTCTTGGCATATAGTTTATTTTGTTTACTAGTGCCACCGCCTCATCGTTCCCCATAATTATGTCTATCCTTGACAAGGTTGAATACGTGGCGGAAAAGCACGAGAAAGAGCGAGATTTTGGGTTCTGAATTCTCCAAAGGTCCTTCAGACCCATTTCTCCCATGAACTGCGATAAGCAGTTCTCCCTTATGCCTCCTTGCTGAATCCTCCCACTGGGGAATCTATCCATTATTTTGTCAATAACCATATTAAAATCCCCCATTAATATCAATGGGACTTCTGGCTTGTCCAGCACAAACTCAACCAAGTCATACAGAATATCCATAGTAGAAGGCGGTTGTATGTAAACATTGGCCAAGATCAGAGACTTTCCCTTTAGTTTACCGTATAAAAAATATACCTCCCTTGCTCATCGATCTTCACCTGAAAGCAATTAAATGAAACCCCCCTTTTAATAAGAATACTAACCCCCCCTGGAAAAGGAGGTATAACACGAGTGATATTGAATATGATATTCCTCCCACCCCAGCTGTGTAGTAGTAGCCTTTGTAAAATGTGTCTCCTGGAGAAAAAGAAGCATTGCTCCATGAGACCTAGCCGTCAACTTGACTGCAGTCCTCTTCTTCGGGTCACCCATCCCTCTAACATTCCAGGAATATAGAGTAAGACTTCTCCCCCTTAACACTGTGCGTTCACTCATTTATAATTATAATACCCATACCTGAAAGCTAATTTGTGTAACTCATCTTTGTCATTCCATTTTATGTGATAAACTTTTACCCTTTGTTTCCTCATAAATATATGTGCTTGCAACCCATCCTTGTTGTTCCATTTTATGTGATAAACTTTTACCCATTGTTTTATTATAGATAAATGTGCATTATATAGTGCTCCTCTCACTCGAATATGCTTCTTCCACACTTCTCCCATCTGCCAACCATACCTTAAACACCCTAGTCCCCTTTCTCTCCCACCATACCCCTCCCCCTTCTCCCACACTTAGCCCATCGCTTCTTTAGGCTTCTCCTGGGGCCTCCTTCCGTGACCTTTCCATAAACGCCTTGCCTGTAAATCACTCCACATCTTTTCCTTATACACTACTCCCTTCCCATGCCCCCTCCCCCACTACTCCCCTCCCCCCCAAACACCTCCAAACAAAAAAATTACCCCATGCAATTGATGTAAGAGGGGAGCACCCCGCCAACCCCTCCAACCCAGGGGGTAACATGCGTGGAGCTCTCCTCCCTCAACTCGCCCTCCCCCTCATACTCCAAATAGCATCTCACCAATTATCCCCCTCTTCCCCCCTCCACCACAACAAAAGCTCTAGAAAAAAAAAACGTATAAACAGACAAAGAAAAAAAATACTTATGAACCCGCATTCCTCTCCCCCCTCCCTCCAAAACAAGGAGGAGGGGGGGGGAGCAGAAGACTAATCAACCCAGAGAGTCCATCACTACTAAAGTCTCCGGGGATGGGTCTCCAACCACTCCTCCACACCCCCAGGGTTGTCAAATATTATAGTCCCTTCAGGAGCATTTATCCGTAATCTGGCTGGATATAGTAACGCATAAGTCATGTTTATTTGGTGGAGTTTCCTTTTAACTTCCCCAAATTCGGCTCTTTTTCTTTGAAGGTCTGGAGAAAGTCCGGAAAAATCGATACTCGAGAGCCATTGTATACAATCTTTCCCCTCTCCCTAGCTTTACGGGTGATAGTCTCTTTATCTTTAGAAAACAGTAACTTGGCCAAAAATGGTCTTGGGGGGGGGCGCCCATCTGTGGGGATCTTGAGGGAACCCTATGTGCCCTTTCAATGGTAAACGGTGATGAAAAAATATCCTGGCCAAACATATCCCTAAACCATTTCTCCAGGAAAGCTATAGGGTCTGAGCCCTCGCACAGTTCTGGCAAACCTACGATCCGAATGTTCTTCTTCCTCATCCTATTTTCCATTTCATCTAATTTGTTTTCCTGTTTAGTTAACTGATCTTGCATTAACCTGAGTTCCCGTATCACAGGAGCCAAGTCATCTTCAACTCGGCCCACCCGATCCTCTAGGGCTGTGGTCCTTTCCTGGATCCCTTGGATATCCTGTCTGGCGTACGTTAATTCCTCCTGGATGGAGATAAGTTGAGTACTCATTCCTCCCAGGGACTCTCTACAAAGGTTGACTGCCACCAGAACCTCTTTCAATGTTGGCTCGGGCTCTGGATCTAGTTCAAGACTTTCCTGTAGTCCCTCCTCTAGTGGCCCAATTGCCCCTTCTAGACTCATATCTTTGGCCTGGCCCTGGGAGTTTACTCTTTCGTCGTTTTCCTCCACAGCCGTTGGGGGGAGGCTTGACCCATGACTTTTCCTGGTGCCTTTAGCGCCTGATAGCCTATTAGTTTGGGCTTGCTGTCCCTGCTGCGGGCCCTTTGGGGAGATCTGACTAGGCCCCTGGCCTGGATTATGAGCATACTTTTCTAGTTTTGCAGCTGCGGCTGCTTGACTTGCTTTAGTCGCACGATGCGATGGCATGATAGCTTTGCTTATGCTCCAGGATAATATTCCCAAACTATATATGTATACTTGGTTTCTCTCTCACAGGAGGTGGAAAAGAAGCAAGGGCCAAAAAATAAAGGGACACACACAACGTAATTTAGACTTTATAAGGCACGTTCTGGTCTATACCAAGACCTCTCTAGCTCCAAATATATCCAAATAGCTCCGACTCCAATCAGTATGTTTAGGTGTATCAACAAGCACTTTAAAACAGGTTACAGTCCCTTTAAAGAAATGATTTACAGTTCTCAATACTCTTATGTGCGGAGAGTTCTTAGGCTTCAAGATTAAGGCAGTAGAAGAACCTTGCCCAGGCTTTCACGCCAAAGGGCAGGAGAAAAAAAATAAAAAAATAAAAACCAGACCAAGGGGTAGGAAGGCACACCCAACGTGGTTTGCACTCTATACGGTATACTCTAAGCTATACCGGGACCTCTATAGTACCAAATAGATCTAAATAGCTCCTGCTCCATCCGATATGTTTGAGAATATAAACAGGCACTTTAAATCAAGTTAAAATCCCTCCAAAGAAAAAGTTTACAGTTCTCAATACTTTTGTAAGTGGAGAGTTCTTAAGTTACAGGATTAGAACAGTGGAAAAGCGTCCAGCAGGTAAGTATATACTGTGGAAATTAATAGATCTCATCCATCTTCCTTCTCCTGTATATAATCATAAACACAGTTCACATAGATGATTCACACTCACCACCCTTCTTGGCAGTTCACTCTCACCAGTTCCTTGGAATTTCCTGTATGTTTCTCCCCTTGTACCTCTCCACTGCATGTACCAGGAGTTGCTCTCCACTTCCCCTTGCTAGTCTCATTCCTCCGGGACCCAATCCAGCATTTCCGTGGCTATCAGAGAGGGAGCCATCCCCTTCACTATATCACCCACCGCCGTCAGCGCCTTTACGAATCTCTGTCACTGCAACACGGCGTGGTGATAAACAAGGGAGGACATCCGTTCGTCCGGTCGGCTAAACGCTGATTTTCCTGGCCATCCTCCGTCCAGATCAAGGCATGTAGACCGGCAGGTCAGCGAGGTGAGACGCCGCACGTTGCGGTATACTACGGGCATGGAGGGGAGAGCGAGACAGCCACTCACTCACACGTTCGCAGCCTCCTCCTTCTCCATCCGGTCACGCCCCTCCAGGAATGCTGGTTTCTAGTTTGCGACACTAAAGTTATGATGATCTTTAATTTTCAAAGTTGAAAGGTTGCAGAAATTTGGAAAATGGATATCAACATACTAGAGTTTTGCATTCCCAAAGACTTGCGTAAAGGCCCTAATGCCACGTACACACGATTGGTTTTCCTGTCAGAATAAACTCCGAAGGTTTTTCCAACGAAGTTCCGTTGAAATGGTCATGCGTACACACGATCACACCTAAGTCCTATCACTAAGAACACGGTGACATACAGCACATATGACAGGACTAGAAAAAGGAATTTTCAAGACCCAGTGCACTACCCTTTGAGCTCCTTCTGCTGATCTCATGTTAGTAGAAGTTTGATTACAGACGATTTGAGCTTTTTCGGATCGTTTTACTGCTGCTCAGTTTGTGATTTGGTCTGCTCGTTACTGATTTTCAACTTGCTCTTCACAGGCCTTGCTGTTCTTCAGTACGTTCTGTTAAGTTCGTTCTGACCACCTGACCGTTTTGAAACCATGGTGCAGGTACGTACTCATTGTAGAGTTTGTGTTGTGTGGGGGCTTGGTGTTGGGGTTCATACTTTGACCCGAACCCAGTCCATGAACAGGGCGAGGAGAAGTTCATGGACCAAGAATTGGTTACTCCAGCGTGACCAATTCTCACACATGCCTTTGCTTCATGAGATCCAGGAGAATAATCCTGATGATTTCAGGAATTATCTCAGGATGATGGACCCTGTTTTTCACTGCGTGTTGGCTTTACCTGCATGAGGCAAGCCATCATTCCAGAGTAGTCGCCACGTTGCGGTACTTGGCGACTGGGAGAAGTCTGCAGAGCCTCAAGTTCTCAACAGGCATCTCCCCCCAGGCTCTGGGGATCATTATTCCAGAGACCTGTTCTGCCATCATTTAGGTCCTGCAGAAGGACTATATTAAGGTAAGTTTTCTCTTTTAACATCACATCATATGTATTTAATGTTTGCTAAAGTATTGTATTTATTTCATCATTCCCTAATTACTATGATTGGAATATCCTGTGAATATCCCCTTTATCCTCATGCATGCTGGAAGCTTTTAATGCTCCTTTTTTGACCTAAATGCATATTTGCCTTCACTAACCTCCCCAGCATGCTATCCTGGGCCCATATACACCTATAGCCTAGTCCTTTAACCACTTGCTTACTGGGCACTTAAACCCCCCTCAGTCCCAGACCAATTTTCAGATTTCAGAGCTGATGCACTTTGAATGACAATTGCGCGGGCATACAACACTGTACCCAAATGAAATTTTTATCATTTTTTTCCCACAAATAGAGCTTTCTTTTGGTGGTATTTAGTTACAGCTCGGAGTTTTATTTTTTGCTAAACAAACAAAAAAAGTTGCAAAAAAAAAAATCATGTTTTAATAGTTTGTTATAAAATTTTGCAAACGGGTCATTTTTCTCCTTCATTAAAGTGTGCTGATTAGGCGGCACTGATAGGCTGCACTGTTGGGCACTGATGGGCTGCATTGGTGGGCACTGATAGGCTGCACTGGTGGGCACTGATAGGCTGCACTGGTGGGCACTGATAGGCATAGTTAAGGCGGCACTAATAGGCACAGATAAGGCGGCACCGATGGGCACAGATAAGGCGGCACTGATGGGCAAAGATGGGCACAGATAAGATGGCACGGATGGGTGGCACGGATGGGTGGCACGGATGGGCACTGATAGGTACCACTGATAGATAGGACTGATGGGCACTGATAGGTGGCTCTGATAGGTGGCACTGCTGGGCACTGATGGGCGGCACTGCTGGGCACTGATGGGCGGCACTGCTGGGCACTGATGGGCGGCACTGGGGTGCAGCACCTTTGAGGCAGATTGTGGGCACTGCTGGGTGGCACTGTGGGCACTGCTGGGTGGCACTATGGGCACTGCTGGGTGGCACTGACGGGGGTCACTTACTTTTATTAAGTGGGGCACTGCAGGGGGCAGGTGGGCACTGTCAGGGGGCAGGTGGTCACTAGCAGGGCTGGCCATGATCGGGACTGATGTCCCGATCACGGCCGCCGGTGATCGGCTTTTTTTTTCTCCTCGCGCTGTCAGCGCGAGGAGGAATAATAGCCGATTACCGGCTCCGTTCTATCACATGATCAGCTGTCATTGGCTGACAGCTGATCACGTGATAAGGGGTCGGAATCGACCCCTTGCGCGGATCGGTGATCAGGCGAGTCTCATGGACTCGCCGATCACAGAGCGCGCCGCGCGCGCCCCTCAGGGGGCGCGCAGAGCGCTCGTACACAGGACGACGTCAATAGACGTAGTCCCGGAAAAGGAGATCCGCGCTGTAGCCGTCAATTGACTATAGCGCGGATCTCAAGTGGTTAAACAATGTATATTGTCAGCCCCATTGTACTGCTTTCCCCAAAACACACCCTAAAATGTGTTCAAATGTTATATGTGTCCTTAAATTTAGGCAGCGTGCTGGAGGCTTTTTTTTGCTACCAAAGTCACCTCAAACCCCCCCCCCCCCATACAATTTTATCAATGGGCCATCAGAGGGGGTGAGGAATCTGATAAGTGGGCCTTATACTTTTTAAATACTCCTTAAAATAAATGTTATATTGATATTGCGCAAGGATGTTTTTCTGTAATCTGCTTGCAATGTTATGTGCAAAAGTACTTATATTTTTTTTCTTGTTTGACACCACAATTTCCTTCAACGCCACAGGAATGGAAGACTGTGGCCTCCCATTTTGCTGACCATTGGGGTTTTCCAACTGTGGAGGTACTATAGATGGCAAGCATGTCCACATTGTACAACCACCCCATTAGGGGTCTTGCTATTATAAATATAAAGGGTTTAATAGTGTAGTGTTAATGGCGGTGGTGTCGGCACACTATGAGTTCCTCTATGAGGACATGAGGAAGAATGGCCAGATGTCGGATGGAGGAGTCTTTGCCCAGACGGAGTTTTACCAGCATCTCCCGACTGGTGGCCTGGCATTGCCACCTGATGTGGATAACATGGAAGGACCTTCGACTTTATTGCAGATGAAGCCTTTGGTCTGGGCGAGCACCTGATGAGGCCATTCCCTCAACGGGCCCTCACCCCAGAGAGGAGGGTTTTTAACTACCGGCTGGCCAGAGAGAGAAGAGTCGTTGAGAATACCTTTGGGATAATGGCCAGCCGGTTCCGCTAGTTTCTGACAGCAATCCATATGGCGGACTACAAAATTAAACATATCATCCTATGCTGTTGCATACTGCACAATTATTTAAGAAAAAATTCACTGAATTATATAGCCTCAGTTGGGCCTGAGGCCAGACTTATTACAGACAATTCCCTGATGGGCCTGGATACTGGCTATACTGGCTTGGCACCCGAAGCGCCCTTGAAGTTCGGAAGAAATATGTTAATTATTTTACGGGTAGGGGGGCATTGCAATGCCAGACAATTTCTAATTTTTATTAATAACATTTTCTTTATTGCTTGCTTTTCTTTTTGGCTGTCTCCTAGGTTCTCCTAGTGCGCTTGTAGTGCCAAGTGGATTTTACTTTAGTAAATAAGCCCCATTGTCATTGTAAACACTACTTAAAAAACTGGTATTGAGAATTTAAAAGAAGAAACCACACATTGATGTTTTTCTAAATGTTTACTCTGTGCACATTCACATGTGCGTTTAGAAAATTTTAAAAAACATTTTTTTTTTACAAACAGGCATGTTTTAAAACATAACATACAAACTCTGGAACTTACAAAGTTCAACGCATAAAAACTGAAGGCAATATCAGACATTATAGTGTCAAAAATGTCTTGATACTGGTGTAAACATGATGGGTTGATGTCACCCCTGTAAAAGCCAAATTTTGAAGATGCACACAAATTGGGAGTCCAAATGGGTAATGTCAACATGTGCTATCTCCCATCATAGGGGATAAATGGATGTGTTTTGGGAGTGCAACCTCTTCCTCTCACCTACTAGAGTTACGAGGAAGGGGTTGCACCCACAAAACATATACATTGAGATCCTCTGATGGTAGTTAGCACATGTTGACACACCGTGTGCATGTTAAAAATGTGGCTTTTAAAATGTACAATCAAAAACTTTTTTGGGGAGTCAAAAAAAAAAAAATCTGGATTGGATTGGGAAAAATTTATATTCTCCCCAACACATCTATCATGTTCTTCATTTTCTGTTCCATAATATTCAGTCTATTTTGAATATTGGCGATTTCTCCATTCCACTACATTATTTCCTGGATGAGCCTTTGGACACTGGCCCTAGTGAAAGGTTCTACTTCCTCTTCCACAACCAGCACATCACCTAAAAATTGGTTAAAAAAACATGTATTTAGAAATATGCAGGCATACATAGATTACCTGAAGCTGTGGTGTCAGACACTCACCTGTTGGGATGCACATCTCACCCACTTCCTCCACTTCGCCTTCCTCCAGATCCTCGAGGGGGCTTTGGCTGATTTGCAAATCTTACTGGCGATGTGGGGGATCCCTGGTGTCCTCTGAGTGGTGTCCTCTGAGCCTTTTCTCCCTTATGAAAATGAAACAAAAGGTATACTTAGCACACAGATATTTGAGTCCAGAAATAATAATATAAATATTGCTTGGAGGTGTTGTACAATTGTCTGTTTGGACAGAGATCCATGTTGACGACATGATTAATTCCCTTTTAACCAAGCTGGAATACTTACCTTTTTTGGCCAAGTTTCACAGACGGAGACACCCCAAGTATCCACTGGAGCATTTGTATGGGTTACCCTAAAAAATGTGCTATGGTGTCCCACACTAGTGCTCCTGAGTCCAGATGTGTAAACAGCTTCTGAGTGTCCTCTCTTTACATTTCACTTAATTATAATTATAAATATAATTATAATTATAATTTATTGTCCAAAGTTATAACAACAAGGGCAGAAGATTTAATAGATGGAAAGTTGACAAAATGACTGAAGGTCTGCTTTAACATCCGCAAGTTGTGAGATATCAGATACTAAGTGGATACCTGGGTAAGGAATACTGTCAGTGCTCCAAGTATAGGGGTAGGAAGTTTTAAGTTTGTTTTCCATATAGTGGGGTCAATTCCAAGGTCTAGAAGTAAAGATTTAGTAAAATTGATGTTATAATAGAATAGTTCACTGAATGTTGTAAGAATTTCATGGGTTGCTGGAAGAGAAGTTTCCGGATTTGTTAGAAAGATTATTATGTCATCAGTGAATACGTTTATGGGAATTTTGCTGAAATTTTAATCCATTAATTTGTGGTGATGTTCTTATAGCTTCTGCAAGGGGTTTAATTAATGCATTGAAGATGGATAGGGATAGAGGACAGCCCTGCCTGGTGACCTTTGAAATCAGGAAGGGATGGGAAAGCATGTTGGAGGTGTATACTCTAGCAGAAGGTATTAAATATAGTGCTAAAATAGCAGACATTATAGGTCCAGTGAAGACAAATTTCCTAAGAGTCTAATGCATATACTTCCAATAGATTTGTTTGAATACCTTCTCCGCATCCAGATATAGTAGCAGAGAAAGCTGGTAGAATAGGGTTTAGTCTATGGGTGTATAATTTAACATGGTATTTAATAAGGAAATTGGTCTGTACTTGGCTGGGGAAGAAGTCCTTCCCAGGTTTCGGTATTGTTGCTATGTAGGCCTTTAACATTTCAGGAGGGAAGAAGGCCGAGGTTATTGCAGCCGTGAACACTGAACACTGAGGAGAGATTTGGGGTAAGGGTTGTTTGAAATTGTTTGTAGTAGTCATTTGATAGACTGTCCAGTTCTGGAGATTTCCCCAGTGGGAGAGATCGGATAGACCTATTGATCTCCTGAGGAGTTAAGGGTGCATTAAGTGCTTGTAATGCAGTATTTGTGGGAGTAGGTAGATGGAGGGAGGTGAAAAATGATTCAATACAGGAATCCTGGGGTTGGGGAGTATTGGGGTCGTTCCTTAAATTATAGAGACTGCTATAGTAGGAGATAAAGGCGTCAGCAATTTCTCTTGGGTTTATAATTTTACGCTTAGGTTGTGGATCTAGCAAATATGCGATTTTGGATTGGGTTTTCTTAGTCTTAAAATGGTTTGCTAAGAATTTGCCCGCCTTATTGCCAGAGGAGTAATGCATTAGTTTAAGAGCTTTTACCTCCCTGGTGGTATGATTATGTCAGATTTTTGCATCTCAAAGCGGTACATTGTTTTGCATAAACATTTAGGCGTTTTATATTGTAGGCATGTAATTCTTAGGAATAACTCACTTAAATCCGTCCAAACCAGAGTCTAGTAGACATCTCGGGTATGATAAAGTTTGAAACATGAAATCATAAACTATAATATAATAAATAACTATAAATAATTATAACAAATAATAACATAATAATAATAACACTTATTCAACAATGTAATCAAAACAAAAACACGAAATTTGCTCAGTTGCAGAATTTCTGCTGTTGTTACTTTCAGTGTTTGATGACGAATTTCCCCATGAATCACTATCGCTCGATTTGAATTCACTATCGCTGTTTTCTAGCTGGTCTAAAACCACTTTTCACATTATGGGGCACTTTTTGGTTGCCCTGGGCATTCTCAAGTTTCCAGGCAGAAGGAATAGTATATATAATATAAAACTGCAGGCAGGGCACTGGACAAAGCATTAGGGACAAAAGGGATGCAAAATGATCTCAACAAGATTACAGTGTACTGTATGTGTTTTGTTTTTTTCACTTTTTTCGAATTTGCCACGGGCTCTGTCCCCATGCGTCATGGTGCTCACAGGAAATGGAGCTCGGCACATTGATAGATCGGCGGAGTACACAGCCTGCGGACACAGCGGGAGGACATTGCAGTATCCTGGGGACAAGGTAAGTAACTGTCCCAGGATACTGCAATGCAATCCCGAGTGTGGCTCGGCGTTAATGCTTTTGGTAATGAAAATTCACCTCAATCCACTCTCAGGAATACCGCCAAGGAGGTTAAGATGTTTTTCGTATTGTTCTACCAATAAAAGTAGAAGGTCAATGTGCAATTTGAAGAGGGTTTTACATGAAGAGTGAATGGGGTTAGATTTGTTTATAGACTCTAGGTTTGCAAATATCTCCCAGTAGATTGTCAAACTGCAATAACCTCTGTCTCCTAATACGAGAACACGTTTGTATAAAGATGTCTCTAATGAAGGCCTTGTGGGCACACCAAACAGTGAAAGGGTCAGTTTAACTGGAAATATTCTTGAAGATGTTTGCTAATATTGGTGACATTTTGGGATGAGTTAAATACTTGGGAGTTGACCCTCAGGATTAGGTGTACGTTCTTCCACTATTGATATGGAGACAGGCCCAAATAGCAAGTAATTGTGCTGCAAGTTTGAAAATTACTTGCTAAGCTCTTGCTAGACTTGCCAAGCTTCACAAGTTTGCTGCACAATTGCAGCAAGCCCACATTGCATGACTCCAGATCAACTTTATTTGGAAACATTCTGCAAGTCTGCTGCAAGTTCTGGTTCCATTATGTTGTGTAATAGTTATCCCACCACAGGGGTCACTGTGGCTGAATTTTCATCATTGCTTCCTGCTGTGTGTACGGTTTTCTTTAATTGGTGCTGGGGAATAGTGTACAGAGAGGTGAGGGGTATCCATGAGATCTGATATGGAGTTCAGAGAAGTAGAAATCAAAGCGTGACTAACCCTAATATCCCACTGGTAGAGCACAATTTGGAATGTTTTATTTTTTCCTTGTTTATATGCTAGCAGCTCACTTTAAACAAAGACCACAACAGGTCTAGTCGCGCTTTTAGGAGAGGAGAGTGGAGTGGAATGTGATTTTCCATAAAGGATCTATATATTAAAGCCTTGTGAGGCCAGCTGTGTCTTTCGAAGAGAGGAGAGTGGAACGTGAACTTCCATTAGGCGGCGTACACACGGGCGGACTGTCTGCCGAAACTAAGTTTGTCAAACAGTCCGCTCAAACTTTTGAATGAACGAACTTGCCCACACACGGCACTTTTTGAGCGGACAAATATGGCAAACTAAGTTCGTCGTACTAAGTACGCGCAACTTTTGAAATGAACGGACTCGCCCACACACGAGTGAACAGTCCGCTCATTTCGAGCGCGTCTCCAGGTAGGCGGGGCCCGCGACGGAGACGTCGCGGGCTCCGCCGCCTGGAATGAACTTAAAGGGGAACCCCAACGCCGAAAAAAATCGCCGTGGGGGTCCCCCAAAGTCCACAGCAGACCCTTGTCCGAGCACGCTACCTGGCCCATTGTCACTATATAAGTGGCCGCGCAGCGCGGCTCTGGCATTCCGGCCGGAGAGAGCGACGTGTCAACATCTCCTGGAGAAGAAGAAGAAGAAGAAGAACGGAAGGCGGCGGCGACAGAAGACCGGGCCACCGCCTGTAAAAGAGCTATAAGAAGGCGCGGTGGCCCGGCAGAAGAACCGAAGAGGGGGACAAGACCCCCGAAGTCGGGAGAAGAGGCCGGCGGCGGGGAGGAAGAAAGCCGGACTCCTCCGCTAGCAAAAGAGCTACAAGAAGATAGTGGAGGAGTCCGGCGAGAAGACCCCCGAAGACGGAAGACCCCCGGAGCTGTGCAATAAAATATTTTATCTCGTGTGTTGTGTTTTTTTTTGGGTACTTTTATTTTACAGGTGAATGGGTAGGGGTACATTGTACCCCATACTCATTCACATAGGGTGGGGGGCCGGTTTTCCGGGGGCCCCCTTATTAAAGGGGGCTCCCGGATTCCGATAAGCCCCCCGCCCGCAGACCCCGACAACCAACGGCCAGGGTTGTCGGGAAGAGGCCCTTGTCCTCATCAACATGGGGACAAGGTGCTTTGGGGTGGGGGGGCCGCGCGGCCCCCCCCTTCCCCAAGGCACCCCCCATGTTGAGGGCACGCGGCCTGGTACGGCTCAGGAGGGGGGGCGCGCTCGCTCGCCCCCCTTTCCTGGCCGGCCGGGTAGCGTGCTCGGACAAGGGTCTGTTGTGGACTTTGGGGGACCCCCACGCCGATTTTTTTCGGCGTTGGGGTTCCCCTTTAAGTCCATTCCAGGCGGCGGAGCCCGCGACGTCTCCGTCGCGGGCCCCGCCTACCTGGAGACGCGCTCGAAATGAGCAGACTTTTCTCCGGGCGGGAACAGTTCGCTCATTTCGAAAGTACAGCGGACTGGCCCACACACGGGCGGACTGTCCGCTCAAACCAAGTTTCAGCGGACAGTTTTTTCGGAATTTCCGAAAAACTTTGTTCGTCAAACTGTCCGCTGAAACTGTCCGCTGAAAGCCCACACACGAGCGGACTGTCCGCTGAAACACTGTTCAGCGGACAAAGTTGAGCGAACAGTCCCCGCGTGTGTACGCGGCCTCAAGGATTTGTATACCAAAGTGCCACTAGACCTGTTGTGGTCTTTGATTAACCACTTACAGACCGGACAATTTTGCTGGTCAAAGACCAGACCACTTTTTGCGATTCGGCACTGCGTCGCTTTAACTGACAATTGCGCGGTCGTGCGACGTGGCTCCCAAACAAAATTGACGTCCTTTTTTTCCCACAAATAGAGCTTTCTTTTGGTGGTATTTGATCACCCCTGCAGTTTATATTTTTTGCGCTATAAACAAAAATAAAGCGACAATTTTGAAAAAAACGCATTCTTTTTTACTTTTTGTTATAATAAGTATCCCCCAAAAATATATAAAAAAAAACATTTTTTTCCCTCAGTTTAGTCCGATACATATTCTTCTACATATTTTTGGTAAAAAAAATCACAATAAGCGATTGATTGGTTTGCGCAAAAGTTATAGTGTTTACAAAATAGGGATAGTTTTATGGCATTTTTAGTAATAATTTTTTATTATTATTTTTTTACTAGTAATAGCGGCGATCAGCGATTTTTATTGTGACTGTGACATTGCGGCGGACACATCGGACATTTTTGACACATTTTTGGGACCATTGTCATTTAACCACTTTCAGACCGGACCAATTTGCTGGTCAAAGACCAGACCACTTTTTGCGATTCGGCACTGCGTCGCTTTAACTGACAATTGCGCGGTCGTGCGACGTGGCTCCCAAACAAAATTAACGTTCTTTTTTTCCCACAAATAGAGCTTTCTTTTGGTGGTATTTGATCACCCCTGCGGTTTTTATTTTTTGCGCTTTAAACAAAAATAGAGCGATAATTTTGAAAAAAACGCATTATTTTTTACTTTTTGTAATAATAAATATCCCCCAAAAATATATAAAAAAACATTTTTTTCCCTCAGTTTAGGCCGATACGTATTCTTCTACATATTTTTGGTAAAAAAAATCGCAATAAGCGATTATTGATTGGTTTGCGCAAAAGTTATAGCGTTTACAAAATAGGGATAGTTTTATAGCATTTTTATTAATAATTTTTTATTATTTTTTTTTACTAGTAATGGCGGCGATCTGCGATTTTTATTGTGACTGCGACATTGTGGGGGACCCATCGGACATTTTTGACACATTTTTGGGACCATTGTCATTTATACAGTAATCACTGCTATATAAATGCAGTGATTCCTGTGTAAATGACACTGGCAGTGAAAGGGTTAACCAGTGGGTGGCAGTGTAGGGGTTAAGTGTTCCTAGGGGTGTGTTACTAACTGTGGGGGGGTTGGGCTTTCATTTAGTGTACACTGATCTCTGCTCCAATCACATGGAGCAGAGATCAGCGTCACTAGTTGCTAGTCAGAATGGAAAAATGTTGTTTATACAGCATTTCCTCCATTCGGCCGCTCCGTGAGACGATCGCGGGGATGCCCGAGGCGATCGAGTCCGCGGGTCCCGCGACCGGACTCACGGGGGTCCCGACCAGCGCGGGAGCGCGCCGCCGGCGGCGCGCCCCCGATGGCACGGCGGCAACGAATATTGGACGTACATGTACGCCAATATGCCTGCCCGTGCCATTCTGTCGACGTACATCGTCGTGCGCTGGTCGGGAAGTGGTTATACAGTAATCACTGCTATATAAATGCTACTAACTGTGGGGGGCTGGGCTTTCATTTAGTGAACACTGATCTCTGCTCCAATCACATGGAGCAGAGATCAGCGTCACTAGTTGCTAGGCAGAATGGGGAAATGCTGTTTACAAGGTAAATTTTTTAGGGAAATGGTAAAATATAGGTCAAAAAAGCTGAACTAAAAAGAGCTGTTTTTTTTTTCTACTTTTAGATTTTGCAATTTTTCTGACAATTCACCTCTCTTCACTTATTAGTGACTAGACCCGATAAAAACAGACACTTGGAAAAACTACAAGAAAAACTAGTGCCAAAGATATTAATGGCAGATTGAGGGATTAACTAAGATTGCTGTCACCTAAATACTGGTGAAATGCCAGCATAGCTGTGTGTAGCCTATTGCATTAGGGTGTGCACCCCAAAGATCAAACACACATGTGTGTGTGTATATGTGTGTGTAATATATATTACATAAACATACACATACAGACAATACACACTCTTATGGTAAAGCGGGTACAGTGGAAGAGAAGTACGGTAGCACTTCATGAATGGCAGAACTGGTCAGAGGGAGATATTTTCCATCTCCCTGCCTGCACACAGAGCAATAATGCTAATGCACTTTGAGTGATTAGGGTGTGCCCAGGCACACCTGGCACACCCCCTGCGCATGCCTATGATCACCAGTAAATTGGCAAGAAAAAAGAAGCAAGCAGCACAAATCTATAATCTCATAATCTGGTGATAGTGAACAAACTGCTATTAACCTGATTCCTTACTGTACACATGTGAAATGCATTCAATCCAACATTCATGTATGGGGATAGAGCAAGGGAAACGTGCATGGATCTCAGGGTTTCCCGAACCGCACTAGTGCAAAACTAGGTTAAGGAGTTAAAGATCAACTCCAAAAATGTTATTTTAATTTTTAGTAGAGTCTGAAATAGTCAACATTTCTGCCAGTTTTTTCCTTATGTCTGTGATTCCATTGCAGAAGTTTTCCCTCACTTCCTGTACCTGTGACTCCCATACAAGAAATGAGGGGTTCGTGCATCAGTGGAACATGAAACTATAAAAGGTAATGCTAAATGCTTGCCTGGTTCGCTATTGGAGAACCAGGCAAGTCAATCACTTCCCATCACTTGCTTTCCTAAAAAACAGAGGTCATATCCAAAACAAAATACATCTAAGCCATTGTACAGACGGTCGGACATTCCGACAACCAAATCTGTCAGATTTTGGCCGACGGATTTTGTTTGATGGATTTTGTCCGAAACTGTTGCATACACACAGTCGGACAAAGTTGTCAGAAAATCCGATCGTACTTAACGTGATGACGTTATTTCGTTAGGACGGGACTACGTTCAGGTTAGTAGCCAATAGTTTTGGTCTAGGAATTTGATCTGAGCATGCGTGCCACTTTGTCCGATTGGAATTCTCTTCACATGATCGGACAAAGTCAGATCGGATCATGTTGCCGGAAAGTTTTATAGCCCAGCTGGAAAATTGGTCCGTCGGATACTCCAATGGAAACAGTCCAATGGAGCCCACACACTGTCGGATTATCCGACAACATGCTCCGATCGGACATTGTCCATCGGAATGTCCGACCGTGTGTACAAGGGCTAAGAGAACACCCTTTAGGGCTTGTGAGATTTGTAATTGATTGCAATTGATGACTTGTCAGTTTATTGAGTGGATAGAATTTTTGCAAGACATCACAGTAACCCTAATTTTCCTTCTTACTTTTTGAATTAGCTTACACTCACACATGTGCCTTGCCCACTACTCAGAGGCTTCTTAGGATATGTGATATTTGGGAACTCTTCTTTATGTTCTTTATGTACTTCCTCTATTAGATTTGATAAGGTAACAGAGTACTTAAATTACAAAACCAAAGGTAACACATGAGATAATGATACATGGTAGTTAGGAATACTGTGCAAGGGGAAATGTGTTGCTCACTGGCAAACTTTCCTTTAACTATTGTAATCTTTGCTATAAATTATACTCTTCATTATTAAGAAACATTTTCATCCATACATTGCTTTTCATACATTGCATGATTAAAACAGGTCAATTAATGTTTAATGATAGACTAAACATTTAAATTGTAGCCTGTAACTTTGACTGTCCTCAGTACTCTACAAAACCCAGATTTAACTGGTAAATAATTTCGTCATTAAATTTAGTCAATACTTTATAAAGGAGGTATATGATTATGATGATGATTATGATGATCATTGTGTTAATTATGGTGCATGATTTCAAAATGCACAGTATGTCTTACTCGACTGACTCTGAAAATATGGTATAAGTCTAAAGAAGGCACTATTCATATTAAGTAAACATTATAAGATATGTTCATTTATGATAAAAATTTAAGTTAAGCTCTAATAATATTTTCTACTTGTTTCATTCAACTAAACTGATTTTTTTTTTACTTTTTAATATTGATTTTTTTTTTTTTTATATTGTGATGTGGGGCTTTTTCCAATCAATGCAGAGTTGCGATTGGTTATGTTAACTATTACCTGTATAAGTTAATTAGGTGGTCATTAAATGCTATGTAAAGTACAGTAGTAGCCTATAGCAATTAGATTTTGTTTTACTATTTGTACAATAAATCGCTATCAAAGGGTTTCTATTTCTTGAATGGCTATTTCATAATGGTTCATAAAGTAAAAAAGTTACAAAAATAGTTTGTTTTTGTTTTTTTACAATCAGGAGTGCTTTATTGAACTTCAACAGATTATAGAATCTATACAACAAGGTATACAGTTGACATTGTACAATGATGAGTGCGATATCCATAGTTAAATGTATGCATGAGCGAGCCAAAGGATTTCATTTGCAGTGATACAGCCCACTAGGGAGGAAAGGGGGGAAAAAGAAGAGGGGGGAAAGGGGGGGAAGGGAGCAGGGAAGAGGGGAAGGGGAGGGGGAGGAAGAGGGAGCAAGAGAGGGGGAGGGAGGGGGAGGGAGAGAAGGGGGGAGGGAGGAAAGAAAGACAGAAGGGGGAGGAAAAAGAGTGGGGGGGAGGAGAAGCGGAGCAGCAGATCCCTCCTAATCCACTACCCAAGGGCAGACCCAGTCCAGGGGGACCACACCTTGTCAAACTTACCAGGGCATCCCCTGCTTATATATGTTAACTTGTATAGAGGTAACATAGCATTCACTCTATCCTCCCAGGCAGACACCCTGGGTGGAACCGGGGATGTCCACCTTAGCAGGATCTCCCGCCTAGCATAGAAAAGGAGTATAGAAATGAGTAGCTTGCTATGGTGCAGCCTCTGGGCATCTTCCTGTATTCCCAATAAAGCAAGCTCCAGTGACGTGGGGACCGACAATTCCATGCGAACATTCAGATGTTCAAAGATCCCCTCCCAGTGCTGGGCATTCCCAGAACATATGGAAGAACGTGCCGAGATGCGTTCTACAACGGGGGCAATGCGGATCCCTGTCAGGGTACATTCTCGATAGTCTGACTGGAATAAAGTATACTCTATGGAGAAACTTGACTTGAATCAGTCTGTCGCCCGCTGCTATCATCGCCCTGGGACCATGTTCTAAACAGTCTTCCCAATCCTCCCTAGCGAGCGTCGGGATGTCGCTTTGCCACTCCTCCCACAGCCTAACCATTTTGGGGAGGTCCTTGGGCAATAGGATATTGTACAGAGCCGAGAGGGGCTTCCGCAAGTCACTATCAAACAGAAGGTCCTCCACTGGGTCCAGCTGAAGCGGGGGGGGGGGGAGACTGGAAACTGAGCCCTAGCTGCGTGGTGCAATTGTATGTAACGAAAGTACATCCACCCTGGGAGGCCGTACCTCCCAGCTAGTTGTGCAAACGACAGCAATGTACCTGTAGGCATTATATCTCTAGGTGTTGTTATCCCATACCTACCCCACACCCGTGGGTCCGGAACCATACGAAAATGAGGCAGGGTGGGATTACCCCAAAGTGGCTGAGCGGGAGACCACCGTTCAGTGTACGAGAACCTACGCCTAGCCTCAACCCACACCTTCAGTGTAGCCCTCGTTGGGATTGGAAGATCCGTGTAGGCCCTCGTCCCTCTGTACACCAGATCCTGAAGTTCCCACCTCGAACCCACCCGTGCCGCCTCCACACACACCGCAGCATTAGAACGGCTCCCTTCAAGCCACCAGTGGTCCGTAAGCAACATTTCTGCCCAATAGTAAACTTGCACATCAGGGAGGGCAAGCCCCCCCAGATGCACAGGGAGGCGCAGCGTGGCTTTGGCCAAGCGGGGAGTCGCCCCATTCCACAAAAAGGAGGTAATGCAACTATCTATTTCGCGAAAAAAGAGGCCGGGACCCACAATGGACTATTCCTGAAGACATACTTGAATTTGGGCAGCACCATCATCTTAAAGATGTTGACACGACCCAAAAGGTTCAACAGCAGCCCAGACCAGGACCGGAACCGGTCCTTAGCAAAGCGGAGTAGCAAAAATAGTTTAACTTATTTTAACACACGCTAATTCTATTTACTAGTACACCCTCTTTAAGAAATCTCATTTATAAATGTATTATCAAAAGGATATACAGTATTTGTGCATATAAATCACAAAATCTCAAAACTATCAATTTAAATGTCAATAAATAAGCTCTTCAAAAAATGCTGGTTCCCTTTTCCACATGTGAAACCCCTGGTGATTGGACGAGAACATTTATAACATCTTTTTATAGGATGCGCTTAATTCTAATAAATTGTCAATAAACTCAATTGCACTATATAATCAGCAATATCGCAAACTCTCAATATAGCCTTTGACACCCCTTTTTTTTTCCTCAGTACTCTACAAAATCCAGATTTGATGTTAAACAGAGCAAGAGAGACCCATCATAGCTCAGCACTACTTTTAATAAAAAGAAAAAAATAACATACAATTCATATAAACTGGTGTTAACCACCACACAGTAAATTTTCACTCACAGTTCAAATGATCCTGTGAACAGCGACAGATGCAGACATGCATGATGATGTCACAACCTATACCTAATGGGTTTTGTCACAGATAGACCTTCTTATAGGGATACCTGCCAGAAAAAGGCCAGCTTTCATGTGCCAAGTCCTTCTGGGATTGACTATTCCCTTATACATTTTGTAATTAATTGTCAATATTATAAAAAATTCAATGGCACTTGTAAAATCTCATATTTTTTATTTTTCTAGAATTCTCCAGTAGTGTATGTAGAGTTGTCCAAAGCCAAATTGTCGTAGATTGTGGTTCACAAGAAAAAGGCAATTAGTTTAAAAGATAAGACTTTGGGAGTACCAGTTTAGGTTTATCCAATCTCAAATTTGATATTCACAGTAGTAATAGAAAGGCAATGGTGGTAAGGGTGAGAAGATGGGGCCCGGGGAAGGAAGAGGAAAATGTGTAATATGTTTTATATCCTTATTTACTGTTAATCTTACTATTTTTTCTTCTTCTAGATCTTGTATATCCAGACTGTCAGAACTATACTATAAATATGTTATATCTTTATTACCAACAAACAGACACATTCTTGGGTTTATATGAATAATTAGAAAGATGAGTGGTACTGCAATAAAATTGCGATGAAAGCATAGCTTATATATTTTGTATAGAGATAATCTGTATACCTGTCAAACATAGTTTTTGAATAGCAGCATTAATTTTCATATCTCTTTGTGAAAACTTTATGGCAAAACGAATACAAACACAACTTTCCAACCAACGTATGTATACTGTATATACATTCTTGGGAATTGGTGTTGATATCTGGATCATGACTGCAGCCGTTAAACAGCCGCCCAATCACCTTTACAAGCAGCAGAAGGGAGCCCCCTCATCCTGTCATGCTCCTCTTTTTAGAGGCTTTCCTGTCCCACTGGAGAGCCTGGGGCCACTGTGTGTGGTAGTAATGGTTGATCATAGCGAAGAAGGAGGAATTACCATTTTCTGGTCATCTCTATGGTGCATGAATCCAAAAGCAATGAGGATTTCATCATTTTATCACTTCTGATTTTGGACTTTTGTTTACCGGCTTTAACCAGCTAGTATAGCAGCCAATCATAACAATCTCAGTTTGATCGGCTACTTTGGAGGGATGCTGTTCAATAGCAGTAAAGTTAATTAAAGAGACAGTGTCAATGATACACACAATAGTATAATAAATTAAATAAATAAAACAAATACAAATTTGAACCCCTTGATGCCACCTGTACACAGATATGTGGCCTCCCAGAAGTGGGTATTTATCCATGAGGATGCATATATGCGTACCTCTCCTCACCGAGGGCCCCAAGTCTCATACTAACGAACGGGATCCAGGACTCCCGGTCAACTGATTGCTGTGATAGCCTTTGATTGCTTATTACAATGATCAGTCACTGTGCAGCCCGCCCATGTGTTTTCTTTCTATTCTGAATGGAGAGAAAGATACACTGTATCTTCTTCTCCTTGCAGTGGAGAAAGATGTAAACAAAAATGTGTAAAAAAATAATAATACATGGAATAAAAACTGCTAGATCAAGGTTTGATCTAGGTCAGTATTAAGATTAGTGTTATGTCCCATACACACGGTTGGACATTCCGACCACAAAATCCGTCTGATTTTTTCCCATGGATTTTGGCCAAAACTAGTCTTGCATACAAACGGTCGCACAAAGTTGTTGGAAAATCCGATCGTTCGGAATGAGGTGACGTTCGTAACGTATGACGGGACTACATAGAGGCCAGTAGCCAATAGCTTTTGTCTCCAAATTATTTCTGAGCATGCGTGGCACATTGTGCGTCGGAATTCTCTGCGCACGATTGAAAAAAGTCTGATCAGATTTTGTTGTCGGAAAATTTTAGATCCAGCTCTCCATCAGAAATTCCAACAGAAAAAGTCTGATAGAGCCCACAAACAATCGGATTTTCCGACAACATAATCCGATTAGACTTTTTCTGTCGGTATTTCCGACCGTGTGTATGGGGCATTAGTCAAGATACGGGTCAAAGGTTGGGCTCAAAGGTTGGGGTGAAAGTTTAGGGTTGGTGAGTTGAGCTATGGAATTGTTTTTGTCTTGCATGTATATTCCATCCATGTGCTCCTTACTGTGAAGTCCAGTTATGGGTGTGGGCTGTGGCCAGTTTTTTGTTACTGTTAGTATATATATGGTCCAGGAACACACTGGGCACCTTCGCTGCCATTGTGCTCTTGATGGGTGTCCAGTGTGCTCCTTTGCCTTTAAGGGGGCTTGGGCAGCCTCCAGGCTCATCTGTCCCTCATCTATCCATTCCATGCATGTGCTTCCACTGTGGAGACACTCATACATTTCTAGTGTTAGGACTGCAAGCAACATAGGGTGCTGTGACGAGGCCTTGCAGCTTTCACATGCATTTGCAAATGTATGCTAACTAAACGCCTGCTTTTAACAGATGGTTAGACAGGTTAATTTGGTTGGTAAGTAGACTGGTTGGTGAGTTGAGCTATGGAATTGGTTTTGTCTTACATGTATATGGCCTCCATGTGCTCCTTAATGTGAAGGCCAGTTATGGGTGTGGGCAGTGGCCAGTTTTTTGTTACTGTCAGTATATTTTGCAAATGGACACTGTAGGTCTCACATGTATATGTAAATGATGATCGCACCACACATGCGAGGTACTGTTGCAAACATTAGAGTGATAGCAAAAATTTATGTCAGAGCTCCTGTGAAACTCTAAACTAGTAGCCTGTAAACGTTATTAAAGCTTCACCTATGGAGATTTTTAGGTACTGTCGGTTGTCACCATTCCATGGGCTTGACTAGAATATGAGCCCATCTGTTCAGATGTTAAAGCTAAACCAGAAATTAGTCTTTTAACATGACCCAAAGCACACTAAACAAATCCACCAAGAAATAGAGAGTTAGAAACGACCTTAATCAAAATCCTGATTTGATTCCCATTTCATTTTTGTTAATTAGATGATTAAAATGCATTTTTGCATGTTTTCTTATTCACATCTATCACCTTTATCTGTAGGCACTGTTTGAATAGGGATCTAATGTTTGCCTGTTCAAATATGTTAAGGAATATTTCAGCGCCAGTACTATTTTGGGGAAGGGGAAAGGGTTGGTCGTACCCTCTCCCTTCTGGTTAAAACGAACAACTCCCCTTCTGTGATTCCGGCAATTAGGATGTTAAACGGGGATCTCACCACTGATCCAACAGAGATAATGAATGTATTTGGCGATTATTATAAGTCCTTATATAAATCTACCAGAGGAGGGGGTGGGACAACAGTGGTCTACAACAAATAACAATCCCAACTCTGTCAGAAAAGGAAAAATAGATATGGAGGTGCCAGTGACTATAGAAGAGCTAAAATGGGCAGTGACAGCAATGCCCAATCAAAAATCTTTAGGCCCTGATGGGCTTCCAATGGAAATATACAAGCGCTATAGAGAAATATTGCTACCTGAGTTGCTGGAAACACTGAAATCAGCACTAGATAGCAGTAAACTTCCCACCTCAATGTTGGAAGCCAATATTACCTTAATACTTAAAGAGGGGAAAGATCAACAGGAAGTATCCTCGTATCACCCAATTTCATTGCTATGCTCTGATGTTAAAATCCTGGCCAAAGTCCTGGCAACCCGTTTAAATAAATGCATGCACAAGCTAATACATCCTGACCAGTCAGGCTTCATCTCCAACAGATCAACTAACACCAACATTAGAAGAGTTTTTTTAAACATGCAAATTCCAACTGATAATGTAAGCTCCAAGGCCTTTCTGGCCTTGGATGCTGCTAAAGCCTTTGACAGTTTGGAATGGGACTATCTATGGTTGGTGCTGGAGCGATTTGGCTTTGGTCCCTTTTTTATTAAATGGGTAAAATTGCTCTATAATGAGCCTAGAGCAAAAATTAGGATTGGGAGTGAATATTCTGAGACATTCCAGCTGGAGAGAGGGACGAGACAGGGATGTCCCCTGTCTCCCTTCTTGTTTGTTCTGGCAATGGAACCCCTGGCGATCATGACGAGATCACGTTCAGATATTCAGGGATTCCGGCGCCAGTTAAAAGAAGACAAAATTGCCCTGTTTGCTGACAACGTCTTGTTTTTCATTGGAGATATTAATTCTTCACTTAATACAGTATGGTGGGGGAGTTTGGACAACACTCTGGCCTGGTTATTAATTGGAACAAGTCGGCCTTACTACCATTGGCCTCGTTTGGTGATCAACTATTGCCTATAATCCCCTCCCTGAATGTGGTAACTAAGTTAAAATATTTGGGTGTTTGGATCTCTAGCGGTGTAAATCGCTATATCAATGATAATTTAGTACCATTATTGTTGAAATTGAAACAAAAGGTGGATATTTGGTGGCGCCTCCCTCTTTCCGTGGCAGGGCGCTGCAATCTAATTAAGATGATTTGGCTCCCGCAAATGCTGTATATTCTCCTTAACTCTCCAATCTGGATTAGCCAGAAATGGTTTAAGAATATTGAATCCCTATATAGGGATTTAATTTGGAAGAAGGGCCAAGCCCGGATTAGTTTGCAAACAATGCAGCTTCCTGTTAGTGAGGGAGGGATGGCAATTCCACATCTGAGACTATATTTCTTGTCAGCCCAGCTACAGCACTTGGGGGGTGGTGGAATTCTAGGGGTGGGGGAGCCACAGTAATAGAATGGTGTTAATGGAAGCCCCCTATAACTTATTAGTAGAAGTGTTGGAAGCAGACTAATCTATCCATAGGTGTCCGACGGTTGATTTAATGAGTAGAGTATGGCAGGCAACACAGGCACTAATGGGATATAATGGGGTAACTGAATATACCCCTCTATGGCATAATAAAAACTTAGCTGAAATAACAGGTATATAAAGACCTCGAGAATGGGAAAGACAGGGTATTTGCCGATTTATTCAGCTATACGAGGGCAACCTTTGAAGCCTTTTGAAGATTTGAGACAAGAATTTTATATCTCAAGTAAGGCGTTCTATAAATATTTACAGATTAGACATGGAATTCAAGCCCAATTCAGGTCCTTAACCATTGAATGGGTAAAGACTCTTTTACTCCTAAAAATAATTAAACTTGGTCCAATGAAAGATTTAATTTCCAAGCTATATGCTAGTCTGGGAGATATGATTATGAGTGGAAAGGGACTCTATAAGAGCAGAATGGGGTGGGTGAGAGATATAGGGCTGATAACCCTAGAACAGCGGGATAAGATACTAGAACAGGGAAGCCTGGTTTTGATATCCCCCTCACAGAGGGTTTCCAATTTGTTTCTTATTTATAGAGCCTATTACACCCTACAAAAAATGTTTACATTTGGTAGGAAGTCTAATGATGAATGCCCTTGATGTAAGGCAACAGGAGATCTTATCCATATGGTGTGGAAATGTCCAAAGTTATTTAGATATTGGATAGAAATAGTGGAGAGGATAAATACAATCTTTAAAACTACATTGAAACCCTATTAAGGCTAAGACTAAGATTTGCCTTCTAGGAAGCCTTGAGGAAGGTAGAATCTTGCCTCTTACAAAGGTATCAGTGTTGAGATGTTTTTGTACCAGGCGAGGAGATTAATAGCGCAGAACTGGCAGGCTAAGACCCCCCTCTCTGATGCTATGGACCAAGTCTATTAACTCTATGATATGGAGTGAGAGGGCGATGTACATTAGGCAAAATAACTTAACCAATTGCTTACTGGGCACTTAAACCCCCCTCAGTCCCAGACCAATTTTCAGCTTTCAGCGCTGATGCACTTTGAATGACAATTGCGCGGTCATACAACACTGTACCCAAATGAAATTTTTATAATTTTTTCCCACAAATAGAGCTTTCTTTTGGTGGTATTTAGTTACAGCTCGGAGTTTTATTTTTTGCTAAACAAACAAAAAAAGATGCAAAAAAAAAAAAAAAAAATCATGTTTTAATAGTTTGTTATAAAATTTTGCAAACGGGTCATTTTTCTCCTTCATTGAAGTGCGCTGATTAGGCGGCACTGATAGGCTGCATTGGTGGGCACTGATGGGCTGCATTGGTGGGCACTGATAGGCTGCATTGGTGGGCACTGATAGGCTGCACTGGTAGGCACTGATATAGTTAAGGCGGCACTAATAGGCACAGATAAGGCGGCACCGATGGGCACAGATAAGGCGGCACTGATGGGCAAAGATGGGCACAGATAAGATGGCACGGATGGGTGGCACGGATAAGTGGCACGGATGGGTGGCACGGATGGGCACTGATAGGTACCACTGATAGATAAGACTGATGGGCACTGATAGGTGGCACTGATAGGTGGCTCTGATAGGTGGCACTGCTGGGCACTGATGGGCGGCACTGCTGGGCACTGATGGGCGGCACTGGGGTGCAGCACCTTTGAGGCAGATTGTGGGCACTGTGGGTGGCACTGTGGGTGGCACTGCTGGGTGGCACTGTGGGTGGCACTGTGGGCACTATGGGCACTGCTGGGTGGCACTGACGGGGGGCACTTACTTTTATTCAGGATGGCACTGCAGGGGGCAGGTGGGCACTGGCAGGGGGCAGGTGGTCGCTTGTATTGCTGGCCGTGATCGGGACTGTTGTCCCGATCAAGGACGCCGGTGATCAGCTTTTTTTTTTTCTCCTCGCGCTGTCAGCGCGAGGAGGAATAATAGCCGATTACCGGCTCCGTTCTATCACATGATCAGCTGTCATTGGCTGACAGCTGATCACGTGATAAGGGGTCGGGATCGACCCCTTGCACGGATCGGTGATCAGGCGAGTCTCATGGACTCGCCGATCACAGAGCGCGCCCCGCGCGCCCCTCAGGGGGCGTGCAGGCCGCTCGTGCACGGGACGACGTCAATAGACGTAGTCCCGGAAAAGTAGGTCCGCGCTAATGCCGTCATTTGGCAATAGCGCAGATCCCAAGTGGTTAAAGAAGTTTGTAGGCTTATGGAGCCCCTGGCTAAGTGAGATAGGCTGTTCATTGTGGGGGGCGGCGGCAGGGCAGATAGAGTTCCCCCCCGTTGTTGCCCCACCCGCAAATCTCTTCTGTATAGCTCTTTTCCCACCTATACCTCGGGGTAAAATTTGGGCCTTTTCCCTCTCTGTCTCTGCCTCTCTTTTTTTTGGTATTAACCAACGAATAACTTGACTGGCATAATTTGAGACTAGAAGGCGTGTAGTAGGGGGATGGATTTGGGAGGATTAAGCGGGTAGAAAGGAAGGTATGAAAATAATAATAGCTTTTTTCTCATTTATACTACCTGTTGTATAACATCTTAATAATGTATGTTGTTAAGTTTGTCAATTTGAAATTTAATAAAAAGTAAAGAATTAAAAGAAAAAATGTTAAGGAAGTCCACATTTGCCACAGGGTGTACTTAGTTTTTCACATTACTACATTATACATTAGGGTAGACTACAAAATCTAGAAGGTATAAATTGCACATCCAAATCATCTTTGGGGGAAAAAAGCATACTTTGGAGCTCAAGGGGATTTGGTGAGAAAAAGCCTCAAGGACTCAAGTAGTTTCTATAGCCTTATTCCAAGATAGCAAGCAATTGAGCAGCAAGTTTGAAAATTACTAATTGCTAAGCTATTGTTAGATTTGCCAGGCTTCACAAGGTTGTTGCACAAATGCATGACTCCAGATCAACTTTCTATGCAAACATTCTGCTAGTCTTAAATAATCAGAAATATCCGCACTTAGGAGAGTGAACTAAAGCCTCCCTATAAAACTATACCAAGGTGAAGCATGTATACAAATTTACAAAGGGATGATGGCGCTGTTCTAAAAAATAATAAGTGAGCTATGTATACACTGAAAAGTATACATGTCCTATCAACACCTCTAAATATAAATGTGTATATGTAAACAACACTACAAAGTGCAAAGTACATAAAGATAATAAAGTGCATCAGATATAAAAGTGCATTGGCATATAAAGTGAAACTGCAATTTTTTTTTGTAAAAATACAAGTAGAAAAACAGCAATAAATTCTCAAAAAAATAAATAAATAATAATAATTAATTATATATAAACTAATATATATATATATATATATATATATATATATATATATATATATATATATATATATATATATATAATTTTTATTAATTAATTTATGAATTGTTTATGCACTTTATTATTTCATACACATCAGTTTATATGTAATACATTTTTTTGTAATTCTTTTTCAGTTAATTCCTTTGCAATTTAAGAAATTGTGTAAAAAGGTTGTTTGATCTTGTCTTCTTTGATCCTTTCTTCCACAGTCCCCAATATACAGTTGTGATCATAAGTTTGCATACCCTGGATTTATGATTTCTTAGCCATTTTTCAGAGACAATGAATGATAACACAAAAACTTTTCTCTCACTCATGGTTAGTGTTTGGCTGAAACCATTTATTATCAGTCAACTGTGTTTACTCTTTTTAAATCATAATTACAACAGAAATGATCCAAATTACCCTGATTAAAAGTTTACATACCCCAGTTCTTAATACTGTGTATTGCCCCCTTTAACATCAATGGCAAAAAAGCCTCCAGTTCCTGTACATTCTTGGTGATATTGAGGTTAGGAGACTGAGATGGCTACTCCAGAACCTTTACTTTATTCTGTTGTAGCCAATGACAGGTCGACTTGGCCTTATGTTTTGGATCATTGTCATGTTGGAATGTCCAAGTACGTCCCATGCGCAGATTCCTAACTGATGAATGCAAATGTTCCTCCAGTATTTTTTGATAAAATACTGCATTCCTCTTGCCATCGATTTTGACCAAATTTCCTGTGCGTTTGTATTTCACACATCCCCAAAACATCAGCGATCCACCTTCGTGTTTCACAGTAGGAATGGTGTGCCTTTCATCATAGGCCTTGTTGACTCCTCTCCAAATGTAGCATTTATGATTGTAGCCAAAAAGCTTAATTTTGGTCTCATCATTCCAAATGACTGTGCCAGAAGGTTTGAGGCTTGTCTCTGTGCTGTTTGGTGTATTGTAAGCGGGATACTTTGTGGCATTTGCGTAGTAATGGCTTTCTTCTGGCGACTCCACCATGCAGCCCATCTTGCTTCAAGTGCCTCCTTACTGTGCATCTTGAAACAGCCACACCACATGTTTTCAGAGAGTCCTGTATTTCACCTGAAGTTATTTGTGGGTTTTTATTTTCATCTCAAACAATTTTCCTGGCAGTTGTGGCTGACATTTTCGTTGGTCTACCTGACGGTGGTTTGGTTTCAACAGAACCCCTAATTTTCCACTTCTTGATTAGAGTTTGAACACTGCTGATTGGTATTCTCAATTCTTTGGATATCTTTTTATATCTCTTTCCTGTTATATAGAGTACAACTACTTTTTCCTGCAGATCCTTTGACAATTCTTTTGCTTTCCCCATGACTCAGAATTCAGAAACGTCAGTGCAGCACTGAATGAAGGATGCAAGAGTCTGTCAGGAGTCCACAAACTCATTGACCTTTTATACAGACACACTAATTACAAGCAAACATATCACAGGTGAGGATGGTTACCTTTAATAGCCATTCAAACCCCTTTGTGTCAACTTGTGTATGCTATCAGGTCAAAATGATCAGGGTATGTAAACGTCTGATCAGGGTCATTTGGGTAGTTTCTGTTGTGATTATGATTTAAAAATAGTAAATTGATTGATCATAAATGGCTTTAGGAGTGAAAGAAATGTTTTGTGTTATTCATATTCTCGGAAAAATTAATAAGAGATCATAAATTCTGCTAGGGTATGTAAACTTATGAGCACAACTGTATCTCATAATAATACAGAGGCTTGGGGACAAGCTGCACATGCTTAGTTTGATGCGTATTGCTAGACAGTTTTTTTTTTTCTTGGGAGAATGCATGGGATCAGCACAGGCCCAATTAGAACTTTCTAGACAGAGGGTCAGAAGCCTCTGTCTGTACAGTTCCCTGTAAGTACTAGTTTCCCCGTAAGAGGCATTGACTGGGACTGAAGGCTCTGGTCCCAGGCGATGCCTCTCATGGGGAAACGTGTCGGGTGGAGCAGCATTCCTTGACGTCACCACACATCAGACTACTGGCAAAATCTGCGGCTGTGTTATTACCATGATTTTCACAGTTTTCTTGAATATAAGTGCTACAAGTGCTGAACAGCCCATTCTCACTGGAAGGGAGCATTGTTTGGAGGTGCCCCGAGGAATGGACGATCCTGACTGACATTTGCATGAGCGCATATGATCTCTATAATTTGAGATCCAACTGTTCTAGTAAGCGGCACTAATTTTATATGAAAAAGGAGCACTGAGTGAACACTGCGTTCATTAATTTGCACATTTTGAAGCACTTTTGGGCTTTTATATGGTCATTCATTCATATATATGATTCTTATTAGGTTTAGAAACATATTCATTTAGAATTTTTGAATTCACATTATTTGTATTTTATTATTTATATTTGGATTACATGCTTATAATTTTTTCTACTCAAAAGGAATGAATTTCCTGTGTAATCAATCTGGCCATAGGGATTATAGATGCTTTATGGCCTTTATTCTTACACTGAAACTGGACTGAAATATTTTGTCTATTCACCAAGGTTTTGTGACTTGTAGATACTGGAGTAGGCACGTTTCCACATCCAGTTTGTGCAAGTTATATTCTTCACTCTGTTGGAGAGGCCTTTCTCAGTCATTCTGAGTCGATTCACTGCTGGATGCTGAATCTGCCCCTGAAAGAGAAGATCATCTCTACATGAGAGAGGAATTATGTCTCATACTGTCAAGTGCTGAACAATTATTCTGGTTCAACAATGAGCTAAGACAAAGACTTCTGCTGCTCATCCTGGATTTTCTTTAAGAAAAAAATGTTGAGGAGAAACACATAAGCAAGAGCATTGTCCCACTACTGATTAAGGGGAATTCAACCCCTCTGTAAGGTCCCTATTGTTTAACCACTTCAATACAGGGCACTTTCACCCCCTTCCTTCCCAGCCCAATTTTCAGCTTTCAGCGCTCTAGCGCTTTCAGTGACAATTGCGCGGTCATGCTACACTGTACCCAAATGAAATTGTTATCATTTTGTTCGCACAAATAGAGCTTTATTTTGGTGTTATTTATTCACGACTCCGTTTTTTTTTTTTTGCGATATAAGCGCAAAAAAAGCGGAAATTTGGGAAAAAAACAATATTTTCTTTTTTCTATTTGAAAAGAAATCCAATAAAATCAAATTTTGTCATAAATTTAAGCCAAAATGTATTCTGCTACATGTTTTTGGTAAAAAAAATTCCGTTAAGTGTATAATAATTGGTTTGTGTGATCACGGACATATGTACGCAAATGATCATGTACATATGTGTGCAGGTGATCACGTACATATGTGTGCAGATAATCATTGGGACATGTGATTTTAGTGGGACATATGTGGGGGACATGTTTTTATTATTAGGGACATGTGTTTTTATTATTTGGGGACATGTATGTTTTGGGGACATGTGTGTTTTGGGGACATATGTGGGGACTGTGTTTTCACTGTGTGGTGTGTTGTGTGTTTACACTACACTGATGATCAGTGAGTAAAAAGCTGTGAAAAGCAGCCCATACTCACTGATCATCAGCCGGCTGCAGCGTTCTGCTCTCCTCTTCTCAGCGGTGACTTCCGTGTGAGGAGAGGAGAGCCGATTGCCTAGCAACCGGCTGTTTGTTTACATCACATGACGGCCGTGATTGGACACGGCCGTCATGTGATCAGGAGGGCCAATCACAGAGCCCTCCTGCCGATCTGAGATGTGCCGTGTCCGGGTGACATGAGCACATCGGGATCGCGCCGCTGCGCGGGCGCGCGCGCGATCCCGCTGCTCCTGAATGACGTTCCTGAATGTCCTATCAGGAGCAGGCGGCTCCCACCCGCCGTATATATACATTGGCCGGGTGGGAAGTGGTTAAGAAAAGAGCTTTAGTAAAAGGGCATTTCCTCTCATGGCAGAAAGATAAATCTGAAAAGTGATCTATAAGATATTGGAACACCTCACAGCTTAAATATCATTCCTCTTGATCCAGGTCCCTGCATCAGAGAAATTTGTCACAGATGTTTTCTTTTCCTTACAGATGTATCACCTTTAAGGTGAAAATATGGTTCTCTGGCTAGGAGCAGATATTATGGCTTAATTCCCATAGCAATGGTTGTTCCTTAATAATGGCTCACAAACAGGGGCGTAACTAGAAATCACAGGGCCCCATAGCAAAATGTTGTATGGGCCCCCTCACCAAAAAAAAATGAACTAATGCCATTAAACAACAGACTACCACACCCATGTGGCACAGTACCCAGGCAACAGCTTATATTAATTTTGAACAACAAAGTATGCAGTATACTGTATGCAGCCCCTGAAGGGAACACATTGCTGAGCTCTAACCAATTTCTGTTCTGTTATATAAAATGAAATGGTTCAACTCACCATAATGCAAAATCAGTGGGATCCTTGAGCGTGTCACTTGCCATCATCGCCTGCCACCAGATGCAGATTGTAACTTGTCACACGTTGCGAAATGTCACCTACCACATGCTGCGGATTGTCCACTTGCCACATCCCAGATTGTCACTTGCCAAGTCACCTGCCACACATTATGGATTGTCACTTGCCATGTCCTGGATTGTCACTTGCCACGTCACTTGCCACACATTATGGATTGTCACTTGCCACGGCCTGGATTGTCACTTGCCACACATTAAGGATTGTCACTTGTCACATCACCTGCCACACGTTGCGGATTGTCCACTTGCCACGTTGCCTGCCACCAGATGCAGATTGTCACTTGTCACACATTGCAGAATGTCACCTGCCACATGTTGCGGATTGTCCACTTGCCACGTCCCGGATTGTCACTTGCCACGTTACCTGACACACATTACGGATTGTCACTTGCCATGTCCTAGATTGTCACTTGCCACGTCTCGGGTTGTCACTTGCCACGTCACCTGCCACACATTACGGATTGTCACTTGCCACGTCACCTGCCACACATTACGGATTGTCACTTGTCAGGTCACGGATTTTCACTTGCCACGTCACCTGCCACATGTTACGGATTGTCACTTGCCACATCCAGGTTGTCACTTGCCATGTCACCTGCCACACATTACGGATTGTCACTTGCCACGTCCTAGATTGCCACACATTACAGATTGCCACTTACCACATCCTAGATTGTCACTTGCCACACATTATGGATTGTCACTTGCACGTCCCGGGTTGTCACTTGCCACGTCACCTGCCACACATTACGGATTGTCACTTGTCACATCACGGATTTTCACTTGCCACGTCACCTGCCACATGTTATGGATTGTCACTTGCCACATCCAGGTTGTCACTTGCCATGTCACCTGCCACACGTTACGGATTGTCACTTGCCACGTCCCTGGTTGTCACTTGCCACGTTGCCTGCCACACATTATGGATTGTCATTTGCCACGTCATGGATTTTCACTTGCCACGTCACCTGCCACACGTTACGGATTGTCACTTGCCACGTCCCGGGTTGTCACTTGCCACGTCACCTGCCACACATTACGGATTGTCACTTGCCACGTCACCTGCCACACATTATGGATTGTCACTTGTCACGTCACAGATTTTCACTTGCCACGTCACCTGCCACATGTTACGGATTGTTACTTGCCACATCCAGGTTGTCACTTGCCACATCACCTTCCACACATTATGGATTGTCACATGCCACGTCCTAGATTGCCACACATTACAGATTGTCACTTACCACATCCTAGATTGTCACTTGCCACACATTATGGATTGTCACTTGCACGTCCCGGGTTGTCACTTGCCACGTCACCTGCCACACATTACGGATTGTCACGTATTTTCACTTACCACGTCACCTGCCACATGTTACGGATTGTAACTTGCCACATCCAGGTTGTCACTTGCCATGTCACCTGCCACACGTTACGGATTGTCACTTGCTACGTCCCTGGTTGTCACTTGCCACGTTGCCTGCCACACATTATGGATTGTCATTTGCCACGTCATGGATTTTCACTTTCCACGTCACCTGCCACACGTTACGGATTGTCACTTGCCACGTCCCGGGTTGTCACTTGCCACGTCGCCTGCCACACATTATGGATTGTCACTTGCTCTGCCACTTTCCTGCTGTGTCACAGAGTCAGGCAGCAGATTATCAGTCAGGCAGCAGAGAGATAATGTCATCTCTCTGCTTCCTGGCTGCCTGCACAGTGAGGGGGAACTGCACTGCAGGGATGAGAGGGCAGCGAGAGATGATGTCATCTCTATGCTCCCCCGCTCGTCAGCTCCCTGATTGGCCAGCCCGCTCACGCCCACTCTCTCACCAGCGGACCGGCCACTCTCATCTGCCTCCCACTATCACCCGCGGAGCCGCCCGCGGACCACTCGCGGAGCCGCGGACTACCCGCGGACCACCCGCTCTCACCTGCGGGCCGCCCGCGGACCACCCGCGGAGCCGCCCGCTATATCTCGCGGAGCCACGGCACCTATCCTCACCGGGCCCCACTTGACTGCGGGCCCCATAGCGCCCGCATGTGTTGCTATGGCGGTAGTTCCGCCACTGCTCACAAAGGTTACTGCTGTGGTGTGTTATGCATTTACTATATTTGAGATTAAATATCTCTCAGATATGATTTGGGTTAAATGAGAGTTCTTTGACCATGAGTAAAAGGTTTAACACAATAACAAAAATATATTGGTATATAGTAAAGTAGACCTAGACTAATTCACAGCAATCTATCTAACTGTACAGGAAAAGGGTAAAAATCATGGCTTACATGAAGGAATCCCAAGTATAGTCCTTAAAACATTAATCTACAAACAGTAGGACAGAAAATACATAAGACCAACATATTTAGATACAAGTACAAGGGAGATTTCCCATATTTACCATTCCCATAGAGGTTTCATTCATGTGACTGCTCTGCCATAGAATGTGTGTTCCCCTCCCATCTAGTGTGCGTATACCATTACAGGCTGATGCCTCATTGGTTGGCATGGCATGGCTCTGATTGGTGGGCTTTCCTATTCCTGGTTCAGGATTGACTAAATCTCCAATCCCTATACTTTGCATAAGTCAGCCCCCTTTTAATGCAAATATTTGGCACAAACTATTTTGAATGGGAGACTTAACTTGTAGGTATATGACATTCAGGAAGTTAAGTATTGATGATGGTTGACCCTCACTGCATATCTAAACATAGGATGCTTTGAAGTGAGTATGTGTATAACAATGAGGTTTGGGTCCGATTGCTTGTATACACAAGCTTAGGCACCAAATTTTGTGTCTAACAGACACTTCTGTGAAGCTATGTTGCATGCCCTCCATAGATATAAGCTAAATTAAATATATTCATAATTACAATATTTTACAGCTATTAATGGAGATTTCACATAAACTCATAAGGCAACAAGTGTTGTCTGAGAAGATTCTCATGTGGCGTAGGAAGAAAATATCTTGTTACCTTTGGATGGCTTCCTAGATTACTCTTAATATCTGCATTTGGAGGATC
Organism: Lithobates pipiens; assembly: GCF_037356315.1. Classification (NCBI taxonomy): domain Eukaryota; kingdom Metazoa; phylum Chordata; class Amphibia; order Anura; family Ranidae; genus Lithobates; species Lithobates pipiens. The sequence goes on along the minus strand of NW_027507903.1, from coordinate 85,357,941 downwards.
TTATCACTTGCGCTGGGTTCCCTAGAATACTTACTGTTCCACTGTGCCTCCCTTTCCTTGCAGGCTTGCATCTGACATAGAGATTGACAACAGGTGAGTTGCCTATATTTGAGCATTTGGTTGTGCCACATCCAGTATTATAGAAATAGAACATGACATTGAGAGAGATTGGGTAGTCTCATTTCCAGTGGACAAAGGATCACTGGACCTGTGCAGAAAGAGAGACGGATGCATTAAGATTTTATGAGGTACCGTTCCAGAGGTTTGATATCTGATCCTGAAGGGGTCTATTGTGGGCCTGTGGAGGAATGGTTTATTAGTCCATTCCTCAATGGTTTATTAGTCCTAGACTGACTCAGAATGCACTGTCCAAAAGAAAACGAGCATCGTATCGGGGCGGGGGCAGGGAAACAAAGCGGGCTTGCAGAATAATTATTTTGGGAGAGGCAGTCCTTTGCTATTGTTGGGGTCCTTTAAGAGTGTTGGTGTACTTAACAACAGTCCCAGTTAGCCTGCATGCGTTAAAATTACAACATAGGTACGGTATAGTCTTGGCACAGGTGCTAAGTAGATGTTGTTCAAATGCAGTAAAGTTTCAGTATAATGTGGTATAGGTTTGATATAGGTGCCTTGTTTGGCTTTAGCTCTTCCCCTGCTGGGCGGAGGATTATGGTGCAGCATAACATCAGTATCTCAGTAGAGGGAGAGAAGAATTAAAGGTGGGGGGGTTATTTACTAAAGGAACATCCACTGTGCACTACAAGTGCACTGCAAGTGCACTTGGAAGAGCAACCACTGTAGATCTGAGGGGAAAAGGAAAGAAAAATAAAAAAACAGCATTTTTGCTTGCATATGATTGGATGTTAGAAATCAGCAGAGCTTCCCCTCATTTCAGATCTTCCCCTCATATCCACAGCGACTGCACTTCCAAGTGCACTTGTAGTGCACAGTGGCTTTCCCTTTAGTAAATCAATCCCAATGTCTCCTTCTCCATATTGCTGTAGCCCAGCATCTGGCTACATGTTTCTGTATCACCTTTCAAATTGACTTAAATGATTACATTACACTTTTAAATGTTATTTAAAGAATACCATCTTCTTTACAAAAACAGATTCATGTGTTAACTATCACACTATGCTGCCAAGACGAAACATGCTACTCTGAAATCTGTAATGGCTGTTCTCTGTTGATCACCATACTAAAGCTGTATAGCATTAAAAAAGCTTGTGATGAAGTGCTCCATGCCAGGACTAGGGAATACGAAGACCTAGCTGCTCAACACAAACGTTCCCCACATCCTGATTTGTTGACTAAACTTGAAAAAGCACGTACAGAACTTAATATTTGTCTCACCATGAAGGCAGAGAAACATTTACTCTGGACTAGTCATAAATTTATCACTTGGCGGGACCTACCGGGTTTGTAAACTTACCCCTAAACATTCACATGTAGCTCTTCTAAAAATCAGACTTTCAAATGGCAATCTTTCCCAACATTCCCAAAAGGTTCTTCAGGAATTTCAAGATTTCTACACTAAATTATATAACCCATCCCAGGGCCACATTCCTGTTTCCATTAACAGTTTTTTGCACACCTTATCTCTGCCATCTCTCACGGAATCCCATAGAGAAATTATGGACCAACCCATTACCTGTGAGGAAATACATACCACTATTAAGATATTGTCATTAAATAAATCACCAGGCCCTGATGGCCTCCCTAATATTTACTATAAGAAATTTTCTGAACACTTGGCTCCTCACATGGCTCTCTACTTTAATTTCTTACGAGATGGCGGAAAAGTCCCTTTAGATGAAAATAGGGCATACATAAGTGTCATTCCAAAACCACATAAAGACTCCACAGACATCCTTAATTATTGTCCTATTTCATTGATTAATTGCGATCTTAAAATCCTATTCGCCCTAGCAATTGAACCCCTAGCTGTAGCAATTCAATCTCATCCTAATATACATGGCATACATTGTGGGCAGCGGGAGCATAAATGTTCCCTGTTTGCCGACGACGTTCTCATGTATGTCACAAATCCTCAATTAACCTTGCCTAATCTTTTGACTCTGTTCCACCAATTTTCCCAGATTTCAGTGCTCTCTTTAAATACCCAAAAGACAACGGCCCTTAATATTTCCTTACCCCCCTCAATGGTCTCGACCTTACGAAACACCTATAATTTTCACTGGACACAAAACTCCCTCCCATATTTAGGTATCCAACTGACACCCTTGATCGATACTCTCTATCGGGCAAATTATCCCTCACTTTTCCGCCGTCTCCAGGAAGACCTTCAACGATCGGCAGACTATACCTTGTCCTGGTAGAATTAATTCTATTAAGATGACTTTTCTACCTAGGTTACTTTATTATTTTAGGACTTTACCAATTGCGGTTTCCGAGGGGAGAGATACAGTGATTACAATCGGATGTCCTCTGTTTTATTTGGAACCTTGAATGAATAAATTGACACTGTACGTCTCAAACCAGTCTGATGGGCTTGGCCTCCCTAATCTACAAGCTTATTATCAAGTGGCTCAAATAACCCAACTTTCTTACACAACGGCCAAAGGATCTACACCCCTTTGGGTCTCTATTGAAGCCCTCTCGTGCCACCCTTTCGCTATAGATTCTTTAATGTGGCTCCCTAGCCATCTTTGACCTCCTATCTTGTGCCCACCCTGTCTAATTCATTAGCGGTCTGGGACAGAGTACGACATCGTAAGCCTCTGTTCTCTCCACATACTCCACTATCGCCCACATTTTTTAACCCTGCATTCTCTCCCAGAATGACTCCAATGCTATTCCTATGGTGGCTCAACAAAGGGCTTCTTAGGATAGGAGACTACTTTAATGGGGATCAACCGCACTTGTTGCAATATCTTAAAGACACACATCAGATGCCCTCCGGCAAACTATTTCGATATAATCAAATTATTTCTTTTGTACGATCTAAACTTAACCAGCTGGATGGACCCCTTGTACTTACAAATTTTGAATTATCTTGCCAAACGAAGGGCCTTCGATGGGGAAGGATTTCTACAATATACACTATCCTTACTGACCCGAATGCTAAGCTCCCTTACATGAAACAATGGGAACGGGACTTGAATGCCACGTTGGAATTATCAGAGTGCCAAGATATTGCCTATGCTTTATCTAAAATATCAATCAATACAACACTAATTGAAGAAAATTATAAAACACTTCTATATTGGTATTTGGTCCAGACCAGAGTCGCAAAGATTCACCCGTCTGCGTCGCCCACCTGTTTCAGGCATTGTGGCCAGATGGGTACAATGTTTCATGTTTGGTGGCAGTGCCGTGTGGTCACCAGGTTTTGGATTCGTATATTTAACCTAATATATTCTGTGACAGGGGTTAATATACTTAGATCCCCAGAACCCGCGCTTTTTCAAAAATACCTGATGAGGTCCCCAAAAAATTGAAAAAAACGAATCACATATGTGTTTCTTGCAGCTAGAATAACTATTGCTAAATACTGAAAGCAGTCGGTGGGGATAATCAGCGATGAGCAGTCAGTAAGATGATCGGACAGAACATATATCTCTATACTAACAGGGTTCTAGTAGAAATGGAGGTTCTAGTAGAAATTGATACAGGGATACCCTTTCCCTTCCCCCATCCTATCCTATCCTACCCTTCCAAATTTCCTCTCCCCCACCCTTTTTATTATTTTTTTCTCTCTCTCCCCTCTGTTCCTTACAACATACGTCTTTTTCCCTGTGCAAGTCATTCCTAATGCTATGAGTTAAAGTAGCTTATTGGGGGGCGCATGCGCGGCGCGAACCTGGATGGTCGCACTTGAGCGGAGCTCCGTCACAGCGGGGACACTATCTCACTCCCCAGGGCCGTTTAACACGCTGTTCGAGCACTTGAAGTACCTGCACCCCCGGGGGAAAGATCGGTGCATGCCGTCCGCCAAGTCCCGTCACGGGAAACCAGCACAGCGGTCCCTCACGAATTATCTCCTCAGGGCCCGGGAGATGGCGGGGAATTTCCAAGATGGCGCTGACCTGGGATGCACGCCGGAGCTCAGAGGCAGTCCTGCAGCCTCCCCTGCACATTCGATCAGGGATGGTGAGTACCCCTTACAACTCACTAAAGCGGACTTGGATGACAGCCTCACAGCCATGTATACAAAACTGGCGGAGAAGTTTCAAACCGAACTCCATAAGTCCACCAGCACTTTACAACAGGAGCTCGCTGTATTAGGGGGCAGAACTGATTTATTGGAAACTAAGCATGATGAGCTGCAGCTTGCATACTCTGACCTCCGCAGGGATCATGAAACCCTCTCTGAGTCTGTCTCCCAGCTCCAGGGCCACTTGGAGGACCTTGACAATAGAAACAGACATAACAACCTGAGGCTCAGGGGGGTCCCGGAGGCCATTACTGACCTAGCCCCTGCTGTGCTGAAGCTGTTTCAATCCCTACTGCCTGCTTCTCCTATCACTGCATTTACATGTGACAGACTACATAGAGCTTTGAGGCCCAAGCCCCCGGAAGACAAACCTCCAAGAGACATTATTTTGTGCCTCAAAGATTATTTGGCGAAGGAGGAGATCCTGAGGGCTTCTCGAGCCACCCCCAACATTACCCTGGAGGGGGTCAAGATCCAAATCTACCCTAACATTTGCCCGGCGACCCTAGACAAGAGGCGTAAATTTAAGGAAATCACAACTCCCCTGCAAGAAGCCCGAATACGGTACAGATGGGGATTTACATTCAAACTTCAGGTTATTCAGAATGGCACCACGTACTCGGTTACCACCCTTCAGGAGGGCAAGGAGCTCCTGGTCAAGCTGGGACTCATGGCGAAGGAAGACCTCCCCAGGATGCCTTCTACACCTCGCCCTTCGGCCATCTGGGCCTCCCCTTCCCCGCACAGAGACCGCAGGCGGCAAAGGCAAAACCTCAGAGCCCACCTCATGTGAGGGCTTGTTTTTTCATTTTTCTATTTAACCCGTTGGCCCAGTTTTTTTCCCGGGCCTGGGATTTGATGAGACTGGTGGACTGGTATATCGGCCAGATGTTTTTTTTTTGCCTTGTCTACAGTGCTTTCAACACCCTTCCCCCCTCTGGCCTATTGCGCAACTCTTGATGCACCTTTAGCTCTACCTAGTCCCCGCTGTGTTGGGATACAGGTCCCGCGCTTGTCTGTCCCCCCGCTCTTGCATCCCCGCGGGAGAGTGGAGAGTTGGGGTGAGCGGAGGCGAGTTGGTCCCTGCTCCTCCCACCATCTATCTCCTCTTAGGAGGATGAGAGTGTTGGACCCTGAGGTCCTACTGTTCAGGAAGGTCACTCACCTGACAGATATGGTTTATCTTTATGTCGGGATGGTCTATCCCCTCCCGACCCCAATGGTTTATTTGTTCACTATGTTTTTTATGGTTGTTTTTATTTTCAGGTACGGGACACTTTTCTGTTATACTGCTCGGTTGACTAATGATATGATCCTCTGGAGACACTTTTTTGTATTCTTTTATAGCCTTCTTCTGCAGTGTGGCCTACTGGGCTGTCCAATGTATACATGTGTATTTTTCACCCCCCCCCCCCCCCCTCGGGATCGGAGCTATATTCTTTTATAGGGTTATGCTTGCCCCTCTATATAATCGATGGGGATTAAGATAGTCTCACATAATGTTAAGGGGTTTAACTCCCCTCAAAAACGAAAGAAAGCATTCAGAGCCTATAAACAGTTAAATGCGGATGTGTTGCTTCTGCAGGAGACGCATTTCTCTACGGGTAATCACCCCTCATTTTTTGATAAGGCTTATTCGCGTGGTGATTACACCACTTATGCATCCCGATCCCGGGGGGTGGCTATTTTTTTCCGTAATGGGGTTCTGTTTAACATGGATAGAGTGTATAAAGACCCTGAGAGCAGGTTTATCATCCTTCAGGGTTCCCTGCAGGGTAAACAGGTCACTTTGGCAAATGTATATGCACCCAATGACTCACAACTTGCTTTTTTTAAGGCGTTCTTTCGGGTCCTAGATGGTTTTATTTCTCCTCACATGTTAGTGGGGGGCGATTTCAACTTGGTAGCTCACTCAGTGCTAGACCGTAGTAGGGACAGAGGCTCCGCTAACGCCTTTTCGAAATCTCTGAAAGCAATGCTTCTTTCCCATAATTTGACAGACTCCTGGAGGGCCCATAATACAGGGGCCAGGGAGTATACCTTTTATTCCCACCCTGATGACAGTTACTCCAGGCTAGATTATTTGTTTTGCTCACCGATTCTCCTGGCAAACTCCACTACTGCGACCATTCACCCCTGCCCATGGTCTGACCATCAGATGGTTTCCTTGGACCTGTCCCATATGGGCCTTAAGCCCTCAGTGGCGGGTTGGAGGCTAAATGAGGCACTTCTTTCTGACCCAATCTTGGTAATGCAGATTTCCTCCCACATTACAGATTATTTTGCTAATAATGATACGAATGAGGTGTCCCCCTCTATACTATGGGCTTCACATAAGGTAGTGGTTAGGGGACACCTGATTCAGTTGGCGGCAGAAAGAAATAGGCAGAGATTGGCAGACACTCGCAGACTCACGATCGAACTTGATAGACTTTATCATTTACACTCTCAAAATCACGACCCTGACCTCCTACAACAAATCAACTCGCACAGACTAGAACTTGACAGAATCTTGTCGGACAGAACGGAGAAATCTTTACGCTGGTCTAAGGCCAAGTTTCTGTTACACAGCAACTCGGCCTCAGCCATGTTTGCTAAAAAGCTAAACCAATCTATTCAAGCCCCTCACACATACAGGTTAAGAAACGCTCATGGCACAGTGGTTTCCCATCCCGCTGAGATTCTTAAAAAAATTTCTGGGTTTCACACGGACCTCCTTTCCCCCCCGGCCTCCCCTCCGGACCGGGCCCTCGAGACTTGGCTGGAGGGGATAACACTCCCTAGTCTAACACCGGAACAGATTCAGAATTTAAATGCCCCGTGCTCTGATCAGGAAATTTATAAAGTTATTAAATCCCTTAAACCCTCCAAAACTCCTGAGCCGGATGGATTCTCGGCCCAATACTATAAAAAATTTCAGGACTCCCTGACACCGTACCTCAGGGCCATGTTCGACCATGTCCTTGAGGGTAATACCTTTCGGAGGACATGCTGTTAGCGAATATGTCTCTGACTCCCAAGCCTAATAAGGATCACACTCTCCCACAGAACTATAGGCCGATTTCGGTTATAAACACTGACCTTAAGATTTTTGGGCGCATTTTGGCCGACAGGCTCTCTAAAATAATCACCTCTCTAATCTCCCCAGACCAAATGGGTTTTATACCGACCAGACAGATCACGGATAATATCAGGCTTGCCTTTAATGTCATACAGGATGCTGATCTATTTTCCCGTAGAGTTTTACTGTTGGGCCTTGATATCCACAAGGCGTTCGATAGTGTGTTATGGTCCTATCTAGAACTGGCTTTGGAGAAATTTGGCTTTTTAGGAGCCTTTGTTCACGGTTTCAGGGCACTTTACCACCACCCTCGCACCCGAATCAAGCTGCCAGGCTGTAACTCAGACTATTTTACTCTGGGTCGTGGAACCAGGCAGGGGTGCCCATTATCGCCCTTACTATTTGCCCTGGCCATAGAACCTCTGGCCCGGGCGATTAACCTCAACCCCAATATTAGGGGCTATGTTAAGGGGGATTAGGAGTTTAAGCTGAGCATGTATGCGGACGATGTGCTCCTGTTTCTGACGGACCCCGTTGTCTCCATACCTAACCTAGTTTCCATCCTGCATGATTTCCGGGGTCTGTCTGGTCTGGGTGTTAACCTCGCAAAATGTTCGGCTCTACCGATTAATTTTCCCCAACAGACTGCAGCACAGATTCAAGCGAATTTTGGCTTTCCTATGGATGGTCAGACCTTCTCCTATTTGGGGATTAAACTAGCAGCTTCTAGCCATAAAATATACCTTGCTAATTACCCGGCTATGTTTTCCCGCGTTAGACAACTGTTACACACCTGGGACTCTTACCATATTTCATTTCTGGGCAGGGTTCAGGCAGTTAAGATGTCGATCCTCCCTAAACTTTTATTTCTATTCAGATCCCTGCCCAACTATATTTCCCGCCTGACCCTAGAATCCTTACAAAGTGATATTAATAAGTTCGTCTGGCACAACAAAAAGCCCCGTTTAGGCAAGCATATGGTATACAGGAGCAGAGACAGGGGGGGTCTGGGTCTGCCGAACATCTGGTTATATTACCTTTCAGCCAGATTCCTCCAACTAGCCCAATGGCACTATTCCCCGAGGACAGTACCCTGGTTGCGCTTCGAGCGCTCCTCGGTGGCCCCCTATTAGCTCCCCGGCCTTCTTTGGAATAAATCCTTACATATAAAAGAGATCTCGGCCCTGAACTCAGTTGTGAATCAGTCACTTCGCCTGTGGTCCCTGTACGGTGGGAAATTCTCACTTCGTCCCCCCAACCCGAAGATGGCCTCCTTTATCGGGAATCCTGAATTCCCGGCTGCCCTCCATGATCACAATGGTTTTGCATTATGGACTAGGGGGGATCTGATCACCTACGGTTCCCTGCATGTCAGGGGGACTTTTCGGTCTTTCGGATCTCTCCGGTCCTCCCACGCCCTGCCTAATTCAGAATTTTTTTGCTACCTGCAAATTAGACATTTTTATAATACCTACTTCCCAAAGGCCACCTGGGGGGCAGACACCTTTTTTGAGAGACTCTGTGGCCCTGAATCTAGAGATAGGGGCGGTATCTCCATTATATACTTATCCCTTGCAGACGTGGGCCTCTCGGAGAAATCTGCGGCCATACTTAAGTGGGAGCTGGAGACTGGAGAGGAGGTCTCCCCGGAGGAGTGGACTCGTAGGATTTCTAATATGCATAAGTGCACCAGGTCCGAGGCGGTGAAGGAAACGGTGATGAAGCTACATACCAGGTGGTATTACACCCCTGTGAAAATACATACCTTCTTCCCCACAGTTTCTGGATCTTGTTTTCGGGGTTGCCCTGACTCAGGTACTCATCTCCATATAGTTTGGAGCTGGCCGGCTCTCAGGACCCTCTGGCAGAAAGTACAGGATAGGGTATCGGGGATCATTGGCACTCCTATCACGCTTACCTTCCAAATGTGCCTCTTCTTTGCTGATATCCCAGGTTCTACCCCCCCTGAACAAAAACTTTCCCATACCCTCTTTAGTGCAGTACACTGGTCGATTGCCTTATTCTGGCGATCGCCTACGGTTGCATGGGATCAGGTGCTTAAGAGGATGGCTGCAATACAGTTAATGGAGAGGATTTCCCATACAATTTTGGACACCATGCAGGTATACGACCTTAAGTGGAAGTCTTGGACCCCCTGAGGCCCTGGGCCTTTGGGCTGGGACAGTCTGGGAGTCTGCTCGACCCTAAACGGGGTACCGACCTAGTTCGAGGATCTTTTAGTCCCGTACCTTTTGGAGCACTTAGTTAGATATTACAGCGTAGTTTATGTTTTGTGCTATTTTTCTTGTCTTTCTTAGGTTTTCAATGGCATATCCATACTTATTCTTATTTGGCGTTACAGTCGCTACTCCAGTGCTCGGTATAGTGGGGGATGCTCTGACCCTGATTGATTCCTTGCTTTCCATAGCCCCACGAGCGATGACTATCAGGTTGGGTGGCAGGTACTTTTCAGACAATCTTCTGTTATGCACTAGAAAGCCTGTTACTCCATTAACGCAATCATTGTACTGTTGTCACTCTGTTTATTGTGATATGATGCTCATGTTCAGGAGCAATCAGTCGCTTAATGTATGTGCCTATTTTTTTCTTTCTGTCTCAATAAAAGTTCGTATTAAAAAAAAAAAAGTAGCTTATTGGGACAACCTGCAACCGGTCCCTAACTGATTAGAGATGTATTTTTTTGGGATTTTACAGTGAAGGACTTAACGAAAGCAAGGAATGAAAAGGGAAAAAAAGGGGAAAAATTTTATTATGTTTTATGGCTATGTTAATTGGCACTTTTGGCACTTATCTAAAGATTCTATGTTTCTGATTATTGAAAGAGTAGCACTACCTGAGGGTGCTCGATCTTCACTTCTGTTATTGTCACTTGTGTTTTATACAACATTGTTACCTCAATAAACATATTGAAATATAAAGCTGTATAACGTTTCTCAAATGCTGACGTAAACCAGAATATGACATTATTAGAACTTTCTATTACACCTCTCTTTAGCACTTAATATAGTACTAGTGCTTGTTGTAGACGTTAACCAGTTGGAGCTGATGCTCCATTTGATATGTACAGCAAGCCCAGTAGCCCCATTAGTGTAGCAAATAGTAGTGGACAAACAAGCTAGTTAAAGCAACAGTAAAAATTCAAGTAGGGAAAAGTATTCCAGAGAGAATTTTCTAGGGGGGGTTCCTTTTTTGAGAGATTTACTTTTCGTTGTGTCCTTAATGCCGCGTACACACGGTCGGAGAATCCGTCGGAATGCGTCTTATCGGACCGTGTCGTCAGATAATCCGACTGTGTGTGGTATGCATCGGACTGATTCCGTCCAAATATCCATCAGACCCAATTTTCCAACATGTTGGAAATATTTCCCGACCAACTGGTTTGATCGGACATACTCCGATCATGTGTAGCGAATTTTGATCGGACCAAGTCCCACGCATGCTCAGATCAAATTCCTACATCAAAGCTATTGGCTACTAGCCTGAATGTAGTCCCATTGTAACGAAAATTACGTCATCACGTTCTGAAAGATCGTATTTTTCGACAACTTATGCCGCGTACACACGATCAAACAAGCGAGTGGAAAAGTCCGGCAAACTCAAGTCCGCCAAACAATCCCCCCGTGTGTAGCCTCCAGCATACTTTTTTGACCCGAAAGTACGGCGGACTTAGAATGTAGTTTTACACTCCAATCTTCCCGCCGGACTCGCATTTCGGCGGACAATCCGGCCGTGTGTATGCCAGTCCGCCGTACTTTTGAAATGAACGGACTTTCATTCAGTCCGTTCATTTCAAAAGTAGGGCGGATAGTACGGCGGACTTAGTACGCCGTATTAGTCCGCTGAAAAAGTGCCGTGTGTGGGCAAGTAGCCCGTTCGGAAAGTCCGACGGACAGTCTGGCAGGAAGTCCGCCAGACTAAGTACGTCGGACAGACGGCTACGTGTGTACGCGGCTTTAGTCCGACCATGTGTATGCAACAGTTTCAGACACAATCCGTCGGACTAAATCCAACGAACAAAATCCGACGGATTTGGTTGGCAGAATCTCCGACCGTGTGTACAGGGGCTTAGATAGGAATTGATGGTGAAAAAAATTACAGGGGTCTTAACTATTTCATAATCCATCTAAAACTAAAAAAAATATATATTTTTTAAAATTTAAAGTCAATGTGTTAAAAAATTGGGCACACTCAAACTGAGAAGAATATCCATAAGCGGAAGCACCCTTACGTTTAAACAACATGTCAAAATTTGAAGAAGATCCAAAGATATATGTGCAAACCTCAAGCTTTTTTGTAAAGTCCAGCTTACAACCACCCCTATAATATGTTCAGTTTAAACCAGTTTACTTTAATGTTTTCTGCATATGTTACTTTTGATTGGGGGCATTAGTATTTTTCTATAACTACTGCTTGTAATTTTTTAGGTCATTTGAAATGTAAAGTTTATAAGCCAGAAAGTCTATCTCTGTTACTTTTTATCCCGGTACTGACAAATCTTATAGGTGGATATGTGAAACGGGAAATTAATCAGCATGTGCTTTGCTAAAAATAATACTACATCTAAAAACTGTATTGGTAAGTCTACATGATATGAACAATATCTCTACAGTAGTAATAATTACTACAAAACCTGTTTTATTGGAATGTAGCTTACCTTTGTTGACCTGGGATAGGCTATTAAAAGTAACAGCACAAGCAACAAATCAGATCCACTACATTATTAGGATAGTGGCCACATCTTCTCATCAAGCCCTAATAGTTTTGAATGAATCAGTTTACTTTACAGAGCTATAAAGCCCTGATTTATCTCATCAATTTAACAAACTCTACTACTATTAAGAAGATGGATATGGGTTTCTGTTGCCATAGCTCTCTATAGATCCCCTTTGTTAGGCTTTCAAATGGAATATAAATATGTTTAAAGCAAAAACAGAAGATGAAACGTTTTCTCTTTTCCGAGACAGATGTGTAATTGCCACTGAAAATATACAAAACTAAAATCACAGTGAAACCTTCTAGTTTATTGCCATTTGACTTTTGTCCTCTGCGTAGGGTTGTCTGTAATGGATACTAGTGTACTGACTACTGAACTTAGAAGAATGGTATCCATAGAGTTTTTTTTTCTTTTTTTACAGTGTACATAGTGACATTGTGCATTGATTAAGGTTCAGAATATCTGACACAAAGGAACATATGTACTTTAGAGAAGATGAATCTTTGGTGATGTATTTATAACCAAGAATGATTATAGGTATTGTGAGCATCAGACCATAAGTTATATTTGATTATGGGTTGCTTCTGTGCACTGTGTACCGTCTCCATCACTATTCTCCTAATGTATGCCACTTAAGGTGTTCAGCCGATTATTTCTTGTATGTCTTCTTTCCTCTCTGCCCTGCCTCATCTCATCCCTCTGGGTCTTGTACTTGCTATCCCTCCTATCTTTAAGCTGGATCAGAATCCTTGTTCTTAGTTCTTTCTTTGTGACTCCATAATCCTCCTTCTTTCAGGCTGTTCTTGCCAAATGTCACCAAGTAATTTACTGTGCACTTTGCCAGTCACTGTCTCAGTATTTCACAAATTTTCTGTTATAATATTAGCTGCGAAAACAGAGGACAAAACCCAGAAATCATAATTAGATGTGGATAATATGCTTCTGCATGTCTTTGACTCAGAAACATACTTGCCTAAAATATTAACATTGATTGTGGAGTTTAAAATACCTATAAAACAGGATGTCAGACTCTACGGAAAAGAGAAGAATCCATGGATTTATCTGGCATGGGGAAAAAAATATGACGCTGAGCACATGCACTCAACTTCTTTATTCGATATGGCAAGGCCTGTTCTGAGTGAAATCTGTCCTGTTAAACTACTGTATGGTCCTGGCCACTGTGCTGCAGCTCAGTTTCGGGGTCTTTGCAATCTTCTTATAGCCTAGACCATCTTTATGTAGGGCAACAATTCTTTTTTTCATATCCTCAGAGAGTTCTTTGTAATGAGGTGCCATGTTGAACTTCCAGTGACCAGTATGAGAGAGTAATGCCCCATACACATGGTTGGACATTCTTTGATTTTTTCAGACAGATTTTGGCCGAAAATAGTCTTGCATACACACAGTCGCACAAAGTTGATGGAAAATCCGATCGTTAAGAACGAGGTGATGTAGAAAACGTATGATGGGACTACGTAGAGGCCAGTAGCCAATAGCTTTCATCTCCGAATTTTTTCTACATAAGATCGGAAAAAGTCAGATCCGATTTTGTTTTCAGAAAATTTTAGATCCAGCTCTCAATCTTTTTTCGTCGGAATTTCCAACAGAAAAAGTCTGATAGAGCCCACACACAATCGGATTTTCTGACAATATAATCCGATCAAACTTTTTCCGTCAGAATTTCCGACCATGTGTATGGGGCATTAGAGTCATAACACCAAATTTAACACCTGCTCCCCATTCACACCTGATACCTTGTAGCACTAATGAATCACATGACCCTGAGAGGAAAAATTACTAATTGGGCCCAATTTGGACATTTTCACTTAGGGGTGTACTCACTTTTGTTGCCAACGGTTTAGACATTAATGGCTGTGTGTTGAGTTATTTTGAGGGGACAGCAAATTTACACTGTTATACAAGCTATACACCCACTACTATATTGTAGCAAAGTGTAATTTCTTCAGTGTTGTCACATGAAAAGATATAATAAAATATTTACAAAAATGTGAGGGGTGTACTCACTTTTGTGAGATACTGTATGTGGTCATATTGCACTATAATGTATGTTGAATAGAATTGACTATCATACATTTTATGGGACATACATCACTGATAGTAGCATTGATATCAGCATTAATTACACATTACACATACGTTCCAACAAGACAGCAGCAGTGCTCTGACTATTTTTTATTTATTTTTCATTTTTATTTATTTATTTATTTATTTTGATCACAGTTCAAAAATCATTACAGTTCAAAAAATCCCCTTGAACTGTAAATACCCATTAGGCGTTTAAACCTAGAAATAAATGACTTCCCCCATGTTTGTCTACAGTGGTTGGTCACTATTGGAAGCAAGACTGACTATTACCAGACACTTAAAACAATATTTTGCACCTAGCCCATCTAACGCTGTTGGATTGGTTAAAATGCACTACAGCTATGAATTTTTACTTGCTATAAGATAAAATAAAGTATTATATTTGAGAACATCTGGAAACCTTGGGTAACATGGTTTGGAGTTGGGTATTTGCATTAGGGAAAATGGCCCAGAAACTAGTTCTCTAGAGAAAAATACCTGTTTACTGTAAAGAACCTGTATATTTTCAGTTTTCTTTCTTTTCTGTTTTTCTCTTTTTCTATTGTGTTTGGTGACAAATGTAGTGTCTACCTTTTTAGTAGATACCTTTTTAGCTTCCTTTTTCAACTAAAAGGAACTCATCTGTGGGGTACCCTCAAATGGAAGGTGGAGGAGCGAAAGGTCTCTAACATCCACCAGCTCAATGATGTTATTGTGGAGGAGGACTCCAGTGGCAACCTGTGAAGCTCTGGTGAACTCCATGTCCAAGAGGGTTAAGGCAGTGCTGGAAAATAATGGTGGCCACACAAAATATTTACACTTTGAGCCCAACTTGGACTGTTATACAAGCTATACACCCACTACTTTATATTGTAGCAAAGTGTTATTTCTTCAGTGTTGTCACATGAAAAGATAATATTTACAAAAATGTGAGGAGTGTACTCACTTTTGTGAGATACTGTATGTGGTCATATTGTACTATAAAGTATGTTGAATAGAATCGACTATCATACATTTTATGGGACATACAGCACTGATAGTAGCATTGATATCAGCATTAATTACACATTGAACCTACGTTCCTACAAGACAGCAGCAGTGCTCTGACTAATTTTTATTTATTTTTCATTTTATTTTTATTTATTTATTTTGATAACAGTTCAAAAATCATTACAGTTCAAAAAATCCCCTTGAACTGTAAATACCCATTAGGCATTTAAACCTAGAAATAAATGACTTCCCCCATGTTTTCTTTCTTTCCTGTTTTTCTCTTTTTCTATTGTGTTTGGTGACAAATTTAGTGTCTACCTTTTAGTAGATACCTTTTAGCTTCCTTTTTCAAAGTAATTTACCTCTAACTGACTTTGTTGTCTCATTTCATTGATATGTTATTTGATATCTTAATCATAACACTCAAATTATTAAACCTAAATTGTTCTCACATCTTTGTTCTTACATGCTTCAGTTCTTGTGCTTGCTCCAATAGTTGTTATTTCTATAGAACAAAATAAAGACTAATGGGAAAAAAGAAATAACATAATGATATTTCAAATACAGCAGCCTTAATATTGTATAGACTCAATGCATTATATGCAATGTGTAGACAAATAGATAAAGCCCCATACACACTATCAGATTTTCTGCTGATTTTTTTCTTCAGGTTTACCAAAAACATATAATATGAGGTCAAACCTTAGGAGTTTCAATTTGTATGCAATCAGGCAGGCCCTTCCACTACATGGTTTTGGTAAATCTGAAGGAAAAAATCAGCAGACAATCTGATAGTGTGTGTGGGGCTTAAGGCATATGTGATTCTGGAAGATGGGGAGACTTTGCCCTTGTACACATGGTCGGAGAATCCGTCGGAATGTGTCCTATCGGACCGTGTCGTCGGATAATCCGGCTGTGTGTGGTATGCATCGGACTGATTCAGTCAGAATATCCGTCGGACCCAATTTTCCAACATGTTGGAAATATTCCCCGACCAACTGGGCCGATCGGACATACTCTGATCATGTGTATCGAATTTTGATCGGACCAAGTGCCACGCATGCCCAGATCAAATTCCTACATCAAAGCTATTGGCTACTAGCCTGAACGTAGTCCCATCGTAACGAAATTACGTCATCATGTTCTGAAAGATCGGATTTTTCGCCAACTTTGTCCGACCGTGTGTATGCAACAGTTTCAGACAAGATCCGACGGACAAAATCCGACGGGCAAAATCCAACGGATTTGGTTGTGGAAATCTCCGACCGTGTGTACAGGGGCTAAGAAGATGTTATATGCAACTAAATTGGAGTTCCAAAGAATAACATTTGATTTGTTGCACAGTATGTACTACTATTATAGTTAACATGCAATGAAAAAACACTGTGTATTTTTTTAGGCTAAAAGTTAAAAAAAGTACATATTTGCAGCAGTTTTAAATTAGGTTTTTAATTTTGATTGTCTTCATTTTTAGAGTGAGAGGGCATGCAGTGTGCATGAAAAAAAATAGATTCTCTATTTCATAGGATTGTAGACTGAAAAATTATACAGATTTGCAGCACAACTTTTAAGCCTTTCATGCACATTACAAATGGAAATTTTAAAAAAATCTCTATTTTTAGGAGATTGAAGATGGAAAGGCACTACAGATTTGTACCACAGATATGAGGCCTGTATGGATAGGCTTCCATTTAAGAGCAATTAATTGCACATATTACATCTGGGGACTGACAATGACAACATTTTACAGTTTGGCATCACAGATATGAAAGGCTAAGTTCACCTTTTTTTTTATTTCTAAATTCCAAATCCCCTATGTATCGATATATTATTAATGTGCCTTTGTTAAAGAAAAGATAAAATCTTATTTTAGCTTCTGCTGTGTTCATAGAAAACTTCATGACTTTTTGGTATTTAGATTTGGAACATGAAAGCCAGCAAGACACAGGAAGCAGTTCACCAGCTGACCTCATTAGCACACTCACCCTGCACCCATAAACCATGTTTGAATGGCATCCCCAGCATCCATACAGGCATATATTTGCCTGGCTTGTCAATGTAAGCTGCCACAGCTGCTATGTTTGTATGGCATCCCCTGCATCTCTCCAGATGGGCCCAGGAGTTTGCATGTTGGACACTCCTGATGTAGTACAAGGGCCTTCCTGATTGAATACAGAGTGAATGGATAGATAGGTGGGTCATCCTATTCCACAGTCTTGGTAAATCTAAAGGAAATTGTACAGGGCTCGTAACATTAAAAAAAATAAAAATAAAAAAAAATAAAAGAACTACAAATAAACTACTGACACATCCACTGCCCTACTGACAAGTCCATTGCTCTACTGACACCACCCACTGCTCTACTAGCACCGTCCATGTTTTAATACATTTGGGGTGCACATCCTAATGCAATAGCTGTGCACACCTATGCCTTTAAGCATGTATGGAAAAGCTGTAATTTCGGAGTGGGCACATTGCATCTGCAAATAAAAAAATAGTGTCTTGATTCAGAGACTGAAGAAGAGAAAACCTTAATGGTTAGCACCACAACTATTAAGCTAATTTGGACAGGCTGCAAAATCGTAGGAACTGCGTATGCATATTTGAATCGAAAATAAAATAAAACCATACCTGTTTATTTAAAAAAAAAAAAAATTGTGCCTATAGGTACAGTACAAGGTTAAGCGGTAGCTTTTTTCTATATAGTTATCAGTCACACATGTTTCCATCATCATTAGAAATACAGTCATTTTATGTAAGTTTATGTATATAATGTCACAATATTCTAAGCCATATTCTTAGCCAATAATTAAAAAAAAAACATTCTGTATAACAAAATTGATCCTAGCAGACAAATTGGTGCAAATGGTTGAGTGGCATTCAGTTTCCTGTGATGAATATTCAATGCTAGTTACTGCTAAAGTAAAAAAAAAAAAAAAAAAAAAACCATCATGAATTCTTGAACAAACACTGATTTAGCTCACCATATTGGGACGAACATAAAATTATATTGCACAACACATTTAAACATTTAAACATCATTTCTAATCTATAGTTTCTTATAACAATATACCGTAGTGTTTTGGAAAGGTTAAAAATACAAAGTACTGGCTTGAATTAAGGGTTAGTCAATAGTTATTAATATTGAACACACAATATGATTATTATTTACAGGTGCAGGTAGTTATTGGTATTGGGGTGTTGGACTGAAAAATTGGCATACAGTGGTTGTGTACCGAGTTCATTGATATGATAGTTTCAATTTTCAATGAACATGTGCATCGTGTATTGTACTAAATTAAAGGGTATGCATACACAAAACTTTTCTATTTTTTTAATTATAGGGGAGGATTAAAACCGCTGTAATTTTCTTTTTGCTGACTGTGTTCTGTTGGAGATATTCCATTCACCTTCTGTAGTTGAAACGAAGGAAGTGAGAGGAAATCTATACAATGTTTTTTTTAAATGAACATTCTTATCTCCTTTAGCAAATTGTCAGGTCACCTTGAGGCGAGGTGACAGATGCACACCGTAGGGATCAGGAGTGCACAGCAAGTTTGTGGACCCTACGGCTGACTGCTGCGGACGGGAGACAGATCCCACCGGGGTTAGAGCGTAAGATTCCCTGGGGTGGGGAGTCTAAGAGCCAGCAGGTGTTCACCAGAGCCTCTAGTGGTGAGGATGGACTTGGCTGCAACTGGCTTCAGGTCGTGACCCCCAGGGTCCCCCAGCTCGCACCCACAGTAGGCAACAGGAGGATAGGGATAGTGAGGGACAAAGCCAAGGTCGGGCCACAAGTAGACAGGAATAGTCAAGGACATGCCAAAGTCGGTAACGGAACAACATAAAAGCACACAGCAGGTAACAGGAAGCTAACACACAAAGGTTGATCAGCAGGGTTGGCCTGCAGTGCACAGGTTAATGTAGAGTCCTCTGATAGGAGCTAGGGTGGAGCCATGCCAGAGGATGGATTACAAAAGCAGTCAGGTGAGGGTCGGCTGGTCTCTAGAGATGAACACATGGAAACAGGTAAGCAGACAAACACTATTGCAAAACCATGACAGTACCCTCCCTCTTACGAGGCCTCCCCCTCCCCCACCTGGGTCCTGGCTTAAAGGGAAACTCCAGATGGAATCTCCTCAACAGACTAAGACCTCAGATGCAGTGATCCAAGACCTCTCCTCAGGGCCAAACCCTTTCCAATGTACGAGGTACTGAAGAATGCCTTTATGGAGTCGGGAATCCAAAACTTGACTAACCTCGTATTTTAGATTATCCTCAGAGACTGGAACCGAGATAGGGAGAGGACGAGAGGACTTGAGGACTAAAGGCTTTTTAGGAATGAGTAAGGGCATGAGAAGATCAGGAGCCTGAGCAGGGTCCCCCAGACCCTTAAAGATGAACTGGGCATCTAGAACAGGACCACCAGACTGGGCAGAGGTCAGTGGATCACTGAGGTCAGGTTGGTTAGAAGGTGACATGTCACAAGAGTCAAGCTGGATAGCTGAAACACAAACAGAATGCAGAGAACCCTGAGAAAAAGATTGAAAACCCCACCTGGCCGAATGAGGCAGTCTATCCAAAGGATGGATTGAGCCTCTTAAATGGGTTTGAATGGACATAGTAGCAGTAGGGTGAGGCCAGGTCACAGAAGGTTCTGAACAAGAAGCAGGAAGCTCATTGGGCATGGGCTGGACTGGCATAACTGGTGCAGAGACCGACTGAATAGTATTCTCAGGTGTAGCGACCATCTCAATCGCATCACAGGGCATAGCAACTGTGGAACTTGCAGACAAGTTAGCCTGTCTGTGCGTCCAAGGGAGATTAGGGACAGGCAAAGGTAAATGGTTATGCAAACTGGAGTGAATGATCGACTCAGGTTCATAGGTGGGCCCCTCATCCAGAGTACCACATGACCTAGAGAGTGCATCAGTCCGACTATTGCAGGACGCATCCCAGAGATCGCTATATACAGCGGGAAGAGCAGAAGATACTGGGATGGTGGTAACAGGAAGTTTCTCTTTTGGGGTTCCCTTGAGTAGGCAGGAAGAGGAACAGGAGGAACCCCAAGCCAGGATCTGTCCAGCAGACCAGTCAACGTGTGGAGAATGGAGCCGTAACCAAGGAAGACCTAATATGATAGGAGATGAAGCCTTAGGTAAGACAAAGAAGGATATCCACTCCTGGTGGAGTGTCCCTACTGACATCTTAACAGGAAGAGTCTGGAAGCGGATAGGGCCCCCTGGGAGAACCGTGCCATCAATCGCCAAGACCACCAATGGCGTTGTAAGGGGCAAAAGGGTAAGTCTCATGGAGGATGCAGTTTCCCAATCCATGAAATTGGCAGCGGCTCCGGAATTCAGATGTGCTGAGACCGAACGAGAGGAAGCACCGACATGAAGCAACACAGAAAGGAGAAGACGAGAAGGTGAAGGTGATATTTCAGGGTCTAATACTCCACCTTCCAGATATATTAGCCCTGAGTGTTTTTCCAGACGAAGAGAACAAGTGTCATGGAAATGACCTTTGGCCCCACAATAGAGGCACAGGCCCAGAGTTCTGTGCCTAGCACGTTCTTTGGGAGATAACTTAGTCCAGCCCAACTGCATAGGTTCCTCAGTAGGCAGGGGGTGCTCCTCGGATCGAAGAGAAGAGACCGGGGACTCAGGCTGCCTAAAGAACGGGGAGTGCTGGCGTCTTTTTTCCAGGGCCCTCTCCTGAAAGCAAATATCGATCTGGTTACACAGGGTGATGACATTGTCCAGATCAGCAGGAAGGGATCTTGCTGCTAATTCATCCTTCACTCTATCAGAGAGGCCATGTAAAAAGGTTGCAACTAGGGCCTCATTATTCCAGTTCAATTTAGCTGTGAGGATACGGAACTGAAGAGCATACTGTCTCACAGACGTGGACTCTTGACGGAGACGTAAAAGAGCGCTAGCCGCTGAGGAAACACGACTCGTTTCCTCAAAGATATTCCGAAAAAGTTTCAAGAAATCAGACAGGCTAGAAACCACTGGATCATTCAGTTCCCACAGAGGGGCAGCCCAAGCTAACGCCTCGCTGGACAGGAGGGATATGATATATGCTACTTTTGCCCAATCGGACAGGAAGTTTTGGGGCTGAAGTTCAAAATGAATTGTGCACTGGCTAAGGAACCCCCTGCAAGCCTTGGAGTCCCCAGAGAAACGGGACGGAGCTAGCAGTAATAATGCATGCATGGATGCAACTAGTGCGATAGGTGCAGCTGCTGACTGTACTTGAGGCTGCAGGTTCGGGGTTCCCAAGGAAGCCTGTAGCTGCTCGAAGCGGGAAGCCAGATCTTGAAGGAATCGCATCACCTGGGTCTGATGCGATTCTTGGGTCTCAAGTCTGCGAAGTAAGCCCTGCAACGAATCGACTGTAGGAAGCAGCACGTCAGCCGGGTCCATGGCTGATCAAACTGTCAGGTCACCTTGAGGCGAGGTGACAGATGCACACCGTAGGGATCAGGAGTGCACCGCAAGGTTGTGGACCCTACGGCTGACTGCTGCGGACGGGAGACAGATCCCACTGGGGTTAGAGTGTAAGATTCCCTGGGGAGCGGAGTCTAAAAGCTAGGAGGTGTTCACCAGAGCCTCTAGTGGTGAGGGTGGACTTGGCTGCAACTGGCTCCAGATCATGACCCCCAGGGTCCCCCAGCTCGCACCCACAGTAGGCAACAGGAGGATAGGGATAGTGAGGGACAAAGCCAAGGTCCGGGCCACAAGCAGACAGGAATAGTCAGGGACACGCCAATAGGTCAGGATCACAGGCAAACAGGGATAGTCAAGGACACGCCAAAGTCGGTAGCGGAACAACAGAAAAGCACACAGCAGGTAACAGGAAGCTAACACACAAAGGTTGATCAGCAGGGTTGGCCTGCAGTGCACAGGTTAATATAGAGTCCTCTGATAGGAGCTAGGGTGGAGCCATGCCAGAGGATGGATTACAAAAGCAGTCAGGTGAGGGTCGGCTGGTCTCTAGAGATGAACACATGGAAACAGGTAAGCAGACAAACACTATTGCAAAACCATGACACAAATTAGCCTCGGTATATAACATCAAATGGAGAATATCTGTCAGGAAGGTACTAGTCATATTACAGATAAAGTCTCAAGACATACACAGTTGCACAGGCACATGCGCATGTTCGAACATGCACTCATGCGTGTCCAGTGCTAATGTTGGTGCCTATGGCACTATTTCAACTGGAGAAGTTCTATTAGCTAGTGCTGTCTACAGCTATTAGCCATGCTCCTGCATCTGTTCCTGTACTGATACACTACCTGCCCTGACCTTGGTCTGTCTCTGGATTTGCTCTGCAATTATGGCTCCCGCAGCGGGTCAGGTGCATGCTTTGGCCAATCATCAAACATCAATGCATTGTGATCTCGCACAGTGCGTTATGGAGCATTCCATGGTGCTAGAATTTGCCGCAAATGCCCCATAGTGTTCGCTGTTCGGGGAACACCTGATAATCGAGTTGAACTTACGTTTGACTCTAACATCAAGCTCATCCCTATTCCCAATTAAGAAATATATGTTATTGATTGCATAAAAAATGTAATATCTACTGAAAAAAGAATTTCCCTACCTCCCAGTAAACAGCACACCATTGTCCACCAAGGCCAACTAGACATGCAAATCCCCCTCATATCCTTATTTGCCCAAATGCTAAATATTTAAATTGCATTAGAACAAAGTAGTGGTGTGCCAAACATACCTGAGTTTGGTTTGGAACAGGTTTGCAGAACATTACTGAAGTTGCATGCCAAATCCAAATCCAAGTCTAAATAAAGTCAATGGGAGTTGAATGTTTAAGAAAACAGACTATTTTGTCAGACTAATAAGCAAGGAATTGAAGGGGGGGTATCCCCTAAAGCAAAAACATATTTGGTGAGGAAAAGTGATTTTAATAATGCATCAGCAGGGGCATATAGGGCACACCAAGAATGCAAAATACCTTTAAATAACATTCCGAGGGCTCCCTTAATCTGCCTGTGAAGTGGTGAATCTGTACAATACATGCAACCTATTACAGCAAAACTGACATTTACAAAGAAAAAATGCAATTTAATTTGCTAGTAAATGACAGCTCCCAGCTGCTTCATTTTGTTGCCGCTGGGAATTCCTTCCACCTATACCAGATGCCATCCTAGATGATGGTCTATTATAGATGATACAAATTGTTGTGGGATTCCATTGCATATACATACCAGACTTATTCCTGATTAGGGTCTAATATGGATGTCAAGGGGGACCCCACAAACAAAAACAAAAAAAGAAACAAAAACAAACATTGGGGTATTCTCCCCCAAACCCCATACCAGACCCTTGGCATCTGGTTTGGGTTTTAAGTGGGAACCCTACACAAAAAAGAAAAAAGAATACAGGGTCTCCCCAGAATCCATATCAGATATTTACTGGAGAATGCAGTCTGGCAATCTAGGAAAGGGTAGTGATGAGCCTACACCCCCCCCCCCCCCCACCCCTCCATCATGAAACATACCAGGCCACATGCATAGCCAGGCACTTACATTTCATAGTTTTTGTTAGTCTATACAAGCTTGTACAATACGGCTTATCTAAATTATTCAGTTTCCAATGCATCCTGGGCTTTCTATTAGGAAAGTCTATCACTGCCTAATGCTGGCATCTGCATTCACATGATATGTAAAACTATACTAGATTGTCTAAAAGCAGCATCGTCAGACATGATTGGTAATAAGTCAATGACATTCCATGATGTCATATAGCTGTGGCATCAACAAAGCTCAACACATTTTGTGGATGCATCCACTCATCAGGAGCAGATGCAACATGAATTCCTATAGAGTATATAAATATAGTAAACCACACTCTGATTAAAGAGGGGAAATATAAAGGCTAGGGTTGCCACATCATCCCTTTAATCCAGTACACACATCAATTAGACAGGTTCTGTGGTTGATTAAGGTGGTAATTAAACTCACTTGGTGCCTTATCTGCATTAGATCAGCCTCAGAACCTGTGTAATAAATATGTGTCCTGGATTAAAGGGATGATGTGGCATCTCTAACTGAGACAGAAGTACAGTTAAATCACACTTGTTTAATAATAAAAGTAAATAGAACAAATGTCAGGAAACGGAATGTCAGACAAGTCAAATGTCAGGGAGCTGGAGATGAGCATAGTAAAACAGCAAGCAGGATCTGGAGCCAGAATTGATGTCAGCCAAGCAAGACTTTTAACAGGAATTCAGAAGAGCATCTCTGTGATGTTGACTAGGCAAAGGCAGAGCTCCTCTGGACTTGAAGGCTTAAGTAACTGTGGAGAGATAGGAGCTGGCAATTAGCCGACAGCTGAGCAGCCAGCTCAGAGAAGGAAGGGCTGAGCCCAGCCCTGACAGGATGAAAATTATGCATAAATGGTTAACCAACCATACTTACAAATAAGGACAATGAATGTGGCGTGTGGTAATGGGCACAAGGTGAGCCGAGAACATCACTTCATCACGGGAGCTGAGGTGGCAATACATCATGATGCAACACCTGACAGTGTTATACAATATGTGAATCTGGGAATATACCATATTTATCGTGTGTAACACGCACTTTTTTCCCCTTAAAATCAGGGGGAAATCGTGGGTACGTGTTATGCGCTGATCCCCCGCCGATTGTGAGATTTTCTGCTGCTCTTGGCTGGTCTCGGGAAGCTTTCGGCTATTTTCGGCCACACTCAGCCATCTCGGCGGCTTTCGGAAAGCTGAAAGCCACCGAGAATGGCCAAGTGCAGCCGAAAATAGCCGAAAGTCGCCGAAGACGGCCGAGAGCTACCGAGCGCCGCTGAGATACACAGGACATCCGCTCTGTATCTCGGTGGTGCCATTTTTAAACAGCAAGCCTGCAAAAGACACTGACAAGGCTGCAAATGACTGACAAGGCTGCAATGCAAGGCTGCAAATGACTAACAAGGCTGCAAATAACTGACAAGGCTACAATGCAAGGCTGCAAATGACTGACAATGCTGCAAATGACTGACAAGGCTGCAATGCAAGGCTGCAAATGACACTGACAAGGTTGCATTGATGGGCATTTAAATGTAAGTTTTTTTCCTTAAACTTCCCTCCTAAAAGTTTTTTCCTTAAAATTCCCTCCTACACTTGGGGTGCGTGTTATACGACGATAAATACTGTAATCCCTGTGTAACAAGCTATGATGATGTATAATCAGACAGGGACATCTGGGAACAAATGATGAATATGTGTATAACTATTAGACATGTGCATTCGTTTTCGTCCGAATGCATTTTCTTCCCAATTTCAGCTATTTTCGTTTTCGTTTTGACAAACGATAACGAAAGCACAGAATCCGAAAAACGAAACGAAAGATCCAACATAAATAAATGCTTTATTTTCGTTCATCAATGCAAAAAAAAGTTTTAAAAACTGCAGTTTTTTCGGGAGCAGTGATTTTAATAATGATTAAAGTGAAACAATAAAAGTGTAATATTCCTTTAAATTTCGTGGGGGGGGGTTGTCTATAGTATGCCTGTGAAGGGGCGAATGTTTCTGGTGCTTAGAACTGTCCCTGCACAAAGTGTCATTTATGCAGGAAAAAAAGTCCTTTAAAATCACTCGCAGCTATTATGAATTGTCGGCTCCGTAATACAGAGAACACTCATTGAAAGTCATTGATAAAAATAAATAAATAAATAAATAAAGCGTGGGGGTCCCCCAAATTCAATTACCAGGCCCTTCGCTTCGGGTCTGGTATGGATATTAAGGGGAACCCTGTGTCAAATTTTAAAAAAAAATTGACGTGGGGTTCCCCCTAAATATCCATACCAGACCCTTCAAGTCTGGTATGGATATTAAGGGGAACCCCGCGTCAAATTTTAAAAAAATTGACGTGGGGTCCCCCTAAAAATCCATACCAGACCCTTTATCGAGAGAGCGCCCCCCTCCCTCCTGAACCGTACCAGGCCACATGCCCTCAACATTGGGAGGATGCTTTGGGGGTCTGTGACCCCTCAAAGCACCTTGTCCCCATGTTGATGCGGAGAAGGGCCTCATCCCCACAACCCTGGCCGGTGGTTGTGGGGGTCTGCGGGCGGTAGGCTTATCAGAATCTGGAAGCCCCCTTTAACAAGGGGACCCCCAGATCCTGGCCCGCCCTGTTTGAAATGGTAAGGGGGTACAAAAGTACCCCTACCATTTCACAAAGAAAGTGTAAAAAATAGTTAAATAAGACAAACACACTTTTGAAAAATTCCTTTATTAAAAATAAAAAATAAATTAAAAAAAGATTCCAGCGGTGGTAATCCACTCTTGCTATCCAGCGACGGACGATCATCTCTCCGGGGTCCAGCGATGCTCTGAATCAGCGCAGCGAATCCATCCATCTTCTG
The DNA here is from genome assembly GCF_037356315.1 of Lithobates pipiens. Lineage (NCBI taxonomy): Eukaryota > Metazoa > Chordata > Amphibia > Anura > Ranidae > Lithobates > Lithobates pipiens. The sequence continues at coordinate 85,331,484 of NW_027507903.1, read as the reverse complement.
TCTCCACTGAGGAGACACTACGGGGATTCCGATGGCCTGACGTTTGTTATATGCGGAGGACGGGGCCACCTGTCACCTGACCCCGCCCCCCTCTGACGCAAGGGGAAACCCGGGCTTCCCCGTGACGTATGGGTGACCCCGCCCCCCTCTGATGTAACGGAAACCTGCCTGTGTTACATCAGAGGGGTGCGGGGTCACCCATACGTCACGGGGAACCCCGGGTTTCCCCTTGCGTCAGAGGGGGGCGGGGTCAGGTGACGGGTGGCCCCGCTCTCCGCATATAACAAACGTCAGGCCGCCGGAATCCCCGTTGTGTCTCCTCCGTGGAGACACTAGATGGATGGATTCGCTGCGCTGATTCAGATGAGCCATCGCTGGACCCCGGAGAGATGATCGTCCATCGCTGGATAGCAAGAGTGGATTACCACCGCTGGAATCTTTTTTTTATTTATTTTTATTTTTAATAAAGGAATTTTTCAAAAGTGTGTTTGTCTTATTTAACTATTTTTTACACTTTCTTTGTGAAATGGTAGGGGTACTTTTGTACCCCCTTACCATTTCAAACAGGGAGGGGCCAGGATCTGGGGGTCCCCTTGTTAAGGGGGGCTTCCAGATTCTGATAAGCCCCCCGCCCGCAGACCCCCACAACCACCGGCCAGGGTTGTGGGGATGAGGCCCTTCTCTGCATCAACATGGGGACAAGCTGCTTTGAGGGGTCACAGACCCCCAAAGCATCCTCCCAATGTTGAGGGCATGTGGCCTGGTACGGTTCAGGAGGGAGGGGGGGCGCTCTCTCATCACCCCCTCTTTTCCTGCGGCCTGTCAGGTTGCGTGCTCGGATAAAGGGTCTGGTATGGATTTTTAGGGGGACCCCCGCGTCAATTTTTTTTTTTAATTTGACGCGGGGTTCCCCTTAATATCCATACCAGACCTGAAGGGTCTGGTATGGATATTTAGGGGGAACCCCACAACGTCAATTTTTTCTTTTTTAATTTTACGCAGGGTTCCCCTTAATATCCATACCAGACCTGAAGGGCCTGGTAATTGAATTTGGGGGTCCCCCAAGCTTTATTTTTATTTTTATTTTTTTATCAATGACTTTCAATGAGTGTTCTCTGTATTACGGAGCCAACATATCATAATAGCTGCGAGTGATTTTAAAGGACTTTTTTTCCTGCATAAATGACACTTTGTGCAGGGACAGTTCTAAGCACCAGAAACATGCGCCCCTTCACAGGCATACTATAGACACCCCCCCCCCCCCTACAAAATTTAAAGGAATATTACACTTTTATTGTTTCACTTTAATCATTATTAAAATAACTGCTCCCGAAAAAACGGTCGTTTTTAAAACTTTTTTTAGCATTGATACATGTCCCCTGGGGCAGGACCCGGGTCCCCAAACACTTTTTAGGACAGTAACTTGCAAATTAGCCTTTAAAATTAGCACTTTAGATTTTGAACGTTGGAGTCCCATAGACTTTAATAGGGTTCTAAAGTTCACACGAAGTATGCTATACACTAGCTCCATCGAATCTTCTTTATACATTCGACAGACACCATAAGCCTTCAAAGACAGATTCGACCGTAATTCATGTGGATTTTCAGACGAATGCAATTTTTGAACGAAAAACGAAATATATAAAAATGAATTTCGGGAGTAACTAAATAAATTCATTTTTCGGACGAAAACGAAATTCCGAAACAAAATATTTTACTCTGCACATGTCTAATAACTATAACAGTAATTGGTTATATATAATTTGTAACTAATGGTGAACCCAGTGTAACTCCAGAAAAAGTGATGAAGGAAGTGAAAGGTAGAACAGTGATGTTGATAAGCCTCTATCTAAGAAGTAGTTTGAAAATCCTAGATCTGTACATACACCAGAGTGATGAAAAGTATACTCCAAATAAGGAGGGAAACAGTGTGAACGGTTAGGGTGAGAAACTAAACCACCAAAGTAAAAACCTAAACCAGGACAAGCTTACCCCAAGTCACAAGTCCAGCTAGTGTGCAGAGACCCCAGGAGAAGACCAGCCATGTAAACAGCTCGCTCCAACTGGGAGGTATATATACCCCCAATACCACGCTGGTGAGCTAATAGAGTGAAGGCGTTTACACCTGAGTGGTATAATCACTCAGTATCTGGCGCCAAAGCTCCCTCGTAGAGAACACTGATTCACTACACTGAACGTCAGTGCAATGAGGTATGGACGCATTGGACTTACACGTCCTACACCTCATTTAAAGTCCCAACTGTTCAACTTTTTCTTTTCATGTTTATAAGTTAAGGGATGGAAGCATGCAACTATGGACAGCATATTCTGACACATGATACTATGGGGCTGATTTATTTTGCACCATGAGTTGCTGTGCACGCCGATGTCCAATGGCCGTTTTCGTATACACAAAGCATTTGCGCCTGTAACACAGCGCAATTCCCTATTTACTAATAACATGCAGGCGCAAGTGAGGCGGTGATCATTGTCCCGCTATAGACCTGGCGCATGCATTATTCAACTCAGAATTAAAAGAAGCTGGAAGTGCCAATATTATGGGGGTGATGTGGGTGATGTGAGGAAGTATAGTTATAACTAGTGATGGACGAACTTCCGGCGGGACGTTTCACGAACACGGACCGCTAACGCGGCCGATAGTTCCCGAACCGTAACGTTCGCGGCGGGCCCCATTGACTTCAATGGGAGGCGAACTTTGCAAACCTACAGGTCAAATTTGCAGCCACAAAATAATTACTATCTGTGCAAACATAGTCCCACCACATGGCCAATGACATAACACATGTATGAGGTGAATCTGGGATCGACAACTACAAGCATTCTTTTTTTATATGTGAAATTGTTGTGACAATTCAGGACTGTGGAGCGCATGAAGGCAATGGAGGAGAGGGAAGGTCAGGGTAGGCAAAGAAGAGGGTGCAGGAGATGATCACCAGCAGCGTGACATACAGCAATGACACCTGCACCGTGATAGAGTCATCTGACACCAGCACCGTGATAGAGAGCACTGACATCAGCAGCGTGACATAAAGCACTGACACCAGCACCGTGATATACAGCACTGACACCAGCACCGGGATAGAGAGCACTGACATCAGCAGCGTGACATAAAGCACTGACACCAGCACCGTGATATACAGCACTGACACCAGCACTGTGATAGAGAGCACTGACATCAGCAGTGTGAAATACAGCAATGACACCTGGACCGTGATAGAGTGATCTGACACCAGCACCGTGATATAAAGCACTGACACCAGCACCCTGATATACAGCACTGACACCAGCACCGTTATAGAGAGCACTGACATCAGCAGCGTGACATACAGCAATGACACCTGCACAGTGATAGAGTGATCTGACACCAGCACCGTGATAGAGAGCACTGACATCAGCAGCGTAACATAAAGCACTGACACCAGCACCGTGATAGAGTGATCTGACACCAGCACCGTGATAGAGAGCACTGACATCAGCAGCGTGACATACAACAATGACACCTGCACTGTGATAGAGTGATCTGACACCAGCACCGTGATAGAAAGCACTGACATCAGCAGCGTGACAAAGCACTGACACCAGCACTGTGATATACAGCACTGACACCAGCACCGTGATAAAGAGCACTGACATCAGCAGCGTGACATACAGCAATGACACCTGCACCGTGATAGAGTGATCTGACACCAGCACCATGATAGAGAGCACTGACATCAGCAGCATGACATAAAGCACTGACACCAGCACTGTGATATACAGCACTGACACCAGCACCATGATAGAGAGCACTGGCATCAGCAGCGTGACATAAAGCACTCACACCAGCACCATGATATACAGCACTGACACCAGCACCGTGATATACAGCACTGACACCTGCACCGTAAGCAGCCCATGGAGGAAGTCAGCATAGCACAGGGATGGTGGGAGCCCCTCATAATGAGCATAGCACAGGGATGGTGGGAGCCCCTCATAATATGCACAGCAGAGGTACAGCCCCAGAAGGAAGTAAGCACAGCACAGCACAGGGATGGTGGGAGCCCCTCATAATGAGCATAGCACAGGGATGGTGGGAGCCCCTCATAATATGCACAGCAGAGGTACAGCCCCAGGAGGAAGTCAGCACAGCACAGGGATGGTGGGAGCCCCTCATAATGAGCATAGCACAGGGATGGTGGGAGCCCCTCATAATATGCACAGCAGAGGTACAGCCCCAGGAGATAGTCAGCACAGCACAGGGATGGTGGGAGCCCCTCATAATAAGCAGCCCCAGGAGGAAGTCAGCACAGCACAGGGATGGTGGGAGCCCCTCATAATGAGCATAGCACAGGGATGGTGGGAGCCCCTCATAATATGCACAGCAGAGGTACAGCCCCAGGAGGAATTCAGCACAGCACAGGGATGGTGGGAGCCCCTCATAATAAGCAGCCCCAGGAGGAAGTCAAGTATGTGCAAGTATTTTATACGTGTATTACACAACTATATACTGCACACCAAATAGTACACCTATACCAGTCCTTAAGGACCTTTGTGGAACTAGTAGCTAGGGATTAGCAGACTGTACCTCAGTCCCTATACTGATAAAGGACTGCTGCAGCAGAAGGGCAGCAGTCAGCAGTAGTGCACATAAACCCTATATATTGTGGACCTATACTAGTCCTTAAGGAATAGCAGACTGTACCTCACTCAACCCTATGTACTGTAGTACCCTATACCTTACCAGTCCTTATAAGGACCTTTGTGGAACTAGTAGGTTGTGAATGATTAGCAGACTGTACCTCAATCCCTATACTCATAAAGGACTACTGCAGCAGAAGGGCAGCAGTCAGCAGTAGTGCACCTCAACCCTATCTATTGTGGACCTATACCAGTCCTTAACCACTTCCCACCCGGCCAATGTATATATACGGCCGGGTGGGAGCCGCCTGCTCCTGATAGGATGTTCAGGAACGTCCTTCAGGAGTAGCGGGATCGCGCGCGCGCGCCCGCGCAGCGGCGCGATCCCGATGTGCTCGTGTCACCCGGACACGGCACATCTCAGATCGGCAGGAGGGCTCTGTGATTGGCCCTCCTGATCACATGACGGCCGTGTCCAATCACGGCCGTCATGTGATGTAAACAAACAGCCGGTTGCTAGGCAATCGGCTCTCCTCTCCTCACACGGAAGTCATCGCAGAGGAGAGGAGAGCGGATCGCTGCAGCCGGCTGATGATCAGTGAGTATGGGCTGCTTTTCACAGCTTTTTACTCACTGATCATCAGTGTAGTGTCAACACACAACACACCACACAGTACAAACACAGTCCCCACATATGTCCCCAAAACACACATGTCCCAAAACATACATGTCCCCAAATAATAAAAACACATGTCCCTAATAATAAAAACATGTCCCCCACATATGTCCCACTAAAATCACATGTCCCAATGATTATCTGCACACATATGTACGTGATCACCTGCACACATATGTACATGATCATTTGCGTACATATGTCCGTGATCACACAAACCAATTATTATACACTTAACGGAATTTTTTTTACCAAAAACATGTAGCAGAATACATTTTGGCTTAAATTTATGACAAAATTTGATTTTATTGGATTTCTTTTCAAATAGAAAAAAGAAAATATTGTTTTTTTCCCAAATTTCCGCTTTTTTTGCGCTTATATCGCAAAAAAAAAAAAAACGGAGTCGTGAATAAATACCACCAAAATAAAGCTCTATTTGTGCGAACAAAATGATAACAATTTCATTTGGGTACAGTGTAGCATGACCGCGCAATTGTCACTGAAAGCGCTAGAGCGATGAAAGCTGAAAATTGGGCTGGGAAGGAAGGGGGTGAAAGTGCCCTGTATTGAAGTGGTTAAGGAATAGCAGACTGTACCTCACTCAACCCTATGTACTGTAGTACCCTATACCTTACCAGTCCTTATAAGGACCTTTGTGGAACTAGTAGGTTGTGAATGATTAGCAGACTGTACCTCAGTCCCTATACTCATAAAGGACTACTGCAGCAGAAGGGCAGCAGTCAGCAGTAGTGCACCTCAACCCTATATATTGTGGACCTATACCAGTCCTTAAGGAATAGCAGACTGTACCTGACTCAACCCTATGTGCTTTAGTACCCTATACCTTACCAGTCCTTATAAGGACCTTTGTGGAACTAGTAGGTTTTGAATGATTAGCAGACTGTACCTCAGTCCCTATACTCATAAAGGACTGCTGCAGTATAGGGCAGCAGTCAGCAGTAGTGCACCTCAACCCTATATATTGTGGACCTATACCAGTCCTTAAGGAATAGCAGACTGTACCTCACTCAACCCTATGTACTGTAGTACCCTATACCTTACCAGTCCTTATAAGGACCTTTGTGGAACTAGTAGGTTGTGAATGATTAGCAGACTGTACCTTAGTCCATATACTCATAAAGGACTACTGCAGCAGAAGGGCAGCAGTCAGCAGTAGTGCACCTCAACCCTATATATTGTGGACCTATACCAGTCCTTAAGGAATAGCAGACTGTACCTCACTCAACCCTATGTACTGTAGTACCCTATACCTTACCAGTCCTTATAAGGACCTTTGTGGAACTAGTAGGTTGTGAATGATTAGCAGACTGTACCTCAGTCTCTATACTCATAAAGGACTACTGCAGCAGAAGGGCAGCATTTAAGTATAATATTCTTTCTATATTTGGAAGAAAGAATATTATACGTGTACAAGCCTATTACCATACCAGTCCTGAAAAGAACCTTTGTGGACCTAATAGTAACAGCTACTGATTAAACTGATTGTCCCTCACTGCCACACACAGCTTCCTGCCTGTCCCTATTTAAACTGACAAAACACAGGCTGCTGGAACAATAACTTGAATAGCACTCAAAACTATATCCTGTATTACTTTACCATACCAGTCCTGAAAAGGACTTTTGTGGACCTAATAGTAACAGCTGATGATTAAACTGACTGTCCCTGCCGCACACAGCGTCCTGTCCCTCTCTCTACACTGACAAAAGACAGGCTGCTGCAACAATCACTAGCATAGCAGTGCCTCAAACCTATATCCTGAACAACACCTAACACCTATACCAGTCCTGAAAAGAACTTTTGTGGACCAAATAGCTAGCGATTTGGGTCACTGCAGTCTCTCCCTGCTCCACACAGCAACCTCTCCCTATAGTGACATACGAAAGAATGTAAAATGGCCGCCTGATCGGGTCTATTTATAAGTTAGGGGAATGTCCAAGTGTCCATGTGCTGTAATGTCTCAATTGGCTGTCCTGTACCCCTGATGGATGTGTCATCATAGGTCAAAGTTCTTTTACACAGTAAACACGGAAGTCCGCCGGGCAAACGGCGGCAATAGTCGGGCGGCTGGCGAACAGCCGAAATTCCCCGCGAAACGACCGCCGGGCGAACCGTTCGGCCATCCCTAGTTATAACTGTCCAATTAACAAATATGTCCAAAATAGAACGGAAAAGTAACTTTCTCTGAACAAGCTTGTTGCGCCTGCAAATACACTTGGAGCTGCACAAGGTCAATTTATGCACTGCGCATGAGCCAGCGGCATTTGCACACGTTCAAGTGTTCTGGGCGCACCTCTCAACATGACTTTTTTATGCGCTGGTTAATTTCTATGGGGTTTTTTAAGGTTATTTTCACACAGGTCATGTTAGCATTAAGGAAAAAAAATTAAGAAAAAAAATGTGTGGGGGTCCCCCAAAATTCCATACCAGGTCCTTCAGGTGTGGTATGAATATTAAGGGGAACCCCACACAAAAAAAATGGTGTGGGGGTCCCCTCAAAATCCATACCAGGCCCTTCAGGTCTGGCATGGCTTTTAACTGGAACCCTGCACCAAAAAAAATGGCGTGTTGGCCCCCCTCAAAATCCATACCAGACATGGTTTTTAAGGGGAACCCCCCACCAAAAAAAAGAACCGTACCAGGCCACATGCCCTCAAAATTGGGAGGGTGCTTTGGGGTCCCACCCAAAGCACCTTGTCCCCATGTTGATGAAGACAAGACAAGAGCCTCATCCCCACAACCCTGGCTGGTGATTGTGGCGGTCTACGGGTGGGGGCTTATCGGAATCTAGAAGCCCCCTTTAACAAGTGAACCCCCAGATCCCAGCCTCCCCCCCGTGTGAAATGGTAAGGGGGTACTCCTACCATTTCACCAAAAAAGTGACAAAAGTGTTAAAAATGACAAGAGACAATTTTTGACAAGTCCTTTATTAAAGTCTTCTTCTTTCATCTTCTTTCTTCTGGTCTTCTTCCTTCTTCCTTTCTTCATCCTTCGGTTTCTTCCCCCATCTTCTTCTTCCTCCGATCCTCTGCTTCTTGCTCCGGTGTTCTCGTCCGGCATCTTCCTCCATGGCATCTCTTCTTCCCCGCTTCGTTTTCAGGCTGCTCCATGCAATGGGAGGCTCCCGCTGTATGATGCTTCTCTTCTTCTGACAGTTCTTATATAAAGGAACCGTGTGTCAGAGGGAGCTTTGGCACTGGCTACTGAGTGATTGTACCACTCATATGTGGACGCCTTCACTCTATTAGCTCACCAGCGTGGTGTTGGTGGTATATATACCTCCCAGTTGGAGCGAGCTGTTTACATGGCTGGTCTCCTTCTGGGGTCTCTATGCACGCTAGCTGGACTTGTGACTAGCTGGTGTTGCTTTCATGCAGCATTGGGGTAAGCTTGTCCTGGTTTAGGTTTTTACTTTGGTGGTTTAGTTTCCCACCCCAACCATTCACACTGTTTCCCTCCTTATTTGGAGTATACTTTTCATCACTCTGGTGTATGTACATATCTAGGATTTTCTAACTGCTTCTTAGATAGAGGCTTATCAACACCACTGTTCTATCTTTCACTTCCTTCATCACTATTTCAGGAGTTACACTGGGTTCACCATTATTTACAAATTCTAAATAAGCTATTATGCCTTGTACACATAGTCGGATTTTCGAACGGAAAATATCCGATCCCACCATGTTGTCGGAAAATCCAACCATGTGTGGGCTCCATCGGACTTTTTCCGTCAGAAATTCCGACCAACAAAGTTTGAGAGCTGGATCTCCAATTTCCCGACAACATGATCCAATCGCGTCAATTCTGATTGTCTGTAGCCTTGTCCGACGGACAAAGTGCCACGCATGCTCAGAATAAATTGTGAGACGGAAGCGCTCGGTCAGGTAAAACTAGCGCTCACAATCGATATAGCACATTTGTCACGCTGCAATGTTAAAAATTGTTTTTCTTTATAATGCTAGAAGAATTAAGTTGTTTTTCTGCTCATATTCACACAGACTTCTCCAAAACGTATTTCTTTATTCTTAACTCGGCATCCCTGAGTATGGACTCCTGCCTCAACTCCCGGGGAGACGGCTCATTCAGTGCCACCATCCTATTCCATTTTTGGGTCTGTTGAGTTATTCATCTGAACGTGGCCAAAGGTAATGCATCCACTTTTAACACCTGCTCTCTTTTTGAAAGCAATGATTTTTCATTTGAGACTGTGACCGACCTATTTACTTATTTATTTCATCTCTTTATTTAGCGATTTTTTATGCATCCCACTCCTGATGATTGGCTGAAATCGCCATGAAACGCGTGTAGTCCATACTCAGGGATGCCAAGTCAAGTTTGCTACAATCATGAATTTATTTTATTCATTTATAGTTATATTTCTTAGGATAACCATGTTCACCTGCTCTGTATATCCATTCAATTTTTTAATTGTGATTGATTGTACCAATTATGTCTATCCATTATATACATTAAATATGTCAACATGATTATTACTACAATTAATTATGCTTCTTGTTGCATGACCCATGTATTATATATTATGATACATTATATATACCTACTATTTAGTATTTGTATTTAATTTATTGGATTGATTAGCAACTCTCTATGGGTATACAGATTTCCCCCACAGGGACAGTGACAATTAATTAAATTTTAGGTATCCTAGACCATTTCAAACACATATCCATACCTCATTTAAAGTCCCATAATCCTCTTTTTTCATTTCCTTTTATTAATACAGGGATGGAGGCATGCTTATGTTGCATTAGGGTCCAAACAGGTCACATGCTTTTTATTATACATATACCAGGGTGGAAGACACCCATTCCCTTTGTGACCTGCTATGGAAATACAAAAACCCAATATATCCAAATGATTGTATACCCTCAGTTCTTAGATTTCTGAGTTCATTTATATTTTGGCAACTCCCCCCACTAGCTTGTATCATCATTAAGATCTACATTAATATTTCTTTTTTCGTCAATGGGTCATTATATCACGTCTCTTTTTATTAATGTTCTGATATTTCAGCTAATCAGCTTTCTCTTTGCATGCCCTTCGGCTCGTCCAGCCCACCGGATGGGTGGTCCTGTTAACTTGGTCTTTCTCTCCTGGGGTTGCGAGGCATCTAGCTCCCTCTCCCCCGCCCATCCCTGTTAGATGATGGGGGCAGAGTGGGACCTCGATGCTTCGGCGTCATGCCAGCCGCCGCATGCTCGGCATCTTGTTGATGCTGATTTGTGTGGTAGTGCTTTTTCCATCTAGCTAGGCTATATGGACAGGATGGACTACAGCTGTGGTCTCTGCACCTTGGGTGGGTGTCCAATCTGTCCAATCGCATGACGTTGGCGGTGACACTCCCCATGTCTGTGGATACAAAGGCAGGGTCAAGCCAGCAACTCACTTCACACATTCCATCAGGAGGAGAGGTTCTATGGGTTTTGATCTACACGCTAGGTAATTAGGAGGTTCTATTTAAGGATCAATCTAGACACATGCTTGCAAAACACTCATACCTTTTATATATAGGCTATTCAACTCTTTTTTTTTTTTTATCACTTACTACTTACCATTTTTTTCATTTTATCATATACACACCCACTTATTTGTAATATGTTTTTCATCACCTAGTCACTTTTTGATAGGTGTTTAAGCCTAGGTGGTTAGTGTTGTTTTTTGCAACCCCCTCACTTCACACACATTTTATAACATATTTTTTTTTTTATATATACACTTAAAACGTCATCCTTCATTTATGGTAAGCTTTTATCATCCAATTTTTATTTTATTTTATTTTACATTACTATTTTCATTTATTTACTCTTTTAGATTCTGATCTGCGGCCCATATGTGCATACCTCATACTCTGGCATTGTGATGTGGCTGTTCGCTTCTCCCGTTGGCCGCTGTTTCCCACTGCCCCTTCTCCATTCCTCCATGTTCCTTGGAGAGCTATGGCTTAGAGTGAAGGGGATGTGTCCCCGCCTCAAACCCCGGGGGAGACGGCTCATTCAGTGCCACCATCCTATTCCCTTTTTGGGTCTGTTGGGTTATTCATCTGAACGTGGCCAAAGGTAATGCATCCACTTTTAACACCTGCTCTCTTTTTGAAAGCAATGATTTTTCATTTGAGACTGTGACCGACCTATTTACTTATTTATTTCATCTCTTTATTTAGCGATTTTTGATGCATCCCACTCCTGATGATTGGCTGAAATCGCCATGAAACGCGTAGAGTCCATACTCAGGGATGCCAAGTCAAGTTTGCTACAATCATGAATTTATTTTATTTATAGTTATATTTATTAGGATAACCATGTTCACCTGCTCTGTATATCCATTCAATTTTTTAATTGTGATTGCTTGTACCAATTATGTCTATCCATTATATACATTAAATATGTCAACATGATTATTACTACAATTAATTATGCTTCTTGTTGCATGACCCATGTATTATATATTATGATACATTATATATACCTACTATTTAGTATTTGTATTTAATTTATTGGATTGATTAGCAACTCTCTATGGGTTTACAGATTTCCCCCACAGGGACAGTGATAATTAATTAAATTTTAGGTATCCCATTTCAAACACATATCCATGCCTCATTTAAAGTCCCATAATCCACTTTTTTCATTTCCTTTTATTAATACAGGGATGGAGGCATGCTTATGTTGCATTGGGGTCCAAACAGGTCACGTGCTTTTTATGTTGCAAATTGTTAACAAATAGAAAAGACTATGATTCTGAGCCCAGCATTTTTCATTCTTGTCCCAAATATTTTGGCCACTACTGTCTATTGATATGTAAAACGCTTTATAAAATCAGCGATTAGTGAGCAAAAATCAAGTTAACATCATTAATTTTTACTACAAAAATATGTAGAACAATACTATACCTGGCTCAAGCTGGGTTCCTCCAGTTCTTCCTGTCTGGAAGTCCCAGGGTGGGCGTCGGAAGCCTCAGCAGGGGTGGAATGAAGCGTAGAAGGAAGTGTGGAAGGAAGAGTGGAGAGGGATTACCTGACCTCAGTCTGGTCTGCCAGAAAATGCAGTCTCTCATAGTACCACAACCTGCGGACATAAAGTCATCTGCTGTAGCTCCAGATTTCATGGACTTCTGGACCTTCTTGCACTCCCTCAGATATGTACTCCTCAGGCCATCAATTTTCACTTTTAAATAGTTGATGTCTGCCCTGGGGACCACCGGCTTCACCAACTCCAGCAGTTTCTCCATCGCTGCCTGCCTCTTTAATTTGTTGCTGTAATGGGGGTGTTTTGATTGCCATAGACAGGGCAGCTCTCTGTACTTGTCTATGAACAGGGGGAGGAAACTATGGTCATTGAACCCATCCATATTCTTTGCAAAACACAACACAAGACAAACCCTAATGTCAGGCTAAACTCTCCTAATCTTGGCCCAATATAGGCCTCAATCTAGAAGCAGTATAGGCTAGTGATGTAAAAAGTTAAAATTGTACCTTCATTCGAATGATCGGCGCTTCAGTTCCTCCTTCCTCCGCTCACAGATCATACGTATGATGCACTTGTGTTAAGTTTTATATACAGTGCCAATGCGTGAAACTCCGCCCGCCCTTGACGTTCTTTCTAGTCTATTCCCCGCCCCTTCTCTTTCGGTACAGTGGGGAGAGCACATGGCGAAGACACAGCAGGTGCGCACTAATTATTCTACAAACTAGGAGGAGGACGATGAAAGCCCAACGTCCTAATCCCGGAGGAGATTTAAGGCCTCAAATATGTCTTTTGTAGAGATGTTGGAGATGGTTGACATACTGAAGAGGAACAACTATGATGGCAAATATGGACCTTACCCAAACCCAAATATCAGAAAGGCCAAGATCATGACTAAAGTTGTGAAGAGTCTTCAGAAGAATTTTGGGGTATGGCGATCCAAGGATCAACTAAGAAAACACTGGTCAGACCTGAAACTGAAGGAGCACGATCAGTACAGAAGGATCAAGTGAGTTCTTCAAAAATTTAAGTAGTTGTCGTGTGTTCATATTATTATTATTATATTGCTTGCATACTGCTCCATGTGCTTTGATTTAATGTTGTACAGTTTAAAATTGCCTCTTTCATGTTCATGGGTTCAATTGTTCATAATAAACATTGTTCGTTCACCAACTTCAACTACGATGTTTTGTCAAGTTGCGGTTAACTGCATTTGTTCAGGGCTATTTCTAGTCAAAGGAAGTTTGTTGTCTAGAGGGCTTTGTAATAGAATAAAATGCAAACGTGATTCAGTCTAAAGGAGAGGACACGCAGTAGCTGTTTACACATCTGGATTCAGGAGTACTAGTGTGGGACACCAGAACGAGCTTTTCATTAGGGTGTCCCACACCCGTGCTCCAGCGGATACTATAGGGGTGTCTCCATCTGTCAAACTTGCACAAAACAGGTAAGTATTCCAGCTTTAGAAAGTCTCAAAAATAATGTTTTCAGCTTTGAACTCTGCCAAATAAGACAATTGGACGACCCTTACAAGCAATGTTTCATATTCCTATTTCTGCCCTCAAATATCAGTGTGCTCAGTATTCCTTTTTTACATTGTTATAGGGGAGAGAAGACTCGGGACACCAGGAACTAGGGATGAGCTTCCAGTTCGAGTCGAACTCATGTTTGACTCGAACATTGCCTGTTCGCCTGATCAGCGAACAGTGAACAATTTGGGCTGTTCGCGGCTAGGGATGAGCCGAACACCCCCCCGGTTCGGTTCGCACCAGAACTTTCGAACGGACCCCACGTTCGTTACGAACGTTAGAACCCCATTGAAGTCTATGGGACTCGAACGTTCGAAATGGAAAGTGCTAATTTTAACGGCTAATATGCAAGATACTGTCCTAAAAAGGGTTTGGGGACCTGGCTCCTGCCCCAGGGGACATGGGTCAATGCCTAAAATGTTTTTAAAAATGGCCGTTTTGGCGGGAGCACTGATTTTAATGACGATTAAAGTGAAAAAAAAGTGAAATATTCCTTTAAATATGGTGCCTGGCTGGTGTCTGTAGTATGCCTGTGAAGTGCCACGTGTTTCCCGTGTTTAGAACAGTCCCTGCACAAAATGACATTAAACGGAAATAACACCATTTAAAACTGCTTTCGGTTTTAATGTTATATCTGGTTCCTGCAATATGGTTGAAAATCATTGAGAAAAATGGCATGGGTAGCCCTCCCTGCCCATTACCAGCCTATTTGGGTCTTGTACGCATATTAAGGGGAACCCCTGTACCCATATTAAAAAAAGGAAATGCGTGTGGCCCCCAGGCCCTATATACTCAAAACAGCAGTATACAGGCGGTGCAAACAAGACAGGGACTGTGTAGGTTTGTTGTGTTAAGTTGAATCTGTTTGTAATTTTCAACTGGTACATTTTTAAAGTGCAGCTCCAGTCAAAAAAACTATTTTTAAGCTTTTTGGAAAACATAGGGAAGGGTTATCACCCCTGTATAATTTGTTTTGTCGTCCATCTTTTTTCATCTCACTTGCTGTTGTCTCCTTCCGTTTGCAAGTAGGAGATGTTTGTAAATTGGATGTTTGAAAGTAGGGGCCTGCCCTATATGCTCTGCAGAAATGGCGGAACAAGGTGTTGGTTTTGCCACAACATTGTAAGCCCTCAAAGTGACTCTTGGTGGGCGCTGGAGCGCCCTGCTGTGAACGATTATATCAAGAATTGTAATTACATGCCATTGTTGAACAGTGGTAGAAAAATTGACCTTTGGTGGTTGTGGTGCTGGTGCCACAACACTATAAGTCCTCACCGTTACTCTGGGTGGGCACAGGAAGGGGCCCTCCTGTGAAATATTATATCAAGAATTGTAATTACATGTCCCTGTTAAACAGGGGCAGAAAAATTGGGCCTTAGGCACTGGTGCCATCACACTGCAACCTCTGCCATATACTCTAGTTTTATTGCAGGAATTAGCCCTGCTGCAAAGCATTGCATCAAAAATTGTACTTAAACGCCCCTGTTAAACAGGGGCAGAAAAATTGGGCCTTAGGCACTGGTGCTGGTGCCACCACACTCCAACCTCTGCCATATACTCTAGTTTTATTGCAGGAATTAGCCCTGCTGCAAAGCATTGCATCAAAAATTGTACTTAAACGCCCCTGTTAAACAGGGGCAGAAAAATTGGGCCTTAGGCACTGGTGCTGGTGCCACCACACTCCAACCTCTGCCATATACTCTAGTTTTATTGCAGGAATTAGCCCTGCTGCAAAGCATTGCATCAAAAATTGTAATTAAACGCCCCTGTTAAACAGGGGCAGAAAAATTGGGCTGCTGGCATCACCCAGAATCAAAAATGTTCTTCCAACATATCAGCGGAGGAGGAAGAGGATAGACAATCAACATAACAGGACAGTCACTCAGCATCAGCATAGGCAGTCTTGAAGGGATGTGGTATTTCAAAAAAAATTATTCGGTTACATCAGCTTCAGGTGCTTAGTAGCTGTGGGTGATCCAAGACTGATTCATCTTGATGAAGGTCAGTCGATCAACTGATTCGGTGGACAGGCGCACCCTGTGATCGGTAACAAAGCCACCAGCAGCACTGGAGGTGCGTTCCGAAAGAACGCTGGATGCAGGACAGGCCAGTAGCTCAATTGCATACTGTGCAAGCTCTGGCCAGTGATCCATCCTCAAGACCCAGTAAGCCAGAGGAATTTCAGTGGGAAAGGTGTCCAAATCTGACCTTGCCCCTAGGTATTCCTGCACCATGTAAATTAGACGCTGGCGATGGGTGCTGGAACCAATCATACCTTGGGGCTGCGGACTAAAAAATTGTCTGAAAGCATCAGTCAGACGGCCACTTTCTCCACCGCTCCTTCTGACTGATGCCTCAGCAACACGTTGTCCAGGACCAGGAGTTTGTGACCTCCCAGTCTCTGGGAACGCGTTGCACAGAGCTTTCTGCAAGGCCTCCCGGAGATGTCTCATCCTCTGCTCCCTCTGCGATGGCAAGATAAGGTCGGCAACCTTACCCTTGTACCGTGGATCAAGGAGAGTGGCCAGCCAGTAATGGTCCCTCTCCTTGATCCGAAGAATACGAGGATCCTTCCACAGGCTTTGCAGGATCAGGGAGGCCATGCAGCGTAGGTTAGCTGAGGCATTCGGTCCGGAGTCCTCTGGGTCACTAAGGACAACATGATCCGCAGCTACCTCCTCCCAGCCACGTACAAGTCCACGTGTTTTTTGGGACTGTAAATCATCCCTATAAGACTGCTGCTGCTGATGCTGATGCTGAGTGCCAGCCTCCACCTCCATGCTGACACAATCATCCTCCTCCTCCTCTTCCTCCTCCTCACCCTCTTCCTGTGTGATGGGTGGCACAGCAGGAACACTGTCTGGATAAAGGGGGCCTTGAGAGGCAAGGAAGTCCTCCTCTTCCTGCCTCTGTTCTGCCTCAAGTGCCCTGTTCATTATTCCACGCAGCGTATGCTCCAAGAGGTGGACAAGAGGTACAGTGTCACTGATGCATGCACTGTCACTGCTCACCATCCTTGTGGCCTCCTCAAATGGTGACAGGACAGTGCATGCATCCCTGATCATGCCCCACTGGCGTGGTGAGAAAAAACCAAGCTCCCCTGACCCTGTCCTGGTGCCGTAGTCACACAGGTACTCATTGATGGCCCTCTGCTGCGTGTGCAGCCGCTGCAGCATGGCCAATGTTGAGTTCCATCTGGTGGGCATGTCACATATAAGGCGGTTCTTGGGCAGGTTCAACTCCTTTTGGAGCTCAGCCAGTCGAGCACAGGCATTAAATGATCGGCGGAAATGCACACAGACTTTCCTGGCCTGCTTCAGGACATCATGTAAGCCGGGGTACCTGCCCAAGAACCGCTGCACCACCAGGTTAAGGACGTGAGCTACACAGGGCACATGGGTCAGTTGTCCCTGTCGGAGGGCGGAGAGGAGGTTGGTGCCATTGTCGCAAACCACCATTCCTGGCTTAAGCTGGCGTGGCGTCAACCACCTCTCGGCCTGCCCCTGCAGAGCTGACAAAACATCCGCCCCAGTGTGGCTCCTGTCCCCCAAACAAACCAGCGCAAGCACGGCATGGCATCGTTTTGCCTGCGTACTTGCGTAGCCCCTGGAACGCCTACGGAGCACCGCTGGTTCTGAGGACAGAGCACTGGAAGAGGCCATGGAGGAAGAAGAAGAGGAGGGGGTGGAGGAGAGAGGAGTGTCACAACCAATAGTAGCATTTTGGAGGCGTGGTGGCGGAACAACCTCCAACACTACTGCACCTTGTCCTGCATCCTTCCCAGCAGCCAGAAGAGTGACCCAATGGGCCGTGAAAGACAGGTAACGTCCCTGTCCATGCCTGCTGGACCATGAGTCAGCGGTAATATGCACCTTACCGCTGACCGCCCTGTCCAGCGAGGCAAGGACATTGCCTTCCACATGCCGGTAGAGAGCCGGAATCGCCTTCCGTGAGAAAAAGTGGCGTTTGGGGACCTGCCACTGAGGAACCGCACATTGTACAAACTCACGGAAGGGGGCCGAGTCTACCAACTGAAAAGGCAGCAGTTGAAGTGCTAGCAATTTAGCCAAGCTAGCATTCAACCGCTGGGCATGTGGATGGCTGGGAGTAAACTTCTTCCGCCGGTCCAGCAGCTGGGGCAGGGACATTTGCCTGCTATAATCGGATGTGGATGTACCACTAGCAGAGTTCCCGGAAGCACTTGGCTGTGACACACCTAATTCTACACCTTCATTCCTCTCAGAGCAGGTTTCAGAGAGGACTGAAGGTCTAGTGGGGTTGGAGATGCCAGCTGATGAGGAATAAGGAGAGGTCCGCTTTGTTCTTTGGTGTGGGTCTTTGAGGTACGCTTGCCAACGAGCTGCATGGCAGGTCAACATATGTCTGGTCAAGCATGTGGTGCCCAAGCGGCTGATGTTTTGGCCACGTGAGATACACTTGAGACATATGTTGCAAATAGCAGCGGTGCGATCTGATGCACTCGTCTCAAAAAAGGCCCACACCAAAGAACTTTTAGAATAACGCGCAGAGGAAGCGGTCTGCGCAGGCGGAGCTCTGCGGTGTGATTCAGTCGGTGTGCTGCCCCTAAGCTGGCCCCCGGAGGGCATCCTGCCTCGTTGGACATGTGCCTCCTACTCCTCCTCCTCCTACTCCCTCCTTCCAGGCACCCACGTGGAGTCAGTGCCCTCATCATCCCCTCCCTCTTCATCGCTGTAGCAAACCTGGCAGTATGCTGCAGCTTGTGGAACATGACTGCCAGATTGCTGTCCTTCTTGAGCATCCCCTCTCTCTGCGCTCACGCTACTGCCTTCCTCTAGCTGAGTGTCATCATCAGAGCCCACCAAACACTGGGCATCCTCCTGGAGCATGTACCCAACACTGTGCTCAAAGAGTTCAGGAGACTCCTCAGGAGGACGTGGTGGGTCTAGGGAAGGAGTCACTGATGATGACATTGAGAGGAGGGAAGACGATGCGTTGGCAGCTGCTTTGCTACTACCCTGAGACTGGGTGAGAGAGGATGAGGAGGATGAAGAGGGCTTGGTCATCCACTCTACCAAGTCGTTGGCATGTTGCGGTTCAACATGTCCAGCTGCAGAAAAGAAGGACAAGCATGTCCCATGGCCACGTGCTGATGACAATGCACCGCGTCCACGACCAGCACTGTCGTCTCTAGACACAGAGCCTGCTTGCCCTCTTTTATCGGCTCGCGCCTGTCTGCCTCTCCTTGCTGGCCTTCCAGACATGGTAATGGCCTGAAGGGAGTTGGGTAAAACAGTAGTTGGGTAGTTTATATTGTGCTGGAGGCACACAACACCCACTAACTCCTGCAGATGCCTTTTTTATAGAACAGCAGAGATAAACGGGTATATACAGATGTATACTGTGCTGTGCTGGAAGCACACACAACTTCCAATAACTCCTGCAGATGGCAATTGGGCTCAAATAGAGAACAGCTATGTAGGTGGATTATAGCGGTATGTACTGGGTACAGAGCACGCAGACAGCACGCACTATCTCCTGACACTACTGACTGCAAGCTCTATTATTAAAGATGGACCACTAGCTATATAGGTGAGGTGAATATCACGGTGTATACTGCGGTCAGGGCACGCAGACAATAACCAGAAAAGAGCAGAGTTAAAGGGGTACCGTATATACTCGAGTATAAGCCGAGATTTTCAGCCTCTTTTTTGAGGCTGAAAGTGCCCCCCTCGGCTTATACTCGAGTCATCGCTGTCTGCCCGCTCGATCAGCGTGTCGAGCAGACAGACAGCGGCCATTCTATAATTCAAAAGCCGCGCCTCCGGCTCCGCCTTCGCCTGTGATAGGCGGAACACTGAATTTCCCAGCAGCCTGTGTTCCGCCTATCACGGACATCGTCTCATCCTCGTACTACGGACGAGGATGATACGATGTCCGTGATAGGCGGAACACAGGCTGCTGGGAAATTCAGTGTTCCGCCTATCACAGGCGAAGGCGGAGGCGCGGCTTTTGAATTTTACAATGGCCGCCGAGGCGCCGACGAAGAGGGCACGGGACGGAGGCAAGGCAAGGCACGGCACGGGACGGGACGGGACGGGACAGAGGCAAGGCAAGGCACGACACGGGACGGAGGCAAGGCACGGCACGGGACGGAGGCAAGGAGGCAAGGCACGGGACGGAGGCTCGGGACAAAGGCTCGGGACACAGGTAGGCTGGACACACACACACACACACACACACACACACACACACACACACGGATGGAGACACACACACACACACAGGGATGGATGGATACACACACACACAGGGATGGATGGATGGATGGAGACACACACACACAGGGATGGATGGATGGAGACACACACACACAGGGATGGATGGATGGATGGATGGAGACACACACACACATGGATGGATGGATGGATGGACACACACACACACAGGGATGGATGGACGGACACACAGGGATGGACGGACACACAGGGATGGACGGACACACAGGGATGGACGGACACACACACAGGGATGGACAGGCATGTCTCACCCTCGGCTTATACACGAGTCAATAAGTTTGCCAGTTTTTTTGGGGGTAAATTGGGGGCCTCGGCTTATATTCGGGTCGGCCTATACTCGAGTATATACGGTATATACAGATGTATACTGTGCTGTGCTGGAAGCACACACAACTTCTAATAACTCCTGCAGATGACAATTGGGCCCAAATAGAGAACAGCTATGTAGGTGGATTATAGCGGTATGTACTGGGTACAGAGCACGCAGACAGCACGCACTATCTCCTAACACTACTGACTGCAAGCTCTATTATTAAAGCTAGATCACTAGCTATATAGGTGAGGTGAATATAGTGGTGTATACTGCGGTCAGGGCACAGACAATAACCACTACACAAGAGCAAGATAGGAAATCAGCCAAAAACGATTGGTGTGTAACTGTGTTGAAGGTACACAGAACACCCACTGCTTCAGATGCCAACACACTACACGAGGCCGCCTCAAAGGCGGCCTTATATAGTGTGGGGCGTGCACTACACAGCCTGAGCTATGATTGGCCACAGGCAGGATGCCTGTGGCCAATCATGGCTCTCCTCGCTGCTGGCGCTGCGATTGGCCAAGCATGCGGGGTCACAGTGCATGCTTGGCCAATCACGAGCCAGCAATGCACTGCGCCATCGCAGTGCATTGTGGGCCGTGCGCGCCACATGAATTTTGACGCGAACGGACCAAGAGTTCGGATTTCGCCGAACGGACGAACAGCCAATGTTCGAGTCGAACGTACGTTCGACTCGAACACGAAGCTCATCCCTATTCGCGGCAAATTCGAAAAGCCAGAACACCCTGTACAAGTCTATGGGAGAAATCTAAAGTGCTAATTTTAAAGGCTAATATGCAAGTTACTGTCCTAAAAAAGTTTGGGAACCTAGGTCCTGCCCCAGGGGACATGGATCAATGCAAAAAAAAGTTTTAAAAACAGCCTTTTTTTCAGGAGCAGTGATTTTAATAATGATTAAAGTGAAACAATAAAAGTGTAGTATGCCTGTGAATGGGGCGCATGTTTCCCGTGCTTAGAACTGTCCCTGCACAAAGTGTCATTTCGCAAGAAAAAAAAGTATTTTAAAATCACTTGAATTGTCGGCTCCCGTAATACAGAGAACACTCAATGAGTGTTCTCTGAATTACGGAGCCGACAATTCATTCATTGATTAAAAAAAAAAAAACGCGAGGTTCCCCTAAATTCAATTACCAGGCCCTTCAGGTCTGGTATGGATATTAAGGGGAACCCTGTGTCAAATAAAAAAAAGTTGATGTGGGGGGTCCCCCTAAAAATCCATACCAGACCCTTTATCCGAGCACACAACCTGGCAGGCCGCAGGAAAAGAGGGGGGGACAAGAGAGCGCTCCCCCTCCTGAACCGTACCAGGCCACATGCCCTCAACATTGGGAGGATGCTTTGGGGATCTGTGACCCCCTCAAAGCACCATGTACCCATGTTAATGGGGACAAGGGCCTCATCCCCACAACCCTGGCCGGTGGTTGTGGGGGTCTGCAAGCGGGGGGCTTATCAGAATCTGGAAGCCCCCTTTAACTAGGGGACTCCCAGATCCTGCCCTCCCCTGTTTGAAATGGTAAGTGGGTACAAAAGTACCCCTACCATTTCACAAAGAAAGTGTAAAAAATTGTTAAATAAGACAAACACACTTTTGAAAAATTCCTCTATTAAAAAAAAAAAAATAAGATTCCAGCGGTGCATCCACTCTTGCTATCCAGCGATGGATGATCATCTCTCCGGGGTCCAGCGATGGCTGATCTGATCCAGCGACGGGTGATTTTCAGTCCAGCGCAGTCCATTCATGCATCCGTCTTCTATTTCCACTGAGGAGACACTGCGGGGATCCCAGCATTGATGTTTCTTAAATTAGGAGGGTGGGGCCACCCGTCACCTGACCCCGCCCCCTCTGACGCTGGTGAGGGAGGCCAGTTGTTCCCTAATGACGTATGGGTGACCCCGCCCCCTCTGATGTAATGGAAACCTGCGAAGACCCAAAGGGCCTGGTGATGGACTGGTGGGGGAAACCCATGCCATTTTTTTCAATGATTTTTATCTGTATTGCCAGAATCTGACAATACATTACAGCTGCAAACAGTTTTAACCACTTTCAGACCGGACCATTTTGCTGGTAAATGACCAGAGGTCTTTTTACACTTTGGCACTGCGCTGCTTTAACTGGTAATTGCGCGGTCATGCAATGTTGTACCCAAACAAAATTTGCGTCCTTTTCTTCCCACAAATAGAGCTTTCTTTTGATGGTATTTGATTGCCTCTGCGATTTTTATTTTTTGCGATATAAACGTAAAAAGACCGCAAATTTTGAAAAAAAATGATATTTTCTACTTTTTGTTATTAGAAAAATCCAATAAACTCAATTTTAGTCATACATTTAGGCCAAAATGTATTCAGCCACATGTCTTTGGTAAAAAAAAAGTCAATAATTGTATATTTATTGGTTTGCGCAAAAGTTGTCACATCTACAAACTAAGGTACGTTTTCTGGAATTTACGCAGCTTTTAGTTTACGACTGCCTATCTCATTTCTTGAGGTGCTAAAATGGCAGGGCAGTACAAAACCCCCCCAAATGACCCCATTTTGGAAAGTAGACCCCCTAAGGAAATTGATAAGAGGCATGTTGAGCCCATTGAATATTTTATTTTTTTGCCTCAAGCGATTGAATAATGACAAAAAAAAATTTTTTTTTTTTTTTTACACAAAGTTGTCACTAAATGATATATTGCTCACACATGCTATGGGCGTATGTGAAATGACACCCCAAAATAAATTCTGCTGCTTCTCCTGAGTACGGGGATACCACATATGTGGGACTTTTTGGGAGCCTAGCCGCGTACGGGGCCCCGAAAACCAAGCACCGCCTTCAGGCTTTCTAAGGGCGTACATTTTTGAGTTCACTTCTCACTACCTATTACAGTTTTGAAGGCCATAAAATGCCAAGATGGCACAAAACCCCCACAAATGACCCCATTTTAGAAAGTAGACACCCCAAGCTATTTGCTGAGAGGCATGTTGAGTTCATGGAATATTTTATATTTTGCCACAAGTTGCGGGAAAATTACAAACTTTTTTTTTTTTTTTTTTTTTTTCACAAAGTTGTCACTAAATGATATATTGCTCACACATGCCATGGGCATATGTGAAATGACACCCCAAAATAAATTCTGCTGCTTCTCCTGAGTACGGGGATACCACATATGTGGGACTTTTTGGGAGCCTAGCCGCGTACGGGGCCCCGAAAACCAAGCACCGCCTTCAGGCTTTCTAAGGGCGTAAATTTTTGAGTTCACTTCTCACTACCTATTACAGTTTTGAAGGCCATAAAATGCCAAGATGGCACAAAACCCCCACAAATGACCCCATTTTAGAAAGTAGACACCCCAAGCTATTTGCTGAGAGGCATGTTGAGTCCATGGAATATTTTATATTTTGCCACAAGTTGCGGGAAAATTACAAACTTTTTTTTTTTTTTTTTTTTTTTCACAAAGTTGTCACTAAAAGATATATTGCTCACGCATGCCATGGGCATATGTGAAATGACACCCCAAAATAAATTCTGCTGCTTCTCCTGAGTACGGGGATACCACATATGTGGGACTTTTTGGGAGCCTAGCCGCGTACGGGGCCCCGAAAACCAAGCACCGCCTTCAGGCTTTCTAAGGGCGTTACAGTTTTGAAGGCCATAAAATGCCAAGATGGCACAAACCCCCCCCAAATGACCCCATTTTGGAAAGTAGACACCCCTAAATTTAGGGGTACACTAGTGAGACTAGGTAATAAATGGCGGGTGCCCTGAAACTATAAAAAAAATAACTAACCAATCAGCGTCACCTGTAACAGTTATATGGTGATCACTGGTGAAAGGGTTAACTAGGGGGCAATCAGGGGGCTTTATGCGGTAGTATATGGGGGTCCCTGGCGCTATAAAAAGCTGCGGCGAACCTAAATACCTACCTGCCTAACTAGCGTCACCTGTGACACTAATACAGCGATCAGAAAAACGATCGCTTATTAGGCTGGGTTCACACTGGAGCGATGCGGGAACGCCACGAATGCGCGGCGGGTTCCCGCATCGCATGCCTCCCGGCGGCAGTTCACACTGCCCTATGCGAACTGCTGGGAGTGTCAGTGAAATGTTACTGACACCCCCAGATCAGTTCGCATATCGCAGTGCGATCTGCAAACTCGGATCGCATGGTGTGAACACCCATGCGATCCGATTCTGCTGCGGGCCAAAAAAAGGGTCCCGTGCGAATTTGCGGCGGGTGCGGCGGGTGTGGCGGGTGCGGCGAATGGCTGAACTCGAATCGCACAGAGATCGGATGTGATTTGCACTGCAGTGCGGTGCGAATCACATCCGTTCTCAAACCGCTGCAATGTGAACCCAGCCTTAGTGACACTGGCGACGGGGGGTGATCACGGGGTTAAACCTTTATTGGGGGGGTTAGGGGGGTACCTTAGAACTAAAGGGGGCTAACCCTAACTGCCCTAACAGTTATTAGTCACAAATGACACCCGCCGGGTGATCAGGGGGTTAAACCTTTATTAGGTAATAAATGGCGGGTGCCCTGAAACTATAAAAAAATAACTAACCAACCAGCGTCACCTGTAACAGTTATATGGTGATCACAGGTGAAAGGGTTAACTAGGGGGCAATCAGGGGGCTTTATGCGGTAGTATATGGGGGTCCCTGGCGCTATAAAAAGCTGCGGCGAACCTAAATACCTACCTGCCTAACTAGCGTCACCTGTGACACTAATACGGCGATCAGAAAAATGATCGCTTATTAGGCTGGGTTCACACTGGAGCGATGCGGAAACGCCACGAATGCGCGGCGGGTTCCCGCATCGCATGCCTCCCGGCGGCAGTTCACACTGCCCTATGCGAACTGCTGGGAGTGTCAGTGAAATGTTACTGACACCCCCAGATCAGTTCGCATATCGCAGTGCGATCTGCAAACTCGGATCGCATGGTGTGAACACCCATGCGATCCGATTCTGCTGCGGGCCAAAAAAAGGGTCCCGTGCGAATTTGCGGCGGGTGCGGCGGGTGTGGCGGGTGCGGCGGGTGCGGCGAATGGCTGAACTCGAATCGCACAGAGATCGGATGTGATTTGCACTGCAGTGCGGTGCGAATCACATTCGTTCTCATAAACCGCTGCAATGTGAACCCAGCCTTAGTGACACTGGCGACGGGGGGTGATCACGGGGTTAAACCTTTATTGGGGGGGTTAGGGGGGTACATTAGAACTAAAGGGGGCTAACTCTAACTGCCCTAACAGTTATTACAGTCACAAATGACACCAATGCAAAAAAAAAAAAAAAAAAAAAAAAAAATGACATTGGTGTCACTGTGACTGGGGGGCAGGGGTAATTGGGGGGGTGATCGGGGGGTAAAGGGGGGGTGTGAGTGTGCCTGGCATGTTCTACTGTGTGTGTAGAGTGTTGGTGCAACTTACTGATCCGCTCTCCTCCGTGTCGGAACGAAAAATACCGACACGGAGGAGAGAATACATCACTTCCTCTCCTGTGTTTACATTACAGGAGAGGAAGTGATGTCACCGGGGATTTCTATTCGTCGGGAGCGATCGCGAGGGGGTGGCCATGAATGAATGGCCGTCCCCTCGTCCGGGATCGCTCCCGTACGAATACCGACCGCCGCAGGCACCGGGCGGGGGCCCGATCGGGCCCCCGACCCGCGGGAGGCAAGGGACGTACATGTATGTCCTTATGCCTGCCCGTGCCATTGTACCGACGTACATCGGCGTGCGGCGGTCGGCAACTGGTTAAATGACTTTTTTCTATTGACTATTTCCTTTAGAAATGTCATTTTGCTGTGGTATTGTTATATACATGGCAAAAATTCGCTACTTTAAAGGCATACTAAGGACACCCCCCAGGCACAATATTTAAAGAAATTTTATTTTTTTATTTCTTCACTTTAATGCTTTATTAAAATCACTGCTCTTAAAAAAACATCAGTTTTTAAAAGTTTTATTGCATTGATACATGTCCACTGGAGCAGGACCCAGGTCCCCATACAGTTTTTATGACAATAACTTGCATATAAGCCTTTAAAATTAACACTTATGGTTTTTAATGTTAGTGTCCCATAGACTTTAACTACATAATGTTCGCTGTTCGGCGAACAGGCAAACACCCGATGTTCAAGTTGAATTAATGTTCAACTCAAACATCGGGCTCATCCCTAGTGTTGACTGTCAATGATTGCCTGAATAACTATTTGATTATTATTAGTTGTTCCAGGCTTGGAATTCTTTGCTTACATATAGTAATATAGTAGTACATATAGTAATTGTGTTAATATATTGTGACAGTGGGGTGTTTAGCTCAAGTGGTTAGATGCATTTTTAGTCCACATCAGACAGGCATTTCTAGTTAAGGGCCTGGTAGCCCACGTTTATTAACCACTTGGGTACCGCGCTATTGCCGAATGACGGCATTAGCGCGGACCTAGATTTCCAGGACTACGTCTATTGACGTCGTCCTGGTTACGAGCGGCCTGCGCGCCCCCTGAGGGGCGCGCGCGGCGCGCTCTGTGATCGGCGAGTCCGTGAGACTCGCCTGATCACCGATCCGTGTAAGGGGTCGATCCCGACCCCTTATCACGTGATCAGCTGTCAGCCAATGACAGCTGATCATGTGATAGAACGGAGCCGGTAATCGGCTATTATTCCTCCTCGCGCTGACAGCGCGAGGAGAAAAAAAAAAAGCCGATCACCGGCGGCCGTGATCGGGACATCAGTCCCGATCACGGCCAGCAATGAAAGGCAGCACATGCCACCTGCCAGTGCCCACCTGCCTCCCGCAGTGCCATCCTGAAAAATAACAAAGTAAAAGTAAGTGCCCCCCGTCTGTGCCCATAATGCCCACAGTGCCACCCCACAGTGCCACCCACAGTGCCACCCCACAGTGCCACCCCACAGTGCCACCCACAGTGCCACCCACAGTGCCACCCAATCTGCCTCAAAGGTGCTGCACCCCAGTGCCGCCCATCAGTGCCCAGCAGTGCCGCCCATCAGTGCCCAGCAGTGCCACCTATCAGAGCCACCTATCAGTGCCACCTATCAGTGCCCATCAGTCCCATCTATCTGTGGTACCTATCAGTGCCCATCCGTGCCACCCATCCGTGCCACTTATCCGTGCCACCCATCCGTGCCATCTTATCTGTGCCCATCTTTGCCCATCAGTGCCGCCTTATCTGTGCCCATCGGTGCCGCCTTATCTGTGCCTATTAGTGCCGCCTTAACTATGCCTATCAGTGCCCACAAGTGCAGCCTATCAGTGCCCACCAATGCAGCCTATCAGTGCCCACCAATGCAGCCCATCAGTGCCCACCAATGCAGCCTATCAGTGCCGCCTTATCAGCGCACTTCAATGAAGGAGAAAAATGACCCGTTTGCAAAATTTTATAACAAACTATTAAAACATGATTTTTTTTTTTTTTTTTTTTGCATCTTTTTTTGTTTGTTTAGCAAAAAATAAAACTCCGAGCTGTAACTAAATACCACCAAAAGAAAGCTCTATTTGTGGGAAAAAAATGATAGAAATTTCATTTGGGTACAGTGTTGTATGCCCACGCAATTGTCATTCAAAGTGCATCAGCGCTGAAAGCTGAAAATTGGTCTGGGACTGAGGGGGGTTTAAGTGCCCAGTAAGCAAGTGGTTAAAAGAAAAACAAAGCAATAGTCCATCCAGGAATCCCACGCAGGGGTCCAAGCTTAAACTAAATACACAAAATCCAAATGAAAATGCTAGCCCACCTGGCTACTCTTCAGCAGTAGTGCTGCTATAGGTACTTGCCCCTCAAACGAGCTGCTTGGATGCACACAGTCTAGGCTCCTTGGACGCACACAGCTTCAAACCCTTCAACACACAGCTTTGGGCTCCTTGGACGCACACAGCTTCAAGCCCTTCAACACGCAGCTTTGGACTCCTTGGACGCACACAGCTTCAACCCTTCAACGCACACAGCTTTGGGCTCCTTGGACAGGCACAGCTTCAAGCAGCAGCAAGCTACTCACACTCCACCATCCTCCACCTCTATTCCCAACAGCCCTTCGTTATATGGGCTGTGTGCAGCTGGGCACACACCCTGCTCGCTATCCTCAAGACCCGGACACAGGGCTGGAGATCCCATCCCACCCATTACTCTCAGGGATCTCCAAACTACAGAATCCCATCCAAAACTAGCAAAACCTGGAGAAAACTGACAGAGCAGTTTTCTCCATTTAAACGCTACACTCTGTAGTCTTGCAGTCTGCAGATATGCAAACTCTGTGTCTCTTTTTCCTCCGATTTCATAAGGACAGAGCCTCGCTCTGTCACAATATACACTAATGTATAAGGATATGTTACCAGATTTTTAGAGGTAGACAACTATTTAACTACATAAGTATTGCATTTGTCATCATACCCATTTCCTACCATCCTCAGCACAGCAGTGCTCACCTTGGGAGAGGCAAATGGCCACAAAGACCATGATCGCTGAACAGTATGTTGTTTACTATGACCTTGGGTTCGGCACATTGTGGACTGAATGGAGAGATTGTTGGAAGGGGCTTGGGAGGACCCAGCTGCCATGGTACATATTGATACAAATTAGAAAGTTAGAGGAAGATGGAGGGTCCTTAAAAAATAATTTTAGGGTCATAAGTGGTATGTTAAAGAAAATCTCCAAGATAAAACCTCCAAGCCAAGGTAATATTCTCAAAAATGCTGCCTGTGCCACACCATAGAGGCAGGAGAGCTAAACAAGCAGCTGAGGAACTGATGCAACAAAGAAAGTTTTTGGTTCTTGGAGAACTGGGTTGACTATAGAAGAAACAGACTTCACCTAAATGGGGAGGGTGCAGCTCTGTTGGGAGAGAAGATGGCCACAAGGTTATAGGAAGTTTTTAAAGTAGGACGTGTGGCGGGGTGATCAGAGAAAGGTATACCAGGCAGTGAGCCAGGGTTGGAGTGAGTAGATGTAGGCAAAGTCAGGGGGAAGGAGGTGTCAAACCAAATGATACAGGCACTAATGTATCCAAGGCTAGAATGCATGCTGAATCTAAAGGTAATCTAAAGGCAGATATAATAATAAGTGTAGCACGGACCCCCGAAGGAGCTGCTGGTTTTATTGGGCTTACCGTTACCTTCTTGACCTCTTCTCCATCTAGGGGTTCCCATGGTAGATGGCCCAAAGAAATGTGGAAACTGACACTGAATCTTCTTTTGGGTTATTTATTTGAACCAGAAACAGAGTCTTTAGACAAAGGTAGAGGGTTAGGATTAAGTTCAGGTAATTTAGACTGCAAACATGGAAAGACTCTTATAGGAAAAATCCAGAGAATAACAACCTTTTCACAGCTGGATTTTACAACCCCCTGATAGACCTCCTCTCATTAGGCCTAGCAGCCGGTAGGGTGTTAAACAAAGTCTCTGCCACAGACTTGAGTGTAGGATATTTGAGAAAAGTCTCTGCCACAGACTTGAGTTTTACTGAGGGACGTAGACAAATTTAAAGAGCTCTCATATGGTACCAGTATCTCTCAGCCGATCCGGCGATACCATATGAGTTTAGATCCATGTAGTATCCTTTAACTAAACCTCCAGGCTCCTTCAGAGAAGCCAGCCTTGTGCATGGCCTTCTCCTGAAGAGTCCTCCCCTGGGGTTTCTCCAGTTGCTGGGGAAACCCTTGGATGAGAAGGCACCAGACCACCTTTGGATCAATAGGCCCCAAAATCCATTCAGGCCTGTCCCTGCAGTTGCGTCGCCTCGGGCTAGCCAGCCCCGAGACTTGAAATGCATGGTTCCGCACCCCAGGCCAGGAGGGCCATGGGGGCTGGTCAGGAGGACCAGAACCACACAGGCAGAAAATATTCTCTCCAACCGAGCAGAACAGACCAACCCCGAAGCACGTGATGTCAGTACCTTAAATACCCCCTCCCAGAATGCACAGCGGGAGAACACTCCCACTGGGCTGGTTCAGAAAGAACAGTGGCATTCAATACACCCAGCTAGACTGCATTCTCAACCTTGCCGGTGGTGACAGCTAGACTGGTACTGAAACCAGAAATTTAGAAAATTAGCCCCAAACACAACTGTGGTTTCAGCAAAATTAACTTTGAAAAAACCATAGCGCCTGCTCATCAGGAGCCAGCGCTACATAAGCATTTGTACAAAATTAAAAGGCATGTATGCAAATGCTAAAGGTCTGGGTAATAAACTGGAAGAATAAGAAATCCTGATACATGAGGATAATTTTGATTTTGTGGGAATATCACAGACCTGATTTAATAGCTCACATGACTGGTAGGTGACTGAGGGATACTCCCTGAATCAGAGTAACAGGGTGGGTATAAAATGGATAAAATTGTGCTTGTATGTGAAGAGCAATTTTAAAGTGAATATAAGCTATGTGATTGCTAACAGGGCTGGTGACGAAGTGGAAACTTTGGGGGTGATTTTCGAAAGGCAAATCCACTTTGCACTACAAGTGCACACTACAAGTGCACTTGAAATTACACTGAAAGTGCACTTGGAAGTGCAGTCGCTGTAGATCTGAGGAAGACATGCAAGGAAAATAAAAAACATAATTTTAGCTTGCACATGACTGGATGATAAAATCAGCAGAGCTTCCCCTCATTTCAGATCTATCCCTCAGATTTACAGCATGCACAACAGTGCACTTGTAGTTTGCCCTTGTAGTGCAAAGTGGATTTGTCGTCTGTAAATAACCCCCTTTGTGTTTTTTGCTCCAAAGGAATGAAAGAAATGGTAAATTAATTGTGCGTATATGGAATTGCCCCCTTAACAATAAAAAGTAGTAGGAGACCCATCTACTTTCACAGTTAAAGATGGCAGAGCAATATTAAAATCAT
Organism: Lithobates pipiens; assembly: GCF_037356315.1. Lineage (NCBI taxonomy): Eukaryota > Metazoa > Chordata > Amphibia > Anura > Ranidae > Lithobates > Lithobates pipiens. The sequence continues at coordinate 85,300,186 of NW_027507903.1, read as the reverse complement.
GGGGGGAATACAACTATCCTGATATTGGGCAGATGAAACTGCTTACTCAACTAAGGGTCCTAATTTCTTGAATGTAATGCAGGACAATTCAAATGTTGTCAAATGATGGAAGCCCCAAACAAAAACAATGCTGGACCTGCTACAGCAGTCCACAATAAGGATGGCCGAACGGTTCGCCCGGCGGTCGGTTCGTGGCAAATTTCGGCTGTTCGCGGTCCGCCCGATCGGCGGACTATTGCCGCTGTTCACCCGGCGGACTTGCGTGTTTACTGTGTAAAAGAACTTTGACCTATGATGACACATCCATCATGTGGTACAAGACAGCCAATTGAGACATTACAGCACATGGACACTTGGACATTCCCCCTAACTTATAAATAGACCCGATCCGGCCATTTTACATTCTTTCTACTGTCATTATAGGGAGAGGTTGCTGTGTGGTGCAGGGAGAGACTGCAGTGACCCAAATCGCTAGCTATTAGGTCCACAAAAGTTATTTTAAGGACTGGTATGGTATAGGTGTAGTTCAGGATATAGGTTTGAGGCACTACTATTCAAGTCATTGTTGCAGCAGGTTGTCTTTTGTCAGTGCTGAGAGAGGGACAGATAGGACGCTGTGTGTTGCAGAGAGGGACAGTCAGTTTAATCATTAGCTGTTACTATTAGGTCCACAAAAGTCCTTTTCAGGACTTATATGGTGTAGTAGTACAGGATATAGTTTTGAGTGCTATTCAAGTTATTGTTGCAGCAGCCTATGTTTTGTCAGTTTAAATAGGGACAGACAGGAAGCTGTGTGTGGCAGTGAGGGACAGTCAGTTTAATCAGTAGCTGTTACTATTAGGTCCACAAAGGTCCTTTCAGGACTGGTATGGTAATAGGGTTGTACACGTATAATATTCTTTCTTCCAAATATAGAAAGAATATTATACTTGACTGCTGCCCTTCTGCTGCAGTAGTCCTTTATGAGTATAGGGACAGAGGTACAGTCTGCTAATCACAACCTACTAGTTGCACAAAGGTCCTTCTAAGGACTGGTAAGGTATAGCGTACTAGAGTATATAGGGTTGAGTGAGGTACAGTCTGCTAATCCTTAAGGACTGGTATAGATCCACAATATATAGGGTTGAGGTGCACTACTGCTGACTGCTGCCCTATTCTGCAGCAGTCCTTTATCAGTATAGGGACTGAGGTACAGTCTGCTAATCACAACCTACTAGTTCCACAAAGGTCCTTCTAAGGACTGGTAAGGTATAGCGTACTAGAGTATATAGGGTTGAGTGAGGTACAGTCTGCTAATCCTTAAGGAATGGTATAGGTCCACAATATATAGGGTTGAGGTGCGCTACTGCTGACTGCTGCCCTATTCTGCATCAGTCCTTTATCAGTATAGGGACTGAGGTACAGTCTGCAAATCACAACCTACTAGTTCCACAAAGGTCCTTCTAAGGACTGGTAAGGTATAGCGTACTAGAGTATATAGGGTTGAGTGAGGTACAGTCTGCTAATCCTTAAGGACTGGTATAGGTCCACAATATATAGGGTTGAGGTGCACTACTGCTGACTGCTGCCCTATTCTGCAGCAGTCCTTTATCAGTATAGGGACTGAGGTACAGTCTGCTAATCACAACCTACTAGTTCCACAAAGGTCCTTCTAAGGACTGGTAAGGTATAGTGTACTACAGTATATAGGGTTGAGTGAGGTACAGTCTAATCACAACCTACTAGTTCCACAAAGGTCCTTCTAAGGACTGGTAAGGTATAGTGTACTACAGTATATAGGGTTGAGTGAGATACAGTCTGCTAATCACAACCTACTAGTTGCACAAAGGTCCTTCTAAGGACTGGTAAGGTATAGCGTACTAGAGTATATAGGGTTGAGTGAGGTACAGTCTGCTAATCCTTAAGGACTGGTATAGGTCCACAATATATAGGGTTGAGGTGCACTACTGCTGACTGCTGCCCTATTCTGCAGCAGTCCTTTATCAGTATAGGGACTGAGAGTTTTGTCACAGGGTCATTTAAAAAATGACAGGCAGAAGAAGAGGCAGGCCCTTCCGCAGGGGTGGTAGGGGTAGGGCAGGAGCAACAGGCTTGAGCCAAAGTGGGAAATTGCAGAAGGTGCGTGCGATTACGTCAAAAGAAGCACCAGAATTGATGGAGTGGCTCACTCAGCCTTACTCTTCTTCACCCTCCTCATCCCCTCGATCTGCACCCTCTTCTTCACTCTCTGCTATGTGCATCCCCAAAGACACTACCACCAACAAATCCACCACCACCACCACATACCTTCCACTTGAGTCATAGGAATTATTTTCCGATCCATATCAAGACATTTCTGATGCACAGCCACTCTTGGCATTGGATCAGGAAGAGGAGGTAGCAAGAACCGCCACTCAGCAGTCTGACGACAGTACCCAAATCAGCCCAAGGAGGAGGTTGGTCCCCGGTGTTGCTGCCTACTCCGAGATCTCTACTTATAGCGGTGGGGAAGGTGACGTCGATGATGACGTGTATAGTGATGTCACGTGGGTGCCCACAAGAGAGGAAGAGGAGGAGAGTTCAGAGGGAGATATGGACCAGCAGATAGGGAGGAGAAGCAGGAATAACTTACATTGCACAGGAGGGACAAAGCAGACTGCTAATGTATCAGGAGCGAGTCATCGACCATGTACGGTCACATCTGGCGCTCCCAGGACGCTGGCACATGGCTCAGCAGTGTGGGCTTTTTTTAACGTGTCCGCTGCTGACAATAGTGTTGCCATCTGCAATCTTTGCAGTCAACGCATTAGTCGCGGTAAGCCCAACACTCACCTAGGGAAGACCGCCTTAAGAAGGTACATGAGCTGCCATCACCGAGCCCAGTCGGAGCAACGGAACACACAAAGCCACACTCCAGGCTCTCACTGTCCAGCCTCATCTTCTACTTCTCCTTCTCCTCTCTCCTCACAATTGTCCTCCACTCCACCTTCCATCACGCCAAGCTCAAGTTTTTCTGCAAAAAGGCAGTCTTCTGTGGATCTAATGTTCGAGCGTAAAAAAATGATGACACCGGATAACCCTCTTGCCCAACGGTTGATGGCTGGCTTGTCAGAACTGATAGCCCGCCAACTACTGCCATATAAACTGGTGGACTCGGAGGTCTTTCGAAAATTTGTGGCCATTGGAACACCACAATGGAAGGTCCCAGGAAGGAAGTATTTCTCACAGAAGGGCATCCCAGAGCTATATGGCCATGTTCAGCGGCAAGTGAATGTATCTCTGGCACACAGTGTCGGTGCCAAGATACATCTGACCACAGACACGTGGTCTAGAAAACACGGGCAGGGAAGGTATATCACTTTTACTGGTGAACCTTCTGATAGCCGTCAAGCATGTAACCCGTGGCACCTGTGTATATTTGGTTTTACCCCCACGGATTGCATGCAGGCCTGGCTCTTCTTCTCCTCCTCCTCCTACTCCATCCTCCTCCCTCTCCTCCTCGGCTGACTCCTCCTTTTCTGCTGCTAGCGTCTCTTCCGCTGCGCCGCCCAAGCTCCCCAGAACCTATTCGACATGCCAGGTGAGACGTTGCCATGCCGTGCTGCTTCTGTTATGCCTGGAAGCCAAGAGCCACACTGGCCCGCCACTCCTTTCAGCTTTGCGTCCACAGGTCGAGCAGCGATACGTTGTCAAATACCCTGGGGTCCAGGACATCTTGCGGCAGGCAAGGAAAATCTCGGCCCATTTCAGAAGATCTTACACGGCCATGGCTTGATGGAACTCAACCTTCTATATGCTTGATAGTCTGCTCCAGCAGAAACGTGCAGTTAACGTCTACCTGTATGAACTCTGCGGCAGAACAGGTTCTGGGGAGCTGGGGTTTTTTTCACCGCGCCAGTGGCTGCTCATGCGCGATGCATGCAGACTTCTGCGGCCATTTGAGGAGATCACCAAACTGGTCAGTCGCAGCCATGGCGCCATCAGTGACATGGTACCTTATGCCTTCTTTATGGAGCGTGCATTGCGTCGTGTCATTGATCAAGCTGTGGAGGAGCAGGAGCGGGAAGATGAGGAAGTCACAATGCTGGATGAATTCCCAGGGGGGGCTACTCTATCTGAGACAAGTCAACAACAGAAGTCTGAAGAGGAGTCAGAGGAGGATGGTGCCGGGGCGGATGAGGAGGAGCAAGAAGAGCATGCTTTAAACCTTTCTGGGATCCCTGTTGTTGTGCGTGGATGGGGAGAGGAGAATGTAGAGGACGACATTATACTGGATGATGAGCAGGAGCCAGGCCACCACACCGCTTCCAGTTAAGTGCAAATGGGGGCCTTCATGCTCCAGTGTTTTAATAGGGACCCCCGTATAAAAAGCATAAGGGTCAAGGACCAGTACTGGGTGGCAACGTACTTAGACCCCCGGTACAAACACAAAATGGCGGAAATGTTACCACTGTCACAGAGGGCTGTCAGAATGGAGCACTTCCAGGCCTTGCTTCGAGAAATGCTGCATTCTGCTTTTGCGTGAACTGGCAGAAGAGGAATTCCCACTCCCAGAGAAGGAGTTGCGGGTACCAATCCAACAGCGCCTGCAAGAAGAGGCCGGTTTGAAGATGTGTTGGTGACTTCAGATATGAGGTCATTGTTTCAGCCGACCCATCGACAGGTGTCATCCGGATCCAGCATCAGGGAACGCCTAGACCGTCAGGTGTCTGACTACATCGGGTTAACGGCCGATGTGGACGCTCTGAGGAGTGATGAACCCCTGGACTACTGGGTGGGCAGGCTTGACCTCTGGCCAGAGCTTGTCCAATTTGCAATCGAACTGTTGGCTTGCCCCTCGTCCAGTGTCCTATCTGAAAGGACGTTCAGCGCAGCAGGGGGGATCGTGACCGATAAGCGTACTCGCCTAGTTCACGACAGTGTTAACTACCTCACATTTCTAAAAATGAATCAGGCATGGATCTCGGAGGAATTCAACACATGTGACCAGTAGACCATGTATATGTCTATAAACGATTTTTTTTATTCGAGCACACAGACCTTCTTTCTTCATTTGGCTCACTTCCTTGTACAAAAAAAGCACACCGTACTATATGCCCGTACCCTCCTGTTTGAAGAGGTTGAGTGGTGTCATATTTCTACTGGGGCTGCTTATTATGAAGGGCTCCCACCATCCCTGTGCTGTGCTGACTTCCTCCTGGGGCTGTACCTCTGCTGTGCATATTATGAGGAGCTCCCACCATCCCTGTGCTATGATCATTATGAGGGGCTCCCACCATCCCTGTGCTGTGCTGACTTCCTCCTGGGGCTGTACCTCTGCTGTGCATATTATGATGGGCTCCCACCATCCCTGTGCTATGCTCAATATGAGGGGCTCCCACCATCCCTGTGCTGTGCTGGCTTCTTCCTGGGGCTGCTTATTATGAGGGGCTCCCACCATCCCTGTGCTATGCTGACATCCTCCTGGGGCTGCTTATTATGAGGGGCTCCCACCATACCTGTGCTGTGCTGACTTCCTCCTGGGGCTGTACCTCTGATGTGCATATTATGAGGGACTCCAACCATCCCTGTGCTATGCTCATTATGAGGGGCTCCCACCATCCCTGTGCTGTGCTGACTTCCTCCTGGGGCTGCTTATTATGAGGGGCTCCCACCATCCCTGTGCTGTGCTGACTTCCTCCTGGGGCTGTACCTCTGCTGTGCATATTATGAGGGACTCCCACCATCCCTGTGCTGTGCTGACTTCCTCCTGGGGCTGCTTATTATAAGGGGCTCCCACCATCCCTGTGCTGTGCTGACTTCCTCCTGGGGCTGTACCTCTGCTGTGCATATTATGAGGGACTCCCACCATCCCTGTGCTGTGCTGACTTCCTCCTGGGGCTGTTTATTATGAGGGGCTCCCACCATCCCTGTGCTATGCTGACTTACTCCTGGGGCTGTACCTCTGATGTGCATATTATGAGGGGCCCCCACCATCCCTGTGCTATGCTCATTATGAGGGGCTCCCACCATCCCTGTGCTATGCTGACTTACTCCTGGGGCTGTACCTCTGCTGTGCGTATTATGAGGGGCTCCCACCATCCCTGTGCTATGCTCATTATGAGGGGCTCCCACCATCCCTGTGCTATGCTGACTTCCTCCTGGGGCTGCTTACGGTGCAGGTGTCAGTGCTGTATATCACGGTGCTGGTGTCAGTGCTTTATGTCACGCTGCTGATGTCAGTGCTCTCTATCACGGTGCTGGTGTCAGATCACTCTATCACGGTGCAGGTGTCATTGCTGTATGTCACGCTGCTGATGTCAGTGCTCTCTATCACGGTGCTGGTGTCAGATCACTCTATCACGGTGCAGGTGTCATTGCTGTATGTCACGCTGCTAATGTCAGTGCTCTCTATCACGGTGCTGGTGTCAGATCACTCTATCACTGTGCAGGTGTCATTGCTGTATGTCACGCTGCTGATGTCAGTGCTCTCTATAATGGTGCTGGTGTCAGTGCTGTATATCAGGGTGCTGGTGTCAGTGCTTTATATTACGATGCTGGTGTCAGATCACTCTATCACGGTCCAGGTTTCATTGCTGTATTTCACACTGCTGATGTCAGTGCTCTCCATCCCTGTGCTATGCTCATTATGAGGGGCTCCCACCATCCCTGTGCTATGCTGACTTACTCCTGGGGCTGTACCTCTGCTGTGCGTATTATGAGGGGCTCCCACCATCCCTGTGCTATGCTCATTATGAGGGGCTCCCACCATCCCTGTGCTATGCTGACTTCCTCCTGGGGCTGCTTACGGTGCAGGTGTCAGTGCTGTATATCACGGTGCTGGTGTCAGTGCTTTATGTCACGCTGCTGATGTCAGTGCTCTCTATCATGGTGCTGGTGTCAGATCACTCTATCACGGTGCAGGTGTCATTGCTGTATGTCACGCTGCTGATGTCAGTGCTCTCTATCACGGTGCTGGTGTCAGATCACTCTATCACGGTGCAGGTGTCATTGCTGTATGTCACGCTGCTAATGTCAGTGCTCTCTATCACGGTGCTGGTGTCAGATCACTCTATCATGGTGCAGGTGTCATTGCTGTATGTCACGCTGCTGATGTCAGTGCTCTCTATCACAGTGCTGGTGTCAGATCACTCTATCATGGTGCAGGTGTCATTGCTGTATGTCACGCTGCTGATGTCAGTGCTCTCTATCATGGTGCTGGTGTCAGATCACTCTATCACGGTGCAGGTGTCATTGCTGTATGTCACGCTGCTAATGTCAGTGCTCTCTATCACGGTGCTGGTGTCAGATCACTCTATCATGGTGCAGGTGTCATTGCTGTATGTCACGCTGCTGATGTCAGTGCTCTCTATCACAGTGCTGGTGTCAGATCACTCTATCACGGTGCAGGTGTCATTGCTGTATGTCACGCTGCTGATGTCAGTGCTCTCTATCACGGTGCTGGTGTCAGATCACTCTATCACGGTGCAGGTGTCATTGCTGTATGTCACGCTGCTAATGTCAGTGCTCTCTATCATGGTGCTGGTGTCAGATCACTCTATCATGGTGCAGGTGTCATTGCTGTATGTCACGCTGCTGATGTCAGTGCTCTCTATCACAGTGCTGGTGTCAGATCACTCTATCACGGTGCAGGTGTCATTGCTGTATGTCACGCTGCTGATGTCAGTGCTCTCTATCACGGTGCTGGTGTCAGATCACTCTATCACGGTGCAGGTGTCATTGCTGTATGTCACACTGCTAATGTCAGTGCTCTCTATCACGGTGCTGGTGTCAGATCACTCTATCACGGTGCAGGTGTCATTGCTGTATGTCACGCTGCTGATGTCAGTGCTCTCTATCACGGTGCTGGTGTCAGATCACTCTATCATGGTGCAGGTGTCATTGCTGTATGTCACGCTGCTGATGTCAGTGCTCTCTATCACAGTGCTGGTGTCAGATCACTCTATCACGGTGCAGGTGTCATTGCTGTATGTCACGCTGCTAATGTCAGTGCTCTCTATCATGGTGCTGGTGTCAGATCACTCTATCATGGTGCAGGTGTCATTGCTGTATGTCACGCTGCTGATGTCAGTGCTCTCTATCACGGTGCTGGTGTCAGATCACTCTATCACGGTGCAGGTGTCATTGCTGTATGTCACGCTGCTAATGTCAGTGCTCTCTATCATGGTGCTGGTGTCAGATCACTCTATCATGGTGCAGGTGTCATTGCTGTATGTCACGCTGCTGATGTCAGTGCTCTCTATCACAGTGCTGGTGTCAGATCACTCTATCACGGTGCAGGTGTCATTGCTGTATGTCACGCTGCTGATGTCAGTGCTCTCTATCACGGTGCTGGTGTCAGATCACTCTATCACGGTGCAGGTGTCATTGCTGTATGTCACACTGCTAATGTCAGTGCTCTCTATCACGGTGCTGGTGTCAGATCACTCTATCATGGTGCAGGTGTCATTGCTGTATGTCACGCTGCTGATGTCAGTGCTCTCTATCACAGTGCTGGTGTCAGATCACTCTATCACGGTGCAGGTGTCATTGCTGTATGTCACGCTGCTGATGTCAGTGCTCTCTATCACGGTGCTGGTGTCAGATCACTCTATCACGGTGCAGGTGTCATTGCTGTATGTCACGCTGCTAATGTCAGTGCTCTCTATCATGGTGCTGGTGTCAGATCACTCTATCATGGTGCAGGTGTCATTGCTGTATGTCACGCTGCTGATGTCAGTGCTCTCTATCACAGTGCTGGTGTCAGATCACTCTATCACGGTGCAGGTGTCATTGCTGTATGTCACGCTGCTGATGTCAGTGCTCTCTATCACGGTGCTGGTGTCAGATCACTCTATCACGGTGCAGGTGTCATTGCTGTATGTCACACTGCTAATGTCAGTGCTCTCTATCACGGTGCTGGTGTCAGATCACTCTATCACGGTGCAGGTGTCATTGCTGTATGTCACGCTGCTGATGTCAGTGCTCTCTATCACGGTGCTGGTGTCAGATCACTCTATCATGGTGCAGGTGTCATTGCTGTATGTCACGCTGCTGATGTCAGTGCTCTCTATCACAGTGCTGGTGTCAGATCACTCTATCACGGTGCAGGTGTCATTGCTGTATGTCACGCTGCTGATGTCAGTGCTCTCTATCACGGTGCTGGTGTCAGATCACTCTATCACGGTGCAGGTGTCATTGCTGTATGTCACGCTGCTAATGTCAGTGCTCTCTATCACGGTGCTGGTGTCAGATCACTCTATCATGGTGCAGGTGTCATTGCTGTATGTCACGCTGCTGATGTCAGTGCTCTCTATCACAGTGCTGGTGTCAGATCACTCTATCACGGTGCAGGTGTCATTGCTGTATGTCACGCTGCTGATGTCAGTGCTCTCTATCACGGTGCTGGTGTCAGATCACTCTATCACGGCGCAGGTGTCATTGCTGTATGTCACGCTGCTGGTGATCATCTCCTGCACCCTCTTCTTTGCCTACCCTGACCTTCCCTCTCCTCCATTGACTTCATGCGCTCCACAGTCCTGAATTGTCACAATTTCACATATAAAAAAAGAATGCTTGTAGTTTTCGATCCCAGATTCACCTCAAACATGTGGCCATTGGCCATGTGGTGGGACTATGTGTGCACAGCTAGTAATTATTTTGTGGCTGCAAATATGACCTGTAGGTTTGTAAAGTTCGCCTCCCATTGAAGTCAATGGGGCCTGCCGCGAACATTACGGTTCTCAAACTATCGACCGCATTCGCGGTTCGCGAAACGTCCCGTCGGAAGTTCGTCCATCACTAGTCCACAAGTTACATACATCTGACTTACATATGACTCATACTTACATACGGAGAGAGACAACAGGAAGTGAGAGGAAATGTACCCCTAGGAAGGGGAATTCACTCCTGTAAGGAATTTTTCATGGGAAAAAAAAGTGCCTCCACTGAAGCTTCATCACGAATCCTTGTTTCCACAACCCACAATTTTCAAAATCCAGTTATCACAGGGACAGAAAGTAAGGTGAAATCTTCTGAACTGGCACACAAACAGCAAAACAAATATTACATGGGTGTTAACCCTTCCTTATGCTATCTATCCAAAACTTTAAAAACATTTTTTGGCTGGAGTTACACTTAAAAAAAAAATTACCTTTTTCAACATACATACAAATTCAACTTAAAAAAAACCCTGCAGAACCTTGTTTGTAACCCAGGAACTGCCTGTAATTACAAACAACACAGAGCTGATTGCAGATGTGAAAGTAAAAGGGAATTTCAGTAACAGCGATCACAGAGTAATTATATTTGCCATAAACTATAAGAAAAGAGGACATGAGGGTAGGACAAGAACATACAATTTCAAAAGAAACAACTGTGCCAAGAAGCGCACCTACTACTTGTCAAACAATGGCATTCATTAGTGCATTTCAATTTCAATGAGCAACAATTATAAAAGACCAAAAGTTAAACCTGGGTCACCAAATATTGATGTAAAAAGACATTAACAAAAAAAAACTGCCCTTTAACTACCTGCCAACCATCCGCCACAGTTTAACTATGGCAGAATGGCACGGCTGGGCAAAACAACGTTATGTAACGTCGCTTCGCCCTGTGGCCACTAGGGGCACGTGCACCCGCTGCTCGCTCTGGAGCCGATGCGAGTGCCCAACAGTCGCGATCACCGCCGGTCAGTCACGATCGCTGGTGACACACCGAGATCCCGGTTCTCTGAGGGGAGAAGAGACTGATCATCTGTTAATACAAAGTATGAGCAGCGATCTGTCATCTCCCCTAGACAGTCCCATCCCCCTTCAGTTAGAACACAGGGATGGAACACAGTTAACCCCTTGATCGCCCCCTCGTGTTAACCCCTTCCCTCTAGTGACATTTTTACAGTAATCAGTGCATTTTTATAGCAATGATCACTGTATAAATGCCAATGGTCCCAAAAATGTGTCAAAAGTGTCCGATGTGTCCGCCACAATGTCGCAGTTCTGATAAAAATCGCAGATTGTCACCATTACTAGTAAAAAAAAAAAATAATAATAATAAAAATGCTATAAATCTATCCCCTATTTTGTAGATGCTATAAATTTTGCGTAAACCAATCAATATACACTTATTGAAATTTTTATTACCAAAAATATGTAGAAGAATACATATTGGCCTACTTTGATAAAAAAATAGCTTTTTGTAAAAAAAATTAAAAAATGGGGATATTTATTATAGCAAAAAGTACAAAATATTGTAGTTGTTGTTTTCAAAATTGTCACTCTTTTTTTTGTTTATAGCACAAAAAATAAAAACCACAGAGATGATCAGATATCACCAAAAGAAAGCTCTATCTGTGGGGAAAAAAGGACATCAAATTTGTTTGGGTGCAGTGCCGCACGGCTGCGCACTTGTCAGTTAAAGCGATGCAGTGCCGAATCGTAAAAAATGGCCCGGTCAATCAGCAGCCAGATCTTCCGGGGCTGAAGCGGTTAAAAAATATATTTCTGAAGGGTGATCCTTAACATTCCAGGGCAGCTAAAATAGACCATAAGAGACATATTGCTGTTCGCGGCTGTTTACCAAATGACGGAGCGATCACTTGTAAACAAACCCGCATCATGTCATGATGACGGTTCCTCTCTTCCCTCTCTTTACCTTTCAGTACAGTGGAGGGGAGAGATCGGATGGCAGCAGCACTGTGGCCTAGATCTGTAGTGACCACAGCGCTGCTCTGTGACAATTCCAGTCACATCCATGGATCCATCCATCCATGCTCATCCATCCCTCCATACTCTGCAATACCCTGCAATACTCTGCCATACCCTGCTAATACTCTGCCATACCCTGCCAATATTCTGCAATAGTCTGCCATACCCTGCCAATACACTGCAATACCCAGCCATATTCTGCAATACCCGGCCATACCCAGCAATACTCTGCAATACCCCTCAATACTCTGCAATACTCTGCCATACCCTGCAATACTCTGCAATACCCAGCCATACTCTGCAATACCCTGTCATACTCTGCAATACCTTGCAATAACCAGCCATAATCTGCAATACTCTGCCATACCCTGCAATACTCTGTCATACCCTGCAATACTCTGCAATACCCTGCCATACTCTGAAATACTCTGCAATACCCTGCCACATCCTGCAATACCCAGCCATACTCTGCAATACCCAGCCATACCCTGCAATAATCTGCCACACCCTGAAATAATCTGCCACACCCTGAAATAATCTGCCATACCCTGAAATAATCTGCCATACTCAGCCATACTCTGCAATACCCTGCCATACTCTGAAATACTCTGCAATACCCAGCCATACTCTGCAATACCCAGCCATACCCTGCAATACCCAGCCATACTCTGTCATACGCAGCCATACTCTGCCATACCCAGCCATACTCTGCCATACCCAGCCATACTCTGCAATACTCGGTAATACCTAGCCATACTCGGCAATACCCAGCTGTACCCGGCCGTACCCAGCAATACTCTACCATACTCTGAAATACTCTGCCATACCCTGAAATAATCTGCCATACTCAGCCATACTCTGCAATACCCTGCCATACTCTGAAATACTCTGCAATACCCTGCCACACTCTGCAATACCCAGCCATACTCTATCATACCCAGCCATACTCTGCCATACCCAGCCATACTCTGCAATACTCGGTAATACCCAGCCATACTCGGCAATACCCAGCTGTACCCAGCCGTACCCAGCCATACTCAGCCATACTCAGCCATACCCAGCCATGCTCGGCCATGCTTGGCTGTACTCAGCCTCTGTATGTGACCAGGCTGTGGAAGTCTCACACATGTGGTATCTCCGTACTCAGGAGGAATAGGAGAATCTATTTTGGGATGTCATTTTTGGTATGTACATGCTATGTGTTAGAAATATTGTATAAATGGACAACTTTGTGTTAAAAAAAATGCATTTTAACCACTTCCATATGACGTCATTGAATTTGTGCGAGGATATCTGAATGATGCCTGGAGCTACAGGCATCATTCAGATATCAGTTTTTTCAGTCAGCGATTCTCTACACCATAAGTATGATCATAGTGGATGTTCCACTGCTTGATCATTCTTATGGGAGGAGAGAGGGAATGTCCCCCACCCTCCCGCCGCCCTCCGGTGCTTCTACTAACTCGCCAATACGATCAAAGCCAGGATCTTTTTTTGGGGGGTTTTATTTTTTATTTCAGGCTTCCCAGTCTACAGGTGAGATGTAGGGTCTTATTTACCCCATATCTCACTGTAAAGAGGACCTTTCATGCCATATTACTATTACAAGGAATGTTTGCATACCTTGTAATAGGAATAAAAGTGATCAAAACATTTCTTTTTGAGGAAAAAGTGTCAAACTAAAATAAATAAAGTATCAGGATATGATGGGGAATAATATACAACCGGATGTATTGATTTCTAGTTTATCTATGATTCCGGGATCAGTTAAAAATATAAAAAAGGGATACTAAAACACTTTTTAACAGCTGCGAGAACGCGGTTATAGCAAGAAAGTGGAAAAAGGAGAAAGTCCCCTCAATAGACGACTGGATAATAGAGATGGACGAGATGCGTTTTCTGGAGGAAAGATTGTTGAATGAAACAGGTTTGAGGGGGCAAGTAATGACAGCGTGGCAAAAATGGAAAGTATACAAAACACCATCAGGAGAGGTACAGTAAAAGAGAACGGGGATGGGTGTAAGATAGGAGGGGGGGGGGCCTTTTTTTTTTATTTATTTTTGTGTTGGATGCATGAAAGGGGGTGGGATGTATGAGTATGCGAGGGATAGATAATTAATAGGGTTACAGAATTAATAAAAGAACAATAAATGGAACTAAGATAATAATGGTTATTGATTGGTAATTGATAGTTATGTAAAATAAAATGTAATTCGTTAGTATTGTGAAGTAGAGAATGAATCCGTAAATGTTGGATGAGAAAAATAGTAAAAAATGTTTAGTTAAATAAAGATCATAAAAAATAAATAAATAAAGTAAAATGAACAATATATTTTTTTTTAAAAGTGCCCCTGTCCCCATGTGCTCGCATGCAGAAGCGAACGCATACGTAAGTCCCAACCACATATGAAAACAGTATTCAAATCACACATGTGAGGTATTGCTGTGAATGTTAGAGCGAGAGCAATAATTTTGGTCCTAGACCTCCTCTGTAACTCAAAACATGTAACCAGTAAAAAAAATGTAAAGCATCACCCATGGGTATTTTTAAGTAGCAAAGTTTGGCGCCATTCCACGAGTGTGTGCAATTTTGAAGGGTGACATATTAGGTATCTATTTACTCAGCGTAATTTCATCTTTCACATTATGCAAAAATATTGGGGTAACTTTAATGTAGTACTTTACTGTTTTGTTTTTTTAAAGCGCAAAACAGTTTTTTTCCCCAAAAAAAAGTTAGAAAAATTGTTGCACAAATACCGTGCAAGATAAAAAGTTGCAACGACCACTATTGTATTCTCTAGGGTCTTTGCTAAAAAAAATATACAATTTTTGTTGGGGCTCTATGTAATTTTCTAGCAAATAAATGATGATTTTTACATGTAGGAGAGAAATGTCATAATTGTCCTGGGTGCTTCAGAATGCCTGAAGGTGCTCCCTGCATGTTGGACCTCTGTATGTGGCCACGCTGTGCAAAAGTCTCACACATGTGGTATCGCCATACTCGCGACTAATAGAAATAACCTGCTAATATGACAATTTTGTGGAAAAAAAAATGAAAAAAAACCTTGATTTTGCAAAGAATTGTGGGAAAAATTACAACTTCCAAATCCTCACCATGCATCTTTCTAAATACCTTGGAATGTCTTCTTTCCAAAAAGGGGTAATTTGTGGGGGTCTTTGTACTTTTCTGGCATGTTGGGGTCTCAAGAAATCAGGTGTGATCAATTTTCAGATATTGGCACCACAGCTTGTGGACCCTATAACTTTCACGAAGACCAAATAATATACACCAATTTGTACTTATTTTACCAAAGATATGTAGCAGTATAAATTTTGGCCAAAATTTATGAAGAAAAATTACTAATTTGCTAAATTTTATAACAGAAACAAAGAAAATTTTATTGGCTTTATAAAAGATAATCAGGGGACAAGTGACAGGGAGAAGGCAACTGTATTACCACTTCAGGCCAATTTTCAGCTTTCTGCGCTGTTGCAATTTGAAAATTGCACAGTCATGCAACACTGTACCCATATGAAATTTGTATAATTTTTTCCCCCAAAATAGAGCTTTCTTTTTGATGGTATTTAATTACCACTGGCTTTTTATTTCCTGCTAAATAAATTAAAAAGACCAAAAATGTTTTTTAACATTTTTTTTCTTTGTTTCTGTTATAATATAATAGTCCACAAACTATGGCGTATATATACGTTCGCCATCACTGATTATATATATATATATATATATGAAAATCGATCAATTCCGATGTACCGATGGCCTATCTCATTTCTTTTCCTCCCAAAAATGAAAATAATAAAACTAATAAGGGGGCTGGAGGACCTCAGTTATGAGGAACAAATACAAACTGGAAAACAGCCAATTAAGCAGGGATATGATTGCAATATACAAATCCTTGAAAGGTGGCCCGGCCACACCATGAAGTTGGACTGTTAGAGCAAGGATGTGGTTTTCCTTTCCACGGTTGGTGGTGTCATCAGGGAGTGTAGATAAATTCCAAAAACTTTTAAATGTTTTTCTTAGCAAGTGCAATATACAGGGATATGGAAAATATTAGTCACACAAATACACACACACTTGGGTTGAAGTGAATGGACTGGTGTCTTTATTCAATCCTACCAACTATGTAACTATATTAGAGCACTGAGAGGGGAGAGAGCAAAGTGAACTGTGGGATGAGTATGTAATACATTATAATACAATACAATACATTATATCACTTCCAAAGTTGTAATCTGTTGTACGAGGATTTTCTGAACTTTAGTAACCTATTGGTTTTCAAGACTAGCGTGCAACAAAAATAAAAAATGGACAATCATTCATCTGACATTCTTATTGTGTGTACGAGGCTTTATTAAAAAAGAAGTGTGGGATTGTTTTCAGAATCATACTTACCTAGGTGAATGCAGCATCAGTCCAAAGCTGCATCTGTCCCCCGCCAGCTCTAAGATTAAGAACTGAGCGATCAAACACCGCCAATCGCTTGGTTCTCAGAGCTGTCTGAGCAGAGAGGTGGTGACTCCCCAACGCTGGGCTGTGGAGGGGGTGGGAGTGGATGGCTTACACTCTCAGTGGCTCGATAAGAGTCTGTGCTGGGTTCCGAACCAGGCAAGTGGGGGGATCCTGACTTCATTGTTGCGATCTTGCCCGAGGCGGGCTTCAGTCTGCTGTCTGCTGAAAACGGGTCACGGGAGTGCATAACAAACTGCACTCATGTGATCCACAAGAGAAGTACAGCCAAACAAGCTTTGGCTGTAGTTCTCCTTTAAACATTTACTGTGTACACATATAGAAAATGATGTGTGTATGAGTCTGTTGTCCTTAATAATCTATTGGGCATGAATAAATGTATACCTTCCAACACCATTGCTTATGTAGGCACTGGAACACAATAAAGTGGCATGTACAGTATAGTGGAATTATTTATGATAGTCATTTACCTGTCAATTTTGGTTTGGCTACACCTTGAAACCAGATAAAACCAGACAGCAAATTACATTCTTGAACAATATGTAATGGCATTCATTTTAAATTATAGTACACATATCCAAAATAAAAGTATATGCACTTACCTATACCATAGTTTTACTCAATTATAATTATACTGTCATAGCTCTCTCCTGTCCCATGAAAAATGTAATATAAGTGAATACGTTCAATATGCATGGGGCTTTCCCCCCACATTTTCTAAAGTAGTAGTTGCTTACTATTTCAATTACATAACCCACAAGTATTTTTAATTTTGGTAGTGTGTACAAAATTTATTCGATTGATCCGTCATTCAGGTTTTTTCTGGATCTTGTAGTGAAATTACTAACAATCTTTAAGATAGCAAATAGGGATGAAGGAATCTACTAAGGTTTGGTTCACCAAGGGTTTGGTGAATGAGCAAACAAATTTTTGAAAAATTATTTATTGGTATATATATTGGTATTGGTATTTTATTGGTATATATATCAAATACACAATGTATGCAGATGCTAAGGAGCCAGAGCCCCACATGTGGTAAAGAAAATGTAGAAAGAAATCAAAAACAGAAACAGATTAGTGCTACACAACACATTTGGATCCCTATGTGATGACTAAGTAGTGACATTACATCAGTAATACCAGTAAATATTGTAATTCGGGGTTCAGAGTACGTGAACAGAGCTCCATTCTATCCAAGATTGCCAAGCCTTTAAAAAGGACGAGTATGAGTTATTACTAATGACAAGGGCCTTTTCATACGAAAAGTTAGTTCTGACTATGGAGATAATTGGGATTTCCAATTTGTTACAATTTATGGTCCTGGCTGCCAAAAGGAGCCAGGACGTGTGTTAAAATGATGAATGTGTGTAAAAATGGGTTGATATTCTTTCGCTCATTGCTCCACACCTAAATTAATGAGTTATTACTAATGGCAAGGGCCTTTTCATACGAAAAGTTAGTTGTGACTAGGGAGAGAGCCTCTGAAGGGTTGGGAGATAATTGTGATTTCCAATTCTTACAATTGTGGTCCTGGCTGCCAAAAGGATGTGCATAAGAATAGTTTGATATTCTTTCAGCCTTGGCTCCACATCTAAATTAAGTAGCGCTTGGGCTGGGGTAATGAGTACCAGTATTTCAGTAATATCAGAATGAATACAAGATATTTTACACCAAAAACTGATAAGACATTTACATCCCCAGAATATATGATACAGAGATCCTATCTGTCCGCATTCCTGACAACACATAGGGGAGCCAATGGAGGGTAATTACATTTTGAGGGTGATTTTTAATGATAACTTTTGGCCCCTTGTGGGGCTAATGAGCAAGCCATTGTCAAACAAAATGCATGGGGTGCCATGCACTTCTGTGTGGGACCTGTGTAGGAAAAAAAAAAACACAATGAGGGAAGGGCCTTTTCAAGGGTGACATGGAGAATATAGTAATCCTTTAATTTATACATTTACATTATGCCATATAGCTGTACATGGGGTTATAGCAAATTTCACATATGGCCTCAGCAACAATGTACGTTGGCAGCATATTTTTTGGCTGTGGAATTATATTTTTTCCATCAGTACCCAAATCCATTATAATTTGAATCTGTATCATATCAGTTAAAAGGGCTTTTTTTAGGTGGTTTGAGCAGTGACAATTGGGTTTACATGCTTTGACTGACAGAAGTACCTTAGTAGCACATGTGGTATTAGCAAACTACTTCCATTGGTCAAAGCAGGATTGGTACCCTATGATATTAAAAGATTAGAAAAGGTTTGGTTTGGTAGAAACTAGACATCAGCAGGAAAGTTTAATGAGTGGGAAAGCCCAAATGCAAAATTTCCTTCTGTACTTGCTGCTGCTAAATGAGTGGTCCACATTGTATGTGGTCTTACTACCTTTTCCCTGTAGGACCTGCTTACTCCCTGCTATCTCCATGAGCAGCACCTTTCTTCCCATTCTAGGCCTATGTGTCATTGTTTTTTTTTGTGGGTGATTGCCTAGCTGTTATGGCAATAGGGGGTGAAAGTGTGGTGCTAATGATACACACTACCACATGGCAATATGGTGTAGCGTTGTGTACTAAGGGCAGCTCCTATGTGCAGCACCTTTGCCTTGCTTTTAGGCCTGCCTGTCATTGTCTTTTTTTTACTATGGTGTATGTGAATGATGTAAGACGCCGGCACACTCTTTTTATACAACAACGCAGAGGTGTGATGTGTACAAAGTACACCTCCAAGTACAATTCAGTGACAAGTGAATACATTAAAAAAGGCCATCCCTAGTAGCACAAAGTAAGAAAAAAATACTCTGAAAAACATATCCCCTAAAAGGCTAACTCCCAGAGCAAAAGCTCAATTTATATATTTATTTTTAAAGCCTAGCATAAAATTGCTTTGGTACTAAAGAGAAGACATGCAGCTCTTAAATCAAGCACAGAGAACAAAAAAAAAAGAAGACTTCTTTCAAAAGACCCCCAGAAAAGCTACAAAGGGGGCCCAACAGCTAGCCGGCTTCTGTCAGACAGGGTGCCATACACATGGGCCGAATGTCCGTTGTTTTTTTTCTTTTAAACTGGCCGATGACTCCCGATATTCAGCCCGTGTGTACGGGGCTTAACATATACCTTCTGTAATCCCACCCTTTTGTAGTGAAGGGGCTGACTTATCCAATTACCTTCTTCTAAACTGACTGACCATTGTTCAAAGGCCATGCAGTGCAATATGATTTTATGCAGGTTCCATCCAGCAAAACTGCACATAAATTTATTGACATGTATAAACCCGGCAATTTATCACCAAACCATGGAATCAAATCCTCATATTCATACTGGTTGTTATTTTTGTGCACAAATATGAGCTTTCTATCGTAAACTTTCTATCGTAAACTCCGATTGTGTGTATGTAATTCCGGCACACCAAAAATTACGCATGCTCAGATTCAACTAAGAGACGGAAGCTATTGGGTATTGAACTTCCTTTTTCTAGTCCCGTTGTATGTGTTGTACGTCACCACGCTCTAAACAATCGGAATATGGTGTGACCGTGTGTAGGAAAGACAGCTTGAGCGTAATCCCCTCAGAATTCCTTCGGGAAAACCATCAGAGCTTTTTCCGACGAGAATTCTGATCACGTGTACGCGGCATAAGAGTTAAAGGCTTTACATAAATAAAAGTTGATCATTGTAAGAACCCCTGCCAGTGATAAATGGTTTGTCTCAACTCTTTAAATTACTACATTTGCAGGAGAGCTTGTTCTGTTGAAAAACAACTGGCTGGATCACCAGGTGAAAATAAAGGAAAAAAAGCCTAAAAACGAAAAAATACTGTTCTGCTCTATATGTTTCGTGAGTGATCACTTCTTTAGGAGCTTGAAAATACTTTAAAAATTCCACATAAAAACCTAGATACCAGGGGTGGCATGGGAAGGCACCGATGGCAAGCACTGAGGCGAATGTAGGGACCTGTATACTGCTGGAGACAATGTCTCCAGCAGTATACGGGTCCCCACATTAACCTCAGTGCTTGCCATCGGTGTCTTTAAAGTATTTCCAAGGTCCTAAAGAAGCAATCACTCACTAGCTAACCATCTGTAAATTTAAAAACAATTTGTAAAAACTGGTCACTTTTATCCTGTCTGTAAATGTACGTGACAGGGAGAATAGGGCCCGTATAAAATATGGCTGCTGTTGGCTCAGAACTGTGTACATGTGATGTCATGGAGCACAACGGGCACGTGAATAAAAGCCACACCCACCAGCTGCCATTCTATCAACACAGGGACCAGAGAGAGTTTTGTGGTTGTGACCCAGGGAGACAGGGGATTTTCATGTGGCCAGACTGCTGCCCTCCCTGTGACTGTCTGCTTGCCCAGTGGTGCTCACCAGAAAGTCCAGATCCACAGTAATAGATAGCACTGTGTGGCTGCAGTGACAGTCTCTCCTTTTCTTCCCCCAGCTTTGAGTCATTTAAGGAACGGGAAGGCAGTCTCTTTGTTCTGTTTGGTGGGTAGGGGGCAGGGGCAGGCTCTCTCTCTGGCTTTGCAGTCTCTTTGTGGGGGCAATCATGTGGAGCAGTCTCTCTCTCTGATGTATAGTTCATCAGAATAAGTCCTAGTGAGTGGTGAGGGTCAGCTTGTACTGGTTCCAGAACACCCCTAGGTAGCATGTCTGGAGACTGAGGAGGCAGAGTGCACTAAGTATTGTAGGTACACTACATCTATTGCAAACAGAAAGATGAATTGCCATTTATCTTTCTTCTTGTAATAAATTTACTGTACCTACTACACTTAGATTGCGCACTCTGCCTTGTTTTATATGCACTACCTGTATGTGTTGAAATTAGCAAAGAAAGTGCTGCAGGATTTGGCAATACAGTTATACCACCAGAAAAGTGTTGCAACTGCTTTATTGAATGGTAGCTATATCGTCTAGTTAATACAATGGAGAACTCAAAGTTGATCTACAGCTCAAACTTTTCTTCTCTCTGTTTTACTTGGTAAATGTTATCACTGGTACAAAAAGTTATGAGAAATCCAAAGTTGTACAGCTGTCACAGGATTGTCTAATAGGGGTTTTGCCCATGGGAAGAAATTTCCTTCCAATTCATGTTTTATCTCCAGGATAGAAACATAGAAACATAGAAACGTGACAGCAGAAAAAAGACTGAGTAGTCCATCAAGTCTACCTGTTTTTTCTTTTTTTCTTTTTCGTTTACTTTTTTAACTGAGTTTATGTTTGTCCAAAGCATGTTTGAAGCCATTTATTGTTAAATGACTCACTTTCTCTGCTGGAAATGTATTCAGAGCATCAACTACCCTTGCAGTAAAATAATACTTTCTAGAATTAGTTTTCAACTTTCCTCCAGCTAGTTTGAGGCCATGTCCCTGTGTTCTTGATTTTGGTTTATATTGAAAAAACTGCCTTCCTGAACCTTATTCATCCCATTAGGGCCGGGACAAGGGGTGGGCAGGAGGGACGGCTGCCCTGGGCACTGTGGTTTCATGTGAGGTGGGGGGGGGGGCACCACAAGAAAATTGGGGGGAGGGGATTTGTGTTGGAAAGGGGGATTTGGGGGGGGGGGCAGCAGGGAGGAAGTATTGTTCTAGGAGGGGAAATTTGGGGGTATGCTAAAATTTAAGGGGAGAAGGAATGGGGGGAAGAAGATTTGTGCTAGGAGGGATAATTGGGGCACTTTGTGCTGGAAGGAGGGATTTGCAGTGGGGTTATTGGGAGGGGCAATTTTAGGGGTAGATAATATGTGCTAGGAGGAGTGATTTGGTTTTCTTTTTCGGGGGGGCACTTGAATTGGGGGTATTTGGGGGATGGAGGGGGGTAAGATTTGTACTGGGAGGGGGGATTTCAGCAGGGGAACAGATTTGCACTGGGAGGAGGGGGAATTTATGCTTAGGGGGTGAAAAAGATTAGTGCTCAGTTTTTTTTTGGGGGGGGGGGATTTTTGATGACACATAATGCTCATACACATTGGGGCGGGGGAGGTGCAGTTTGGCGTGTTTGCCCTGGGCTCTGGATGACCTTGTCCTGGCACTGCATCCCATTAATGTATTTAAAGGTTTCAATCATGTCTCCCCTTTCCCTTCTTTCCCTAGACTGTACATATTAATGTAGCACCCTCTAGGTTGCTAGATGATGTAAATAGGGTTTTATGGCAGAGTAGGCAAATTTAGGCAGGCCTAGCTGGTAGCTAGGCCTGTTTGTTTTGATCCCGGTTGGGAGTGGCTCAGGGTAGAGTTGGTGACTCACAGGCAGCATCACTGGGACTTCCTACTTCTGTATAGAATATTTTAGTGTCTTCTAGAAAGGAAGCATAAGTGAGATGGAGCTGTCTGGGGTATTCTAGGGAGCCCTGACTAATCCCTAACTCGGAATTTCAGGGGGCAGGCCTCCTTAAATACTCAGGGTCAGCCCTGTTGGGGAGGAGTTGTTTGGGTGGAAGCTGGAGATGGAGTGCTAGGCTTTCGAGTCTGGGGGGGTGACCTTGGACCTGGGGCTCGGGTGTGGACAAGACCCTTCTCACGACACATGGAGGTGTCCCAGACAGGTGGCACTAGAGCAAGAGAGGAGAGTCAGGAGGGTACTGCCAGGCAAAGTCTCCAGGAGAGGACCAACAGGTCGCAGCCAAGAGGGCTGGTGAGTGACACACAGTCAGGAGAGGACTGGGGAGGCAGTCTGAGATAGGAGCAGAGCCAGAGGAGTGGACTGGGGTGTCACAGGCAGTGAAGAGTAGCAACTGCAGCCAGGAGGGCTGGCAGGGCCTGAAGATGTGGTACTGGGAAGCTAGCACTAAGGACTACCATATTTTTGCTACACTATAGGGGCCCACGGTCCCTGCCTGCAAAGGGTATTCACCATAGGCCTAGCTGAGTCAGTGTTCGGCATACAAGTCAGTGCTAGCTGGTCTTGGAAGTGCAAGCAAGTGATGCGCTGGAGGTGTTGAGTAGAGATAGTCTGCAAGCAAGTGATGTGCTGGAGTTGAAGACTGGATTTGTATATACCGGAGGTGTAAATAGTCAGCCCCATTTATATTTTTGCTGCAATCAGTTTGGGCATATCCCATCCCCATCCATGTTTTTTCCTCTCAATAAAAATACAAAACAAAGTTCATGCACTGGTTTTCTGCCTCATGGTTAATGAGACCAATGTGCCTGGCTGGGCAGGGTGACAAACGGACTACAACAATCAGCAGCCCCTACGGTGGTACCACTACATTACGTTTCTGAAGCCTCCCTTGATATGTCTTATCCCCAAAACCATTTACAATTTTTGTCATCCGTCTTCAGCAGATCGCGAACAACGTCCATAACCATCCACACAGACATCGATTGGAAACACAGACGATATACAGGCGATCCCATCTTAGGATATCGATCTAAGGCTTTTTGTTCTCCATCTAGAAGTAATGCTCTGGGAGCATTACGTGACTATTTAGTCACAAAGATTAACATCAATATCACAACATAATTGTCTATTTAGAAGATTCACCAGGATAATGGACACTCATGATTATTGTCACTAATTTATCACTTTGATTTGGACTTTTTTTGTGTATATACACTCATTTTGGATTTCAATTACTGTGTTTACTTTTTTTACCAATGATTTGGATTATTTGGATTATTTCACTTGCATATTAATGTGTTAGAAGTCTGCACGGATCACTTTTATTAATATTTCCCATGATGCTCATGCACTCTGCAGTGTAGTCGAGCATCATGAGAAATTTAGTTCCAAAACATCTGGGGTGCCAAGGTTCACCATCGCTGATATCGAGGAATCAGAACCTACTTCCTCCTGCTTGTGATTCCTCTAGTGATGAATCCTAGAATTATATTTGCTTTTCCCACTGCCTGCTCACATTGTTTGCTCATTTTGCAATCATCTGAAATAAGTACCCCCTTCTGTAGTGCTGGCTAAACTGTACTCCAATGTTGTACTCTCACAGGGGATGATTCTTTTTCCCTATGTGCATTATTTTACATTTAGAAATAGATTTTACATTTAGAAAGGATAAGAAGTCAAAGGAAATCTCCCAAAAAAGGACAAACACAGCAAAAAAAGAAAACAAAAAGTAAATGCGAATTCTACCTTACTTCACCTAATAAATATTTGGCTTTCGATACACTTTAAAGTTACCCGGTAGGTAAAAACCTGCTGCTACCTAGCAGTGGGGAGAAGATTAGGCATTCAGTGATAATTGTTTGGCAGTATAATTTAGCAATAGCATTGCATGATATCCATTCCCAAACCACCACCATCACCGTCATCAAGAGACAGCAGCCCAGCATGACAGTAATAAAGACTCCTTTCCCTGGTTATACATTGTGTGCAGCCCCTTGCCATGGTGATAACAGCTTTTATACCCTTTGACATCAATTAGGTGCATTGAGACAATTTTCCACAATTTCTCATCCCTGTCCAGCTCAGTGTATACTGGGAATTGAGTGGTTCTGCTCTTCCTGTGTCCAGAATGAGGTGCTGTAATTAAGCTGATGGTTATATTCAGTTCATATTAGACATGTGTGCCATCAATAAATTTGTTTTATTTCGTTCCATTTCGTATCAGCCGTTAATTAGTATTTCGTAATTCGTGTCCAAAATTCAATTTGGATTTTCGTAACAATTACGAACGTTTGTTATGATAAATTTAAAAAGCAAAAAATACCTGTCTCAATATGGCATCCATTGACTCATTATGCTCATTATGAGGGGCTCCCACCATCCCTGTGCTGTGCTGACTTCCTGGGTTTGTACCCCTGCTATGCTCATTATGAGGGGCTCCCACCATCCCTGTGCTGACTTCCTAGGTTTGTACCCCTGCTGTGCCCATTATGAGGGGCTCCCACCATCCCTGTGCTGTGCTGACTTCCTGGGTTTGTACCCCTGCTGTTCTCATTATGAGGGGCACCCACCATCCCTGTACTGTGCTGACTTCCTCCTGGGGCTGTACCCCTGCTGTACCCATTATGAGGGGCTCCCACCATTCCCGTGCTGTGCTGACTTCCTGGGTTTGTACCCCTGCTGTGCTCATTATGAGGGGCTACCACCATCCCTGTTCTGTGCCGACTTCCTCCTGGGGCTGTACCCTTGCTGTGCTCACTACGAGAGGCTCCCACCATGCTTGTACTGTGCTGACTTCCTGGGTTTATACCCCTACTGTGCTCATAAATGAGGGACTCCCACCATCCCTGTGCTGTGCTGACTTCCTCCTGGGCTGTAGCCCTGCTGTGCTCATTATGAAGTGCTCCCACCATCCCTGTGCTGTGCTGACGTCCTGGGTTTTTAACTTCATCATAACGAATAATCATAATTATTATGACAATAATAAAATGATATTAACAAACATTCTTATTTTATCCAATTCTGAATCTCCCATCGACTACCAGTACCAGTCTCCCACTCACATATTAAAAAAGGTAATTTTCCCAACCCTCTCTCAGCAGCAGAAGAAAATCTCTGATTGCTCAACAAAACACCAGTCACGTTTCCATTGTAACGGAATTTGGATCCGAAATTCGTCAACAAAATTTTGTATACAATTCGGAAGCATAGAAATTTGTATTTCGGATGCTTCCGAATGTACGAATTTTCAGAAATTCGTACGAATTTTAAATTCGTACAAAGGGAACCGCACATGTTTAGTTTAACCACTTCCTACCCGGCCACTGCATATAAACGGCCGGGTGGGAGCTCTCTACTCCTGACAGGACGTTCCTGAACGTCCTGTCAAAGTAGCGGGATCGCACGGGTGCGCAGCTGCGCGATCCCGATGCGCGCGTGTCCCCCGCACACGACGCATCTCGGATCGGCAGGAGGGCAATGTAATTTGCCCTCCTGATCCGCACAATGGCTGTGTCTAATCACAGCCATCGTAACGTAAACAAAGGGGGATGGGTGGCAGATAACCGGTGATCGCGCTGCCACGTGCCCGCGCAGCGGCGCGATCCCGATCTGCCTGAGACCCCCGGAGACTGGAGAGCAGATTACAACAGGAGGGCCCTCCTGATCACATGATGACTGTGTCCAATCACAGTCGTCATGTAATGTAAATAGAGAGCAGTTGTAACTGCTCTCATCTCTTCCTCTCCTCACACAGAACCTGTCAGTGAGGAGAGGAAGAGAAATCTGTGCTTCAGCCGGGAAGATCAGTGAGTTTATAGCTGTTTGTCTGCTGTTTACCCACTGATCTCCCAGCTAGTGTCCCCAAAAACACAGTGTCCCCAAAAACACAGTGTCCCCAAAAACACCTGTCATACAGAACAGCGGGCACATCAGCCCGCCATCTGACACATCAGCCACCCGCCATCACCAGGCGCACCTGCCCGCCATCACCAGGCGCACCTGCCCGCCATCACCAGGCGCATCTGACCGCTATCACCAGCCGCATCTGACCGCCTTCACCAGGCGCATCTGACCCGCCATCACCAGGCACATCTGACCCGCCATCACCAGGCGCATCTGACCCACCATCACCAGGCGCATCTGACCCGCCATCACCAGGTGCATCTGACCGCCATCACCAGGCGCATCTGACCGCCATCACCAGGCGCATCTGACCGCCATCACCTGCCGCATCTGCCCGCCATCACCTGCCGCATCTGCCCGCCATCACCTGCCGCATCTGCCCGCCATCACCTGCCGCATCTGCCGGCCATCACCTGCCGCATCGGCCCGCCATCATCAGGCGCATCTGCCCGCCATCACCAGGCGCATCTGCCCGCCATCTCCTGCCGCATCTGCCCGCCATCACCTGCCGCATCTGCCCACCATCACCAGGCGCATCTGACCGCCATCACCAGGCGCATCGGCCCGCCATCACCAGGCGCATCGGCCCGCCATCACCAGGCGCATCTGCCCGTCATCACCAGGTGCATCTAACGCCCGCCATCAGGCGCATCTGACGCCCGCCATCAGGCGCATCTGACGCCCACCACCAGGCGCATCTGACGCCCGCCATCTGACATCTCCCGCCCGCCAGCTGACATCTCCCGCCCGCCATCTGACATCTTCCGCCCGCCATCTGACATCTTCCACCCGCCATCTGACATCTGCCCGTCAACATGACTAAAAGGTCGTACAGCGCAGAGGAGGCTTTCCAGATGCTCCAGAGTATGTCGGACGAGAGTAGCGGGGAACTCTCTCCGTCAGACTCGGATAGCGATTATGAGCCAGTGGAAAGCAGTGGCTCCGAGATGGAAACTGTGGAAGACAGAATCCTAACAAGGAGAAACGGGAGAAATGAGCAGGCGCAGACATCCAACAGCAGCGCACCACTCCAGGATGATATGCAGGCATCCACCAGCAGCGCAGCACTCCGGGATAGGCAGGCATCCACCAGCAGTTCTGCAACCTTCCTTGAAGATAGGCCAGATAATAGCAACGGAGCATCCCATCAATGAGGCAGTGCCCACACTAGCCTTCCAGATGTTCTGCTGTATCCAACATGGCTGCCCGATACGTCAGTAGAACCTGTTATTCCCCTTTTTACATCCCAGCCAGGCCCTCAGATACAGACGGAAAATGTAACCCCACTTTATTATTTTCATTTATTTTTTACCAATGATCTCCTAACCGACATTGTGGAGCAATGTAATCTATATGCCAGCCAACATATAGCCAACAATCCAAGTTCTTCCTATGCCCGTCCTTTTTTTTGGAAACCCCTCACCGTGGAAGAATTAAAAATTTTCCTTGGCCTAACCCTCAACATGGGGCTAACAAAAAAAAATGAAGTCCATTCCTACTGGTCTACCCAACCTATCCACCACATCCTGGTCTATTCATCAATTATGCCCAGAAACCGTTATGAGATGATCATGAGATTTTTACATTTCAATAACAATGCCCAATGCCTCCCTCGAAATCATCCCAGTTACGATAAATTATTCAAAATTCGGCCCCTAATCAATTTTTTTTCCGCCAGTTTCAAACAGATGTTTACCCCTGATAAAAATATTTGTGTGGATGAATCCCTATTACACTTCACTGGGCGACTTGGAATACAACAATACATGCCCAGTAAAAGAGCCAGGCGTGGGGTAAAATTTTATAAGGCGTGTGACAGGGCCACAGGTTACACATATGACTTCAGAATTTATGAGGGAAAAGACCGACAGCTAAACCCCCCTGGATGCCCTACCTACATGGGAACAAGTGGCAAAATTGTCTGGCAGCTGATCCAACCATTGCTTGGGAAAGGTTACCATCTATATGTAGACAATTTCTACACAAGTCTCCCACTTTTCCGCCATCTATACCTAAAGGAGACTGTGGCCTGTGGGACAGCATGGACCAACCGCAAAGGCTTCCCACAGATATTGGTCACCAAGAAATTAAAACAGGGTGAAATGGCCAGTATGCGGACTGACGAGGTACTAGCAGTGAAGTGGAGAGATAAAAAAAGAGATGTCTACATCCTTTCCACAATACACAATGACACCTTGGTGGAACTGCAAAGAAGAAAAGGCCCCATCCAGAAGCCAAAATGTATCCACGAGTATAACTTATACAAGGGGGGGGTGGTGGATATGAATGACCAGATGATGCAGCCCTACTTGGCCACCAGGAGATCACTGTTTTGGTACAAGAAAGTAGCCGTTTATTTGATGCAACTGGTCATGTTCAATTCATATATTATTTTTTCTAAGAGCACCCAAAGTTCCCTGACCTAGCTAAGATTCCAAGAAGATGTTATCACAGCCCTTGTCTATCCCCATGGCCAACCCACTCAACTAATTCGCTCTGATGCAGTAGCCAGACTCCACGAAAGGCACTTTCCCGACATCCTCCCTCCTACCCAAACAGGTCGCAAACCCCCAAAAAAATGCCGTGTGTGTACAAGTAGAGGAATTTGCCGTGACACCCGATACTACTGTCCAGACTGTCCCTCCCAGCCAGGCCTCTGCATTGGAACTTGCTATCGAAGCTATCATACTTCACTACACTATTAGTAAAGTGAAGATGATTTCTTTCCAGTTTCCACTTTCTGCCATTTCTGTGTATGACCCGGACTGTTAAATGACTATGCCTCTGCCAAACATATTTCTGCCTTCAACGTGAATTGACCTTGGCCTGCTAAATGACCATGCTTTTTGCCTGCCTCCTGAACTGATCATTTGCCCTGCCACTGTACAGCACATGGGTCTCACATGTGAGGGGCTCCAGAAAAAGTTTTCCGAGTGGAGAAAACATTTTTCTCCAGGTTTTTCGTTTCCTCGGATTAGGGTCTTGAGACTCGGAGGCTTCGTAGAGATTTGGGTGGGAAGAAGCCTCTACCCCTGTCCTCGGGTCTTACCTGACCAAGGCCCAATGTACAAAGTGCCGCCTGCTGCCATCTGAACTGGCCCTGCCTTTGCCTGCCACCTGAACTGGCCATGCCTGTGCCTGCCACCTGAACTGCCTGCTAAACCTTGGACTGTTCATAATTTTCCATATCTGTCTGCTGCCTGGACAATTCCTGGACATTTCCTTTGGCTGTCTAGAAAATGCTTTGACTGCTCTGGAACGGTGTCCCTGCCTGCTAAAACCACAGGTGAGCCTTTTTTTTACCCTTTGCTCAGCAGAATGTATTTTGGGGTGTAATTCTTGGTGTGTACATGCCATATGTTAGAAGCCTGAAGGTGGTACTTGTATGTTGGGCTTCGCTATGCGGCCAGGCTGTGGAAAAGTCTGACACATGGGGTATCGCCATACTCAGAACGAGTAACAGATTGTATTTTGGGGTGTCATTTTGGCTATGTACATGTTATGTGTTATAAAGATCTTCTAAATTGACAACTTTGTGAAAAAAAAATAGGTTTTTATTTTCTTTCCACATTTTCCAAAAACTTGTGGAAAGAAATTACATGTTCAAAAGACTCATTATACCTCATAGAATATACATTAGGTTGCTTTCTTTACAAAATGGGGTCACTTTGTAGGTAATTCCATTGTCCTGGTGCTCCAGGGCCTTCAAAAATGTAATAGGTACTCAGGAAATGAAATGTGTAATTTATGCCTTTAGAACGCCTGATGGTGCTATATGGATGTTGGGCCTCTGTATGTTGCTAGGCTGTGGAAAAGTCTGACACATGGGGTATCGCCATACTCAGGACGAGTAGCAGAATTAATTTTGGGGTGTCATTTTGGCTATGTACATGTTATGTGTTAGAAAGATCTTCTAAATTGACAACTTTGTGAAACAAAATAGGTTTTTATTTTCTTTCCACATTTTCCAAAAACTTGTGGAAAGAAATTACATGTTCAAAAGACTCATTATGTCTCATAGAATATACATTAGGTTGTTTTCTTTCCAAAATGGGGTCACTTTGTGGGTAATTCCATTGTCCTGGTGCTCCAGGGCCTTCAAAAATGTAATAGGTACTCAGGAAATGAAATGTGTAATTTATGCCTTTAGAACGCCTGATGGTGCTATATGGATGTTGGGCCTCTGTATGTTGCTAGGCTGTGGAAAAGTCTGACACATGGGGTATCGCCATACTCAGGACGAGTAGCAGAATGTATTTTGGGGTGTCATTTTGGCTATGTACATGTTATGTGTTAGAAAGATCTTCTAAATTGACAACTTTGTGAGAAAAAAATAGGTTTTCATTTTCTTTCCACGTTTTCCAAAAACTTGTGGAAAGAAATTATATGTTCAAAAGACTCATTATGCCTCACAGAATATACATTGGGTTGTTTTCTTTCCAAAATGGGGTCACTTTGTGGGTAATTCCATTGTCCTGGTGCTCCAGGGCCTTCAAAAATGTGATAGGTACTCAGGAAATGAAATGTGTTTTCTGTGTTGAAATGTGTTAATTTATGCCTTTAGAACGCCTGATGGTGCTACATGGATGTTGGGCCTCTGTATGTGGCCAGGCTGTGGAAAAGTCTGACACATGGGGTATCTCCATACTCAGGACGAATAGCAGAATGTATTTTGGGGTGTAATTGCAATTATGCCTGCACCATGTGTGAGAAATAACTTGTAAATATGATAATTTAGTGAAGAAAAAAAAAGTATATATATTTCTTAATATTCCAAAGCATTGTGGGGGAAAAATTGCAACTTCAAAAAATTCACTACGTCTCTTACTAATTACCGCAGACTGTCTTCTTTCCAAAAAGGGGTCATTTGGGGGGTTATTGTACTGTCCTGACATTTTAGGGCTTCAAGAACTGAGATAGGCCATCAGTGCATTAGGATTGATACATTTTCAATAATGCATAGCATGGCTTGTAGGCTCTATAACTTTCACACAAACCAATGATCATACACTTATCAGGATTTTTTTTTACCAAAGACATGTAGTAGAATACATTTTGGCCTAAATTTTCGCCAAAATTCGATTTTTTTGGTTTCTTTTAAAAGAGAAAGTAGAAAATTTTGTTTTTTTTTCAAAATATTCGCTCTTTTTTCGCTTATATTACAAAAAATAATAAATGAAGTGGTGAATAAATACCACCAAAAGAAAGCTCTATTTGTGTGAACAAAATGATAAAAAATTCATTTGGTTACAGTGTAGCATGACTGAGCAATTGTCATTCAAAGTGAGAGAGCACTGAAAGCTGAAAATTGGTCTGGGAAGGAAGGGGGTTTAAGTGTCCTGTATTGAGGTGGTTATATACCACTGCTTGGAATAGTTAGACATGTAGTAAGGTACTGTATGTATATCTTAACCTGTGAACTTATAAAAAGGTCCTATGGGTCTTTACTAACATACAACAAAGAAAATAAAAAATCAACTCAATTTACATTACATTACATACAGTACAATTGAACTTCAGTGCTTTATATTAGTAAATTGAAATAAATAATTTTCCAATATTTCTATCATTATTCATAAGATCTATAGACAAAAAGCAAAGACAGAGCCACTCAACATCAAAGTCCAAAATAGGTTTATTGGTGTTACCTGATACCGAAAGAGTCCACCTACTCCTCGTAAGCATTTCACCCTATTAGATGCTTAATGGCAGAATCATAAGATCTAGGTTCAGTTAGTAGGAAAAGGATGTCCTAAAAGTCACACATTGATATGCATCTTTTAGGACTTGGATGCTTTGAGCTGGGACAAGTTTGGACCTTGTTGGCACTACTAGCGATTTGTCATGCAAGAGGACCTGACAGAGCCTTGAGTGGCACCTGTAATTTTTGTTGTTGATCTAGATTCAGTTACCTTATGGCTGGAAGACAGAGTAAAGGCATGGCAATCCTGCTCTCTTCAATGTAAACCTCATATTTTTTCACAGGAAGGGAAGACCAAGTGTGGGATATATATATATATATATATATATATATATATATATATATATATATATATATATATATATATATTTTTTTTTTTTTTAAACTTAATCCCGGTAGGCATTCTAAATAAAGAATTAAAAAAAAAAACTTGTGCCAGACCTGTGCAACAATGGTAAATACATATGCGTATAGATTTTACATGTCATTCATCTAGCTGCTTAGTCTACAGGGTTTGGGTGGTGGCAATGGACCATCGTATTTACAGTCTGTTGATATGGAAATTGTAGACTAACAAACCATTGTTCTGATTTGTCACAGCAAAGATAAGGCTGGGATCATGAAGGCAGTAAGCATCGACCCTTTGTCATGGTAATAGCTTTTAATATGATTTGCACGTAACAATCAAGCTTTGTCAGTTTTGAAAGGCAACTACATAAAAACCACATAAAAACATAAGGGACTGCATCATTGATAGAGACACAGAACTTGAGAAAGTGGATAAGAGACACCCTCTGGTCTCCTTGTATGTTTGTTTTAATGACAAGGTATGTCAATAGTGACTATAGAGTCAGAATATTGTGAGGGCAGCTTATATACAATGAAGGGCTTCCAAGGTGAAGGTAAGTGATTGTAGAATTAAAGTGCCACATCATGACATTCAAGTCCAAATACAAATATATTCTAATGATAGATTGTTTGCAGAGCCAATGCATTTCAGAGGCTGTAATTATGTCCTTTTAATCAAGGCTACCAAGTAACACAAAAGATTAAAAAAAATAAAAACGAATAAACACATTGTTATATGTAACTCACTGTAACAAATGATTTAAAATACTAGAAAAATAAAGATATAATACTGGTAGTAACTGGTGCAAACAATCTATCATTGGAAGAAATTTGTATTTGGACTTGAATATTCGGGTGTGTGGCTGTAACTCTCTATTAACTTAGAGATAAGAAACAAGCAAACATAGTTTTATTATTGTTTGTAGAGATTATTGGACCATAAGCCAGGTTCAAATTTGCGATTCACTTGACTATTTGCATGTCTAATATCTTTGATCAGTGTAGAATCACACAGCTTAGGAACATGGGCAATGGTGATTAACGTTTTCATTACTAGCAGCATATACAGAAAGTACTAAACTGCATATTGGGATGAAGGGATGATTGGCTGCAATGCTCAGCACCCTCACTAGGTGTCAGTATACATTTTAAATATATGGTAATGATTCTGTTACACAAAATATGCTATTCTTTTCTGCAGTGGTTATACTATTATGTTGCAAGAAGTATGATTGCAAACACAATAAAGGTACTCCAGAACACTCCCGTGAGAATGTATGAATAGCAACAAATGATAGGTTCAACAGGCACCCATAAATGCAAATGACAGCATTAGGCTCACACATTTACACTGAACCACGATGTCCAAAGAAAGAGACACAATTTATTAATGACACAATCAAAGAGTCTTACATGGTGCACCAGCTGCATCACTGGAATGCCAGAGCAGATGACTGGAAGTTGGTTGAGGCAGGTGCAATATGCCGATTTCCAGTGAACACAGAGCCCAGAGTGACAGATAGCCGTTAGACAGGCTCGGGGAGAATTGTGACCAAAGGTGATGTCACCAGAAGCTGGAAATTTTCGGCCGCACAGCATGCGTTTTGTTGAGATTTGAGACACATCAGAAGACCTGTAAACAGAGCCAGTAACCAGGATGCCATGTTTTGTGGCACACCCCCTTTCTCACGTCCTAGAGCAGAAATCGGCAATGGAGCTTTATAAACCTTACCACAGGGAGTCGGCACACCACCCGATACAGCAGTGGAGCAGCAATTAATCATGTGCTAAGGGTTATAATAGTTACATAGTTACATAGTTGGTGAGGTTGAAAAAAGACACAAGTCCATCAAGTCCAACCTATGTGTGTGATTATAGGTCAGCATTACATTGTATATCCCTGTATGTTGTGGTCGTTCAAGTGATTACCTAATAGTTTTTTGAAACTATTGATGCCCCATGCTGAAACCACCACTTGTGGAAGGGAATTCCACATCCTTGCCTCTCTTTGAGTAAAGAACCCTCTATGCAGTTTAAGGTTAAACCTCTTTTCTTCTAATTTCCGCAAACAGGTTTTAGCCCTATTGTGGGGTCACCAGTATGGTATTTGTAAATTGAAATCATATCCCCTCTCAAATGTCTCTTCTACAGAGAGAATCAGTTCAGTGCTCGCAACCTTTCTTCATAACTAACATCCTCCAGACCCTTTATTACCTTTGTTGCCCTTCTTTGTACTTGCTCCAATTCCGGTACATCCTTCCTGAAAACTGGTGCCCAGAACTGGACAACATACTCCAGGTGTGGCCAGAGTCTTGAAAAGTGGGAGAATTATCACTTTATCCCTGGAGTTGATCCCCTTTTTAATGCATGACAATATTGTGTTTGCTCTGTTAGCAGCAGCTTGACATTGCATGCTATTGGTTCACCCCCTAGGGAGTAGATTGCATTCATATTTTTGCCACTCAAATGCATTATTTTACATTTTTCTATATTAAACCTAATTTTCCATGTAGTTGCCCACCTCATTAATTTGTTCAGATCTTCTTGCAAGGTTTTCACATCCTGAAGAGAAGTTATTGCCCTGCTTAGCTTAGTGTCATCCAACCACAAATACAGAGATTGAGCTGTTTTCCCATCCTACAGGTCGTTTATGAACAAATTAAATAGGATTGGTCCCAGCACAGAACCCTGGGGGACCCCACTTCCCACCCCTGACCATTCTGAGTACTCCTCATTTATCACAACCTTCTGAACTTGCCCTTGTAGCATGTTTTCAATCCATGTAATCACCCTATGGTCCATGTCAATGGACCTTACTTTGTACAGTAAACGTTTATGGGGAACTGTGTCAAATGCTTTTGCAAAGTCCAGATATATCATGTCTATGGGCCTTCCTTTATCTAGATGCAGCTCGCCTCCTCATAGAAGTCTAGTAGATTGGTTTGGTAAAAGCAATTCTTCATGAATACATGCTGATTACTGCTAATGATACCATTTTAATGACTAAAACCTTGTATATTGTCCCTTATCATCCCCTCCAAGAGCTTGCATACTATTGATGTTAGGCTAACTGGTCTGTAATTCCCAGGGATATATTTTGGGCCTTTTTTAAATATTGGTGCTACATTGGCTTTTCTCCAATCAGCTGGTACCATTCTGGTCAATATACTGTCAGTAAAAATTAGGAACAATGGTCTGGCAATTACTTGACTGAGTTCCCTACGTATACTCGGGTGCAAGCCATCTGGTCTGATCTGGTGATTTATTAATGTTACGTTTCCCAAGTCAATTTCTAATTCTGTCCTCTGTTAGCCATGAGGTTGCTTCCTGTGATGTGTCATGAGAACAAACACTGTAATTTTGGTTACGAAAGTCCCCCAATTCCCTTGTGAAGATTGAGGAGAAGAATAAATTCCATACCTTTGCCATTTCCCCATCCTTTGTAACCAGATGTCTTTCTTCATTCTTTATGGTGCCAATATGGTCTGTCTTCCCTTTTTTACTGTTTATATAGTTAAAGAATTTCTTGGAATTTTTTTTGCTCTCCTCAGCTATTCGTCTTTTGTGCATTCTTTGTAAAGTCTGAATGTGGATGATGATCCCTCAGTCTTGTATTTTTTGCAGGCCTTCTCCTTTGCTTTTATATGCAATTTTACATTGGAGTTAAGCCATCCAGGATTTTTGTTGCTCTTTTAAATTTATTTCCCAATGTGATGTACTGGCTAATGCTCTTATTTATTATGCTCTTAAAGCAAACCCATCTTTCCTCCATGTTCTTTGTTTCTAAGATTTTATCCCAATTTATACCTTCTAGCAAGGTTCATAGTTTAGGGAAGTTGGCTCTTTTGAAATTCAGTGTCTTTATATTCCCCTTGTGTTTCCTATTTGTGTGATTTATACTGAAGCCAATTGATCTGTGATCGCTGTTTTCTAAATTGCCCTAAATTTCCACATCTGTGATCAGGTCTGTATTGTTGGTAATCAGTAGATCTAGTAACATCTTGTTTCTAGTTGTTGCGTCTACCATCTGACCCATGAAATTGTCCTACAAGACATTTAGGAACATTGGCGGGCCTTAGAAGAAATGCGTGGTTCTCTCCACCCAGTCTATGTCTGGTTAATTAAAATCCTCCATTACAATAACACTTCAAATCCTTGCTGCTAATCCAAATTGTGATAGGTGCCCCCCCCCCCCCCAGTTTAGGGGTCATATAGCATACTACCAATATTATTTTCCCCTTAGCTTCATCTTTTTGGAGCTCTACCCATAAGGATTCTACCTCCTCCCTAGCTCCCTTATTGATGTTATCTCTCACATTCACTTGTTCATCATTCTTGATATACAGGCATACCCCTCACCCCCTTTTATCCTCTCTAAAGGGATAGAGAGGGTATCGTTGCCAGCCAATCATGAGAGCTGTTGAGCCAGGTCTCTGAAATTCCCACAAAATCGAAATCCTCCTTGTTCAACTGTATTTCTAGTTCACCTATCTTGTCCACCAGGGTCCTGGCATTGGTAACCATGCCACATAGTTTATACCGGTTGCATACTGTGTTTTTATTGGGTGTTCCAAGAGTGCAAATAGGACTTGTTACTATACTTACCTCAGGTTTATGTGCTTTAGTCAACCTACCACTAATGCCCCCAATACTACCCTCTGGAATATGTTCATCACTGGCAATCTCTACTTCTAGGTCCAAACATCATACTAAATTACAATTAAACATTAAAATGGAGTACAATATAAAAGTAAAAATATACAACTGCTACATTAACTCCCTATTTGCATATAAAGAATATATATATATATATTAGCAAAGCAAAAATAGTAATACATAAAAATATTACTAAATATAATAGTGGTTAATTCATCAAGAATAGATACAAGAAAATAAGCATCAACATGGAAATTAAAATGAATTCATTCATAATTATATAAAAAGTTATCATTGTTTATATATACAATAATATACCAATTCCTACCTACAATTCCCTAGAAGAAGAAAAACCTGTAAAGGATGGGAGTGGGGGAGAAGAAGGGGTTGTAGGTAGGAGAAAGAAAAGCAGTGTTCACATTAAACTATGAACTTCATGGTCTTCATTAAGCCCATTGGGGGACATAGTATGCAGTTTTTAAATCCAAAAAGTCTCTCTTTTGCGCAAGAAAATCTTTCATTGGCTGTGAGAGACTTATCGGATATAAGTTTATTAGCAAAAACTGTCAGGGTTTGAGTGTCCTTGCCATGATACAAAGTAAAGTGGCGTGCAACACTATGATTATCCAAGCACTCCGAAATGAATCTCAGATGTTCCCCAATCCTCTTATGGAGTGGGTGTATGGTCCCACATATAAGAGGTCACATGAGCACCATAATACATAGATCCAATGATCTGAACAAGTCATACAATGTTTAACATTATAAATGTTACCTAATTTATCTTTGAAGGTGGGCTGTTGAATAATGTACTAGCACCTGAAGCAGCTCTGTTTACCACACCTAATAATGGCCTTCAAAATAAAATATACTATCCTCCTGCCCACTCTTTCTGGTATTGCGTAACTTGCTAGGTTCAAAGATATTTTTTAAAGTGTGTGACCTCCTGAAAGTGATATAAGTTAGTGTATAAGATATGACAGGTCCCAGGCGCAAAATGTGCACCTGAGATTTGGGGTCTAAGTACTAACTGGTATTCACCAGAACTCCTGATGGTGGAAATGGATTTTAAGCTGTTTCTGATAGGAATAGTGGTATAATTATTGTTCTTTATGTAGATTAAGGGTGGAATATCATGGCTACACTTAACAAGGATCATATTTAACCCCCCCCCCCGTTAATCCCTTGGGAGAAAAATAATTATACCCATATTCTTATCAGACACAGGTCAAATATGGTCCATGGCATATGTAACCATGGTATTCCACCCATAATCCCCATGTAGAAAACTGACATAAGTTTAATATGTTTCTTGTTAAGTGTAAGGCCGCGTACACACGCGCGGACTGTTTGCCCAACCTTGTTCGTCAAACAGTTTCGGCAAACAGTCCGCTCAAAATTTGCATGAGCGGACTTGCCCACACACGAGCGGACTGTTTGACGAACAAGGTTGGGCAAACAGTTCGCTCAACTTTTGAAATGAACGGACTCGCCCACGTAAGGAGGAGGCAAATCCGCCCATTTCGAGCGCGTGTACAGGTAGGCGGGGCCCGCGAAGGAGACGTCGCGGGCTCCGCCGCCTGGAATGGGCTTAAAGGGGAACCCCAACGCCGAAAAAAATCGGCGTGGGGGTTCCCCCAAAGTCCACACCAGACCCTTGTCCGAGCACGCTACCCGGCCGGCCAGGAAAGGGGGGCGAGCGAGCGCGCCCCCCCTCCTGAGCCGTACCAGGCCGCGTGCCCTCAACATGGGGGGTGCCTTGGGGAAGGGGGGGCCGCGCGGCCCCCCCACCCCAAAGCACCTTGTCCCCATGTTGATGAGGACAAGGGCCTCTTCCCGACAACCCTGGCCGTTGGTTGTCGGGGTCTGTGGGCGGGGGGCTTATCGGAATCCGGGAGCCCCCTTTAAGAAGGGGGCCCCCGGATACCGGCCCCCCACCCTATGTGAATGAGTATGGGGTACAATGTACCCCTACCCATTCACCTGTGAAATAAAGTACAAAAAAAAACACAACACAGGGAAAAAATATTTTATTGCACAGCTCCGGGGGTCTTCCGTCTTCGGGGGTCTTCTCGCCGGACTCCTCCGCTATGTGTGTGTAGCTCTTTTACTAGCGGAGGAGTCCGGCTTTCTTCCTCCCCGCCGCCGGCCTCTTCTCCCGACTTCGGGGGTCTTGTCCCCCTCTTCGGTTCTTCTGCCGGGCCACCGCGCCTTCTTGTAGCTCTTTTACAGGCGGTGGCCCGGTCTTCTGTCGCCGCTGCCTTCCGTTCTTCTGTCGCCGCCTTCGGTTCTTCTGCCGGGCCACCGCGCCTTCTTGTAGCTCTTTTACAGGCGGTGGCCCGGTCTTCTGTCGCCGCTGCCTTCCGTTCTTCTGTCGCCGCCTTCGGTTCTTCTGCCGGGCCACCGCGCCTTCTTGTAGCTCTTTTACAGGCGGTGGCCCGGTCTTCTGTCGTCGCCGCCGCCGCCGCCTTCCGTTCTTGTTCTTCTTCTTGTTCTTCTTCTTCTTCTCCTGGAGATGTTGACTCGACGATCTCTCCGGCCGGAATGCCAGAGCCGCGCTGTGCGGTCACTTATATAGTGACAATGGGGCGGTGTCACATGGTATATGTCACATGGGTTGGTCACATGGGTTGATGTCACATGGGGACTATGACATCGTAAGGGGGCGGGGTCACCATGTGACCAACCCATGTGACATATACCATGTGACACCGCCCCATTGTCACTATATAAGTGACCGCACAGCGCGGCTCTGGCATTCCGGCCGGAGAGATCGTCGAGTCAACATCTCCAGGAGAAGAAGAAGAAGAACAAGAAGAAGAACAAGAACGGAAGGTGGCGGCGGCGGCGACGACAGAAGACCGGGCCACCGCCTGTAAAAGAGCTACAAGAAGGCGCGGTGGCCCGGCAGAAGAACCGAAGGCGGCGACAGAAGAACGGAAGGCAGCGGCGACAGAAGACCGGGCCACCGCCTGTAAAAGAGCTACAAGAAGGCGCGGTGGCCCGGCAGAAGAACCGAAGAGGGGGACAAGACCCCCGAAGTCGGGAGAAGAGGCCGGCGGCGGGGAGGAAGAAAGCCGGACTCCTCCGCTAGTAAAAGAGCTACACACACATAGCGGAGGAGTCCGGCGAGAAGACCCCCGAAGACGGAAGACCCCCGGAGCTGTGCAATAAAATATTTTTTCCCTGTGTTGTGTTTTTTTTTGTACTTTATTTCACAGGTGAATGGGTAGGGGTACATTGTACCCCATACTCATTCACATAGGGTGGGGGGCCGGTATCCGGGGGCCCCCTTCTTAAAGGGGGCTCCCAGATTCCGATAAGCCCCCCGCCCGCAGACCCCGACAACCAACGGCCAGGGTTGTCGGGAAGAGGCCCTCGTCCTCATCAACATGGGGACAAGGTGCTTTGGGGTGGGGGGGCCGCGCGGCCCCCCCTTCCCCAAGGCACCCCCCATGTTGAGGGCACGCGGCCTGGTACGGCTCAGGAGGGGGGGCGCGCTCGCTCGCCCCCCTTTCCTGGCCGGCCGGGTAGCGTGCTCGGACAAGGGTCTGGTGTGGACTTTGGGGGAACCCCCACGCCGATTTTTTTCGGCGTTGGGGTTCCCCTTTAAGCCCATTCCAGGCGGCGGAGCCCGCGACGTCTCCTTCGCGGGCCCCGCCTACCTGTACACGCGCTCGAAATGGGCGGACTTTCCGAGCGGGAACAGTCCGCTCATTTCGAAAGTACAGCGGACAGGCCCACACACGGGCGGACTGTTCGCTCAAACACAGTTTCAGCGGACAGTTTTTCGGAATTTCCGAAAGACTTTGTCCGTCCAACTGTCCGCTGAAACTGTCCGCTGAAAGCCCACACACGAGCGGACTGTCCGCCCAAACACTGTTCAGCGGACAAGGTTGGGCGAACAGTCCGCCCGTGTGTACGCGGCCTTAGCATGCTTTTCCATCCATAAACCCCATGAAGAACCATAATTATACCCATATTCCTATTAGAAACAGGTCAAATGCATGACATAGGATGGGTATCCATGATACTCCACCCATAATTCCAATGCAGAAAGATAATTATACCCATGTTCTTCTCAGAAACAGATCAAATGAGTTCCTAAGCATGTTTATCTATGATATTCCATAACCCCCATGTAGAAAATTATTTATACCCATATTTTTTTTTTACAGATTAAATATGTTCCTTGTTAAGTGTAACTATGATATTCACCCATAATCCCTATATATAAAAGTAATTTTACCAATATTCTTTTCTAAAGGTCAAATATATTACATGAAATGTGTAACCATGATATTGCACCTATAATCTTCTTTTTGAAAAATAATTATACCCATATTTTTTTCAGAAACAGGTTAAATATGTTCCTTGTTAAGTATAACTATGATATTCTATATATAATTTCCATGTAGAACAATAATAATAACTCCATTACTATAAAAAATAGGTCAAATATGTTATGTAGGATGTCTAACGATGACATTGCCCCCCCCCCCCCCCCACATATTCCCCTTGCAGGAAAAGCATAAAAACCCATATTCTATTCAGTAACATTTTAATTATAGTCCTTGGCATGTATATCCACAATAATCCCCCCATAGTACCAATGTAATAATAATTATTCTCATATTATTATCAGAAACATGGTCAAATGTGGCATGTCAAACCATGATATTCCACCCATAATCCCCACGTAGAAGAATAATTATACCCATATTCTTACCAGAAATAGGTTAAATATGTTCCTCTGAATGTGTAACCATGATATCCCCCCCATATTATACCCATATTCTTATCCAGAAATGGTAAAATATGTTACGTGGAATTTGTATCCATGCTATTCCACCCATGTTTACATTAGGAAACATTCAAATATTTTCCGTTGCATGTGTAACTATGATATTTCATCCATAATCCCCATGAACATAAATAATAACCACATTCTTGTCAGAAATGCATCAAATTTGTGTAACCTAAAATCTTCTTTTAATAACATATTTTCTAGGTTCCTACTAACAGTTAACATGTAGTACTTTACACATACATGTACTCTATTGCCGCGTACACACAATCACACATTTCGACAACAAAATCCATGGGATTTTTTCCGACGGATGTTGACTCAAACTTGTCTTGTATACACATGGTCACACAATGTTGTCGGAAATTCCGAACGTCAAGAACGTGTGAGGTATGACGAGCCGAGAAAATTTAAGTTCAATAGCCAGTGTGGCTCTTCTGCGTAGAACTTTGTGCATCGAAATTGTGTACACACGATCAGAATTTCGGATTTGGTTGCCGGAAAATTTGAGCTCCAGATCTCAAATTTTGTGTGTTGGAATTTCCAATGGAAAATGTCTGATGGAGCCTACACACGGTCAGAATTTCCGTCAAAAAGCTCCCATCGAACATTTTCTGTCGGAAAATCCAACCGTGTGTACGCGGCATTTGAAATAAGTAATCTAGTCTTAGAAATCTATTGAGTAATTTTTCAATTTGTTCTGTATAATTTACTCTGATTCTATTGTACAGCTGCATATATATCAGCAAGTGAATAGTTAAGCATTAGCAACTACTTCTTGCAACATAATGGTAGCAAGCACTGCAGAAAAGAATGACAAATTTTGAGTAACAACAAAATCATAACCATATATGTGTGGGTAAAAGGTATACCGGCACCTAGTGAAAGTGCTGAGCTTTGCAGCTAACTATCCCATCATACCATCATCCGAATATGTAGTTTAGTACATTCCCTGTATACAGTATATTTCGTGCTATGTCCAAATACAGTAATAGTTTGTATCGGAGAAGAAAGTTTGATAGGTGACCAGCAGAGGGCATCCGTGCTCTATAGTTACACGTCAACATCTGCTGCTTAGCAGAGTGGTCACATAAAATAATTTAATTTATCTTGGTGTGTTTTGATTGCATTAATCACTGTCACATACATGGCTTAGCTTCTTTGATGTAAGGTGTTGCAAGCAATCAAGTCATTTTGGAAATCAGGCCTGCTGAGAATAAAGACAGTGGAGATAATGTGCCAAGATTAGATTTGGTAAAACACTGATTTACAAATTACAGCCTTTTCAGCCCTCTAATCACAACTCTGTGTTTATTAAGCCTCCCATTGTCTGGAAAGTTTGTAGAGAAAGGAAGTTTTGCCATTTTTGTTTTCTTTAACCACTCTTGGGAAGTAAAGCCAAGCTTTACAAAATAAATAAAGAAATAAAGAAATCCTCTTCACATAAGAGGTTTAAGAAGATTACATACTGTCAGTTTTTTAGACTACTGAATGCATTAGCATGACCATCATCTTAATATAGGGACACAGATTTACATAAATCTTATTAAGGAGAAAATAAAATCCACAAAGCAAAAAAGATTTCAAATATATATTCCTTGATATCATCTATCTTTTTTATCTATTTCCTGCTATGTCCCTTTACTATTTTTTCAGCTTTTGGCACAAGTTCCAGGCTCACTGGTTTAAAAATTGCTGCTACTACAGGAGTTTTGTGTTCTGCCTGTAGAAGCAGTTCAATCTTATCCTATGTGTCCATGCGCTTTAGGACATTAAAGCCTTGTACACACTATCGGATTGTGAACCAACAAAACCGTGGACTTTTGTCCGAAGGGTGTTGGCCCAAACTTGTCTTGTATACACACGGCACACAATTGTTGGCCAACAATCACGAACGTAGTGACGTACTACATGGTTTTTCAACTCTTTAGCACCACCCTTTGGGCTCCTTCTGCTAATTTCGTGTTAGTAGAAGTTTAGTGAGTGTTGATTCGCACTTTTCATTTCACGCTTTTCAGTTTGTTTCTGAATGGCCATTCGCCAACCAGCCAGGTTGCGGAATTGGAGGAGATAACATGTTATTTATTATTGGCTTTGGAGTTATTGCTTTGACATAATTTTTTTGGTTGAATAATGATTTGGTTTGGTATATTTTTTATATTTTTGGATGCATAGGATGCACTTTTTGGTTAAGCAGGTAGCATGTCTAATTTTATTTGTTTTCTTTTCTAATGCACATTAAAAAAAATGAGGAGAATAATACTTGGCTATGTGTTTTACTTCAAATAACAGTTTGGGAGTAGGCAGTAACATTAAAAAATTTTTTAATTTAGCAAGGGACACCAACATAGTTGTATCTTTGATCTTAAAAACTATGGGATAATGGTGTTGTGGTAACTTGCCCAAATAAAAAAAGCAAGCATAATAATATTATTCTTGATATCACTAGAAAAAAAGCCTTTGGAAATTTGCTTGCAATAACTCCATCAGTATCACCATCAAAGCAGCT
This sequence comes from Lithobates pipiens, assembly GCF_037356315.1. Taxonomy (NCBI): domain Eukaryota; kingdom Metazoa; phylum Chordata; class Amphibia; order Anura; family Ranidae; genus Lithobates; species Lithobates pipiens. The sequence continues at coordinate 85,255,759 of NW_027507903.1, read as the reverse complement.
TCATTATTATCCTATTAAAGAAGAAGAGAATGTGCGCTGCATTTGGAGATTTCATAATTTGCCACATCACGAATGTTAATTCTCCATTACGAACGCTAATTTACAAGACCGACCACTTCTGGCTCATCCTTGCTTCCGAGCATGCGTGTTTGTACTTTGGACTTTTGTCTGACGGACTTGTGTACACACGCTCGGAAAATCCAACAACAGACATTTTAAACCTGCGATCCAACATTTGTCAGCGGAAAATCCAACAATTGTCCGATGGAGCATACGCACGGTCAGGTTTTCCTCCAACAGCCTGTCATCACACATTTCCCATCTGAAAATTTGATTGTGTATACTTTACATGCATGTTTTAAGCTTAACATTTAGAAGCAGGTAGAAAAATCCTTCTGGTTTGTGTTTCTGATTGGAGTTTTCTAGCAGAGACAAATGCAAAACTCACCTAAACTCGTATAAACTTTGTACAAAAACACTCTACATAAACATTTTTTTCTTACAAGGGAACTGTCGTTTTTTTAAGCTCAGTGTGCATGGAGCCTAATGCCGCGTACACACGACCGGACTTAGGTCCGACAGACTTTGGACGGAGTTCTGACGGAGTTCTGACAGAGTTCTGACGGACTTTCCGAATGAACGGACTTGGCCACACACAATCACACCAAAGTCTGACGGATTCGAACGTGATGACGTACGACTGGACTAGAATAAGGAAGTTTATAGCCAGTAGCCAATAGCTGCCCTCGCGTCGGTTTTTGTCCATCGGACTAGCATACACACGAGCATATTTCTCAGTAGGAAGTGGGTCCGGCGGAGTTCTGTCAGAAACATTTGAAACATGTTCCATTTCTAAAGTCTGTCAGACTTTTGCAAATCAAAAGTCCGCTGCAGCCCACACACGATCGAATGGTCTGCCGGAATCATTCCGTCGGACTTTTGATGTTGAAAAGTCTGGTCGTGTGTACGCGGCATTAGGATATAAAAGATCATTTCTAATTGGTCGCTTTACACCATTTCTCCTATAGCATTTTTATTAATTTATTGATTTGTATTAAGTTTAGTTAACAGACGGTAATATACAGCAACATACAGCATATTACAATGTGGGTATAAGTTTCCTACAGCTTTTTTAAAGGGGTTGTAAACCCTCGTGTTTTTTCACCTTAATGCATTCTATGCATTGAGATGAAAAACCTTCTCTCATGCTGCAGTCCCCCAGCCCCCCCTCCTTTTTACTTACCTGGGCTCTGTCTTTCTCGCCCCGGGGATGAGCACACCAGCTATGACTGGTGTCTCATGTTCTGATTGGATAGATGGATAGCAGCACAGCCATTGGCTCCCGCTGCTGTCAATCAAATCCAATGACATGGGAGCCAGGGGGTGGAGCCCAGTCCTGCTTTCGGTGTCAATAGACGCAGAAGCAGGAATAGGGAGCGCGCCTGCACTGGTTTCCAGAAAGAGAGCATTTCTCTGAGAAGTGGAGGAGCCACCAAGTCCACTGAGGGACCCCAGAAGAGGAGTATCAGGGCCACTCTGTACAAAACCAACTGCACAATGGAGGTAAGTATGATATGTTTGTTATTAAAAAAATATATTTAAAAAGAAAAACAAAAAAAACAAGGGTTTAGTAACCCTTTAACTGTTTTTCCAGATACTGTGTACAGGTTTCAGATGGTACTTATATTTTTATTAGTGTGCTGAGAAAATTGCATTCCACTACAGGTATAACTCCCCCGCCCCCCCCTCTATAGTCCTACGGCATTGGGTGCAGTCTTTAACTACTTCAGTACTGGACAGTTTTTACCTCCTTCCTGCCCAGGTAAATTTTCAGCTTTCAGCACAGTCACAATTTTGAAACACAATTGCTCGGTCACGAAACACTGTACCCATAAGACATTTTTAGCATTTTTTGAGACAGATAGATCTTTCTTTTGGTGGTATTTAATCACCACTTAGTTTTTTATTTTTTGCTAAACAAACAAAAAATGTTGTTTGTTCATTTTTTTACAAATAAGTATATTTTCTTTTTTACTGATGAGCACTGATAGGCTACACTGATGGGCACTGATAGGCTGCATTGAAAGGCACTGATGAGGCTGCACTGATGGGCACTGGTGAGGCTGCTCTGATGAGGCAGCACCGATGGCCACTGATCAGCTGGATTGATAGACACTGACGAAGCTGCACTGATGGGCACTGATGAGGCTGCATTGATCAGCCATGATGAGGCGGCACTGATGGGCGCTGATAGGTGGCACTGATGAACACTGATAAGCTACACTGATGGGCACTGATAAGATGCACTGGTCTACACTGATGGGCACTGATTGACACTGATGGGGCTGCACTGATGATCAGGGAACTCCTTACAGTGTATACAATGTACTGTCAGCCTTGCTGGTTATCAGCACTCCTTTCCAAACACAGAGGTAGTGTGTGAGGGAAGGACAGCAGTTAACCGGCAAGTAGATTTACATGTGACCAGCTGTCATGTAAAATGGCTGCTGGGAATGGCCCTTTACCATGATCTGTGATTAGCTGTGTTCAAAGGACACAGCATTCACAGAGCGTTCTGATGCACACTCCAGGGGGAGTGGTTCTGGAAGGACATCCATGGACGCCCTCCCACAACTGGAGAACTACAATTTCTTTCTGCTGTAGCATGGATGGAAGGGGTTAAGAAGACTCTATGAATAAGTTCCATGTAGGCATGAAACGCGTTAGTTGGCAATGCCAAGTGGACGCGCAGGGCAGTCACACAGCTCAGCTTCATATGACACACATATGCAGCCAGGCACCAGCCCCCATATGCAGGTTGCACAATGTCACAGGTTTTTCAGCCCAAACAAATACTATCCCGTGCATGGATGGTGGCTGGAGGCCTAGTCTTCCCACCCTCCTAGCCTGTATGTGGTTAACATCCTCTTCCCTGTGAACACTCACACATTTGGTACACATGTCAGTTACCAGGATCCAGACTGCCAGGTTTGCACCAATACATGCCTCCAGACTGCCAGGTTTGCACCAATACATGCCTCTTCTAATTTCCTGACTACCTATCACATTTTTGTAAGAAAACAGTCCAAGGTATTTTATGAAGGGCATAGGAGTCTTTTGAAAATTAATTTTTTTGCCACAAATTTTTCGCCACAAATTTTTCGAGCATGCAGGAAAGAAAAAAAAATATGATCTTTTTTTTAAACAAAGTGTAAATATGTGGGTGGGTGTAGCATGGTGTGGCAGTAACAACACACACACTGTCCAGGTTCAATTAGAAGAACTTTTATTGAAGTAAAGGCAAAACAGTTCACAACAAAGAGAGAAGGCCAAACCGGTAACACTCACGTATGCCAACAACGTGTAACGGAGCAGGTATAAGTCAAACTGATCGCATCTGTCTGGAGGGGCAGACTACAGCTGTCCTGTCCCTGGAAAATACCCAGGGAGATTGTGAAGCCCTAAGCTTTTTCTACTCATCTGGAACCTTTCCCTGCCACTAATACTGTCCCTGACAGATGGATGACCTGTCCCTACACTACCCACATGTGAATGCACACCAAACCAACGGGCCAGGGGCTTAAATGGGTGACCAATTGTATCACTGCCACATTGAAACAATAAAGGAACTATGTTCCTCATGACTTCCTATCCCTCTGCACTGCCGCTGCAGTTGAGCACCACCTGCAGTGCCGACAACAGACTGCACCTGCCTACACTCCCCCTTTCACAGATGCTGTACTTGGCATCACAACATGAACAATACAATGACCATAGTTAAGGCACAACAGGAGACAGTTCAAATAACATAATCAGAGTATCTTGCAAGAAGGTGCCTGCAGTTGGATCGCAAAGGGCAACGAGCCACAGTCTCCTCTGAGGAGACAGGTTGCAAGTAATCATCTTCTGGTTGAGGTTCCAGGGCTCCAGGAGGGTGAAGATTATCATCCCCCACAACCTTTTCACTTGAGCTCAAAACCGACTCTTCAGATAGAGCTGGACGGTCTGTAGTACTCTGTGGAGTTGCCAAGCTGTTTGTGCTGGGGCTTTTTGCTGCTAGAGTGTCAGGACCCGGGGGCTCCAGTAGGATAGGAGGCAGGTACCATTCCTCAGCCACCTCCTCCATAGAACTAGGGAACAAGAGCTTTCTGTCTCCAGCAGGCTTGGCGAAGCAATCACTACTCGGCACACACAGCCTCAATGAAAATGTCTCTTAATGGGATTAGGCCCTTCTGAGATTACATCATACACTGGGTAGGAGGGAAGTGCTGCCCTTTCACCCAATAGGGGTATACTCCTACTTGGGTTCCAGTTTGCTGTCTCTCTCATTATAGCTGGCAACACTGAACATTGTATTCTGACTGTGGAGAAGGGTCGCAGCTGTCAGAATACAATACCACAGTGGGTAGGATTCCCCCATCTACACTGGGTGTGTGGATGGAGGAATCAGATCTCTTTCCATTGTAGTTCAACCCGCTTGAAAAAAAAAAAAGATCAATGTATGGACTGCTTAAATGGAGATATGGAAAAGATTCCTTTATTTCCCACATACTCTGAATTCAGATCTGCTGGTTTGGAGCACAGACAGCGGCTACATTTTAATAATTGTTCATTCTCACTTGAATACAGATTTTCAGGTTAATAGCTCTGGTTGGTGATTGTTTTTCAAAATTTACCTTATTTAGCATAAATTTAGAAGTAATGAGACAGGTTAACTAGTCAGGTTAAGGTTATTGACCAAACAGAAACACAAAGATTTTCAATAAAACATTAGGGTAATATACTATATAAAATAGACTTTGCAGTCTGCAAGTGAAATTGCTCCAGAGCTTAGTAAATGAAATGAAGCTTCACTTTAGAAAGAACACCCAATCACATCCAAGGAAAATGTAAAAAGCATTTTATTTGCACATGATTGGATGACAGGAAGTGATGGGAAATCTCTCGAATGAGACATAAATGGCAAAAAACTGACAGTGGTTTTAACCTTACCATATTCTATTCAACATTTTAAAAGGAAAAAAGTTTTGTCTTCAGATATACTTTAAACCAGCCTTTCTCAAGCATTTTATCATAGAGACACCCTTGAAACAAATTTCTGGTTGCAGGGAATGTTGCAATTTTGTTTATCCACAGGTCCCATTACATTAGCAGCAAAGACATGTCACATCCATAGCAGATCATTTTTAACAACAGCCTGCCCAGTGCAACAACATATTGATGTACTGGGTGATAATCATGATACAAAACTGGTCAGAAACAAAATGCAGACAGTGTAAATTGTGGTTTTCTCCTACATTGGTGGTCAGTGAAGAAATGCTCTAGTACATTGACGGTCAAATTACACATTTTATTAATGCCACGTTTAACTTCAGTGGTGGTTAATGGAACTAATTCCCTTTACCTCGGAGATCAGTGGGAAGAAGAAGAACGCTCTTTTTTACGTTGGGGATCAGTAGAAAGGATGCCCCCTCATAGACAGTAGAAAAGATCATTCCTGTCTGTGGTTACTTACCTTAGATATGATAGGTGAGGCTCCCATGGTCCCAGACACTGGCTTTGTCAAGTGGCATTGGTACAAGAATTATGCATGCATTGGCAGGTGGGAGATGTGTCCACCACTGCTTATCTCCTAACCATCTCTAGAGGAATTCTAGGGTTCCATGTAACCCTGGTGGAAAGAGAATGCTTGAAACTAAATGACAGGGGCTTAGTACACATTAACAATTCTTGGTGGAGCCACATAGATTAGTCCCTTATACCCCAGTGGCCAACATTGCGTCCAAAACTGCTGGCTTATTTCACAAGCACAGCTTTAGTAGTAAACAGAGGAGACAAATCTTGTTTATCTATCCTTTTTCCCTTTTTGGGGATTTTCATAAACTTATAATTACTTGTTAAAAATCTAGTCCAAGGATATATTTCATAATATCTATTTTTCTTCTTCCACGTGTCCTCAAACTCATCTCTCTATGCGCATTTACAGTTATAAAACAACCCTTGGAGCTCATAACCGTAAATCCCTACTTCCACACTGGCAGATTCAGTATTCTTATGAGGCACAAACATTTTGTGTATCTGGACTGTCCATCTCTAGACCTTAAGTAATACTTAAAATGCAGCTTATGGGATAAACAGACCAGTCTTGGTTATTGAACAAACCACTACTTTATTATTGTCTGTTAAATCTTATAGTGGGAAGGCCATGATCCCTGTAGGCTTAGTTGGATAGCACTGCCCTAATTTGATTATAAGCTCTTGTAAGCAGTCCTTGCTTTCCATGTAGTTTAGATGATTTATTCGCTTATATTGCTAATCATAATAAGACTGCACAGTTACACAGTTACAATTACACTGGTACATTTTGGGGCACTTTTTAAATAACAGGGTAGCTCCAGTAAAAAAAAAATATGCCATATTTAATTGCTACACAAACCATACTGCATTTCAATGTAATTAAGAATTACATTAAAAATTATATTTCAATTTTAATCTGCAGTGCTGTAATTTCTTGTGAATTTCAATGCAATATCACAACCTGGAGGTGCTCTGCAACCGTTGATGTACAGAACACCTCCAAAATGTAACTTCCTGCTTGTGTGATTGGCTCATTGATTTCCCCATAAGTCTGCCCTAAAATTAAAGTCACATTTTAGGCATCTTCTGCATCCCCTTGGGATATGCTACTCTGTCTCTCAACACCAGCTCTGGAGATCATCATTAGAGCCTATTGACAATATTTTAAATCCCTTGGATCTAAGTTAATTCCTGAATCTGTTTTTCTGGTCTTTTATTCCCCCTGTGACTGCCAGTTGCATGTGGTCCTTCAGGCACTGCTATCCGTATAGGGGGCGTGGCGATACTTGGAACCACTTTGGGTGATATAGAAGGCGTGTACTTCAAAACTGGACAGCCTCCCTTTAAAGAAACCTGATTTATGGGTGAAACATGTTGGGAAATCCATCATATAGCGCTGCCCTGTTAACATTGTGATATACTGTACATGCCATTGTCTTGTTGTTTTTACAATACTACATTTTTATTTTGTTTTTCAAAATAAAAAATAAACAATTTTTTAACATATATATATATATTTGATATTATTTGTGCACCTAAAAAATCCCAATAATTTCCTTTATCCATATATTTAACATAGGGATTTGGTGTTATAATCAAGTTGAAGTTTCCACGACCAAAAAACTTTAACATACATTTTATTTTTTGGTGAGATATTCCCCAAGGGTAATTACATCTAAAGGGGATGCAGACACTGCAACTTTTCTCATCAGAGCATACCTCTCAACTTTCTGAGATGGGAAAGAGGACCCATCCCTGCCACATCCCCATTAAATTAAGAAATAATACATAAAAAGTAATTGGTTAACCACTTGACGTCCGGAAGGTTTACCCACTTTTATAACATAACATTTATAGAATTTTTTTCCCATAAATTGAGCTTTCTTTTGGTGGTATTTGATCACCACAGTTTTTTTTATTTTTGCACTCTAAATGAAAAACACCAAAAATTTTGAAAAAAACAAAACAATATTTTTTACTTTACTGTGCTGTATATTTTTGGTAAGAGAAAATCAAAAAAAAATCAATAAGCTTATATTGCTTGGTTTATGTGAACGTTATAGCATCTACAAACTATGGTACACAGTGCATTCGGAAAGTATACACATCACTTCACTTTTTCCACATTTTGTTATGTTACAGCCTTATTTCAAAATAGATTAAATTCATTATTTTCCTCAACGTTCTACAAACAATACCCCATAATTGACAACATGAAAGAAGTTGGAAATCTTTGCAAATGTAGTAAAAATAAAAAAAGAAACAAAATCACATGTACATAAGTATTCACAGCTTTTGCCATGACACTCAAAATTGAGCTCAGGTGCATCTTGTTTCCATTGATCATCCTTGAGATGTTTCTAAAACTCGATTGGAGTCCACCTGTGGTAAATTCAGTTGATTGAACATGATTTGGAAATGCACACCTGTCTAGATAAGGTCCCACAGTTAACAGTGCATGTCAGAGAGCAAACCAAGCCATGAAGTCCAAGGAATGGTCTGACCACCAAGACAGGATTGTATCAAGGCACAGATGTGGGGAAGGGTATAGAAAAAAGGCTCAATGGGATCTTCAATGCGACAGAATTTTTTCTATACCCTTCCCCACATCTGTGCCTTGATACAATCCTGTCTTGGTGGTCAGACCATTCCTTGGACTTCATGGCTTGGTTTGCTCTCTGACATGCACTGTCCATCATCCATAAATGTAAGAAGTTTGGAACCACCAGAATCACCTTTCTAGAGCGGGCCACCCAGGCAAACTGATCAATCGGGGGAGAAGAGCCTTAGTCAGGGAGGTGACCAAGAACCCGATTGTCACTCTGACAAAGCTCCAGTGTTTCAGTGGCCAGACGGAAGCTACGCCTCAGTAAAAGGCATATGACAGCCCCTCTGGAGTTTGTCAAAAGGCCCCTGATGAAACAAAGATTGAACTTCTTGGCTTGAAGGGCAATATCTGGGGGAAACCAGGAACCGCTCATCACCTGGCCAATACCACCCTTGCAGTGGAGCATGTTGGTGGCAGCATCATGCTGTGGGGATGTTTTTCAGTGGCAGGAACTGGGAGACTAGTCAGACTAAAGGCAAATATGAATTCAGCAATGTACAAAGACATCCTTGATGAAAAACTGCTCCAGAGCACTCTGGACCTCAGACTGGTTTCATCTTCCAACAGGACAATAATTTATATATTTTAATAATGCTTAAAGTGAAACAATAAAAGTGTAATATTCCTTTAATGGCAAGGGAACTTGCATATAAGCCTTTAAAATTAGCACTTTTGATTATTCATGTTTGTGTCCCTTAGACTTTAACCACTTCCCGACTGGCGCACGACAATGTACGTCGGTAGAATGGCACGGGCAGGCAAATTGGCGTACAGGTACCTCCATTTGAAATTGCCACCCTGCCATCGCGTTTGCGCCGTGTTTGCATGTTCGAACTAATTTTTTGCCTGTTCGCATGTTCTGAATGCGAACCAAACCGGGGGGTGTTCGGCTCGTCCCTAGTTAACAGAGGACAGAATTAAAATTAGACTTGGGAAACTTAACATTAATAAATCATCGGGACCAGATGGCTTACACCCGAGGGTAGTTTTGAACTCAGTCAAGTAATTGTCAGACCATTGTTACTAATTTTTACTGACAGTCTACTGCCTGGAATGGTACCAGCTGATTGGAGAAAAGCCAGTGTAGCACCAATATTTAAAAAGGGCCCAAAATACATCCCTGGGAATTACAGACCAGTTAACCTAACATCAATAGTATTTAAACTCTTGGAGGGGATGATAAGGGACTATATACAAGATTTTAGTAATAGGAACGGTATCATTAGCAGTAATCAGCAAGGATTCATGAAGAATCGTTCTTGCCAAACCAATCTATTAACCTTCTACGAGGAGGTGAGTTGCCACCTAGATAAAGGAGGGCCCATGGACGTGGTGTATCTAGATTTTGCAAATGCATTTGACACAGTTCCCCATAAATGTTTACTGTACAAAATACGGTCCGTTGGCATGGACCATAGGGTGAGTACATGAATTGAAACAGAAACAGGTAGGTCTCTGCAAGAGAGTTTGTTAAAAATCCGTTTAGTGTTTTTTTTTTACTCAACAAAAGTGGAATTACTTTTTAAATACTTTTTTTTTCTATTAGAAGCCACACACTCTTACTTTTAAACTGATAGCTAATATCTCTAAATTTTAAAAAAAATCCAATAATGCTGTCCAGAAAACAAATGATTTGATGAACTTTCACAATAATATGCAAATGTTATATATAAAAGCAATCAGAAATGACTAATAAACTTTTGAATTGTGAAAACACTGATTTTTTATCATTGGGTAAAAAGCATTCTTGGCATTTGATCATTAGTACAAAATATAAAGTGTCAGTATGAATAGTTATCCAGAAATGTGGTTAGTGGAATCACATTGACATATGTAAAATCAAATATACACATAACATATTTGAGTATAACAGATTTAACAAAAATTACTAGATTTTTGGATAATTGTTTGCTATTTTATGTCATTAAAAATGTTATGATTGTTTTTTTTTTAAGTACATGCATGTTAAATGCATTAATTTCAAAGTATTTATGGCCTCTAACAGCCAGCATTGGCACATTGTCAAGGCTTTTATTAAGCTAGAATGTGGTGGTGTGCAGTTCCACTTAAGGTATGTACTAGCAAGGGGAGTCTGGGGTGTCCTGGATGGTCTATTGATGCTAGTTGCTTGGGAGTCAATTGTTGCTGGGGGGGGGGGGGGGGTATAGCATTTCTGGGATGTCTATTGTTGCTGGGGCATTTACTGTTGCGGAGAATCTGCCAAAAGTCTATTTTTGCTGAGGGAGTCTATTATTGCTGGTAGGGAATCTATTGTTGCTGGAAAGGGTTCTTATGTTGCGGGGGAAATCTACTGTTGGGGGGAACTACTGTTGAGCGGATCCATTGTTTCTGGAGGATCTATTGTTGTCAGGGGGGTCCAATGTTGCTGGCTGCAGGGGATCTAATTTATTACCTTTCTTGTTATCATCAACAAATTCCAAAATTATACCTGGTCCTATATTCTCTAAGCCCTTGTACACACGGTCGGAGAATCCGTCAGAATGTGTCCTATTGGACCGTGTTGTCGGATAATCCGACTGTGTGTGGTATGCTTCCGACTGATTCCATCAGAATATCCGTCGGACCCAATTTTCCAACATGTTGGAAATATTTCCCGACCAACTGGGCCGGTCGGACATACTCCGATCATGTGTAGCGAATTTTGATCGGACCAAGTGCCACGCATGCTCAGATCAAATTCCTACATCAAAGCTATTGGCTACTAGCCTGAATGTAGTCCCATCGTAACGAAATTACGTCATCACGTTCTGAAAGATCGGATTTTTCGACAACTTAGTCCGACCGTGTGTATGCAACAGTTTCGGACAAGATCCGACGGAGAAAATCCGATGGAGAAAATCCGATGGATTTGGTTGTCGAAATCTCCGACCGTGTGTACAGGGGCTTAGACTACATTCACACCTCAATTTTTACACGACAGTGTGTAGATGCAAGAAAATCAGCTGGAGTTCCAATGATTACCATTGAGAGCAATGGGAGGCTTTTAGCTCCCACAGGTAATTGGAGACACTTGCATGTAATCACTATGCAGCGTTTACCTGCATGTGATCAGCTGTGTCCAGGGCCGATCACTTGTAGGTAATTTCTGTATCGAAATTACTTGTACGTGTCTGCAATTAGCTGCGGGAGCTGGCAGCCTCCCATTGCGTTCAATGGGGCTGCCTCCTGCAGCTAACTGCCAGGACCCCTCTGATTTTTTTGCATCTATACACTGTCAAGCAAAAATGCAGGTGTGACTGTGGCCTAAAAGTGGCAGTACTGGTAGATGGGTAGGGGCAGAGACAAGGAGTGACCCAGGGGAGGGGGAGTACCTGCACGTCAGTTAAGTTGCACTCTTTGATGTACCAACTCAACCACATAGGTTCAATGTCTTTAGTATGCATCATCATGGCTATTTTTCATGATATCCATATCAATAAAACTATAGTTACAGGAAGAGTTAGAAAAATGTGCCTCTTAATAGTGTGTGGGGTACTATACTCAAGCTTTGGGGAAACAAATAAAATACATCTGCCCCTGTATACGAAGATGCTATTGTCCAGGAAATTATAAAAAAAAACATCACCAATCTTGTGTGAAAATGTATATGCTTTACTGGCTACCAGTGTGGAAAAATAATAATAATTAAATAGTAGAGTCAAAAAAAAGAAATCATTATATTAGATGAAGTGCAGCAAGTTAAGGGAATAGATTTAAATGGAGCTAGTAGCAGCTCTCCTCCCTGAGCTGAGAAGGTGTTGATAAAAATATGAACTTGAATAGGAAATTGTTAGAACATCCTCCCAACAGAGGCCACGCAGAGCACAGAAAAATGTTTCCAAAGTATGCAACCTCCTCAGTTTAAAGCAGAGCTTCACATTTCCAATAACCATTAACTATTTGTTATCCTTATGCTGTTAGCCTTTGTAAATAGATAAGAAGATATATTATATTTACTTGTTTTACCTTACTTGCGAACGCACAATAAATCTACCATAGATTTTAAAGGGCAGAAAATTCAAATTTTCAAATTAAAATTTTCAGAAAACTCTCCCTCATCACCTTACCAAACAGCATACTCTCAGGCCAATTACCCTGCATCTCCAAAACTCAAAATTTCCCCTTTAGATCAATTGTCACCAAATTTGTCTCACAACAGCCTGTGAGAGATCCAAGAAAGCGGGGCCTTCCTTAAGGTGTTGTGATCAACCTGAAGAATCCTTGTCCATCCCTCTTCTTAGACCTCATCTGACTACAACACCAAGGAAGATTTGGACCCTGGAAAAGCCCAAGAACAGACGACAGTCTCAAGCATTGCAACGCACTACTCCTCCTCAGCAACCAACCTGATTTCCTGTGGTGGGAACTGTAACCTATAATTCCGTTCTTGTCTAATGAAATCTCTGCCTATATTTCCTGATAGCCTAAGGGATACCTACCCATACCTTATGATTGGATTATGAGGATCATGATTGTTTCATTTATGCAGTACTTTAGTATTAGCTATTACTACAGGAAGCTGATGTTGGCACTAGTCCATTAGTCTTTGTCTCCATGTACCCCTACTCATATCATTGGTTGGTCCATGGTATCCTGAGATGTTTGATCACCCCAAGCATTCTATGTTTGCTTTGTTCCTACTTCAGGCTCTCAATGACCTCTCATCACTGTTTCAGTTGTAAGTTCCTAGGTTCCTTCACTTTAATTGTTATGTGTTGTTTATATGTATCTCCAACTTCTACACACCAGATTATCTTATTTTGAATTATTTGATTTACAATGACATAATACCCTTTTCGTTTAGCAATGTCTTTAAAATTGTTTTGCAATGAACGGGGATTGAACTCAGTCAGAAAGAGATGGTTGGCTCTAAATGAGTTTAAAGCCTCTAATGTTGATGTGATATTTATTCAAGAAATTCACACCTGTAAACAGGGTTCCCTTACATTTTTCAAAATAAAATCCCTAACTCGTTCCTTTTATATCCATCAGGCAAAGTCAGGGTTTCAATCCTAATCAGAAATACTTCCTCACTGAAAGTTACATTCTTCCAATTTAGACTCCCAAGGGCGATATATTTTACTATTTTTATTGCTTCTTCTAAATTCAATCACATATCCACTCCTCATCCCTCCATTGATCTAGAGGTGTGGTTTTCTAATCCGAGCCCCAAAATGTGTCATTGAAGACTGAATGAATCCATACTGAAGCACCTTGAATCGGACACTAATGTAAAAAAAACTGAGGGAAATTTTTTCACTTAATACATGCACTGTGGACAAGGACTCTACATTGTGAGAGGTGCACAAAAAATTGTATAATTGTCTATCTCCAGACTTCCATTCCCCTTTCCATCCTGCTAATCCTTGATGAATATCAACCTGCCTAAATGTATCTTAACATCTCTTAATGCTAGCGTCACTATGGAGGAACTCGCAGCTGTTTTTACTGATCCTGGCCCCTCATCCTCTTGATCTTTACAACTCTCTACTCATCTACTCAAAAGGGAGACACCCTATGCACAATTCCTCCACTCCTATATTACCGTCATACCTAAACCTGGGAAAAGTACTACACTCTTGGCCAATAAGAGTCCAATAGCATTACTTTATTCCGATTATAATTTTTTTTACTAAGATCCTAGCCAACAGGCTTTCACAAATCTTGCCTAAACTTATAAATAAAGACCAAGTTGTTTTTGTTTTTTTACTTTCTAGTCAAGCAGGTGACAATACGAGGTGGACCATAGATTTGACTGATGTGGTGAACAAATGCACTACTCCTACATGGCTATTGAGGTTAGACACCCAAAAAGCCTTTGGCAGGCTAGGATGGCCATACATGTATTATACTCTAAGAAGCTTTGAACTTAAAGGCCCTCCTTATTTAAAGGATAACTAAAGCTTACTTTATTTTTTAAACTAAACATGTCATACGTACCTCCTCTGTTCAGTTGGTTTTGCACAGAGTGGCCCCGATCCTCCTCTTCTGGGGTCCTTCAGCGGGCTCCTGGCTCCTCCTCTTCTCGAGGGCCTCGTCAGAGAAGCTCTCTCCCTCGGGCCACTCGTGCAGGTGAGGTCTCATGTCCTGATGCTGTGTCCATTGACACAGACAGCAGAATTTGGCTTCGCCCCCGGCCCCTGCATCACTGGATTTGATTGACAGCAGCCGGAGCCAATCAATCTATCCAATCAGGACCCGAGACACTGGCTGGAGTGGGTGTGCTTGTCCCTAGAGCAGGAACGATTGGGCTCAGGTAAGTAAAATGGCTCTGGGGGGCAGCTGCAGTAAAGAAGGATTTTCATCTTACTGCATAGAATGAAGGTTTACAGCCCCCTTTAAGGCAATCTAAACTCTCTACTCATTCTCCTTAGTGCAGGTCAAACTAACTCATACAATGTCCTCCAACTTTACAATGTATAATGGTGCAAGGCAAGGATGTCCACTATTCCCTTTATTATTTATTTTCTGTTTAGAGGTGATGGCTGAAACCTTTCTTTCCTAAAAGTATATGCAAGGCATCCTCATTAGGCTCAAGGGGTACAAGCTCTCTTTTTTTGCAGATGATATCTTGTATAGCCTGTCATTAATTAAGACTGAAGCCCTCCCCGTCAATATTCATCCAGCACAAGTCTCTAGACTGCAATCCCACTACCACTGGTGTCAGCATTCTTTAGAATATCTTGGCACTAATACCACATATTGAGCTTTATTTAAGGTGAGCTATGCCCTAGTATTCCAGGAGATTGAAAAGTTATTTAAACAATGAGGCAGTTACAACCTATCTCTTCTTGGATGCATTACAATGCTTAAGATGTCTATTCTCCCTATGTTGCTGTATCTTTTTTTTTGAGACTCTCCCAATCCCAGTCTTGTTATTGCAATTGTGTAATCTCCAAAGAGCTTTTACTAAATTTGAATGGCATTTCAAGGCCCATAGAATTGCTTGCTCTGTTTTCTATTCCTTAAAAATGAGAGGTGAATTGAACATTCCATATTTAATTAAATTATTAAACAGCACATCTTCGTAATATAAATTCCTGGTCATCCCAAATTGCTCCAAACTATTGGAAGGAGATAGATCAAGGCCATTTGTTCCCTGCACACCTCAAATCACTACTCTGGTCTATTAATGAAAGTTTGGTACACTTTTTATGCCACCGGCTCTTGACCCCTATAGCCTTTACATTACAGACATGAAAAAAAAGTAGACAGACTCACTCTCTTACGTCTCTGGTCTCTTGCATGATTATTGTCCTATACAACACAGAGATCCTGAATAGTATGTCTACAGTTCAAATGCTACCTTGGGCCCAAGCTAAAATATTTCAAATCTGACATGTTATCAATCTAATTACTTGTAAATTATACTTCTTTGCTGACCACAGTTCCAAAAAGAAACTGCCAGCCCACCTTCACTACTTTTATTTACACCTTAGACTCTACTTTTTACCTAAACAACCCTCACTAACATTAGACCACCTATGAAATTCTGGACAAATGTAGCGGCGGCTCCTGAAGAGCAAGCGCTATGCATTTTTAAAAGTTAAACTTTGCCTAAACTGCAGTTTGGTTTGGGTTTCTTTGCCAAAATTGGACCTCTGCATCAGTGTGACTGGACTGCGAGATGCTCAGCCTGGCCACAGGGGGCACTGTCTCTTGTGGCAGGTGTGGGACTATGGTCTGGTTGGGTGCTTAAGTTACTCTCTTTCAGAGCCAGGTCAGTGGGTGTGGCCCTCTAGGAGAGGGTATTTAAGATGCGGACGTTACATGGTTCGGGGTTCCGGTCCAGTATGAGGTGTTGACTTCATGGTCCTGGTCCTCCTGACCAGCCCCCAGGAAGGCTATGGCCTGGGGTGCAGATCCACCCGACTTTAATGTCTTGGGGCTGGCTAGCCCAAGGTAAGGAAGCTAAAGGAGGATTCCGAGGTGGTTGGGTGCCGTCTCCGGTTAGGGAGAGACCAAGTGTACTTTGAGCATTCCAGGGGAGGACTCTTTAGAAGAACACCACGTACGGGTTGGTTTTCTTAACAAGAGCCTGGAAGGGCTGAAGTAACCGAGAGAATCCGGTCTTGTGGATTTTGCCAAGCAGGCTGAAAGATCCAGGTATCCTACAAGTGTTCTAAAGCTTAGTTTCCCTACATGTTCTGCAACAACGTCTGTGACAAAGACTTTGCTCCTGAGTAAGCACCTTGTTGGCTGCTAGGCCTTGTGAGAGAGGGACTGTCCAACTGCGAATGGCTATTCTCCGGATGCCGTCAAAGTAAGCAAGTTCTTTAACGTTTTTGGACTTTGACATTAAGGGTACCTAAACTTCCTTTTCCAACCCTCTGATCCCAAGTTGAAAGACTGTTCAATGGTTTGAGTTTTGCAAATAAAATTCATTCAAGTGTATCTATTGTCAGTCTCAGGTTACTGGGCCATCTACCACGGGACATCCCCTAGACGTGCCACAAGGAGAACAGAAGGTAACAGTAAACCCCAAAATAGTCAGAAGCTCCTTCGGGGGTTATTGCTACATAAAGAAGGAGGTTCCCCTAAATGGACTTTTTAGGCAACTAATAATATTATATAAAGGTATACAAAAATAGTATAATAACAATCAATTTTATTAATATTTGAACATGATTAAAACATTTTGAATGAAAAATTGATTTATCTGAGCATAATGAGTTAATATCACCATACAGAGGAAGACCTCCTTAAACTCAATGCGTTTCGGGAAATAATTTAGTCTTTCTTCAGGGGTGCAAAGGAAGGAGGAATTCATCTAAGACATAATTGAAATATATAATCAGTAAATGTAAGTGAAAACATCACCAACATAAAATACATAATTAAATATAAAGATGTTGCAATATTACACTTACATACTGTAGTGTTAAGTAGCAAGATAGTTTTCAATATTTTATTGCAACATTAAAAATATAGGCAAACAGCACAGGGTAATTGTGCCGGTGGGGCTGTTATCTCAAGGCAAAAGGGCATCAAAATAGTCTAAGAAAATAGACTTAGTAGACATGTGCATTCGTTTTAGTCCGAATGCATTTTCGTCCGAATTTCAGGTATTTTCGTTTTCGTTTTGACAAACGATAACGAAAGTGCAGATTCCGAAAAACGAAAGATCCGACATAAATAAATGCTTTTTTTCGTTTTCGTTGTTACAACAGTTCGATATAGAATAGGAGATTCGAAGTGACCGTTCGATATAGAATAGGAGATTCGACGTGACTCCATATGTCTATTGAACCTGTGGTCGAATGTGCCTAAGTTTCGTTTACCTCTATTAGTCCTATTATATAGAAAAGCTTCGACAGAGAGTAAATATTCGACATAGAGAGAACAGAATTGACCGAGAGAAACGATACTGGAATTGGGTGGGGGAAGTAAATTAAAAAAAAGTAATGATAATATTCGACGGGATCGTTGCACGTTTATAATAATATTCGACGGGATCGTTGCACGTTTATAATAATATTCGACGGGATCGTCGCAACTATACGACACTGCAATCGTACATTTCGGCAATCGAATGCTCCGCCTATAGGCTATATAGTTTAGCAGCTCCATCGAATCTTCTTTATCCATTCGACAGATACCATAAGCCTTCCAAGACAGATTCGACCGTAATTCATGTGGATTTTCGGACGAATGCAATTTTTGCACGAAAAAAATAAAAACGAATTTCGGGAGTAACTAAATAAATAAAATTTACGGACGAAAACGAAAAAACGAAACGAAATATTCTAGTCTGCACATGTCTAAGACTTAGTATTGCTATCCTCAAAAGGGTGAAAAAAATCTCACAATCCAAGGCGGCAGGATGGCCAGAGGAATATACTGGGGTCAAAAAATGGGGATTCCTGAAAGTAAGAGAAGTGTAGCAAAATTTAACTCCAAAATGGCAATAATATATATATCATACGTCATAATATTAAATGCTATAAACATATGTATGGTAAACTGAATAGGAATACCCGCTGACAGTGAAGAAATACTGGTAGAGCTAGCAGCCAGGCGAAGTAAAAAGCCAACTACAGCAACTACAAAAGTAAATAAGCAGGCCGTCATACTGGAGCACATATTTATAGGGGTAACTTTAAATATTAAATTGTATTATTGTATGTGATGTGCTTAAAGATCTGTGTTCATCATTGAATTTAGGAAATTGATATAATACATAAGATAATACAGATCAAATAATTAAATAAATTGTAGATATGTAAAAGAGTAAGCGTTTGAAATAGGTTGAGAAAAATATATATATTTGTATTAATTTTTTATTTTTTATTTGCAGTAATAAGGGACGGAAACAAACGAAAAAAAAAAAAACAGATCTTTAAGCACATCACATATAATAATACAATTTAATATTTAAAGTTACCCCTATAAATATGTGCTCCAGTATGACGGCCTGCTAATTTCCTGGCTGCTAGCTTTACCAGTAGGGTCATTTTAGATACAGCATCACAGTGCATCTAAACTGCATATTAGAGAAGCATAACCCATGGCTCAGATCTTGGCAGTCTTGTGCCTAGCATTTTCACAGCGTATGTCCAACTGCAGCAGGCAGCAATGTTGGCGTACTTTACATAGGTGTTGATTTTACCTGAAAAAGGCCTAATATTATAATGTTCTAGCAGTATAAAGATCTGAAACCCTTTTTTTTTTGGTTTGTTTAATGCCTACTGAAAATGTTGGATACCTTTTTGTGAGTGCACACAGTTTTGGTATATATTTATGTAATATGACCTCATCTTTTACTTTGTTTTCTTAAAAAAATCAGGATTATATTGTCAAAAATTATGATTATAACGTGTGGGGAAATTAAAAAAATAATTGTTCCAGCAGCAAAAGAGTTAAAAGATTTATGTATTTTCTGTGCTGCCCTAGAACCCAAAAGAAAAAGCCTTCTCCCCACTGTAGAGTATTTTTTTTATTTTGATATTGGTACATGTGCCCTATGGCAGTGTTTGGCTTCCCACGCCCTTCGTTTGACAATAGTTTGCTTATTAGTCCAAAGGCTCAATGGATGACACTACATGTCCTTTGTATGTTTATTATTGGGAAATTATGGATTTTGTGTTAGGGAATATGTTTTTCCATTTTTAATGTGGTTTAGTATTTAGGAATGTTGTGGTAAATAAATTGGTAGGAGTGTATTTCAGGTGTGGTAATGGTTAGCATAGAGTAGAAAGAGAAGAACAAGGTTGTATGTAATATAGGAAAGAAGTGTGTCACCATAACATCTTTAGAGCAAACAGGAAGCCTGTGAAATGCACTTCTATTTTTTAGGAATTTGAGACATGTTTTTTTAACTGAAGCATACAGTATGTGAAGGATTTTTAATCTGTAATTTATAAATAATATATATAATAAATACATGTCATAGTTCTTTTATGCTATATCAAGAAAGACCATTTCACTCTTTTACATACCTCCCAACTTAAGAACTTGAGAATGAGGGACGCTTCAGAGAAATAGTGATTGCGTCCGGCTGCAAAAAAGTGGGTGTGGCCAAACTGGACAATGGGAGGGGCTTAACAGACATAAGTTGAACAAAAACCGGGCTTCCTTGTACCTATAAAATATGCTTTGATTGCTGTGCCACAAACAAGAGTCACACATACATGTATAAACCTCAGCACAATAATAAAAAAAAAAACTCTTCCTATACATATGGTTTTGTACACACTGAAAATAGACAGAGAGATGAAATTTCGTTAGTGCCTACTTCAAAGAAGAATTTCATTAAAATAGTCAGGAAATGCTTAGCAACCAGCAACCATTGAAACATTGAACACATTGGTGAGAAGTATGTAATGTACAATATAGTGTATATAGTGCATATAGTGCAGGAGTCTGTAATGTATATATATATATATATATATATATATATATATATATATATATATATATATATATATATATTTGTGTGTGTGTCTCTCTAATATAATGTATATATTGCATATAGTGCAGGAGTCTGTAATGTACAATACAATGTATATAGTGTAGGAGTCAGGAAAATGTGATGCAAAGAGTGTTGCAGTCAGTGGCAGGTTTAGGTATACATACCACATAGTTCAGGGGTCTAGGGTGTGTAATGCATAGTGTTCAAGGGTCAGAGATATGTAACACACAGAGTGGTGTAGTGTACTGTAGTCACTGACACTCAGAGAGCAGGGTCCAGGGGTACCTAATGCACAGAATGCAGGGGATAGGTGTGTGTAATGTATAGTAGGAATGAGGAGTACAAAACAAAACAAAAATAAATCAGGAGTCAGGGGTGTGTAATGCACAGAGTAGGGGTAAGGGAGTGCAAAATTCCCCCTACAAGCAATGCTGTCCCCCACTTTACCCTTTCAGCAAAAAAGAAGGTAAGGAGGGGGGGGGGGGGAGACATGGTGGAGGGATAAAGAGAAGGTGGAGAGAGAGAGAGAGAGATGAACCCTAATTAAATATGTATTCGTTTGATAAAGTCCTGTGCATCATATACAATTGTCACTTTTCTATTTAATTTATATTTATATTATATTTCTGTTTTAAACTGAATGGGCTGTTTTACAAGGTAATCTTTTGCAATCACTTTAAGCACACATTACACAGTCATCATCCTGATCAGGAGCACTAAATGCAGACAAAAATATATATATATAAATATATATAAATATATATATATATATATATATATATATATATATATATATATATATATATATATATATATATATATATATATATTTTTTTTTTTTTTTTTTTTTTTTTTTTTTTCTCTGCATTTAGTGCTCCTGATCAGGATGATGACTGTGTAATGTGTGCTTAAAGTGATTGCAAAAGATTACCTTGTAAAACAGCCCATTCAGTTTAAAATAGAAATATAATATAAATATAAATAGAATATTTTATATAGATATAATAAATACCCTTTTTTCCCTTTTTAATAAATAATCACATTCCCTCTGTTCTCAGCTGCATAAGAGCTGGGGGGTGGAAAAAGCAGCAGTACACTGAGCTTGCCAGTGAGTGGCTGTGCAGTGTGGGGCATGTCAGGATAAGTCTGGTCATTGGAGGAAAGCACACTGAGTTCCCAGCATAGCTAGAGAACTGACTACTGTGTGTTCTCCTGCGTTGTGTGGTCAGTTTTTAACAGGAAAGCAAGAGGACTAGTGGCAACACCAGGGATTTCACATAACTGAAGCAATAAAAAGAGAACAGGATACTTTCCCATACAATTACATGGTACAGCAGCCACATATCAAGAATATGAAATGTTGGGGTAGCAAACGCTTTAAATAGCAATTTGTAGCCCCCATCAGAAGCCTGTGTAATGAGGTGATGATACAAAAGCAGAATTGAGAGACAAGAATGGAAATCTATTACACTATAACAGCACAATTCTGATTAAGGACATTCTTGGCAGGATTAAAATGCAAACATGATGGCTTTTAAAAAAGTAATTCAAATTATAGTGATTGGGTCTATATATTTTACTGAGGCCTTAGATTCATTGGAAAACAGGACAATTACCACTTTTCCCTTCTAGGTTTGATTTATGGTGGTCAAGCTGATGATGTCAATGAGGGTGTAATGTGTTTTGCTTGTGAATCGCTGTGGTTGATTTATTAAAGGCAAATAGACTGTGCACTTTGCAAGTGCAGATGCACTCTGCAAGGGCATTTGCTCCAGTGCTTAGTAAATGAAGGGAAGCTCTGCTGACTTCCATCATCCAATCATGTGCAAGTAAAACTGCTGTTTTTTTTTTTTTTCCCTTGCATTTGATTGGGTATTCTTTGCAAAGTAAAGCTTTACCTCATTTACTGAGCTCAGAAGCAAATGCCCTTGCAGAGTTCACCTGTGCTTGCAAAGTTCACAGTTTTTAGTAAATCGATAGTGAGTCACACACTACTGTGCAAATAGCTGACACCTTGGATGCCATCTTAAATTGGTTTTCAGTTAGAGCTTATTCACACATAGGAAAAACTATAGAATTGCGCTAACTATGTACTTCTAAAACTCAAGTGAACAAGATCACATATATAAACCACCCATAGTCACATAATGTGTTACGTCCTGTGAAATGTGACAAATCTTATGGAAAACAGAAATCACATATGCATGATATGTGTATGTCTGTCATAAACATATATAATCACCAATAATGTGCCTGTGAGTATATCAATCAATGATACAAAATAAAATATACACAATTCATAGGTGCATAAAATAAGATTAAAAATTGTGAACAAACAAAATTAAATGGTGAACTGTGAAATAAAGTCCATAAAAACGTGAAGGAAGTCCGCACTCAAGATCCAACGAGATATGTAGATTCCCCCACCAGAACAGCAGAAATGGACTCTTACCAGACAGCTATGATCCCCTATACCGGAGGATCAGATGAGGCATATAATAAGTTACGGCTTGGCTCCCAGGAGACCAGAGGTGTGGTAACAGACTTTTAACAGCAACTTCACAAACAGTCAGGGCATCTGTGGATATCATGGTATATAGAAGATATAAAATGCTCCATAGTGTAAAACCTTAAGACACTGTCCTACGCGTTTCGTAATAATTTACGTGATCCAGCAGCACATTCAGATTGCTCTTCAGAGAGCATTTGACAGGTAGTGAGGAGGCATTATATCTCCTCCCCAGCACCCATTTGAATTTCTTAAAACCAGCAGTAGCACACTCCAAATGCATGCATGAGGGGCACCCCCATGCATTTGAAAAGGTCATGTTTGGTAATCTGTACAAATGTGACAATGGGGATCATTTTTGCTGCAACGATGCCAAGCAACATGGCAATAAACTCCCAGTAGTGGCACAATGACTGCACATTTTTACTGCCCCTCAACTATAAATGTAAATGAGGCCTCAGCTAACAATGATATACAGTGAGTATCTAATTTTAAAGAAGTCCACAGTGCAGCATTGTTTGAACAAACGATCATCAGAAGGAAATTGTATCACAAATATCAGAAATATGCAATACAACAGCAACAGCGAGCGATGAGCCAATTAATATAATGTATGTGGTGGTATTGAGGCTATTACTTTCACTAAAGAGTTTAACTTATCTGAGTGTATTTATACCTTGTTATTAAAAAAAAAAAAAAAAGGTTTTGTCTTTATCTGTACCTTCTGAGCGAATAAGAAACTCTTGTGAGCTGCTTACCTTTGGGAGATCTTCGGAGGAGACCATTGCCATATTACTATCCCAGGAGGGAATACAGGCACTTTATGGCCTCTTTTTAACATAGAGGTCAATACCACAAGGTGAGCAGTTTAGAGTATTGTGGTGGTGGAGGACTGCACTATTTGAGGACTAAATCACCACAAGAGGAGTTTTACGAATTGCACAGTTGACTTTTTTTTTTCAAATATTTTATTTTCAGCAGAAAGGCATTTACAATATATAAAATCGAGACACCAAAATGGATCACTGAACTTTTAGATTGTACCTATCGTGTATAAACAACACCCTATGTCCATTTAGGACTTGAAATATCATAGAACTGGATACCCTAAGAAACTAGGACCGCCCTATAGGGATGGGCCGAACACCCCCCCCCCCCCATTCGGTTCGCACTAGAACATACCGTGCAGGCAAAATATTTGACAGAACATACGAACACCGTTAAAGTCTATGGGACAAGAACATGAATAATCAAAAGTGCTCATTTTATAGGCTTATATGCAAATTATTGTCATAAAAAGTGTTTGGGGACCTGGGTCCTGCCCTGGGGGACATGTATCAATGCAAAAAAAAGTTTTAGAAATGGCCGATTGTTCGGGAGCAGTGTCTTTAATAATGCTTTAATGTGATTTTATTTTCACATTTATGCTCTTTTATGGTCCTTGTGTCACCAATAGTAGCCCCTAAGTTCACCAGGTGTCTCTTACCAGGGGGTCCCCTTTCTTTTTGCATACATGGTATGCTTACGGTGACAACACCCATACTGGTGAGTGACCTATGAGTTAAAAGAAATAATTAAGGGAAAATATTTTTTTTCCTCTGTAAACTCGTTTTTTGCTCAGTGTTTTTGATGTATGTTCTAATGCCGCGTACACACGGGCGGACTGTATGGCGTACTTAGTCCGTCGAAACACATTTCAGCGGACAATCCGCTCGTGTGTGGGCTTCAGCGGACTTTTTCAGCGTGCAGTCCAGCGTAGTAAGAATTTCGGATTTTTCAAAATTCTGTCCGTCGTACTTTGATTTCAGCGGACAATCCGCTCGTCAGTATGCTAGTTCGACGGACTAAGAATGGCGCATGCCCAGAAAGGATTTACACGGCCTAAGGGTGCTTTGCTGTGTCTTGGACTTCCTATTTCTAGTCCCGTCGTACGTGCTGTACACGTCATCGTTCGTCATACAATCGGACTGTCCGTCGGATTGTATGACGAACTAAGTACGCCATACAGTCCGTCCGTGTGTACGCGGCATAAGCCTGGTAGTATGTCTCAACAGAGGAACCCAGGAGCCACGTACAATCAGCAATCTATTCATCAAAAAGAGCTTTCCCTACCTCAGAGAAGACATATTCCATAACATCCAAGTTGTAGAGTATTGTTCACGCTTATGTTCTGCTGTGAGGATTAAATCCTCCATTCTATTTATTTCTTCCACTTTTTTTAAGCCAGAGACTAACCGTCAACGACTGTGGACTCTGCCAGTTAAGGGGAATGCAAGACTTAGCAGCGTTTAAGAGGTGACAAATAATTGATCGTTTGTAAATTTTCACTGGAATGGTAGAAACATGGAGAAGAAAAAAAGCCGGATTGTCCAGAACCTTGTAATCTGTAAATTTTTTAACAATCCTCCAGACCTTTCTCCAGTAATACTCAAGTCTGAGACAGGACCAAAAGATGTTTAGTAATGTCCCCAATTCCTCCTAGCATTTCCAACAACGGTGGGTATTGTTGGGGAAAAAATTATGTAGTTGAGATGCTGTATGATACCTTCTCGTAAAAGTTTGGAATTGGTTTCCTGAATCCTCGTACATATTGAGGACTTGAGGGAGAATCTGATAATATTATTACGTTGGTCAGGCGTAAAAGTACGATCCAGGTGAGACTCCCACTTTAACAGGCAGGGCAACTGATAGTCATCAGGAGGAGTGATCAAAAGGTTGTAAGTTGCACTGCGGACTTTAATTTTGTTTCTGCCCAAATTTCAATGTTCACCATAGCCCTGTGATTTTAGACTTTCACTTGCTATATTGATTGCATGTTTAGGTATTATTATTTCCTCTGATATATTTGCACTTTATATCTACAGACTGGTAATGCTGTACTGTTTTATTAGTTATAGGCTGACACAAGGTGAGGAGATATCACTAGTAGTGTTAGCTGGCTATCTCTTTTTTTTAAATATATTTTGCATCTATAGTTATGCACATTTTATTCAATGCCTTAGGGGGCCACCATATCTAAAAGGTATATCCACATTGTTTCCTTGCAGAGGCGTTCCACATCAAAACCACTCGGTCTTGATAAACAGTAAAGATGCTCAATCCTTTGCACAGATAGTCCATTTTTGTTGTAATATTACCTAATAGTACCTATTGAATATATTAAACCTGTTTTAACTAGATTCTTCACCATAGTACCGCGCACCACTACCTTTTTACCTTTTGTTGTAATATTGCTCGATGTGTTGGGCCGGGAGACTTAAAGATTTTTTTTTTCATGACAATGTCACAAATATGAGGGGCAGAACAGTGGCTAAGTAGACAGCACTTCCACCTAGCAATACTAGGGTCTTGGGTTTGAATCCCAACCACAGCACTACCTGCTTAGAGTTTGCATGTTCTTCCTGTGCCTGTGTGGGTTTCCTTTGGGTACTCTGGTTTCCCCCTACACTCCAAAGAGATGTTGGTAAGTTAATGTGCGCCTGTCTATGCCCTGGTATGTGTATGTATGAATGTGAGTTAGGCCGGTCTTACACAGAGTGAATTTATTTCCTGCAACCACAGACAGTGTTGATGCGGGAATCCCTTCTGCCGGGTCCATTGTCCTCTCCAGGCAGGGGCGGCTTTAGTGATTTTTGCTAGCGATATAGCAGCCGCTAGCGATAATTGCAAGAGAATCCGGCAGGCTGGTTATACCCAAGTTGATTGGTCGATTCAGCCTGCCCATTAATAGTTTGAATCTCGGCCAGTTCCTGCTGAACCAGCCGATATTTGAACAGTGTATGGCTGACCTTAGGGACCTTAGACTGTAAGCTCCTTGAGAGCAGGGACTGATGTGAATGTACAATACATATGTAAAGCGCTGCGTAAATTGGCGGCACTATATAAGTACCTGAAATAAATAATTATGTTTACCAATCATTATGTATAGTTGTCTTTTAGCTTTGCCCAGGTATAGTTTAACACACACTGTAATGATATGTAGGTCAGTAGGAAGAACTAATGTGCGCTGAGGGGGACATAGGAGATCGACACTCCTGGAAGTGTCGGTTTACCTGTAGACTTCAGAGGACAATTCTTCAGTAACAGAGCAGCATTCAGCAGTACGGGTGGTAAGATAGGTATTAATTCTGTTTCTTCCTTACAAATATTAGATATTACAATATTTTGCAATTATGTGAAAGAACACTCTAGGATAACCATACCTAACAAGAGATTGTTACATGTCACAAAATATTTGTGAAAAAGGATGAGTAATGCCTGGGGGAAAACAAGTCATTTTCCAACATGAGACTGCAAGGTTTGAATGTAGGAACTGATTGCTTGTTTCTTACTAAACCAGAAGTGAAAACTTTTGTAAACCCTTCTGTATGACCAGCTTTAACAACATTAGAGAACATTAATAAGGGAATTAGGGAAATCAGTATGGACACAAGTAGTATATAACAGTTAACTAATTTCAAAACATGAACAAACTTCCTTTGCACGTGGTGTTTCTAATTATTTGTTAGGAAGCCACATCACTTTCTAAAGAACAGTCTCCTGCTGTGTATTCAAGCAGCACCAGGTTGTAAACCACAGCTGGAAGTCAGTGAGGTGTGGATGCTACATCTAAAAATTGCATATATATATATATATATATATATATATATATAGAGAGAGAGAGAGAGAGAGAGAGAGAGAGAGAGAGAGAGAGAGAGAGAGAGAGAGAGAGAGAGAGAGAGAGAGATAGAACATAGGAACAGCAGATCTCTCTCTTATTCCCCTGTCAGAACGGGGATCTGTCTATTTACATTGACAGATTCCTATTCTGGCTCTTGTTCCCATGATCCCGAGTGGCCAGCGGACATTGTGGCTGCTAACCACACGCATCGGGTCCCCCACCGAACAGCGGGCACCTGCTACAGCTCCTTGAAGGAGCTGACGTACACATATAGTGATTTGTGGGAACGTGCTGACCTGCCACTGCATAACAACGGCGGCTGGCCGGCAAGTGGTTAAAAATCTTCATCCTTCTGTGCACTTGTCATTGGTCAATGGTGTCATCTTCATAAACATTCTGTAGCCTTCTGTGGATGTCAGACAGCCTGCCCCCTCCTTCATCAATAACTCAATGACAACATGTGTCTCCTGCTTGGAATCAGGGCCGTCTTTATCATGAGGCAAAAGGAGCAGCTGCCTAGGGCCAGTCATTGCAGCTGCCCCTTGAGCCTGCACTGATCAGTCAAGTGGATTTGGTTATCATTATTTTGTATGAAGATTCTCCTCCTGGTAACTTTTGTATCCAGCCTGATCCCGGCACAGCTTAACTCACATCCCCACAGTGTCTCCTCGTCTGGGGAGTCTCTTCCCCAGCAATGTGCTATGCCCCTCCCTTCTGTCCGCTGTGGGCAGCTCCTGGCTGATTTCGCTCTGCCAAGTGACTAGTGTGTCCCTCTCAGTGACATGTCCTACCCTGATCCAGGCTCCCCCCTACTCCCACTTCTGACAACTTTCCCTGGGAGTCTCAGGTGCTGCAGAACTTCTTGGAGAGGGGAAGGTGTGGCTGATGGGTGTTGTTGTGTGGGGCAGGGATTGACTGTTGTGGGGTTCCCAACCCCTTCCCCTCTCCCTTTCCTTCCTGCCTTTCCCAACCCCCTGCATTGAGTGCTGATCAACTCTGCTGTTCATACAACCCCTTCACCCCTCAACAATAACCCCCCTAAACCTCTCCACCTGCAACAATAACCCCCCTCCGCCACTCCACCCCGAACAATAACCTCTCCACCTCTTTATCCTAAGAAATAACCCTCCTCCTTCCTCTCCACCCCCAACAATAACCCTCCTCCCGCCACTCCACCCTGGCTAGGCGGGCCATTGCACGTGGAAGGTTTTTTACCTTCATGCATAAAATGCATGAAGGTAGAAAACTGGGAGCCTTTAAAACAGTATTAACTCCAAAACCAATAATTTATTATATTGCAGTTTACCAGTTAGATGTGATGGCTGCCTTTTTGAGACTTACTTTCTTCTATTTTCATCTTGTGATCCAGCCAGCAGGTGTGTTGTTTTTCAAAAGCAAAAGCTCTCCAGTTCTCCAGCAGAATGTATCAGCTTACATAGATGAGACTTAATGCTGGCAGGGGTGATTAAAATAATCAACATTTATTTATTCATGAAGGAGCTGAAGTACACATACCGCGATTTGTGGGAATGTGCTTTGTCCGTCGGAATTGTCTACACACGATCGGAATTTAAACGTTTGGATTTTGTTGTCGGAAAATTTTAGATCCAGTACTCAAACTTTGTGTGTCAGAAATTCAGACGGAAAAAGTCAGATGGAGCCCACACACGTTCGGATTTTACGACAGCACGATCCGATCACACATTTTCCGTTGGAAAGTCCGACCGTGTGTACAGGGCAATAATGGTGATGTTTTCTTTCATTTTATCATCAATTTGATGATCCAAGATTCTACAAGGTACAACATCTAATAAATACATTTTAAATTGATTGGCTTTGTATTTTTGTAGTGTTGTGTTCATTTTCCTTAAGTGCAACACCCAAGAGAACTAATACAACCCCTTCTTGGGTTATGCTATCCCAATTTGGCACTAATTATTGGTGGGTTTTATAGAATGATAGGGACATTCAAACACAATAGTAGGTACTACAATAAGCAGTCCTATACAATGTTTAAAGCTCTGTGTACTGTGTCAGTGCTATAATATAGGGATGGTCCGAAATGGACCCCTGTTCGGTTCACACCAGAACTTTCGAACACCCAAATAACAAACTCCATTAAAGTTAATGGGACCTGAACATCAAAAATCAAAAGTGCCCATTTTGAAGGCTTATATGCAAGTAATTGGGCATACAATGGTTATAGGGGCCCGGGACCGGCCCTAGGGGTCGTGTATCAATAAAAAAAAAGTTTGTAAAAAACGTAATTTTTAAATGAGCAGTGATTTTTTGATTTTTAAAGTAAAAGCCAAAAAATGAAAAAATCTTTCCAATATAGTGCCTGGGGGGTCCCCTTAGTCTACCTGTGAAGTGGAAGATCTGTACCGTGTCTAGAATCTGCTGCACCAATAATTGCAATTATAAAGCCAACAAAAATGAAATTTTCCATGCAAGCTGATTTTATTTTACTCAGTAACAGCTGGGGAGTCAGTGTGTATGATGAGGCCACAATGTATTGCACTGAGAACAAGATTAGAGATTTTTTGGATACATTCTGGTGTCACTTTGACTTTGTATAGAAGTAACTACCCGTTTGTTTGGCTGTTTGGACATTCAACGAACAGCCGAACCATTCGCCAATCCCTACTATAATAATAAAGGAAATAATAAATATAAATATATAAATTCTTATATACAAGCTATTTGTAATTAAGAGCAAACAAAGAAAATGATCAGGACCCTTAGCAATTTAAATTTTTTTTGTTTTGCGTCTTCTCCCAAGATAGCATCTCAATTCTAGATTAAAGTCCAAAGTTAGTGATTGTGGCTTTGAGTTTCCAAGCAAATCAACCACCATGTAAATTCCATGTAGCCTGATCTCATTATATTATTTTTCTGTTCCATTGGCCAGATTGAGTCCTTTTCTGTGTCAAAGGAGGCCTATAATAGATGCTTTTAGATTCATACTATGTTTACTGAAGACAAATGAAATAGGGACAGTCTCCTGCTGGTAATGCCGCGTACACACGACCAGACTTTTCGACATACTAGGTCCAACGGTCTTCCCGACTGACTTTTGGCGGAGTTCCGACGGACTTTCTGAATGAACGGACTTGGCCACACACAATCACACCAAAGTCCGACGGATTTGAATGTGATGACTTACGACCGAACTAGAATAAGGAAGTTCATAGCCAGTAGCCAATATCTGCCCTAACGTCATTTTTTGTCCATCAGACTAGCATACAGACGAGCGGGTTTCTTGATAGGAACTGGGTCCGGCGGAGTTTCGGCGAAAAAATGTGAAACATGTTCTATTTCTAAAGCCCGTCAGATTTTTGAACAGCAAAGGTCCGATGGAGCCCAAACATGATCGAATTCTCCGACGGATTCATTCCATCGGACCTTTGCTGTCGAAAAGTCTGGTTGTGTGTACATAGCCAGGGGCGGACTGACCATTCAGCCACTCGGGCACTGCCAGGGACGGTATGTAAAAATCTGTGTTTTTTTTACATCTGTCTCTGAAATGTCCCTTACTGACATCCCTTTGGTCTAAAAATCCCGAGATTATAGCTGCCCCACCTCTCCAGTACCTTCTCAGCCAATAGAAACATGTCTGTGTATACCGTGTGATTGTGTGTGTGTGTGTGTGTGTGTGTGTGTGTGTGTGTGTGTGTGTGTGTGTGTGTGTGTGTGTGTGTGTGTGAGTGTGTGTGTGTGTGTGTGTGTGTGTGTACTGTGTGGCCCCATAATCTCTGATTGCCTGGGGGCCCCATAATCTCCTATTGCTCGGGGGCCCCATGAGTTGTTAGTCCGCCCCTGTACACAGCATTAGGTTTACTGGAAGTTGACACTGTGGTTAGTGGCTGTCAGAATTCATTAAAAGATATTAGGCCCTATTTTGTAACTTATAAAGGAACTCCACATGCATTCAATATTTAGGTCTATAAAGACTGAAAGAATAGTTTAATATGGAAATGACTCTTTAAAAATTCAAGTAGGCTTATCTTTCCTACTGGGAGACAGTACAGAACTTAGTCCAAACTTTCTGCTTTGATTCACGGCTAACATTACAACACTCTACTACCGGGAGACATCACTTTTTTCAACTGAAAAATTATGAAAGATATTTGAGACACGGAAAAGTTTGTGTGATGAAATGTTTATTATATACTTATTTAACCCTTAAAATGGCTTTTTCATCTTGTAAGGCCATACAAAATAAGAGTAAGATTTTAAAGTAAACTTTGAAAAGTTTTTATTTTATAGAAAGATCTGTTGTGTAAGACTAAAGTAAAAAGACTATGAAATGACATTTTTATTTATTTTTTATCAGCATATAGTTAAAAGAGTGTTTATATAAAGAGGAGGCCCGTCGTTTTTTTTGTTGTTTTTTTTTAAGTCAGCAACTACAAACACTGTAGCTGCTGACTTTTAAAAGGGACACTTACCTGTCCAGTGAGCCTGCGATGTCGGCCCCCCCAAGGCCAATCCATCCATCAGACCGGCGCCGCCATCCTAACTAAGGGAAACAGGCAGTGGTGCCTTGCGGCTTCACTGCCCGTTTCCTACTGCGCATGCGTGAGTCAGTTCTTTGTGGATGCCCCTGTTGTTTTCTGGGACACACACATGTCCCAGAAGGAAACGGGGCCTCCGAAGAGGAGGAACTGAAGAAACAGCGCCGGAGGAAGTGGAAGAGGCAGATTAGGAAGACTGCCTAGCAACAGGGGTTTCTGGTGAGTACATTTTTTTTTTTTTCAAATGTTTTATTTTTTTAATAATATTAACAGATTTTTTTTATTTTAGGGTGGCCCTCCACTTTAATAAATAATTTAAAAGACCCTTAGACAATATGGGCAGGGCTTGTTTACTTTGAATATTT
Source organism: Lithobates pipiens (assembly GCF_037356315.1). Taxonomy (NCBI): domain Eukaryota; kingdom Metazoa; phylum Chordata; class Amphibia; order Anura; family Ranidae; genus Lithobates; species Lithobates pipiens. Next base: position 85,223,612 of record NW_027507903.1, on the reverse strand, counting down.
TTTTTTTCCTTTTTTTCGCCTGTCTATTTTAACTATTGTTCAGCTGTGGTTGTTATACTATGAAACCAATTTATATAGCAACTTAAATTTGGTCATACATGCTATATTGAATAAAAGAAATCCATAAATTCCCCTATTCACAATAAACAGCGTGAATGGATGAATCTTCCACAATTAACAATCGTATTCTAACAGCCAGCACCTTCGGCTGTCAGAGTATTTAAACAGTAACTACAGCTGATTGGTTGATGTTACTATTTTGTATTAAAAGTTTGTCAAAACACCATTTTGTATCTAAGTTTGTCAAGTGGGGTGGCATCCATGGCTTGAAATTTAGCAAATTCACAGGATTTGCCTGAAATTTAAGCTGTGCATGGCTAACTTAATTGCAGCTATACCTCTGCTTAACAAGTGTGCAATCTAGTTTTCTTGTTTACAGACTCTGAAAGACACAAAGACCATTCATTCTGATGGAATATGTGAAAAAAGAGGAAAGTAGGAAATTTGTCACATGACTTTGACAGATCTTGTGAAAGGGCTTTCCTCCTAGCCCAAAGTGTTTTCTGCAGCATTATGCACAGAACACCCAGAAAAACACCATAGACCCCACACCAAGTCTTGCATGAAAGTGTAAAGTAGTGTAATGACTGTGATGTCCCGTGGAGAGCGGTATCTGTTCTCTGTTATGAATCAGCCCCTCTGTATTTTAACAATTACTACCATGATTTTTTTTCCTGTTCCAAGTACTCATATTTCTTCAATTCATGCACACAAAATCGGTTAAAGGAAAACAGAAAGCTACGTTTTTATATCTATATGCACAGTGACTCTATTCTGTGCTCCTCTGAACTAGAGGCACATCAACTGCTTCAGCCCCGGACCATTTGGCTGACCAAAGATCAGAGCACTTTTTCATGCAACGTGGCTCCCAAACAAAATTGACGTCTTTTTTTTCCCCAAAAATAGAGCTTTCTTTTGGTGGTACTTGATCACCTCTGCGTTTTTTATTTTTTGGGCTATAAACCAAAAAAAGAGCGACAATTTTGAAAAACATTTTTTTACTTTTTGCTATAAAAAATATCTCCAAAAAATATCTCCAAAAAATATCTCCAAAAAATATCTCCAAAAAATATCTCCAAAAAATATATAAAAAAAACATTTATTTTCCTCAGTTTATGCCGATATGTATTCTTCTACATATTCTTGGTAACAAAAAATCGCAATAAGCGTATATTGACTGGTTTGCCCAAAAGTTATAGCGTCTACAAAATAGGGGATAGTTTTATGGCATTTTTATTAATAATTATTTTTTTTTACTAGAAATGGCGGCGATCAGCAATTTTTATCATGACTGCGACATTATGGGGGACACGTCGGACAATTTTGACACATTTTGTGGACCATTGGCATTAATACAGCGATCAGTGCAATTAAAAATGCATTGATTACTGTAAAAATGTCACTGATAGTGAAGAGGTTAACACTAGGGGGCAGTGAAGGGGTCAATGTGGGTCCTAGTATGTGTTCTAACTGAAGGGGGATGGGAACTGTGCAGGAAAATGCTGTTCATACTCTGCATGAACAGACGATCTGTCAGTTTTCCCCTCAGAGAACCGGAAACTGTGTTTACACACACAGTTCCGGGTTCTCCATGTGCCCCGAACGATCGCGGGAACCCGGCGGTGATCGAGACCACCAGACACTCGCATCAGCTGGGGGAGCACGCACGCACCCCCTAGTGGCCACAGGGTGAAGCAAGTGGCCACAGGGCGAAGTGACATTACATAATGTTATTTCGCCCAGGCGTGCCATTCTGTCGCAGTACAACTGCGGTGACTGGTCGGTATGTGGTTAAAATAAACTGGTGCTAAAAAGAAATCCATAAGGACTGTAATATAGGAACAGCCATTGCTTTCTCATTCTCCATCTTTATTTCTTTCGCTACTTGGTGAGTCTTTGATCTCAAATGATCATGTGCATATCAGGTGCCCAAACACTTGATATCTACATGCTTCAGCCAAAAATAAATGTTCACTAGGGATGAGCCAACTGGCTTTGGTGGGTTGTGGAACAAGACAAAACAAATGGCCAGGATTTCCTTTATCTAGTCCTGACTCTTGTCCAAGATAAGGTTCTGATATAGATGTTAATGGGGAATCTCCAGACAAAGACACAAGCATTGTTTTTTTGTTTTTTTTTCATTAAAGGCCTTGTCAAAAACTAAATATAGGGGGCCTATTTATTGTTAAATGAGAATTGCAGATTCAAAAAGCCTTTCACCTGCAGAGTACTTCCACCATTGATCAAGGGTTCTGGGGAAGAGGCCCTGGCCCTCATCAACATAGGGACAAGGTGCTTTTCCAGGGGTATCCCCCCTGGCAAGGTACTCCCCTACTTGATGGCATGTGGCTTGGTATGGTTCAGGAAGGGCCTGCACACTCATCTTTCCTTGCCTGGCCTGCCAGGCTTCATGCCTTGCAATTCTTCCCTTTTTTCTGTGTGGAATTTGGAGGAGGAACCTAACACATTTTTTTTTGCACAGTCCCCACCCTTTTATTCACCCTCTGCTGCCAGCCGGGAATCCCCGGCTTACTGCTCAATGAGGCGGACAGGAAGCTCTCACATTTGGTAACACTCTGCTTTCCATGAGGTTGAACACAAATATAGTTTGCTGAGCTTTTGATTTAGCAAAATTTGGTCTGATTCTTGCTTTGAGCAATCATGCCATCTCATTCCTATTCATCATGCAGGTGGGATATCTACTGATCAGGGTAATCTTTAGAAAATGTTTGTTGAGTGACGGATGGTCATTATGGAATTTGGCTCATCTATCTCCACCTATGCAGATCTCCATGTTGTCATGGAGAGCTTTCTTTAATCTAAAACGTGAAGAGAAGCAAAAAATACCTTACCAGATCCCTGTGACTATACTTGAAAAGAAAATACCTCTGTTATCAGTTAAATCTCTCATTAGATACGGTATAAAGTCCCTGTCTGATATGTATGTAGGACACCAACTTAAAAATGTAGAGCAAATATCTACACAATATAATCTACCGCATTCAGAATTGTTCACCTGCTTACGCATTATTAGTTTCCTTAAATTGCTTCCTTACCCAGAAATTTATGTTCCCAGATTATTGTGGCGTTTCTACTCCAGTCAGGATGAACGCCCCAAGGGTATTTCGTTCTGCTATACGCAATTACAAGATAAACTTATTTTCAAGCGGACGAAAGCTATGACCAGCTGGGAGGGGGACTTGCAGGTTGTCTTCTCTGATACTCAGTGGAGGACGGCCTTCAGGTCCATCCATTCAGCAACACATTGCATTAAACACTGGGAGATGACTTTAAAAATTGTGAATAGGTGGCAATATACCGTATATACTCGAGTATAGGCCGACCCGAATATAAGCCGAGGCCCCCAATTTACCCCCAAAAAACTGGAAAACTTATTGACTCGTGTATAAGCCGAGGGTGAGACATGGCTGTCCATCCCTGTGTGTCCGTCCATCCCTGTGTGTGTGTCCGTCCATCCATCCCTGTGTGTGTGTCCATCCATCCATCCATCCATCCATCCCTGTGTGTGTGTCCGTCCATCCATCCCTGTGTGTGTATCCATCCATCCATCCATCCCTCTGTGTGTGTGTGTGTGTGTGTGTGTGTGTGTGTATTCATCCATCCATCCATCCATCCCTGTGTGTGTGTGTGTGTGTGTGTGTGTGTATCCATCCATCCATCCATCCATCCCTGTGTGTGTGTGTGTGTGTGTGTGTATCCATCCATCCATCCCTGTGTGTGTGTGTGTGTGTGTGTGTGTGTGTGTGTGTGTGTGTCCGTGCAGCCTTGTGTGTGTGTCCAGCCTACCTGTGTCCCAAGCCTCCGTCCCGAGCCGCCGTCGTCCCGAGCCTCCTCTGTCCCGTGCCTCCTCTGTCCCGTGCCTCCTCTGTCCCGTGCCTCCTCTGTCCCGTGCCTCCTCCGTTCCGTGCCTCCTCCGTCCCGTGTCGTGCCGATGGATCGCCGCTCTTCTCGGCGGCCATTCTACAATTCAAAAGCCGCGCCTCCGTCCTCCGCCTGTGATAGGCAGAACACTCAATTTCCCAGCAGCCTGTGTTCCGCCTATCACGGACATCCTCTCATACTCGTCCGTAGTATGAGAATGAACGGATGTCCGTGATAGGCGGAACACTGACTGCTGGGAAATTCAGTGTTCCGCCTATCACAGGCGGAGGCGGAGAAGGAGGCGCGGCTTTTGAATATTAATGTCCGCCGTCTGTCTGCTCGATACGCTGATCGAGCAGTCAGACAGCGGTGACTCGAGTATAAGCCGAGGGGGCACTTTCAGCCTCAAAAAAGAGGCTGAAAATCTCGGCTTATACTCGAGTATATACGGTACTCCCTACAGACTGTCTAAATTCTCCTTAGGAGCGTCTTCACAATGCTGGAGACACTGCGGAGGAGTAGGTAATTTGTTACACATGTTCTGGAATTGTCCCAACGTCAGAAGTCTCTGGAACCAGGTATTCCAGCTAATTTCCTCTCTCACAGTGAATTGCTGTACCCCTTCACCGCAACTGGCGTTACTACACATTGGAATAGAAAACTTTCCTACCAAATACAGACAAATGGTTAGCCACATTTTATTGGAAACCAGAGCACTACTATTACGCCATTGGAAATCTGATACAGTAATAAATCTTTCCGATGTTATCAGGATGGTGCATAGAAACTACACATTTGAGCGTCTCATTGCGCTCAATGCTATGCAAGGCCAAAAATTTGATAAACACTGGGAAAATTGGGTTAGATATAATTCTCACTGATATCGGTATTTGAAGATATTTTAAGTTACGTCTACTTGTTCTTTCTAATCAACAACTCACTTTGGACCTTATCTCAAGCATTCATATTGTGTATATCGAAAATTAGTAGATTTTTTATTACTGTTTTTTCTTTTTTTCTTATAATTTTTTTTTTAATTTTTAATTTCTGCTTCCTCATATTTTGCTTTGTTCAATGTCACTAACTACGTGTACTCATGATATTGACTATATATTGAACTTTACTTATTGTAAAATTGTTCTTTTCAATAAAAACATATTGAAACAAAAAGAAAATGTTTGATACAGCTCCTTGTGACCTCTCTGCTGTCATAGAATTTAATATACTGTATGTTTATGAGCTGTTGACAGATAGATGGAGATTTACTTAAACTGGTGCACTCAGAATCTGGTGCATTAGTGCATGGTAGCCAGGGCCGCTGATAGGCCAGTACAACTGGCCCTGTTGTACCGGGCCTGGCCAGCAGGGGGGCCTGGGAAACCTGTCCACAGAACTAATTAATGTGAAAAAAAAAAACCTCCAGTCACCATGACCAAACATTGTCTTTCGGAGTCATCCTCCCCTTCCCCCCAGTTACTTTTTGAGGTTTTTTTTTTAGCTCAATATCTGCAGGTGGCGACAGGGGGAGGGACTATTTTTTCTATTTCGGGCGCGGAAGAATGTCTCTTCCGCGCCCGCTCCTCATGCTGGCTCAAGTCCCAGCCAGCATGTCGTTTCCTGGCGCCACGGAGTGATTCCTCTCCCTCTGCTCTGAAGCAGTGAAGTGAGCGGGGCCGCCAGTGGCAGAAGTAAAAAAAGAAGCAGCTGGCATCTGACTGGAGTAGTTTATGGACACTGGCACTCTAGGCAGCAGCAGGATCAGGGAAGAAGTGACTCCTGGGGCCAGGCTAACACAGGTGTGTGCTTGCTTGGGGGGGGGGGGTGAATTTGAGATGTTTATTTTTTTTTTTTCAAAATAGTTTTTATTTTATTTTTATTTTTTAAAAGTAAAAAAACGCAGAGGTGACCAAATACCACCACAAGAAAATAAATATCACTTGTAGACAAGCCTGCACTTTTTTTCAAGGCGAGGTCTGGGGAGGGGCCAGGGGTGGGGCTAAAGGAGGGACCAGGGGCAGGGCCAAGGGTGGAACTGAAGGGGGCCCCGTCAGGTAGGCTGTACGGGGCCCCATGATTTCTATCAGCGGCCCTGATGGTAGCCAATCAGCTTAGAACTTCAACATGTTCAATTAAGCTTTGGCAACAAAACCTGGAAGCCGATTGGTTTCTGCGCAGAGTTGCACCAGAGTGTGCACCCTCCAGTTTTGGTAAATAACCCCCTTAGTGTCAGGAAAAGGGGGGGGGGGGCATCAGTTTATGGAATTGCCCTTTACCTTAGCTTTCCAGCAAGCTTCTCTGTCCTCAGTAGCTCAACAGTCATTTTCAGCATCTGAAATCTCAGGACCCTAAAATAAATGTAAAATTTTGTGTGAATTCAGCACTTCCACTGCCACAGCAAGCAGGTGCTGAAAAAAACAAGTATAGTAACAATAATAATGACCCTCACAATATTTTAAATTATGACATAAATGTTAGTACTGTAGAGAATCAGAGTCTGTACACATCTGTGTGTTGAAAAATGTGATATGCTTTTTTTTTTTAAATACATATTGCGCTTTCAGTGCAACTTGAATGCATTTGTTAAAATTTAAAGCAATGCATAATTCATTTTTCATGCATTTTGCTTGCGTTTTGCATGTGTTTCCTCCCTGGGCACCTGGAAAAATGAACATGTGACTAAAAAGATGCAGTTAAAAAAAAGTGTCTTGCGTTTTTGGTGCTTTACTATTAACTATAATAGAAGGTGCATCTTTGGTGTGTTTTTCACAAAATGCAATGCAGCAAGCAGGACTTTTCAAAATCACAGCACACTGCAGCACTTAAATATAAACAGTTACATAGCATTTAAAGGGAACGCTTTTAGATTCACTTTTGACACACTGGGAAGATACGTTTTAGAGCATCAAAAGTGCACAGATGTGAACATGCCCTTACAATTCTAATACAAGCGTCTGTGGCTGTGGCTTTTATTTTTGGCAGCTATCTTGTTAGTTTTTTTGAAAGACAAGAGTTTTTTCAACCTCAGGAAAACTGAGTTACACATACAGGTTTGAAATCAGAGCTGACCGGGATGGTCAGAAGCTCTAAGGGCAGAAATTCTACACTGAAAATTAGTAATAAACTGTTCTGCGCAAAAAATAAATAAATAGATACACACCATCAGAAACATTCAATTCCTATATGCGCAAAATGAAAAATGGATATGAAACACAACTACCATTTCTTATTAAATCCTCTAACATAATTATTATTTGCAATGCAAAAATATGATTAATTCCATATGTGCTCCTATATTTTCAGACATGCCAAGTCTACCCCCAGTCGCGTGAGTCTCCCGCATTTGGATGCGAGCTCCCGGACACCTGCGAGCGCCGGGTGATCTACGGGCTCTGTCCTGCCCCCTCCCCTGGCCACAGACCGAAGACAGAGCAGCCCGAGCAGGTCGAATGGGGTACATCCACTATGGCTGCTCAGGCTGCTCTGTCTTCTGTCTGTGGCTCGGTGGTGGACACTGATGAGGGGGCACTGAAGGACACTGATGAGCTGCACTGAGCTGCACTGGTGGGCACTGATGGGCTGTACTGATGGGCTGCACTGGTGGTCACTGATGAGGTGGCACTGATGGACACTGATGGGCTGCACTGATGGGCACTGATGAGGTCGCACTGATGGACACTGATGGGCTGCATTGGTGGGCACTGATGAGGTGGCACTGATGGGCTGCACTGGTGGGCATTGGTGAGGTGGCACTAATGGACACTGATAGGCTATACTTATGAGCACTGATAAGGTGGCACTGAAGGACATTGATTTACACTGATGGACACTGATGGGCTGCACTGATGAGCACTGATGAGGTGGCACTGATGGACACTGATGGGCTGCACTGGTGGACACTGATGAGGTGGTACTGAAGGACACTGATGGGCTGCACTGGTGGGCACTAATGAGGTGGCACGAATGGGCACCGATGGTCACTGATAGGCTGCACTGATGGACATTGATGGGCTGTGCTTGTAGGCACTGATGAGGTGGCATGGATGGACACTGATAGGCTGCATTTAATTAGCACTTGTAAGGCTGCATTTCATTGGGGGTGGAGGGGTCAGGGTCGTCACGGCACAAAGTGTCACCTCCCTGAAATTAGTTTTTGCAGGTTGGGATGTCTGTATTTTATGTGCAAATATCATATAATCAATTAAGTGCAATATGTGCAAATCAATAAACAATATATGTACAAAATAAAAAAATATATAAAACATTTTGAATCTTTTGTTACATGTTCTAAGATTGGGGTGCTCAGACTCAGGCGGTAGGTGCGTTTTCAAAGAGTGCTCAGCCCAAAACTGTATTTTTAAGGGACTGGTAGACCACTTTTATTTAAAATAATGGAATGTAATGGAAGTTCACAAAAGACATCAGTAGCCCACGCAGGGGGTTCCACCATTACTGTATCTTGCACAATCAGAATATTTCAGACTCCTGGCTTACTCTCTTACCACACGGCCGCTTCAGGCCTCAAGTTTAGACCTTAGATCTGCTCCCTACACCAAAAGAGTTCCTTATGCCATGTACACACGGCCGGACTTTTTTACAGCAAAGGTCCAACGGAACAAATCCATCAGGAAAGTCGACCGTGTGTGGGCTTCATCGGACCTTTTTTGTTGAAAAATCAGACGGACTTTAGATTTAGAACATGTTTTTAAATCTTTCCAACGGACTCAAGTCCGGTCAAAAAATCAGTTTGTCTGTATGCTAGTCCGACGGACGAAAACCGACGCTAGGGCAGCTATTGGCTACTGGCTATGAACTTCCTCATTCTAGTCCGGCCATACGTCATTACATTCAAATCCATCGGAATTTGGTGTGATTGTGTGTGGCCAAGTCCGTTTGTTCGGAAAGTCAGTCGGAAGTCCACTGAAAGTCCATCGGGAAGACTGACAGACCTAGTATGCCGGAAAGTCCGGTTGTGTGTACACGGCATTAGAGTCAAGCTCTCGTATAGCTTACTCACAATCAGCTCCTTGCTGCTCTGTCACAGACTACATCTGCCTCCTGCATAAATGCACACACTGGCTTCCCCCATGCAGCCTCTGAATCCTGCAGAGGAATGGGAGTCCACCTGAATCCTATGCACAGACCTCCTGTCTGTTGGGTGGGGCTCTGAGCCATAGTCGGGTCACAACTGAATACCCCATCACACAGCTGTGCAATCAGCATGCCTGTCTCTCCAAAATCTGGAATAAACCAGCAATCTTCCAGGTAGCAGAGGGTCCCACTGCCAAAATGTCCATTCAATATACACATGTACTAGTTAGATCCTATTTTCATTTGGAAAATAGTCCTTTTCACCAGTGAGAATTACATTTCCTATGTATTATGGAATTATTTGTGCATGTAGTTCTTCTAACCCACCACCAGTAATCATACCGCTCTCACCTCTTAGTACGGTCCCAATATACTGTATATGGGGTCAATCACACTTTTTTCCTTTTTTGTTATAGGGTTTCAATATTCCTCTGTATGTCTCCTTCATTAACAGTCTGGGTGTTAGGCAGTTAATCCATTGACATCATGGGTCATCTTCATATATCTTTGCAAATTAACCCAGAAAAGAATAATACTAATAGTGCTCACTGCATATAATGCTATATTTTTAGTAAAATGTAAGAAATCCACTCACATAAGGCATAAATAAAAAATGCCTGTATGTGCCCTTAAGGATACAGCCTTTGTGTACCTCCAACAAAATGGCGTATCGCGTAATCTTCCTACTTTCCCTACAAGTTACGTCATCGCATCACATGACTTCGTCAGTTGCAAAAAATTCTACAGCTAAACAGATTCTCCTTACTGTACAGCCTGCAAAAGAGAATTTGTGAATAGCAACAACAATTCTGAAGTCTTCCTCTGTGCATCTGACAACAATTCTGCAATCTCCTCCTGTACACCTGACACAGCTGTTTTTGGTTGGAAATGTCTTACAAGGGTTTCAGTGTCAGTGTCAAGAGCAAATTGTGCAATCCTTAATGATACAGTACTGGATTTGTGTTATCTCTACATGCATACATATTTTCTTTACCTAATTTGCCTCAAGAACACCCTGAATGGGGTCCCCTTTCACCCCCTGGCCCCATAGCAACTATATGGTCTACTATGGATATTGTTGCACTACTACTGGTATCACCAATTAATGAAACCGTGGTAAGAATGTTGCCCTAGAACCTCTTTAAAAGACCTGTTTTAAAAGATTCGGTTCAGAAAATATTACCTGCTGGAAGCTGCAATTTTATTTTAGAACAGAATATTTCAATATTTATGTTTTATACACAATCTCAGCCTCTGCAACTCAACAGCGAGCAGTGGACATGAAGGTAATGTCCAGGATAATTCTTTTTTTCTTTTGGACCCCTGTGTGTATGTACTTTTAGGCTTAAAATTAAACGGACAATTTTATATCCCTAGCTACAGAGGTATAACAGAGCTCTTGTTACCTACCAATCACCTCATTTACAAAACAATAGTGTACATGTTTTTAAAGTGAATTTGTATGGGTAGAAATATGGGAGATGCAATTGCTATCCTCTTCTTTTGAGAATATTAGTTCTCTTGCTGTCAAGCTAATAATACACTGACTTCAATGCATTCTAAGGCTGCATTCACACTTCAGGGTTTTAAATTGCGGGTAGATTTGTGGCAAATCGAAATTGCTAATGGAAAGAATGGTAAATCGCGGGACTCACATTTGAGATGCCATTCATTTGAATGACACCTCAAACATCGACGTGGGTCTGCTCCGATTGTCACACGATAAATCGTACTGCAATTGCGGCAGCACACATTTTGGGAAGCATGTCGCCCAAAAGTAGTTCCTGAACTTTTTTTGGGTAACATGCTTCCCGCATTGCGTGTTGCCGTGATTGCAGCACGATTTATCGTGTGACAATGGCGGCAGACCCGCACTGCAATTTGAGGTGCCATTCAAACGAATGGCATCTCAAATGCGAGTCCCGCGATTCGCCATTCCTACCTCAGTGCTTTCAAATCGTGGGCAGAATCGTGGGAAATGTGCCCGCGATTCAAAACGATAAAGTGTGAATGCAGCCTAAGTCTCTGATTTAAAAAAAATTAGCAATCAGGAATTATAACACTTTGCTTGGTCTGTAAAGTTTAAACCTAACTCAACCAAAACTGAGGTTTAAATTATGTGTAGGCGTTGATGGGTTAAGTAAAACACAAATCCATCAGGAAGAGCGCTACTTCCTGGTAATAGCTACGGTAGGTATGCAGACGACAGATTATGGAGGTTTTTTTTTACCAGAACATATATAAGAGATTGTGGGTTGAATAATTTCATCTATATTGACCCAAATTTGAAATATTATATTTGGATGGACATGCACTGTAATAAATCACAGACATTTTTAATCTACAAAGAAATATAACGTCTATTGTACTGTACCCTTTTGGCTGTTCAGTTATTCTATTGCGGCCTATATCAGTGACTAGTGACCAATAGTGCATGCGCTGTCTAATCTTGAAGCTTTTCCAAATGTAAGCAACACATTTTAGACTTAAGCCTAGTACACACTATTAGTTTTTTTTAATTCAACCCAGGAGGGCTGAACGAAAAAAAAAAAAATCTGACTGTTTAGAAGGGACCACTGTACTAACTTTCCAATGTTAGTACAGCGATCTCCCCTGCTGATCTATTGTGTTTTAACCAGGATACGGGCCCCATGCCAGAACACTCCAGTCAGCGCTCTCTACCATTGGCTGAGAGCACTGATTGGGAGCTGATTGGCAGACCTTTTTCGGTCATGGCCCTTTAACAATGTCGGACTGACTGCAGTACACATGGGCCAAATGTTGGACGGTTTCTCTTGAAGCAGTCGATGCTGGCCAACATTCAGCCCATGTGTACTAGGCTTTAGCAGCTTCATGTTTTAATGCACTAAGTATTTCTTCCTGAAAACAACAAGCCTAGAACAAATATAGTACAATAGCTACTAGCTAGTGTCAGTACCAGGACTCAGGCTGTCACTTTAAGGCTGAGCAAATCTCATCTAAAATAGCTCTTACCTGAAAATGACAGTGATTGGCCAGCTCCTTGCTGTCCATGCTTAAAGCACCTGTTATGCAGACCACCAGTGCTCGTAAAGCGAATGCTACCTTATGTGCTCTTGCTTGACCCAGCTTGTATCTGCTCTGTGTATTACCATGTGTGACCCAGCTTGCTCTGACCCTGCTTGCTCTTCACTGTGATTGTCTACCATTTGGACTCTACACGTGTGTGACCGGGCTTCTTTAGACTACGCTTCTGCCTAACCATCCTCTGCTATCAGACTGTCTGCTGTTACACTATTACTTGGCCTGCTCTGACCCGCTTCTCGTATGCACCAGTGTTTGCTGTCCTCAGTGGCATCGCTAGGGGGTGGCTACTGGGGCTGTAAATCTGAATGTGGGGCCCATAGCCCTGAGTCTCTTACCTAGGGTTGTCTCTGGGCTCCATCTGCTCAGCTGGTGGCCGGGGGAGGAACATGACTAGTTAATGTTATCAGGCACAATTTAATATCTATATTCAGCAGTTCTGACAATTTAATCATTGTCCCGATGTCCACTTCTATATCAATCTGCTGGGCAATGTAATTGTCGGGAATCGTAGCACAAGGATTACTCTGCCAGGACTATTTGTTGATTTTTGGGCTCAGCCAGAGTAATCCCTGTGCCTCGGTTCTTGGCAATGGACGATGGACATGTACCATCAAATCTTGGGTGAGAACCTTCTTTCCCTCAGCCAGGGCATTGAAAATGAGACATGGATGGGTATTCCAGCATGACAATGACCCAAAACACATGCCCAAGGCAACAAAGGAGCGGCTCTAGAAGAAGCGCATTAAGGTCCTGGAGTGGCCTAGCCAGTCTCCAAACTTTAATCCCATAGAAAATATGTGGAGGGAGCTGAAGGTTTGAGTTACCAAACACCAGCCTCGAAACCTTAATGACTTAGAGAGGATCTGCAACAAGGAGTGGGACAAAATCCCTCCTGAGATGTGTGCAAACCTGGTGGCCAACTACAAGAAACGTCTGACCTCTGTGAGTGCCAACCAGGATTTTGCCACCAATTACTAAGACATGTTTTGCGAAGGGGCCAAATATTTTTTCACTCATTAAAATGCAAATCAATTTATAACTTTCTTGAAATGACTTTTTCTGGATTTTCACTCTAATGCCCTGTACACGTGGTCAGACTTTCCTGCAGAAAAGGTCAGACGGAATCATTTCATCAGATATTCCGATCGTGTGTGGACTTCAGCTGACTTTTTTTTTTTCGAAAATTCTGACGGACCTAAAAATAGAACATGTTTTAAATGTTTCTGACTGAGTCAATTCCTATTGGACCAAAAATGATGCAAGGACAGCTATTGGCTAATGGCTATTGAACTTCCTTTTTCTAGTCCCGTCGTACATGTTGTACATCACTTCATTCTAAACTATCGGACTTTGCTGTGATCATATGTAGGCAAGTCAGCGGAACTTCAGTGGAACTCCGTCGGAAAAAACGTCAGAGTTTATTCTGATGGAAAAACCTGTTGTGTGTATGCGGCATTCAAATAAACCTGCCATTAAAATTATAGGCTGATCATTTCTTTGTCAGTGGGAAAACATACAAAAGCAGCAGAGGATCAAATACTTTTTTCCCTCACTGTACTCCTGTCCTGACAGCCAGCTAGCTAAATCAAAAAAGTTAACATGTCCTTTACATCAGCAAACTATATATACAGTATGTGCTATTTTCTATCAGGTTCAATCAACAGCTGTCAACCCAGGTGGTGCCAAAAGGGCCAACTGCAGCTAAAGTAGAATCCAGTTTAGCAAAGGCTTCTCTTCTGGGAGAGCATGTGATGGGGTAAATTACAGGCAGGAGATTGTGGGAGACATGGGCAAAGCATTGTCACCCCATGACACAAAGTGCCCAAACAATGACTTTTATATCAGCATTTGCTTATATGATATTTTAGTGGTTAGGTTTACACTTACGTTAACAAACTATGCTTAAGTTCCTTGAATTGCAGTGCAGGGGTACATATGGCATTACACAGAGAAGCCCCAATCCTCCTCTTCTGGAGTCCCCCACCAGTGCTCTTGGCTCCTCCTCTTCTCCATGTACCAGCATAGGAAGCCGCTTCCTATGGGGGTGAAAGCACAGGTTTACTCCCAAGCTGGGCCATGTGCATCTAGTGAAACACACAGCGTGGCTCAGCACTGCCCCTGCGCTCTTTTTGCCTTTACAACCACTTTAAATTTTGTGGTAAAACCCATACCTGTGCTTTTTATCTGAAGTAAGTTTGGGCCTCAAAATTGCTATGTAAATTTGTGCCATCCTTCTGGCTCTAACTACTGTATTATCTGCTGTCTCTTAATTCCTATAGTAAAACACTTGCTTGTAATTTGTCTTTAGTATATTGCAGACAATTCTATTTATTTTTTAGATTATAACTTTTCTCTTTGTGTGATTAGAGTGCATAGGCAGTTGTTGTTGACAGTCTGTTTAAGAGCTGCCTTTTTTTCCCAGCACCTCACTGCGTAAAAAGAAAATGTAAGAATACTGCGGTTCAGTGGCTTACCTAGCATATCTGGCACCCAGACACACATATCAGTACAGACTCTCCAGCACAGAATCGCCTAATACAAGCCCAGCCCAGTCCAGACCCCTCCTTACCCTAACCACTCAGTATAGACCCCCCCCCCCCCCCCCCCACAGCATGACCCCTCAATATAACCCCCTTCAGTACAGACCCCTTCATCCAGTCTAATACCTTAATACAGACCCCTCCTCTTATCCTAAAACCTCAATACAGACCCCCCAGTACAGTCCCTCCTTCCATCCGAATGCCGCAGTGCAGACTCCCCAACCAGCCTAACCCCTTAGTATAGACCCCCAGTACAGACCCCTCCTTTCCAACCCAATCCCTCAGTAAAGACCCTCTCCCATCCTAACCCCTCATTACAGGCCCCCAGTACAGAATCCCCCAGTATAAACCTTCCTCCCAGTATAGCCCCTCAAATATAGACCCCCAGTACAGACACCCCACCCCCCCCACACACACACACACAGTACAGACCTCCTCAACACCCAGCATAGCCGCTCATTACAATCTTCCCAGTGTCGACACCCCCAGTACAGATCCCCCTTCCAGCTTAACTTCTCAGTACAGACCATCCTCTGTACAGGCCACCCCCTAGTACAGATACCCCTCAGTACAGACTATCTTAGGGCAGATCTCCCTACCCATTAGTGGTGGTTCAGAATGAAGGAAATCCTCCCCTCAGCTGTGTCAAGTGGCCAGAGCTGAGGAGGAGCCTTCCCTTGCCACTGTTAGACAAGCAGAAGTGGTACTGCAATATACCATCGCTTCTACCAGTCTGACAGAAATACAAAAAAAAAAAATATGCCTGGTGGCCAGCCAGCACCCCCAAAGTTCTGGTCTGCAGACCGTACAACTCTAAATACACTGCTGCCTTGGCCATATCAGTTTAGCAGCAGGAGCTGGGGATAGAGAGGGGACTAGTTACTAATTTTCAGAATCAGGCAGAGTAATTTTCCATTCTGCAGCTCCTGAAAATTAAATGAAAATTCTGGGCTGCAACAGCAGATTGATATAGAAGAAGCCAGAACATAAAATTATTTTATTGCCGGAGGCACAGCATGGATGATTACTCTGCCTTCTCCTGAAAATGAGTAAATAGTTCTCTCTCTGTCCCTGCCCCCTGCTGCTTAACTGAAGGGGCTAGGGAACTTATTTAATCACTGGGAATGATGGCCCCTGGAATTACTGTGCATGCACCCAAAGATATTTGATGAGTCCCCTTTCTGCTCCCCAGGGTCCATACAGGAGGTCTATCTCTACCCCCTAGGTAAGGTCCTGTCCAAAAGATAAACCAAAATACTAAATTAGAATTGTTATTTTTTGTACAGCTAATATGATGTTAATTCCTCTTTACAAAACTAAATTTACTACCTTTCAGACAGAAGAAAAATACTTAAGCACTGGACAGCAGTATTAGCAAATATCAAAAATCAGCAACCTTTTCCCCAATATTAAGTACACTAAGTATTCTTTTTATCCGTGGCAATAGTTTAAAGTTGATCTAAATCCAAACACTAACATTTAATTTAAGATTTAATATATTAATCTAATTTCAAAAGTTATTTCCAATCTTTTAAATATTCATCTTTCGTTAAAATAATCCTTGGTGGTCCTGCCATGAAGATCCTTGTTCTGCTTCTTTCTGTTATGGGACGACAACTGTCTTCCAATTCTGCTCCTGAATTGTCATCTTGTCACGTGTGCCCCTGATACAGACTACAACAAACACAAATTACACTTACTACATGTTTTACCTTTGTGCAGGTAACATTTGAGTGAATTAAAAATAAAATAAAGGTGTGTTGTGCTACAGTGATTGATCTTAAAAATCCTATTATTTATAAATAAATAAACAGTCCAGAAAAATCAGTCTTTCAAATGGACCATAATGGTCAAATAGCAAAGTTCATTATTCAACTGTGGGTAAGGTTATCCAATCCCTTTGCCAAGTATCTCTCAAAAGGGAGTACACCCCTCACATATTTGTAAATATTTTATTATATCTTTTCATGTGGCCAAGACCATTCAGCGGTTTAACAGGACAGGTTCCATTCAGAACAGG
The DNA here is from genome assembly GCF_037356315.1 of Lithobates pipiens. Lineage (NCBI taxonomy): Eukaryota > Metazoa > Chordata > Amphibia > Anura > Ranidae > Lithobates > Lithobates pipiens. Next base: position 85,206,956 of record NW_027507903.1, on the reverse strand, counting down.
CCTCGCCATGGTCGACCAAAGAAGTTGAGTGCACGTGCTCATCATCCAGGGGCGTAACTAGAAATCACAGGGCCCCATAGCAAAATGTTGTACGGGCCCCCCCCCCACAAAAAAATAATTAACTAATGCCATTGAACAACAGACTATCACATCCATGTGGCACAGTACCCAGGCAATGGCTTATATAAATTTTTAACAACAAAGTATGCAGTATACTGTATGCAGCCCCTTGCCACATCCCGGGTTGTCACTTGCCACGTCACCTGCCACACATTACGGATTGTCACTTGCCACGTCACCTGCCACACATTACGGATTGTCACTTGCCACGTTACGGAGTTTCACTTGCCACGTCACCTGCCACACGTTACGGATTGTCACTTGCCACGTCATGGATTTTCACTTGCCACGTTACCTGCCACACATTACAGATTGTCACTTGCCATGTCCCGGGTTGTCACTTACCACGTCGCCTGCCACACATTATGGATTGTCACTTGCTCTGTCACTTTCCTGCTGTGTCACAGAGTCAGGCAGCAGATAGTCAGGCAGCAGAGAGATAATGTCATCTCTCTGCTTCCTGGCTGCCTGCACAGTGAGGGGGAAACTGCACTGCAGGAATGCAGGGCGGGCGCCGGGTAGTGAAAGATGATGTCATCTCTATGGTCCCCCGCCCGTCAGCTCCCTGATTGGCCAGCCCGCTCATGCTCACTCTCTCACCCACGGAGCCGCCCGCTCCTGCCCGCGGACCACCCACTCTCACCCGCGGAGCCGTCCGCTCTCGCCCGCGGACCATCTGCGGAGCCGCGGATGGTGCAGGACGCCCGCTATCACCCACGGAGCCACACCGCCTGTCCTCACCGGGCCCCACTTGACTGCAGGCCCCATAGCGCCCGCATGTGTTGCTATGGCGGTAGTTCCGCCACTGTCAGCATCATATCCAGAGGTTGTCTTGGGAAAATAGATGTACGATTACTGCCAGCATTGCTGCAGAGGTTGAAGTGGGTTGCATCAAATTGGTCTACATGGCTATTGTCCCAGGAGGAAGCCTCTTTTAAAGATGATGCACAAGAAAGCCCACAAACAGTTTGCTGAAGACAAGCAGACTAAGATTACAGGAACCATATCCTGTGGTCTGATGAGACCAAGATAAACTTATTTGGTTCAGATGATGTCAAGCGTGTGTGGCAGCAACCAGGTGAGGAGTACAAAGACAAGTGTGTCTTGCCTACAGACGAGCAGGTTGGTGGGAGTGTCATGGTCTGGGGCTGCATGAATGCTGCCGGCACTGGGGAGCTACAGTTCATTGAGGGAACCATGAACGCCAACATGTCTGTGACATACTGAAGCAGTGCATGATCCCCTCCCTTTGGAGACTGGGCCACAGGGCAGTATTCCAACATTATAACGACCACAAACACACTTCCAAAATGACCACTGCCTTGCTAAAGAAGATGAGGTTAAAGGTGATGGACTGGCTAAGCATGTCTCCAGACCTAAACCCTATTGAGCATCTGTGGGGTATCCTCAAACAGAAGGTGGAGGAGAGCAAGGTCTCTAACATCCACTAGCTCCATGATGTCATCATGGAGGAGTGGAAGAGGACTCAAGTGGCAACGTGTGAAGCTCTGGTGAACTTCATGCCCAAAGGTGACACTTTGCGCACAATTTGGATAATTTCACTTAGGGGTGTACTCACTTTTGTTCCAGAGGTATAGACATTAATGGCTGTGTGTTGAGTTATTTTTAAGGGACAGCAAATTTACACTATTATTCAAGCTGTACACTCACTACTTTACAGTGTAGCCAAGCGTCTTCAGTGTTGTCACTAGGGATGAGCTTCGTGTTCGAGTCGAACATACGTTCGACTTGAACATCGGCTGTTCACCCGTTCGGCGAAGTCCGAACGTTTTGGTCCGTTTGCGCCAAATTCGTGTGGGGCTCATGGCCCACAATGCACTGCGATGGCGCAGTGCATTGCTGGCTCATGATTGGCCAATCGCAGCGCCAGCAGCGAGGGGAGCCATGATTGGCCACAGGCAGGATGCCTGTGGCCAATCATAGCTCAGGCTGTGTAGTGCATGCCCCACACTATATAAGGCCGCCAGCGCGGCGGCCTTGTGTAGTGTGTTGGCGTCTGAAGCAGTGGGTGTTCTGTGTACCTTCAACACAGTACACACCGATCGTTTTCGGCCGATTTTCGATCTTGCTGTTGTGTAGTGGTTGTTGTCTGCGTGCCCTGACCGCAGTATACACCGCTATATTCACCTCACCTATATAGCTAGTGATCTATCTTTTATAATAGAGCTTGCAGTCAGTAGTGTTAGGAGCTTGTGCGTGCTGTCTGCGTGCTCTGTACCCAGTACATACCGCTATATCCACCTACATAGCTCTTCTCTATTTGAGCCCACATGCCATCTGCAGGAGTTATTGGAAGTTGTGTGTGCCTCCAGCACAGCACAGTATACATCTGTATATACCCCTTTATCTCTGGTGTTCTATAATAAAGGCATCTGCAGGAGTTAGTGGGTGTTGTGTGCCTCTAGCACAATATACACTACCCAACTGCTTTTTACCCAACTCCTTTCAGGCCATTACCATGTCTGGAAGGCCAGCAAGGAGAGGCAGACAGGCGCGAGCCGATAAAAGAGGGCAAGCAGGCTCTGTGTCTAGAGACAACAGTGCTGGTCGTGGACGCTGTGCATTGTCATCAGCACGTGGCCATGGGACACACTTGTCCTTCTTTTCGGCAGCTGGACATGTTGAGCCGCAACATGCCAACGACTTGGTAGAGTGGATGACCAAGCCCTCTTCATCCTCCTCATCCTCTCTCACCCAGTCTCAGGGTACTAGCAAAGCAGCTGCCAACGCATCATCTTCCCTCCTCTCAATGTCATCATCAGTGACTCCTTCCCTAGACCCACCACGTCCTCCTGAGGAGTCTCCTGCACTCTTTGAGCACAGTGTTGGGTACATGCTCCAGGAGGATGCCCAGTGTTTTGTAGCCTCTGATGATGACACTCAGCTAGAGGAAGGCAGTAGCGTGAGCGCAGAGAGAGGGAATGCTCAAGAAGGACAGCAATCTGGCAGTCATGTTCCACAAGCTGCAGCATACTGCCAGGTTTGCTACAGCGATGAAGAGGGAGGGGATGATGAGGGCACTGACTCCACGTGGGTGCCTGGTAGGAGAGAGGAGGAGGAGGAGGCACATGTCCAACGAGGCAGGATGCCCTCCAGGGACCAACTTAGGGGCAGCACACCGACTGAATCACACCGCAGAGCTCCGCCTGTGCAGGGCGCTGCCTCTGTGCGTTATTCTAAAAGTTCTTTGGTGTGGGCCTTTTTTGAGACGAGTGCATCAGATCGCACCGCTGCTATTTGCAACATATGTCTCAAGCGGATCTCGCGTGGCCAAAACATCAGCCGCTTGGGCACCACATGCTTGACCAGACATATGTTGACCTGCCATGCAGCTCGTTGGCAAGCGTACCTCAAAGACCCACACCAAAGAACAAAGCGGCCCTCTGCTTGCTCCTCATCAGCTGGCATCTCCAACCCCACTAGACCTTCAGTCCTCTCTGAAACCTGCTCTGAGAGGAATGAAGGTGTAGAATTAGGTGTGTCACAGCCAAGTGCTTCCGGGCACTCTGCTAGCAGTACACCCACGTTCGATTATAGCAGGCAAATGTCCCTGCCCCAGCTGGACCGGCGAAAGAAGTTCAATCCCAGCCATCCACATGCCCAGCGGTTGAATGCTAGCTTGGCTAAATTGCTAGCACTTCAACTGCTGCCTTTTCAGTTGGTAGACTCGGCCCCCTTCCGTGAGTTTGTACAATGTGCGGTTCCTCAGTGGCAGGTCCCCAAACGCCACTTTTTCTCACGGAAGGCGATTCCGGCTCTCTACCGGCATGTGGAAGGCAATGTCCTTGCCTCGCTGGACAGGGCGGTCAGCGATAAGGTGCATATTACCGCTGACTCATGGTCCAGCAGGCATGGACAGGGACGTTACCTGTCTTTCACGGCCCATTGGGTCACTCTTCTGGCAGCTGGGAAGGATGCAGGACAAGGTGCAGTAGTGTTGGAGGTTGTTCCGCCACCACGCCTCCAAAATGCTACTATTGGTTGTGACACACCTCTCTCCTCCACCCCCTCCTCTTCTTCTTCCTCCATGGCCTCTTCCAGTGCTCTGTCCTCAGAACCAGCGGTGCTCCGTAGGCGTTCCAGGGGCTACGCAAGTACGCAGGCAAAACGATGCTATGCCGTGCTTGCGCTGGTTTGTTTGGGGGACAGGAGCCACACTGGGGCGGATGTTTTGTCAGCTCTGCAGGGGCAGGCCGAGAGGTGGTTGACGCCACACCAGCTTAAGCCAGGAATGGTGGTTTGCGACAATGGCACCAACCTCCTCTCCGCCCTCCGACAGGGACAACTGACCCATGTGCCCTGTGTAGCTCACGTCCTTAACCTGGTGGTGCAGCGGTTCTTGGGCAGGTACCCCGGCATACAGGATGTCCTGAAGCAGGCCAGGAAAGTCTGTGTGCATTTCCGCCGATCATTTAATGCCTGTGCTCGGCTGGCTGAGCTCCAAAAGGAGTTGAACCTGCCCAAGAACCGCCTTATATGTGACATGCCCACCAGGTGGAACTCAACGTGCAGCGGCTGCACACGCAGAAGAGGGCCATCAATGAGTACCTGTGCGACTACGGCACCAGGACAGGGTCAGGGGAGCTCGGTTTATTTTCACCACGCCAGTGGGGCATGATCAGGGATGCATGCACTGTCCTGTTACCGTTTGAGGAGGCCACAAGGATGGTGAGCAGTGACAGTGCATGCATCAGTGACACTGTACCTCTTGTCCACCTCTTGGAGCATACGCTGCATGGAATAATGGACAGGGCACTTGAGGCAGAACAGAGGCAGGAAGAGGAGGACTTCCTTGCCTCTCAAGGCCCCCTTTATCCAGACAGTGTTCCTGCTGTGCCACCCATCACACAGGAAGAGGATGAGGAGGAGGAAGAGGAGGAGGAGGATGATTGTGTCAGCATGGAGGTGGAGGCTGGCACTCAGCATCAGCAGCAGCAGTCTTGTAGGGATGATTTACAGTCCCAAGAAACACGTGGACTTGTACGTGGCTGGGAGGAGGTAGCTGCGGATCATGTTGTCCTTAGTGACCCAGAGGACTCCGGACCGAATCCCTTAGCTAACCTACGCTGCATGGCCTCCCTGATCCTGCAAAGCCTGCGGAAGGATCCTCGTATTCTTCGGATCAAGGAGAGGGACCATTACTGGCTGACCACTCTCCTTGATCCACGGTACAAGGGTAAGGTTGCCGACCTTATCTTGCCATCGCAGAGGGAGCAGAGGATGAGACATCTCCGGGAGGCCTTGCAGAAAGGTCTGTGCAACGCGTTCCCAGAGACTGGGAGGTTACAAACTCCTGGTCCTGGACAACGTGTTGCTGAGGCATCGGTCAGAAGGAGCGGTGGAGAAGGTGGCCGTCTGACTGATGCTTTCAGACAATTTTTTAGTCCGCAGCCCCAAGGTATGATCGGTTCCAGCAACCATCGCCAGCGTCTGATTTACATGGTGCAGGAATACCTAGGGGCAAGGTCAGACTTGGACACCTTTCCCACCGAAAATCCTCTGGCTTACTGGGTCTTGAGGATGGATCACTGGCCAGAGCTTGCACAGTATGCAATTGAGCTACTGGCCTGTCCTGCATCCAGCGTTCTTTCGGAATGCACCTTCAGTGCTGCTGGTGGCTTTTTTACCGATCACAGGGTGCGGCTGTCTACCGAATCAGTTGATCGACTGACCTTCATCAAGATGAATCAGTCTTGGATCACCCACAGCTACCAAGCACCTGTAGCTGATGTAACCTAATCATTTTTTTTGAAATATCACATCCCTTCAAGACTGCCTATGCTGATGCTGAGTGACTGTCCTGTTATGTTGATTGTCTATCCTCTTCCTCCTCCGATGATATGTTGGAAGAACATTTCTGTTTCTGGGTGATGCCATCAGCCCAATTTTTCTGCCCCTGTTTAACAGGGGCGTTTAAGTACAATTTTTGATGCAATGCTTTGCAGCAGGGCTAATTCCTGCAATAAAACAAGAGTATATGGGAGAGGTTGCAGTGTCGTGGCACCAGTGCCTAAGGCCCAATTTTTCTGTCCCTGTTTAACAGGGGCGTTTAAGTACAATTTTTGATGCAATGCTTTGCAGCAGGGCTAATTCCTGCAATAAAACAAGAGTATATGGGAGAGGTTGCAGTGTCGTGGCACTAGCACCAGTGCCTAAGGCACAATTTTTCTGCCCCTGTTTAACAGGGGCGTTTAATTAAAATTTTGATGCAATGCTTTGCAGCAAGGCTAATTCCTGCAATAAAACTAGAGTATTTGGGAGAGGTTGCAGTGTCGTGGCACCAGCACCAGTGCCTAAAGCCCAATTTTTCTGCCCCTGTTTAACAGGGGCGCTTAATTACAATTTTTGATGCAATGCTTTGCAGCAGGGCTAATTCCTGCAATAAAACTAGAGTATATGGGAGAGGTTGCAGTGTCGTGGCACCGGCACCAGTGCCTAAGGCCCAATTTTTCTGCCCCTGTTTAACAGGGGCATTTAAGTACAATTTTTGATGCAATGCTTTGCAGCAGGGCTAATTCCTGCAATAAAAGAAAAGTATATGGGAGAGGTTGCAGTGTGGTGGCACCAGCACCAGTGCCTAAGGCCCAATTTTTCTGCCCCTGTTTAACAGGGGCGTTTAATTACAATATTTGATGCAATGCTTTGCAGCAGGGCTAATTCCTGCAATAAAACAAGAGTATATGGGAGAGGTTGCAGTGTCGTGGCACCGGCACCAGTGCCTAAGGCCCAATTTTTCTGCCCCTGTTTAACAGGGGCATTTAATTACAATATTTGCTGCAATGCTTTGCAGCAGGGCTAATTCCTGCATTAAAACTAGAGTATATGGGAGAGGTTGCAGTGTCGTGGCACCAGTGCCTAAGGCCCAATTTTTCTGTCCCTGTTTAACAGGGGCGTTTAAGTACAATTTTTGATGCAATGCTTGCAGCAGGGCTAATTCCTGCAATAAAACAAGAGTATATGGGAGAGGTTGCAGTGTCGTGGCACCAGCACCAGTGCCTAAGGCCCAATTTTTCTGCCCCTGTTTAACAGGGGCGTTTAAGTACAATTTTTGATGCAATGCTTTGCAGCAGGGCTAATTCCTGCAATAAAACAAGAGTATATGGGAGAGGTTGCAGTGTCGTGGCACCAGCACCAGTGCCTAAGGCAACAATTTTTCTGCCCCTGTTTAACAGGGGCGTTTAATTAAAATTTTTGATGCAATGCTTTGCAGCAAGGCTAATTTCTACAATAAAACTAGAGTATATGGGAGAGGTTGCAGTGTTGTGGCACCAGCACCAGTGCCTAAAGCCCAATTTTTCTGCCCCTGTTTAACAGGGGCGTTTAATTACAATTTTTGATGCAATGCTTTGCAGCAGGGCTAATTCCTGCAATAAAACTAGAGTATATGGGAGAGGTTGCAGTGTCGTGGCACCGGCACCAGTGCCTAAGGCCCAATTTTTCTGCCCCTGTTTAACAGGGGCGTTTAAGTACAATTTTTGATGCAATGCTTTGCAGCAGGGCTAATTCCTGCAATAAAACAAGAGTATATGGGAGAGGTTGCAGTGTCGTGGCACCAGTGCCTAAGGCCCAATTTTTCTGTCCCTGTTTAACAGGGGCGTTTAAGTACAATTTTTGATGCAATGCTTTGCAGCAGGGCTAATTCCTGCAATAAAACAAGAGTATATGGGAGAGGTTGCAGTGTCGTGGCACCAGCACCAGTGCCTAAGGCCCAATTTTTCTGCCCCTGTTTTACAGGGGCGTTTAAGTACAATTTTTGATGCAATGCTTTGCAGCAGGGCTAATTCCTGCAATAAAACAAGAGTATATGGGAGAGGTTGCAGTGTCGTGGCACCAGCACCAGTGCCTAAGGCACAATTTTTCTGCCCCTGTTTAACAGGGGCGTTTAATAAAAATTTTTGATGCAATGCTTTGCAGCAAGGCTGATTCCTGCAATAAAACTAGAGTATATGGGAGAGGTTGCAGTGTCGTGGCACCAGCACCAGTGCCTAAAGCCCAATTTTTCTGCCCCTGTTTAACAGGGGCGTTTAATTACAATTTTTGATGCAATGCTTTGCAGCAGGGCTAATTCCTGCAATAAAACTAGAGTATATGGGAGAGGTTGCAGTGTCGTGGCACCGGCACCAGTGCCTAAGGCCCAATTTTTCTGCCCCTGTTTAACAGGGGCATTTAATTACAATATTTGCTGCAATGCTTTGCAGCAGGGCTAATTCCTGCATTAAAACTAGAGTATATGGGAGAGGTTGCAGTGTCGGGGCACCAGCACCAGTGCCTAAGGCCCAATTTTTCTGCCCCTGTTTAACAGGGGCGCTTAATTACAATTTTTGATGCAATGCTTTGCAGCAGGGCTAATTCCTGCAATAAAACTAGAGTATATAGGAGAGGTTGCAGTGTCGTGGCACCAGCACCAGTGCCTAAGGCCCAATTTTTCTGCCCCTGTTTAACAGGGACATGTAATTACAATTCTTGATATAATATTTCACAGGAGGGTCCGTTCCTGTGCCCACCCAGAGTAACTGTGAGGACTTATAGTGTTGTGGCACCAGCACCACAACCACCAAAGGTCAATTTTTCTACCACTGTTCAACAATGGCATGTAATTACAATTCTTGATATAATCGTTCACAGCAGGGCGCTCCAGCGCCCACCAAGAGTCACTTTGAGGGCTTACAATGTTGTGGCAAAACCAACACCTTGTTCCGCCATTTCTGCAGAGCATATAGGGCAGGCCCCTACTTTCAAACATCCAACTTACAAACATCTCCTACTTGCAAACGGAAGGAGACAACAGCAAGTGAGATGAAAAAAGATGGACGACAAAACAAATTATACAGGGGTGATAACCCTTCCCTATGTTTTCCAAAAAGCTTAAAAAAATTTTTTTTGACTGGAGCTACACTTTAAAAATGTACCAGTTGAAAATTACAAACAGATTCAACTTAACACAACAAACCTACACAGTCCCTGTCTTGTTTGCACCACCTGTATACTGCTGTTCTGAGTATATAGGGCCTGGGGGCCACACGCATTTCCTTTTTTTAATATGGGTACGGGGTTCCCCTTAATATGCGTACAAGACCCAAAGGGGCTGGTAATGGGCAGGGAGGGCTACCCATGCCATTTTTCTCAATGATTTTTAACCATATTGCAGGAACCAGATATAACATTAAAACCGCAAGCAGCTTTAAATGACGTTATTTCCGTTAAATGTCATTTTGTGCAGGGACTGTTCTAAACACGGGAAACTCGTGGCACTTCACAGGCATATTACAGACACCCCCCAGGCACCATATTTAAAGGAATATTTCACTTTTTTTTCCACTTTAATCGTCATTAAAATCAGTGCTCCCGCCAAAACTGACGTTTTTAAAACTTTTTTTTGCATTGACCCATGTCCCCTGGGGCAGGAGCCAGGTCCCCAAACCCTTTTTAGGACAGTATCTTGCATATTAGCCATTAAAATTAGCACTTTTAATTTCGAACGTTCGAGTCCCATAGACTTCAATGGGGTTCTAACGTTCGTACGAATTTGGGGTCTGTTCGAAAGTTCTGGTGCAAACCGAACCGGGTGGTGTTCGGCTCATCCCTAGTTGTCACATAAAAAGATATAATAAAATATTTACAAAAATGTGAGGGGTGTACTCATTTTTGTGAGATACTGTATCCATAGTAAAAACAGCATCGCATGGCAAAAAGGAAGGTGGCCACCACAGAACATCCAAACATGTAAAATGCACGATAACAGGAACATACAGCTCAGCCCAACAGGTTTCATCGTCAAAAGGACTTCTTCTGGGGCATCAAAATTTGAGTGAATGCCTGTAGACAGAAACCTGCTGAGAGAGGCTGGAACAGCCTGCAGCATTGGGATAAAAGAAATTGCATAAAAAAATAAAATGTCTTAAAAATACACAGTTCTTTCATTAATTCAGTTAAAGTTTGGATCTATCAAACAGAAGAAAAGGTGCACCAACCCAGTGCATTAGTATGTAGATAAATGTGGCCTCGGTCAGCGCCGCTCCAGCCACGCCCCCTGACATTTTTCGCTCTGCTCACCAAGGCTTGGTCACAGAGGTGGCAACCACCTCCTTGACCAAGCTCCAGAGAGTGGGGGAAACATGTGAGGGGACGTGGCTGGAGCGGCACTGACTGAGGCCACATTTATCTACATACTAATGCACTGGGTTGGTGAGCCACACCTTTTCTTCTCTTCGATAATGCCCTTACACCTCTGAATAATGCACTGATGCCAGCTCCTTTCACTGTAACCGGTGGGGAGATATCTGTCTGAGCTTAGAGCAGCACTGCACGTTTCATTTGGATCTACTTGAAAAGTCCACCTTTCAGAACATATTTAATGCTACAACAATATTTAGGATGCAACATGAAATATGGTCACATTATGTAACACCCTATCCCCAAACCTTCCCGCTACCCTCCTCAATAATTGGGTTATTCTCCCTGCCAGCTCCTGTCAAAATTTGACTTCAGAATGGCTGCGCGTGGCTTCAACAGCTTTGTCATTTCATTTACAGAGACCTGTGAACAAAAAAAACTACAAGTCCCATCTACCATAGTTCTCAATGGATTACAGGTGTGATGATGTCACTGTATACTTCCTCCAACCTCATCACTGAAGGTCCATACTGCAGGTTTATAGTCTGCAGGAGCCAGAGCATTGCACTCACAATCCACAGATTGTGGTTGCAATGTTTGTGGGCTCCAATGCAAAAACATACATGCATTTTTTTATTAATCAATATTGGTGCATTTATTGTTTTTCTGCAAAAGGTTGATTTAGTGTTTAAATGTGGGGAAATAAGTGAATAAAGGGACTGATTTCCACAACAACAAATCAGTATATGTCATATTTTCTAAATAGTACTAGAAAATAATATAATATCAAAATTGACTGATTACAATGAGAAACACCAGCTATTTTTTTTTCTGCAGTTTTTATATATTAACCCCAGTAGCAAGCTGTATAGGTTTGCAATTAAAGATTTGCATTATTTCAAAGGAAAGAATGGGTGTTGTTTCAAAATGCTTTGTAGCAGAGAGAATCCTTAGCTGGCGCTTCAGTAATTTATTCAAGACTTGGCCTGCATGATAATGTTAATTGACCGGCTATCGCCCATTTGGTCACTCTGTAAACAAGCCATGTGGTGGCAGAGCTGTACAAGAGCTTAATTCTATTGTCTATGGACAAATATATATATATATACATTTAGGACCATAAAATATAAACATACACAAACCTGGTAGAAAACTTTTATTAAAAAGATGTGATTCTTTCTTTCTCCCTTGCTATAATTTAGAGTTGGGATTTATGAAAGCACTGGGATTATGAAGACAATTCCCATGGATCTCTCAGTCTTTGAAGATTTTTTGTATGTGAATGCTATTTTTATTTGTAGTGTGTTATGCCAAAGAAAGGATATAAGGTTATAAAATTGTCTCCATTTTTTTTAGAAACAGTTAAGATAGTATATATTGCTGAGCCAACAAATAATTGCCAATACTTCAGAAATGCTAAGCCCATTTTGGCTGATTTACTAAAGTGCGAGTGAATGAAATCCCCCTCCCCTCTCAGTGCTGGTCATTGCAGTACCCCCTTTCCAGTGTAAAAGAGATCCCTTACATTGGATGCAAGTGTAAAATTGCCTTCCTAAATTGGTGGTCATTGCAGAACGGAGATGAATCTACCAATACTCAAGGAACCCCAAGCAACCTCTGCAGGAACCTTAAGGTTTTAGTGATCCCTGCTGATAAGGTCTGCTTCACACAATAAATTGCTGTAGATGAAATATGTAAATAGGAATTTTCTTTTCACATTATTGGATGTTTGAACTGAATAATTAAACAATGCACTGTGTTAAAAAATCTCAACTCTTTAGTAAATGTAATTATTTATCATTTTATATTTATTTCATATTCTATCATTTTAACAAGTTATGATGCAGTGCTTTACGCGTCTTGCACATTAATATCATTAAAAAAGTTCCTACTTTACATACATACATACACATACAAGGGCCAATTGACCTACCAGTATTTCTTTGGAGTGTGGGAGGAAACAGGAATACTGTACCCAGAGGAAAACCTGGCAAGCACAGGGAGAACATGCAAGCTCTATGCAGGTTGTAAATCAGCCTCACTATGTTAGCGCAGGCTGTCTAATAATCTATAAAATTATATATAGAACCTTGTTTTATAGTGTCATCCAAGTATGTCAGTATATTCATAAATATATACAGTATAATATATACTGTATACCGTTCATTTTTCTAAAACCAAAAACCATCCATAAAAATTTGTAAAAGAGAAGAAGTATAATGGAGGATATTTCAAAAGAACATCCACATTTACATATGGTCATATGGTTTGTGAAAGGGCTCTTGGTGTGTTAAAATTCTCAGCTTCTTTAGTAAATTAATAATGAAGCAGATTTCAAAGGGACATTCACATATACAAATTATCAAGTGTGTTGCTGTACAGAATTTACTGACTGCTCAGCAGACAGCCTACAACCTGCAAGCCCATACTGGATCTGAATGGAAGCTCAATGTTATGTCAATGTCTATGGGCAGTCAGTTGTAAAAGGATGAGTGTCCATTTACATCTGACTACTTCTAATGCCCTGTACACACAGTCAGAAATTCCTATGGAAAGGTTTTATTGTTGGAAAATCCGATCATGTGTGGGCTCTATCGGGCTTTTTCCATCAGAAATTCAGACAAAAAAATTTGAGAGCAGGATCTAAAATTTTCCGCCAAAAAAATCCAATCTGACTTTTTCCGATCGTTTGTAGAGAATTCCGATCGGACAAAGTGACACGCATGCTCAGATTAAATTACGAGACCAAAGCTATTAGCTACTAGCCTCTACGTAGTCCCGTTGTACACAACAAACATCAATGCGTTCCAAATAATCGGATTTTGCGACAACTTTGTCTGACCGTGTGTATGCAACAACAGTTTCGAACAAAATTTGTCAGAAAAAATCAGATGGATTTTGTAGTCGGAATGTCCGACCATGTGTACAAGGCATAATTCTGTCTAGGTCTGAAAAAAAAAAAAAAAAAGTTTAAAAGTTCTACAACCTTTTCTATTTTTTCAAACCTAAACATGACAGATCTAAGGTAACAGGATGTAGACAGACGCACATTAATTTACATCTGCCTGCCCACAGACCTAATGTGGGTCCATTCCAAGATGCAGGGGAAAATAATCAATGGATACAGATGTCACAAAGTGACATCCTTTTCGTTCTGCTTCAAATCAGCAGGGGATCACTGATGCCATGCTGATCGGAACAGACGCCGCCCATGTGCAAGGGCTCTTATTGTGTGAAGATTCCTAAAGCTTAGGAAAGCTTAGGTGATGCATTTTTTTTTCTTGCAACCCAAAGAAAATTGCATGATTCCCCCTTCAACACAGTCAGTGTTTATGGGGGGATCCCTTCCATGGAACTATGATGTTCTCCCAGTGGGGAGGGAGGGGGGATGCGGGGAGCTATCCCTGCCGGGAAACCACAGTGATTATTGCTAGTGGTTATAGCCTCTGCCAATAATAGCATGTAAAAATCAGACATGCTGGTTGTACCCAAGTTGATTGATGGATTGATTTGGGTGCAATCAGCCTGCCCATAGATATGGTTTGAATCTCGACCGGTTTAGTAGAAAATTCAAACCATCTATGGCTAACTTAACTCCTGGAAATTATGACAATACTCCCTTGCAGTGGGGCTGCACCCACACTGCAAGAGTTAACTGCTCATTTATTCTAAGGGAGAGCAAAAGCACTTGTACTTCCCTGATCCTCCATCCCCCCAGCAGACAGTACTCCCCTATGCTTCAACAGTACACTGCCCAGAGCATCATCACTTCCATTGCATGACTATGGAGCCTAAATTAGTCTTGATAACAGCAGGACCTTAGACCACTGGAGCATGGGGGAGAAGATGCTGTGGGGACTGGTCTAGCAGTTTTAAGGAGCAGAGGGTCAGGTAAGTAAATATTCTTTTAAATGCCCCCTGAGACTTAAACAAGCAGTTAAAGTGTTTGTAAGGCTGAAGGTTTTTTACTTTTATGCATTTTGCTCCCCCCCCCCTCCACAGCACCCCTAATACTCACCTAAGCTCTCTCCTGATCCAACAATGTGCACAAGAGCCTCAGCTGCCTGACTCCCTCTCCTCATTGGCTGAGAAAGCAGGGAGTTAGCATGCAGCTGTTCCCCCCATACCAAGTGACTTGCTACTGGGGGCACTGGTCAAGGAGGAGGAGCCAGGAGTGCCTGCAGGAGACCCAAGAAGAAGAGGATTGGGACTGTTCTGTGCAAAACCACTCCACAGAGCAGGTAAGTATGACCTGTTTGTTATTTATTTTTATTTTTTTAAGCTGAACCTTTAATACTACTTTTAACTCTTGATGTGCGGGTCCCGGGAACATTTTCAAGTTTCTTAGAGTTGGGCTTTAACTCCTATAGTACACCAGACTCATTACATTGATGCACATGGTCTAATAATAATCTAAAGACTATTTATTTAGCATCTTTTTTTTTCTTATTCATAAATATATAATATATATACTGTACCTGTTATAAAACAAAAAAAAGAAGAGGAGCAGAAGCACAGTGACACAGTGGTTGGCATTGCAGCACTAATGTCATTGGTTTGAATCTCAAATGTGACATTACCTGCATGGAGTTTACATTTTCTCCCAGTTATGGTACTCTGGTTTCCTCTTACACTCCAAGGACACGTTGAACAGGAAATTGGTCCTTAAATGTGAGGTAGGGACAGGGGCTTATCTGCCACAAGGCAAACAAGGCAGCTACATCATGGTCTACCAGTTCTTCGGAGGGCGTCAATTGATGCCTGTTAGTGCTGCCAATCAGTGCCCATCAGGGCTGCTGATCAGTGCTGCCAATCAGTGTCTCCTTATCAGTGTGCATCAGTGACACGTAGTGCCCTTCAGAGCCGCCCATCAGTTCTGCCTATCAGTGCAGCTTCATCAGTGCCTCCTTATCAGTGCCCATCAGTGCTGCCACATGCTCTGCCCTTCTGACCCTGTCCTATGCCCCACTGACCCCACCCTCTGCTCCACTGACCACATATGTGGCACTTGTACAAATCATGTCTCAGGGTCTGATGAGGAAGCCACAGTTGTTCAATGTGTGCCCGGTTTTAGCCTTGCCTAGGGCAGCACAAAACCAAAATACACCACTGGGTAGGGATATTAGATTGTAAGCTTATTGAGGGCAGGGGCGTATGTAAATGAACAATAAATGTAAAGCTATATTTAAATTATCGATGTAATATAAATAACTATAATAGGTAATAAAGCAGATTTTAAAAGGACCATCCACCCATACAGTCACACTTCCTACTGTATAGACTTTACTGACTACCTGCAAATCCATCCCACAAACTGTACAGCTGTAAAAAGCAAGCAAGTCTGGAAAAGTTTGCTAAGCAGAGCACAGAGTAATCAGCAAGGATTAGGAACACAAATGGAATCACTTGTTCACAGTCATGCATTGCAGAGCATCCAGAGGTCCTGTTTTACAGATTGTATCTAATTAGGTTCTGAGCTGCTAGTATGTAATGGGCAGTGAGTGTGTGACACTCTCTGATTGTCTAAACCCTTTTGGTTGTTTTCCGATGAGCTGAACACAACACAGAGGTGCTAATTCGTTTTTAATTAGTGCCAAGTAATCCCCTGCCAGGTCTCTCCAAACGTGGATGGAGCTGTGTGCAAGCCAAGGAGGGCTTCATCACACTACTGAGTGGAGGTGTTAGGAGAGCCCCAATCACATTCTTCAGCACTGAACGTGTTAAAAGGAAGGGAAGTCCCATTGACTGGCGATGGGACTGAATAGGCTTGTGCTGAGTGGTTTATGTAAATAGACGTTTGTAATTATATCATCATAGGATGAACCAGCCCCCCCTGCTTCTCCCATGATGTCCAATAAGAAGAGACCCAGCTTGACACCTGCCTATATACAGAGGAAGAGAGCTAATATCCAGAACACTCATCTCTTCCCCTACTACAAACAAATATTAGGTCAGCTGAAAAGATCCAGAGAGGGAGAAGGCTATAGTCTATCCACATCCCAGCTATGACTTCTAGTAAAATAGAGATGCCTGGAGAAGTGAAGACAGACCCTGCTGCCCTGATGGCCTCTTTGCATCTGCTGCCCTCACCCACCCCAAACCTGGAGGTCAAGCATACCAAGGTAAGAGGAGTCACCAGGCTGGATGTGCTGCCTGCACCCAGCACAGGGTAGATCAGTCCTAATGGAAGTTATCAGGCTGCGCTGGAAGTCAGTAATCTGATCCACATTCCCTATAGCCCAGCGCAGGAATTCACAGATTCCTCCAGCTCTGCTGTCCTGCAATTGTCGGACTTTGTGCCCATTCAGGGACCTTGGCAAGGACAGGGACTTGGAATCCTATGCTAGAGGTAGAACAGATTCTAGGCAGCAAAGTAACTTCGTTCAATATATTACTAAACACATCTTATGTTTATCGGATGTTTATATATTTATGCTTTAACATTAGCTACTTTGTATTGTGCAGAATAACATTGTATTATATTATGTATCACCTACTATTATCTCATAGACATAGAGGATACAATAGGGAACACTAAAAAGTCTCTCAACATTGTCAATTAATTCAGTTATAACTTAATTATAACTCATTACTATCCAATGAAGGGCACAATAGGGGACGCTAAAAAGTCTCTCATTATTATAAATTAATTCACGAATAACTCAATAATAATTCATTACTATCCAATGAAGGATACAATAGGGGATACTAAAAGGGCTCTCGTTATTATTAATTCACTCGATTATAACGCAATCATTATTTCATAAAGGGTACAATAGGGGGCATTAAACATACTTTCACCATTATTATATTATTAATTAACTCGATAATAAAAACTCAAAGATAAGTCATTATTATCTCAGGAAGCATACAAGGGGGACACTAAAACACGTCCACTATTATTAATTAACGAAATAATAACAAAAATAACGTATTAGGATAGGAGACACTAAAATGGATAACTCGACAATAACTCAGTAATAACTTAATTCATGAAAGTTATAATAGGGGACACTAAAAACATGTGTATAGTCTAGTATCTGAAGGCATTAATCGATTATTTTCCTTTCCTAGTAAGGATCAATAGTTTTAGTAAGTTGCTGTAACTATTGATTTGAGTTATATGTTAATACGTAACAGTCTGCCTTTAC
The DNA here is from genome assembly GCF_037356315.1 of Lithobates pipiens. NCBI lineage: Eukaryota > Metazoa > Chordata > Amphibia > Anura > Ranidae > Lithobates > Lithobates pipiens. The sequence goes on along the minus strand of NW_027507903.1, from coordinate 85,189,551 downwards.
AAGGACTGATTTCGTTTTTCGACCAGACTAGCTACATAACTATAAAACTTTTCACTAAGTGCATAAGGTGAAATTGTGTTCACTGTTAACACACAATCATGTGCAAGAAAAAATTATCTTTTTTTTTTTTCTGTGCACATGATTGTTAAAAATACTTAAAATGCTTCTGTTGACGTGTAACAGTATGCTTTTTAGGGGTTGATTTATTAAAGAATATAGACTTTTCACTAAGTACATAAGGTGAAGCTGCTTCCACTGTTAACACCCAATCATGTGCAAGAAAATCTTTTTTTTTTTTCTCTCTCTGCACATGAATGGATATTTCAAGTGAACAGACTTTAATAAACCTGCACAATATCAGCAGATAGACATAGTATTAGTGGGGGTGGTAGCCAAAGACGAATGTAGAAAGTGTGGGGTAAGGTATACCCTTTATTGACTAATGTATAAAGCCCGACAAAGGGATCTGAGTTCTCCCGAAAGCTGGCATCTTTTATAACTCAACTCCAATAAAGAACATCACTAAACTCCAAACTTTCAGCAGATAGAAATGTATGCAAACTTGAGAGCTGAAGCTATTTAAGTGGTGACACTTAATATTTCCTCCACTGAGAATTGATCCAACCTCTGCCTTCTTTACAACCCTATAATTTAAACGTTATGTATAAAGGAAATAGATCTACTTACATCAATATATATATATATATATATATATATATATATATATATATATATATATATATATATATATATGTAGATAGATAGATAGATATATCTCTATGTTTATTATATATAAATAAACCTATGTTTTTTGAATGCTGCATGCAATAGTGTATATGTGCGATCTATATCTAGTGAGCGATCCTACTATATCTTCTGCATGCAATCAACCTGCATTAGGTTTTCAAACCTGTCAAAAATGTTTGCTTTTTTTTTATTTATTTTTTTAGATGATTTCATTTTTTTTAGGCATGAGTAAATCACATATGTGTTAGACCCAGTTCTTTCTTTTTTTTTTTTTTTTTTATAAAATCACCATCACTTATATAAATAGTGCAATCTTTGCTATGTACTAATACACCATTGTATTTTCCTCTCTTCCCTTCATTCCTCCTATGTTTTCAACCACATATAAGTAAAATTGAGGAAGGTCTAACTCAGCATTCTGTACTGTTTTGATACCATATTTGACCTGTGCATCAATAAAAAGGTGGTATCTATTAAAGCTAAAGATTACACATCTAACCTGTTGCCAGATTTTTATTAGGCAGCCTAGAAGGTCCTGAGAAAGTGACCTGATTTAATCCATATCTGTATGTAGACAGCAGTGGATGTTTAAACAAAAATACCAAGTTTCAATGACCATGTAACTATAGCTCTGCCAAAGCAGGACATCATGGACTGCAAGTTCATTCATTTATTTATTAAACCTATCTTGGAAATTAGCTTTTAAGATATAATTATGCAGGTAAAGTAATACTTGCTATGTCTCTGTTGCAAAAGATGTACAGTTTAAGGTTTGTATGGACTGTATTGCATAATAGGAGAATCTTCATATTATTTACTAAGAAGTGACATGTAATTATTATTTATATATATATATATATATATATATATATATATATATATATATATATATATATATATATATATATATATATATATATATATATATATATATAAAATATAATATAATATAATATATAAATATTATCAATTAATGAGTTGCAATGCACAATCATCTTATAATAAATGCAATAACTAGGAGCAGCTAGATGACACACTTTCATCAGTTTAACATATATTAATTAAAATAAATAGATTTGTTTCCAGGGGTTATTGAAAAGGTTCACACACTCGCTATTAAAAATGTTTTCTAAACCCTCTCTCTTAATAAATTATTCTGATGTAAAATTAGCTTTCAGTCATACATTCTAATATTAAAACCCATGTTATTTAGAAATATATTCCCAAAACCTCCAAAAGCATATTGCAAATGACTGTAGGTAAACCTCTAAAGAGGAAAGAAAGGTATAATATAATAAATATATGGCAAATATTACATGTGGCAATTGTGGTCCTACCATAAAGTGATAGCGCTAAATCTATTGCGTAGGGCCACTCTCTATAACAGATTTTGAAGCATATCATTAAAAAAAAAAAAAAACTAGCATAGTGTGGAGTTCCTACAAAAAATATATTTTTACAGACCTACATTTTATCTGTTACTGTATTAGGGAGGCTATTTTTTTTTTAACTCTGTTATATATTACATTAATGAGAAAAACTTAATTATATTCTCAGTGTCTACAATTTATGAGTTTACTACAGGCATACCCCACTTTTAAGTACACAATGGGGTTTATTTACTAAAGCTGGAAAGTACAAAATCAGGCTCACTTCTACATAGAAACCAATGAGCTTCCAGGTTTTATTACCAAAGCTTAATTGAACAAGCGGGGATTAGAAGCTCATTGGTTTCTATGCAGAAGTGAGCCTGATTTTGCACTTTCCAGCTTTAGTAAATAAACCCCATTGTGTACTTAAAAGTGGGGTATGCCTGTATACAGGATTTATATAGTGCCAACAGTTTCCACAGAACTTTAGTGTCTACATATACTTTTACACTTTGTGCAGTAATTTACAAAGGAAAGGGAGACAGTACTGTTACAACACTATTCAATACAGGAAGACTCAGAGGGCCTTGTCCGTGAGAGCTTACACTCTAAAATGTAAAATATTTATTCTCATTTAAATAGTGTGGCAGTTGACAAACTGATATATAAAAAGGTATCTGCAATAGTGTCACTGTCGATGATGGTGTACAAAGAATTACACTAAAATAATGCTATTACATTCTAATCACAAAAATTTGTACAAACCACTATGGGAATTGATCGTAAAGCTCAACATACAAAAATAGGGTAATACAAATATGACCTACAATAACCATTAATTTGTTACTTGGGTCATCCATACCTGCAGGTTGACTGTCAATATCAACAATTTAAATGCCTTTTCTTTATGGTGGGAAGTGTGTGATGTGTGGATGAGCAGATCACCTTTGGCTCAAGACCAGGTGTAAATTTTCAAATAGTTTTCTATTATCCTCTACTGTGTCTGTAAATATACATTGGTACTGTGACTTGTAACATATAGAAAATGTGTAGCACATACTCTGTGTATACATACAAGTATATGTATACACAGAGGCATGGGTTACCATTGTGACCACGGCCCACCCTCACCAAAACATGGGGGTTATTTACTAAAGGAAACTCCACTTTGCACTGTAAGTGCACTTGAAAGTAAAGTCGCTGTAGATCCGAGGTGAAAATGCAAGGAAAATAAAAAACAGTATTTTAGCTTGCACATGATTGGATGATAAAATCAGCAGAGCTTCCACTCATTTCAGATCTACCCCTTAGATTTAGAGCGACTGCACTTTCAAGTACACTTGCAGTGCAAAGTGGATTTACCTTTCGTAAATAACCCCCATGGTGTTGGTTTACTAAAGGAGTAGAATATAAAACAAAGCTTTGAACTATGAACTATGAATACCCAATCAAATGGAAGATAATTAAAAAAAATGATTGTACATGATTGAACAAGCTTGCATTGTGAACAAAGCTTACCCTTTTATTTTCAGTAAGCTAATCGAATATTCTCTTTGTAACTTCTCTGCTACTCTTCCAGCAAATCAACCACACTATCTGCATGGAGTCTGTAGGCTATATATGTGTTTTTTGATGTTTTCCCTCATATTCTTCAGTTTTACAAGTTAACTGGCTTCCACCAAAAGCAAAATAATGTTTGAATGTGTGCAAGGACTGCCCTTTGTTAAGGAAGTGGTAAACTTTCTATTATACTCTACAAAGTAATGAGAAATACTACTATCTGATAAAGGCAAAAAAAATGTACATGGCCTGTGAAAACAAGAATAAATTGTGTTCCGCTTCTATGCTTCATACACAGATAAGCAAAGACCCGCATAGCTTTGGGTGCCATTTGAAAAGTATATTGTGAAGGTTAAACCCAATGATATGGGGGATAAAGAATAATAATATTGTTCCCCATTGTGTACAAGACTGAAAAGATGGCACACAGCAAAATTCGGGTTATCCAATCTAAACAAAAGGCCATCATAGAAGAAATGTTCACACTACATGACTGTAGACTGGTACATGAAGAAGAAAATAAAATAGGAATGATTTGTAGATTAGTACACTCCAGTTTACCAGTCTTTAGGGACTGTAAAGGCTGTGAACCTCGAATAGCAGTGTGTGACTTTAGCTGGCCCTCTAGAGAATTTACTACTTGATTAATAGATGAAATTGGCGACATATATAGTACAAGATAACTGCATTAAATTAACCTTCACAAATGGATATTTATTGGTGTACTTTTAAAGAATGTTATGTGGCTGCATGGGGTAGCGTAATTAATACAGCCATTCATGCCTTTACATGCTGATAGCCATTTCTACCATCTGGGTGATTAATGCTACAATGGTGGTTTTACCTCTTCAGTAATTATGTGTCATTGTGTTTGCAACACTGGACATAATTCTGTCACATAAACAGCAGGGAGGCCAGGGTGCATTTAACAAAAGGATTTTTTTTTATCTCTTTTTATCTGCACGCTATCCTTGTGCAATGATATTGTATCTAAAGTGGCATACTTTAGCTATTATGTTTAAATGTGTTACTCTCCACTTTTTTATTGTTCATGGGATAAAACACACTGTGCAGTCCACGGGGTTCCGCAGAAATCCTTTCAGATACAGTAATGGCTGAGTATAGCTGAAATATCCATTAAGTTTAAAGTGTTAAAAAAAACCTTAACTATAACTATTCTTAAAAAAAAAATTCTCTCCCCCTCCCCTCCTCCTACCTATCACACCCAAACTTTATAGAACAGATCTGTGTACTTACCTATTTTCAATCCATTCTGGTCCAGTCATGTGATCCTGCATTTGTTTAAGAGAGAACTTGGCAATGACTGTGAATTTTGGGAGTGTGACATCACCCATGGGGGAGATTTACTAAAACTGGAGCACATTGGATATGGTGAATCTATGCATTAAGCTTAATTGTACAAGCTGTAGTTAGAAACTGATTGGTTACTCTGCACAGCTGCACCAGATGCTTTGTGCTCCAGTTTTAGTAAATCCCCTCTATAGACTCTCATTACCCAGCCATTGTTGGTGCTTCCTCCTCTCCCCTGCAGAGGCTGCTCACTAACACAGGGTTGCTGGAGCTGCCGGATTATGTGACTGGACAGTATACAAATGGGCAAGTACATACATTTTTTTTAAATAACATTTTTAACATTTTGAGGAATAGTTGTAGTCAGGGCTGCTCTTAGAAATCATGGGGCCTCTTCCAGCTTTTCTGATGGGACCCCCCAGACCAGCCCCCCCCCCAACATGCAGCAGAAAGGCAGCACTGACTTTATCCAAACAGCCCAAAAATGAAACAAAGTTGACCCGATGGGGCCCAGGAAAATGTAATTTAAGCCCTGGTAAGCATGTAGAAGCAGGGGTGTGATCTAGTAAAATCTATGTATTTGTTTAGGCAGAAATTAACAATAAAACGGCCCTGGGCCCCTCTATTTAACTGATGAAGCCTGGGCCCAGTGCAACAGGACCAGTTGTACTGCCTTATCAGCAGCCCTGGTTATAGTTAGGCTTTTTTCCACATTGGAATGTAAGGTAGATCTTATGGTATGCATTTTTCTTTCCTTTAACCATGCAATTAAGGAAAGAAAATTGCTTGATCCCTCCATCAACACTGACTGTGTTGATGGGAGAATCCCTGCTTCTGCGCCATTGTATTCTGACAGCCAGAGGTTTCCCAGCCAGCAGGGATCGAACAAAAAAAAAACAGCCAGACTGGTTGTACTGAAGTCAATTGATAGATCAACTTCAGTACAACCACCCTGCCCATAGGTGAATTGAAATGCATCCAGTTCCTGTTCAACTGGCCGAATTTCGATCCATCTATGGCCAGCTGAAGTAACCTCAAAATCTACTTTTCAGTATGTTTAGTATCATGGCTAATTGTACACTGTTTTCTTTAGCAAATAATTTTTTGTGAATCTGTTGCAAATTTTCATACCTGAAGATTCTGCCAGTAACAGCACTTCTGTTGCATGCTGACAACACTAACCAACTGCCTCACAATTGGCAGAAGCATTGTCAACTGGCTGTAAGAGCTTCTTCAGTTGACCGGTTAGGCTGCCCACCAGATAAGCAGCCCGACAGGCTAACAGATGGAGCTCCCACTGCAGGGTGCAAGGAAGTGGCTTAGCATTGTCAGCCTGCTGCAAAGAAGTGCTGTTACTGTCAGAATCTTCAGATAAGAAACTTTGCAGCAAATTCCTAAAAATGATCTGCGTAACAAAGCTGTATATGGTGAGGCATGGTGCCAAAGATGCTGCAAAATAGATTTGGGGTTTATTGCATAATTTGTGATTAGGTTTTCTTTACACAATTTTGCTAATGCATAGTCAAATAATATAGGTGTCTTAAAGTGTTACTAAACCCACACCAGTAAAACCAGTCTTTATATGCAGTAAAGCATGCTTGTTATACTAACTGTAGAACCTAAGAGGTTAATCCTCTGCATTGTGTAAAAAGGCTGTTTGATTCTGTCTTCACTGATCCTCCCCTCCTTCCATTGACTCCTAATAATTTCCTGATTACACAGAGTCTATGGAGTCAGGCTGCACATGCTCAGTTTTGTGTGTTTTGCTAGAGAGGTATTTTTTTTTATCTTGGGAGGGTGCATGTGATCAGCACAGGGCCAATCAGTACTGTCCAAGCAAAGAGAGTCAGGGGTCTTGCAGTCTCACAGGTCAGTCATAAAACTCAACCTACAAGCTTTAACCAGTGATTGGCTGGACACAAGACTGCTCTAACTGATGAGAAAAGGTAATTAGCAGCTTATATTTTCTAAAAAAAAATGCATTTCCATGTTCTGTGTCCTGTGGGAGACCAGATATAGTGAATGCAGGATCCTGGGTTTAGTAACACTTTAAGGGTGAATGATGGGAAAACCTGCCTCATGCAGTGCTGCCAGCACTCATTAAGCATTACCAAAACTTTTTCTACAGCCCTTTACAGGGAAAATTGAACCCCTGACCAGGGCTTGCCCCCAAAGAAGCTTACTAGCTAGTGTGCCTATGTAATATTACAGCATGCTACAGTGATATGCACACAGCAATGACATTGTTTCATGGAAGCCAGCTAACTGGTATATTTTGCCAAGCAACCATGGAAAGGATGTGAAAACCACATGCAGATGGTGTCCTTAATGACAAACCCAGGAGGCAAGAGTATCAAGGCAACTGCTAGCCATATAGCTACCTTGCTACTTATTTTAGAAAGTTGATAATGAAAAATGATTAACAAATCCAAGACACCATAGAATATGATAGCACTGTATATTAGCATGGTTCTGTGATAGTAAATAAGAAGTTTAAATTGATTCATGTATCTGATGAGAACTGTGATAAAGATGATGTGTGAGTTTTAAAAACTCTCAATGAAAGTATATCCACACTATCAAATAAGCAAAGGCTGTTCTTTTTTTGCTCAAATAATCCTGGTAGCAAGCCAGAATTTAGGAATGTTTTCAATTAAATTGCTTGTTTGTGCAGCTTAGCCTAATGTAAATTAATCTGTCCTTAATTTAGATACTTTCACCAGAAACAACAAACTTAAAAAACTGTATAGCAAATACAAAATGTGCTGATGGTATATTGTACCCTTTGGTCTTTTTGCTATGCGATCTAATGACCTTTAGCAGTGACATCCTGCAAGATGTGTATGTTGCGGAAAGACTTCTAATGATGAGGCTTTCTGCATAATACTACTCTTCTTTAGGCAAAAGCATTTTGATATACAAATATGCAATATGTTAGGTTATATAGCAATGTGGTATATAGATAAAAATATAAACAGTAAAATACTCTTAAATCAGATATAAACCCAATCATAAACTTCTCATATAATCTTGTTGCATGTTTATGTAATCTTTTAATGTACAGCGTTCATTAAATATTTGGTATTCCTGCTTTAAAAGCCTTTAATAAACTCTGCCTATTACAGGGTGACAACCTTCTTTCACTTTCTCCCATTTATTTTTATTTTATTTATTTCAGTTACTTATATAGCACCATCAATTTATGCAGCGCTTTACATATACATTGAACATTCACATCAGTCCCTACCCCTCAAGGAGCTTACAATCTAAGATCCCTAACCTGCATTCATACATACTAGGGACAATTTAGACAGGATCCAATTATCCTACTGGCATGTCTTTGGAGTGTGGGAGGAAACTGGAGTGCCCGGAGGAAACCCACACAGGCACAGGGAGAACATGCAAACTCCAGGCAGGTAGTGTCGTGGTTGGGATTCGAACCAGCAACACTCCTTACTGCTAGGTGTAAGTGCTACCCACTACACCACTGTGCTGCCCTTATTTATGCTCCTGTGTTGTCATCCTGTCACACTATAGGGAAAATACCACTGAAAACTTTGGGCTTGATGTAAACAAATAGGTTATTCAATTTGGAAGGGAATTTTCACTTTGCTATTTTTTTCCCTTTCCCTTGTGAAAGAGATGAAGCTCTGCTGATTTCCATCTTCCAATTATGTGCAAGCAAAAATAATTTTCTACCATAATTACTGAACAACGTGAAAATTCACATAATGAATTCACATATAAAGTGAACAGCCTATTTACTTTTAGTAAACCAACACCTAAAATTGGCTATGCCAATGCTGCTTTCTCTCCCTATCTTAATGCATGTTTATCAACGAGTGAATAAAGCCACCCATATATACGAGATGACAGTTATCTGATCAGTTATACAATGGGAGGGTTCTAGGAAGATCCACTGGACAGGCTAGAAACTCAATTTAAATTGTACCCACTTTGACATTAGCATTGTGTACAGTGTGTGGCCTCACTCCTCCAGCCCCTCTTCTTAAGATCGTTGTGTATGCTTGGCAAAATATTTAGGGCTGTGTAGCACTCTGCAAAGTGTTTGTCTTTTGGACAGTTGGATTATTACATTTTCTGGTCTTATTTATTGTTATCGGTATTGGTGTCGCTATTTATTGTTAATGGTAACAAAAGACTGGCCTGTTTCAGTCTAAGAAACTGTGATGGTCATTCAATCCCTCCTGCTGCATTTTTCACAACAGAAAAGAAATCTAAAGGGGATGGGAGGAATCCCTTAGCCATAGCAGGTCTGCAATTCTTGGAACTCATTAGCAGAGGTCTCACAAAATGAGTCACTATAAGATATAAAAAAATGTCAGGTGCTTACACTCTCCATTATCTACCAAAACTATCAGTATCATTTTTGGGTGGATCGACCCTGTAAACCCCCTACTGTTTATAGGGTAAAAAAAATGCATCACTCCAACTTTCCAAGCACTCGCTCTCGTAGTCTGGAATCAAGTGGTTGCTTAGAGTCTATCACTTCTCCACACCTAGCTCAGTACAATCTAACGGTAAAGCAACACACTGGAGATGTCTTCACAGGCAAAATTTGTCGAAATCAGCAAAAAAGTTTCAGCACATGGTCCCACCTCCATGTCCACACCTCTTATATGTTCACCCAATGGACTTCATCATAGAGGATTAAGCCCATTGAGTAAAGCTGTTAAATAAGTTTTGGTTGTGAAGATATCATCAGTTTGCCTCTCGTCCTTTGGATTATACTGACCTCTGAACCACCTAGCATTTTTATTCCAATTGAGAAGCTTTGGTATCATAATCTGAGACTCCACTGAGTTATTGGCCTTTATAACAAGTAAGGAATATGGTCAGCATGGATGATGTCTCTTCCTGGTTCTAGAAGCTGGCCCCTGTGCGCATGCACAGTGTGGCAAAAGTGGCCCCAAAGCTCCTTGGGATGCATGATCTGTATAGCCCAAGGCAATAATTATGGAAGCCCTAGCCAGCAATACAAAAAAAGAGTTAAAAAAATAAAAATCAGCCTGTGATTGTGTGAAAGAGGTTCTTGGGTGAACAACAATTTGTAAAGTAGAAAAACTGAGCGAAGATCTGCTTTAAGCTCCATTATTATTTAGACTAAAAAATAAAAAATAAATGTCCATCAAGTTCAGCCTCTCCTATGCTCTAGAGGTTTTGGTCCAGAGCAACTCCTGAGCAGTTTGATTAAACAATCCATCTGATTTTAACTTATACTAAAACATTTGTGTACTATGCTGTTTTTCAACGGTTGCCCCCTGTGGCTTGGAAAACAAACAGTACTGACCTCCTGGCATGTACAAACTGCACCAAATGTCTTCCCAACTTCACTTGGACAACCAAGTTTGTCCTTTGTTACAATGTTACAATAAGCAGGAGGTTTTTTTCTTGGAGAAAGTCATCAAAATGTCTGTGTACATTGATCATTTGTAAAACTTAAAGATAAAGGCAGCCCTTTTTTTTATCTGTAAAACATCTATAAAGAAACATTTCCTGTTCAGATTTATACACAGGTGCCCATTATCTTAGCTATGGACATACTTTTATATGCCCAATAAAGCTGTTTATAAAACAAAATTTTGCTTAGGGGGGAACAGATGTGATTCTGTATTTGCATAGAACAATGTATGGTTCTACTTGTTTTATTTCAAACCTATTAAAAAATATGAAAAAAAGATAATCATCTTGATAGTTAAAGGTCCCTGTTACCATTCCTGGTTTGAAATCCTCCCTACTTTAGCTATTAGAATGAAGCCAGATTTTCTGTCATAGAAAATAAATGGAGATTCCATTGAGAAGAGTTTGATAGCATTATAATGGCATTAGTCATAGGGTCTTTGGATGGGAGATATTCTAGCTATATAAAACATGTAGGTAATCTAAAGCCTAAACTTTTTTATTTTTTATTGTTTAGTTCTTCATTTTGAGTGGGGGAGGATTTTTATTTCTGTCTATGTCCTTCCTAGGAAATTCTCCTTTTTTTTTTCTTGGTGACCATTGTCACTGGGCAGAAAATAAGGGAAAATACATAATTTCAAGTTGTCACCAGAACTGGATTCAGAACAGGAAAGAAAGAGAAATCTCAAAAATTGAAAGCAGTTTGCAAATATATTTGGCAGGGGTATTAACACATCCATACTCTTTTTATATGTAAATAAAAATGTTGGTTTTAAAGTATAAGTCAGGGCAAATTTAGAAAAAAAAAAGGTTCTTTGTTAGGGTCTACATATACTTTTATGCTTTATGCAGCACTTTACAAAGTAAAGGTAGACAATACAGTTACAATACAATTGCATACAAGTGAATTACATTAACGATAGGTGAAGCTTCCAGGTGTATGTGTTTTAAATTAGAGTGATTGTTCACCGCCAGTGAATGTTTAATAAATGTCCCTTTATAGTGGAAGAAAATCCTAACATTAACTATTCTTAAAAAATCTCTCCCCCTCTTCCTACCTATCCTGCATACCCTGCCCATAAAAGATCTGTGTACTTTTTTTTAGTCCAGACCAGTCATGTGATTCAGCAGCACTGGCTTCCCAGTGTATTTACAACAGCTGGGAATTCCAGGGGCCACAACATCACCCATAGGCACCCATGGCCCAGCCATTGTCAACTCTCCCTTCTCTTCCCCATAGCAGCAACTTTGTGAAACAGGGAGCCAGAGCTGAAGCTGGAGGATTACATGACCGGACCAGAGCAGATTAAAAAAACAAAAGCTTTCAGATCTTTTTTACACAGGGTATGCAGGTTACCTAGGAGGAGGAAGGAATTTTTTAAGAATAGTGTAAGGCTTCATGTACATGGGATGTTGGTCAACCTCTCCTGAATAATTTAACTTGACAGCTAGAAACCGGCATCTAAAAATGTCTGCTTAGCCGTGTTTATATGCCGCATTTAGTTGCATTTAGCCACGTTTGCGTCTAGAAGCATTTGAAACATTATTTCTTTTTTTTTATAAATAGTAAAAAATTAAAAACGCCTGTAAACAAAACACGACTAAACCAGAGTTACCGGGTTTATCTGCATTTGGCGTTTGAAATGCCTCTAAACTCAGCTTCTGAATGCATTTTTTTGGGTTCCAAAAAAAGCCTCTAAACACAACTGCCTAGAAACTACTATAAACGACCCTTTGTACATGTACTGATAAGATAACATAGAAGAGAGTTCAGGAGTAGTTGAAAAAAATGCCCAACTGCTCCTAAACATCCGTTTACCAGCAGCAGTGTACATGACGCCTAAGACTTTTCATTTACTTTAAGTCTCAGTGTTGTTACACTTGCAGTTGACTTCATTGCAATGTATCTTATATTGCACTGCTTCTAAATACTCAGTGGTTGTTCTGTTTAGGGCAACACGCATCCTGGGACAAATGCCCATAATGCAGACTGCTTGCATTTCAGGCATTCTGCTCTAAACTTACATACTTCTAGGTGCATCGCCCAGCCCCGTCCAGCATCAGCAGCTGTCAGACTCTCATAGAATTTTACAGGCCACCAGCAGCGGGGCTGGATGGTGTTTCTGTGACCTCTAGTCCTGGCTAAACACCGGAGCCTAAATGCCCAATGCCCAAAATGCCCAATGTGCATGGGGTCTAACGGAAGTCTAAGACAATGCTTTGAAGGTGCATTGCAGAGCATGTGAATGTGTTTGTGAAGAATGTGACAAAATCAGTGTGGGTAGTCAAAACACATGGTGGCCTTCTTATATGAAGACGTGACAAAACTCAAGAAAACAAAACAATAGCAAATCCTTTGAAAATGTCTCCATGTGTAAGTACTTACATACTGTACTCTCCAAAAATGCACAAAAAATTATACATACCCTTAGAAGAAACTAGTCTTGTTAGAAACATGGAAACCACCATCATTGACTCTTCCTCCTACTTGCCTGGTTTTCTTGCTAAACTTCTTGATTTAGTACTTTGAGACAAAGGCACACAAATATTCACAAAAGGGCTTCTGGCTTTTCCTGATTGTAATGAATTCATTAGGTACAGGAAATATCAGACTATGTTTGTTTAATGTCAGCTTTTAAACCAATATTTAGTATTATAAGGTGGATCCAAATATGTACACGGTTCTCAAATAGTTTACTGTAATTTTAGTCATTAAATTTGATGAAATTAACATTTTAATTAACAGTACCATGAGTCCATGGGGCCTAAATTTAGAAAAAAGGAAGAATACAGTATCTTGTTCTACTTGCATAGGTCACTTGATCTCTTTCTACCAGGGTATCCCTCTACACACGCATTCTATATGTTCATAATTCTTTTATTCATTCTTAATGGCCCAGGCAACAAAAACGCTATAATTACATTACAGAGCAGCATCCTAATTCGGCACGTAACAAGGGCCAGCTTACACTACTGCTTTTTAATGCACTTTTTGCAGTGTGCTAAAATGTATATATCATGGTTCCACATAGTAAGTCTGAGATGTCTGTTCTCATCTTAGTGCTGCAGTACAGTGCTTTTTGAAAAGTATGACATGTCTGTTTTATTTTCTGCTTTCAATGCATTGGAAAGCCCATAGAAGTTGATGGCAATGCATCAAAATGCATATAATATGCCCTTTTCTGTAGTGGAAACAGGTATTAGCAAGCCTTGGTCAATGGCAGTTAACCCTATACATTCCAAATTCTTACTTTGCAAAATCACATCAAAGCATGTTAAAGCGATTGTCAACGCACAAAAGAAACACACATTGATGCATGGCAATGCACTTGCCTAACGCTGCAAAAAAAAAAAAAACACACATCTGTACACAAACACGTAGATTTAAATCAGGGGTCTCAAACTGGTGGCCATCCAGCTGTTGCAAAACCAAAAGTCCCATCATGCCTCTGCCTGTGGGAGTCATGCTCGTAACTGTCAGCCTTGCAATGCCTCATAGGACTTTCGCAATAGCTGGAGGTCCGCCAGTTTGAGACCCCCAAAAATGGAGCATAATCATTAAGCTGCTTTTTTTTTTTTTTGGTAAGTGGATCTTGCTTTTTCACCACCTGGTGAATAATTCTTATATGTAATATTTGTTGAAATAGTTATGTGATGTTAACAAATTAATATTGCAATCTTAGCCCTTGTACACACATGGTCGGACATTCCGACAACAAAATACACACGGTCGGACAAAGTTGTCGGAAAATCCAATCGTACATAACGTGACAACGTTATTTCGTCACAACGGGACTACGTTCAGACTAGTAGCCAATAGCTTTGGTCTAGGAATTTGATCTGAGCATGCGTGGCACTTGTCCGATCGGAATTCTCTACACACAATCGGACAAAGTCCGATTGGATCATGTTGTCGGAAAGTTTTATAGCCCAGCTCTAAAACTTTGTCCGTCAGATTATCCGACAACACGGTCCGATCGGACATTTTCCATCGGAATGTCCGACCGTGTGTACAAGGGCTAAGAGGGCACAGCATGCAAATCTAAGCAAATTGTAGATAGTAAACATTTTTTGTAAGTTTTGGAAGATGTGATTCTCTTAGGATCTAGTATGCACACATCGTAATTGATCTTGGTTAGGCAAGAGTTAAATATTACATAAGAATATACAATTTTTTGTTTATTCAACATTAACACTCAGGATTGCTTTGCTCCTATAATGGAAATATGATACTCCCTTCTTCTTCTTAAATCAATGGGTCCCAGAATAGGGGAAATGAGGATAATATAAAATCTCATTTACTGACACTATAATTGCAAGTCTCTTGACTGGCCAGAACAAATGCCCTTTTTGCCTCTTTATTAAACTGGCTTTGGGACAAGGACTTGGTTTTAAGAATGTTAGAATGTTATTTTGTCTGTATTCTCTTTTTCTGTTATGATTCCTTAAAGTTGGATAGTCTTTACCTGCGAGATGATTATCCAGAGATATGAAACTAGCAAAAATAACCCCTACACACGCTGTTGTTAATCAATTACTTTTATTTTTCTTTAAATATGTGTACTTAATGCCAAATTAAGCCGTAAAAACCCCAGGGCTGATTTATGGTAAAAAGTCAGCCTTAATTAACGCTGAATCCAGGAGAATGACTCTAGTGGATGGCTTTTGCTATTGAGTTTGAACAATGGGCTCTAAGGCTTCTGCGGGGTGATTTACATGGAAACAAGCCCTGCTTCACTGAGGGTTCCCATTTCTTTGTCAAGCAGCCTTCAGCATTGGCTATATATATTCAGTGGATAGGATGATTTCATGTCATAGTTTATCTGATTTACAGACTACCCTTAGCCTGCACTCTATAAATTAGAACGTGTGCTGGCGGGGAAACTAATTTAAACTTTGCAGGGATTCCTTGTGTTTTCTTGCCATGTGTCATCACTTGTCCACTACATGGCATTTTTATGAAGTGACCATAATGAAAGTCAGATTAAATGTACTGGCTACATATACATTTAATTGACAACCATCAGAATCTGTATAGCTGGACAAGCTCTGTATATGAATTCTAAAGGCCCCGAGTGAATTTACTTTTATTACAAAAGAATGTGGGCTTGGTGGTATGGATGTCTGCAGGCTGGTACTACCTGACACAGAACACTGAAGACTTTCAAAAGAAAGTTATTTAAGTGTAAGGTGCTTGTAAATCCGACAGCTGTTGCTTTTCAAAACTTGAAACTGTTCCAGGATGCTAGATGAGGTACTTTACACACACTGGAGTAAATGTAGGACTTTTACAGCCAATTTAAATGTGATCAACTTCTGTTAATAAGAAAGTAATGGCAATAATGTGTTTTACTTTGAGTCAAAAGGAAAGCTGAACAGCAGCATCTCCTCTTAAAAGATGGTTTTACCTTTGTACAGTAGAGCTTAGCGGAGATTAGTTCATGTAGAGTGTGTCTTATTTATACGTCGTGACAACATTTTATACAACAGCAAATCACGGAGTAGAAGCTGACCATTCACATATGTACCTGCCCCAATGGATTTTACAATCTCCTTTCCATAGTATGGACGCACAAGCAACGGCACACATTTTAACTTTATCATTAAAGTGACACTAAACTCTGGTTTAAAAAAAAATCTATTCAAGTGTCTATTCTTAATTCAATAAAGTCACTTTCATTGTTCTCTGCTTCCTCTAAATTTCCAAATTCCCTTTTTTGTGCTGCTGTGATCCAACTTCCAATCAGAGGGTGGCTACATTCATTGTCCACATTCTCACTGTATGTAGGAATGTAGCCATCCTCTCTTGGTCACTCAGTAAGCAATTTCATGAACAAAAAGATTACAGGGCCATTAAGTAGTGGATGTGTCAGGATTATTTTTGGAGAATAAGGATGTCATTTAGTATCGCTTTAGGGCGGAACATAAGAACAAGCATAATGTACAAAATGCAGAAACCTACAGCAACCAGTCATGTTTACTGTAGTCAGATCAATTACGAATTCATTTCTGATGGAAATATATACTTTACAACTTTTTGCACATCCTGTTACTCAGGCAGTGTGTGTGTCCACATTATTATATTTTTATTAACAAAATATAAGCTTCTACAAATATAATCAGGCTACCGAATTTTGATTTCTTTTGATTTGTTATGTGTATCTTATTAAAGTGAAACTCCAGTTTTTCCACACAGATTTGCAAGCCTATATCTGCCTTTAACCTGTATACATTTTTGTGATAGCCATACCAGTGCACATGTTTAAATGAGTATTTAGTGGAAGTGTCTGCTTGAGTTTGATGCACCCCAGCATCCATATAGAAGGGCAGAAGTCTTTGCAGGATTTTTTTGTAAACCAAAAGGACATTGCCCATGATTTGCCTTTGGGCTCCATGCAGAAATACAGTATCTCACAAAAGTGAGTACACCCCTCAGATTTTTGTAAATATTTTATTATATGTTTTCATGTGACAACACTGAAGAAATGACACTTTGCTACAATGTAAAGCAGTGAGTGTACAGCTTGTATAATAGTGTAAATTTGCAGTCCCCTCAAAATAACTCAACACACAGCTATTAATGTCTAAACCTCTGGTAAAAAACGTGAGTACACCCCTAAGTGAAAATGTCCAAATTGGGCCCAAAGTGTCAATATTGTGTGTGGCCACAATTAATTTCCAGCACTGCCTTAACCCTCTTGGACATGAAGTTCACTAGAGCTTCACAGGTTTCCACGGGAGTCCTCTTCCACTCCTCCATGACGAAATCACAGAGCTGGTGGATGTGAGACCTTGCGCTCATCCACCTTCTGTTTGAGGACGCCCCACAGATGCTCAATAGGGTTTTGTTTTGGAGACATGCTTGGCCAGTCCATCACCTTTACCCTCAGCTTCTTTAGCAAGGCAATGGTCATCTTGGAGGTGTGTTTGGGGTCATTATCATGTTGAAATACTGCCCTGCAGTCCAGTCTCTGAAGGGAGGGGTTCATGCTCTGCTTCAGTATGTCACAGTACATGTTAGCATTCATGGTTCCCTCAATGAACTGTAGTTTTCTAGTGCCGGCAGCACTCATGCAGCCCCAGACCATGATACTCCCACCACCATGCTTAACTGTAGGCAATACGCACTTGTCTTTGTACTCCTCACCTGGTTGCTGCCACACACACTTGAAACCATCTGAACCAAATAAGTTTATCTTGGTCTCATCAGACCACAGGACATGGTTACAGTAATCCATGTCCTTAATCTGCTTGTCTTAAGCAAACTGTTTGTGGGCTTTCTTGTGCATCATCTTTAGAAGAGGCTTCCTTCTGGGACGACAGCCATGCAGACCATTGAGATGCAGCGTGCGGCATATGGTCTGAGCACTGGCAGGCTGACCCCCACCCCTTCAACCTCTGCAGCAATGCTGCCAGCACTTATACATCTATTTCCCAAAGACATCCTCTAGCTATGACGCTGAGCACATGCACACAACTTCTTTGGTCGACCATGGCGAGGCCTGTTCTGAGTGAAACCTGTCCTTTTAAACCATTCTGCAGCACAGTTTGGGGGTCTTGGCAATCTTCTTATAGCCTAGGTCATCTTTTTTTTAATGAGTCACATGACACCGGGGATGGAAAATGGCTAATTGGCCCCAATTTGAACATTTTCACTTAGGGGTGTACTCATGTTTGTTGACAGTGGTTTAGACATTAATGGCTGTGTGTTGAGTTATTTTGAGGGGACAGCTTACACTGTTATACAAACTGAACACTCAATACCTTACACTACTTTACATTGTAGCCAAGTGTCATTTCTTCAGTGTTGTCACATGAAAAGATATAATAAAATATTTACAAAAATGTGAAGGGTGTACTCACTTTTGTGAGATACTGTATGTCAAAATGGTGAGCATTCTGGCCAATCTGACTACAATATATCCCTACCTGAGATGGGAACTAGGGACACCTATTAGCAAACCCTTGTTATGCCTCCATTAAAGAATAATTATACAAAAATAAATTATTGGTTAAACCCACAAGTGCTTTTTTTACTACTACTATTCCTTTATATTGCAATTTAGAAATAGCACTGTAAAACACTTTTGGATAGATAAATCCTTTTAAACACAACTATATAGATCATTTCAAAATAGGGACAAATTAGGAAGAAGGAGGGACAGGGGGACTTTATTCCAAATAAGGGACAGTCCCTCAAAATCAGGGACAGTTGAGAAATTTGTTGCCGTGGTTGCAAGTAAGAGAAACTACAGTTTTGTTTAGTTTTAAAATAATGGTTGTTTGCAGACTTCAATAGCATTAAATTACAAAATTGGCTAGCTATCTATTTATTGTACCTCTTTTAAATAAATCTATGATTCTATATTTACATTTATCTGGCAGTAGATTTATAAACTTTCTGCTAAGCTGAAATAAATCTGCCGTGTATGTATGGTCAATGGAAACGTGAAGCAAACCCATACATTTTAAATGTGGTTAAACATGTATGCCTTGACATATGGATGTTGTGTTAACATTTTTATATACAGGGCAAAGCGACAGGTTCCCTTACTCCCCCCCCAGCCCCCAGCTTTGCATATTTTCCTTTTCTTTCATTTCTACACTGCTCCATTTGGCTGCTGGGAGGGAAAAGAAATGCCTGGTGCTGCCAGGTTTAGGGATGCGTGGGATGGGGGAAAAATCCCGGGAGCTAAATGTCTAAACTCCAGACAGCTGAACGGAGTGTTAAGCATTATGAAATTACTCAAATCCCCCATCCCTGCTAAACGGCACGCATGGAAAAATCTGTAGTGCCGACTATAGTATACTGTATACAGTATACACCAGCGGCTGTCAAAATACCAAACAATACCTGCATCTAATTGGATGCTAACACTGTTCCACTAACAATTTTCTGGTTGGTTTCCTTGACAAGGTCAATTAAAAATAGATTTTTTTTGAGCCGGGTGGTACCAAGAGGCCCACCTATGGAATGAATTCCAAATGATTTAATTAAAATCTGTAAAAATTTGATTTGTCTAGGGCAGGGATTACTATTTGGTCGGACCGCGGCATGGCCGTGGATCGCGTAACAGTCCTGTCCGGACCACGGCTGCCACTTATCAGCTGTGTGAGCGCTCCTGAGTCTCCCATCCAACCACAGCTGTCATCCTCACAGCAGGCGAAGGTAGGAGGTGCTACAGATCGAGATGAAGAGGGAGAGTCTTTTCAAATTAAAAGTAATATATAAATATATAATATATAAAACACGCTTGCTATTATAGTAAGTTGGGCAGCTCCCACCCTCCAACCTGCTTTGCAGTTCCTGGCAGTTCCGGGCCGGAGACTCTGAAGAGCTCACACAGCTAAGTTCCTTTACTTTGCCAAAAGTAGGACAGTGCGGGGTTGGGGGTTACATTAAAAGGGACATTCCGATGTGGAGGGGCAGTGTGATGTAATGGTCACTGTGAAGAAAAGAGGCATTGTGACATAAAGGGGCACTGTAATGCAAGAGGCACTGTGGGGTAAGATGCATTGTGATGTAAGAGGCACTGTGATTAAATGGGCACTGTGACTTAAAGGGGCACTGTGACATAAAGGGGGAATTTTTTTTATAAAGGGACACTACGATATAAATGGCACTGCATTTTAAAGGGGCATTATGATGTGAAGGGTAACTGAAGACACTGTGGGACTGCTTTAAGGGGGGGGGGGGGGGGCTGTGATCTAAAAGGTGTTATAGACACCGATAAACTATGATGTTAAGGGGGGTTCTGATATGAAAGGGAGGGGTGAGGATACTGATTTAAAGAGAGGGCTGTGATGTAAAGGGGGACTGTGATGTGTTATAGTGCAAAAATTAGATTCTGGCCTCTGCCCAAATAACTATTTACTCACTGGACCTTTGTGAATTTTAATTCAAGACCCCTGGTCTAGGGCCAGCTTAAGAAGAGCAAAGGGTAGGCGTGTGTTGCTGGGGGTAGCCCTGCATGGACAGAGAATATTTTCCCTTTAAACACCTACTCCAAGATCTATGTTATCATAAGGGCACAAAATGAAACGGAAAAGTATGCCACTATAAGCTATCCTGTTAGTTGAATGTCCAGTTGACAAGAATATTTAATATATGCCATAACAATGTTATTGTTAATAGTAGAAACTTGAGAAATACAGAAACATGCATTTTATTCTTACTAAAATTAGGTAATCTACCCAACAGATCATCTGTATTTTTCTTGCTATAAACATAAATATGGAAAATAAGTGAGGGAACATTTGTGACATGGATATATTATGTGACAGATGTGAATGTATGAACTGATTATTTGTTTCTCCCACTCTCTCAGATTTTTATAAATAATGAGTGGCAGAGCTCTGAGAGCGGCAAAGTGTTCCCGGTTTATAATCCATCCACGGGAGACCAGATCTGTGAGGTCCAAGAAGCTGAGAAGGTAATTGCATCAAACCATACATTCTATTTGCTCAGTCAGTTAAAAACCACCCCTGTATTTCAGATCGTAATGCACTGCATTGGGGTATGCATGCATTTTAAAATGCTAGAATAGTCCTAAAGGGGTCCCAACTCTTTGAGGGAAACCTGTCATGATGAGAATATAGGAGCCCGTCATCGGCTTGTTTAACGTGCTGTGGACCATGGACTATCATCCTTGTCCTTATCCTTGCTTCACTGACCTGGAACAAGCATGTAATATGAAAAGTATTAGGAAACCTGATCATCATGCTTGTTCCAGGTCAGTCACTCTCTAAGTAGTAAAACAAGATTCTGAATGTCAGCACTGGAGCATGAAAAAAAAATACAGGAATGGCAGCTACCATATTCTTTTCTGACTTTCTTTAAGGACTAGATTGCAGGAAGAGTTTTGTTTTTAGGTCACTGGATAATTTAATTTTATTGGCAATCATCTCATCTCTAATGTGCCAAAATAAACATGCTGCACATAAGGAGGTAGCAATAAGTTGCTAAATCAGTAAATAGCATAGGATTAACTTGATCTCTGTAGTTTATTAGATTTGTATTTATAAATTTTACTTTCATAATGCGGTCCATCTTTGTAAGACAACAATAATTATTTTTCTCAACTTTTAAAAGGCCGATGTGGACAAAGCAGTAAGGGCGGCACGTTTAGCATTTTCTCTGGGCTCAGTGTGGCGAAGGATGGATGCATCTGAGAGGGGGCGACTTTTGGATAAACTAGCTGATCTGGTAGAAAGAGAGAGAGCAATCCTTGCTGTAAGTAAATAACCATTTCTTATAATCCTATTGATAATACTATTTTGAGACAATCTTTGTAAAGTTTTTGGAGTTTTTGAATGCAGTAATTTGTGGTTCCCATGACATTCAGGAGAATGAGAAATGTGATATAGATTAAAAATAACTGGATGAGGTCTGTTTCATGTTACAGTGGCAAGTAGGATTGTAGTAAATCAGTGCAGGCACTAAGGTGTCTGTTAATGAAGCAGTGAAAAATATTCACTGCTCCATTCTCCGGCATTCACAGAAGAGATCATAATCCTAAATATATTATATATTTATATACACACACATCATATATATATATATATATATATATATATATATATATATATATATATATATATATATAATCTACAATAGACATGGCAGGGGCATGGTTACTTCTTGGGGGTCAATAAACTTCCTCCTCAGTTCCCCTGGAATTCTCTCTTCACTCCTCGATTCTCCAGCTCCGAGCTGGTGAATCGGGGAGTGTGAATTCTGACACAGATCGCCAGTGAAGTGCTGAGATCGCAGCTTCATAAACTGGCCGTTTCTGTGTTAGTCAATGACAGCTTTTCTGTGTGCGAAGATCATCAGTGGAGCAAATGTTCTCCCCGTTCATCTCTGTTTCATAAATCGTTAATGGACTGAGATCAGCAGCGATTCTAGGGATCACCACTATTCACAGTTTCATAAATGGACACCTAAGTCAAGTACTAAGCTAATTAATCAATTGACACTTTAGTTTGGAGCTTAACTAGGTTTAGGATTGTTTCCCACTTTTACTTTGCTGTGGTCTGTTGCAATACCATTTGAATGGAAACGCCAAAACACATTGCTTGTGTGGTTGCAGCAAACCACAATGCACAGACGAAAGCTGCTTTTTATCCAGAGACTTCCCCAAATCTGGTTGACTCCAAACCCCAAACCCAGGAATGGTTGGTTTAGAAGTGGACCTGATTACCTCAGAAGACTGGCAAATCTGTCTGAGGGCCCAAAGAGAGCTCAAAGAGCCCCCTATTCCCCTGTACTGATCTGCTCAGTAGAACTTTAGAACACGTTACCCCCTCACAAATATTCAAAGATGGAACAGATTTTTGATTATGCTGGCCAACTCTACTTGAAGGCAACACAGATACATAGACAAACTCACATTAAAATATAGAGGTACTGATTTCTGAAAAGGAAAAATTTGCTGAGCTACATAAAAGGAAATCCTGCCTTATACAAACCAGTTGTGTTTCTCTTTTTGTTTTCCCTGAAAATGAAAGATTTAACATAACTGGCTAAAAGGGACAACACCTCCAGTAGTGTTACAGATTTTACTCATGTTTCATAAATCAGCCTCACTGAGTAGTGTTGACATACACCATTCTTTTGTATTCATGTTTTATTATATGTGTACTATATCACATAACATATAAGACACTGCTTCAAGGCTTTTTAAAACGGCTAATGCCGGTTATGCTGTAGGCAACATAAGCTATAGCATACATGTAACAGTTACTGCTTGCCATTGCCGGCTCTTCCTTCACTTTTTAAATCTTTCATGTTCTACAAAAGTACTTGGTGCCCATAATAACTAGCAGATGTTGCTCTCTGCTGTAAATGTTCACTAAAGCATGTCAAGCATGACTGGCAAAGATACCATGTCTGGATAACTTTTGCTGCACAGAACTTGGTGAGATTATTAAACAATAATCTAATAATAATGCAATATCACTTTTACAAACTGAACACACATAGTTCATAGACCTCCAGGAGGAATACACCTTCCATATTTGAGCTTGTACTCTTGCAGCAATGTGTACATTTAATATACAGTAACTGTCAAGTGTAATGCTTCTCATCCCAAAGCACAGCACAGCACTAGCACAGTGGAAAGAATTGCCAAATGCAGAAACCAAAGGAAACCAAGTTTGATTTTTGTAAGGTCATTTCAGTGAAATTATTTCTAGTAACTATGAGTTATAGCACTTTGCACATTATCATTGCTTTTTTTTTTCGATTGGCTGAATTAGTAAGCTTGATGGAGTGTTGTTGATTTAGTAAAGGTAAATGGTCTTTTCACTATGCACAGAAAGTTTCACTTTTCAAGGACATTTTTCCTAAGTTTAATGAATGAGGTGAAGCTCTGTGTTAACTTTCATCATCCAATTATGTGCACACAAAACGGCAGTTTTTTCTGTTTTCCTTGAACAGGATTGAGTATTCTTTGCAAAGGGAAATTTCACCACATTCACTAAGCTCTGGTGCAAATTCTCTTGCGAAGTGCAACTTAGTTTGCAAATTGAACAGCCTATTTTCTTTTATTAATTCAACCTAATTTCGGTCCACTTTTAAGAAGCAAGTTAACTTCCTTTTTATGGCAGCCAATATTCGATCACTAAACTGCTTGCTACTGTAACTTTTTACAGACCAGTTAAATTTAAAGCAGAAAATATAACTACTGGAATAAAATCTCTTTAAACAAGGTGTACGTTTATACACTTTGATATAAGCCATTAGTGTAATAATGTAAAGATTTTATGCAATATTCTTCACACATTTCTGGTAAGTAGGCTGATTTGTTTTTAATTTGATTTTATCAGTTTAAGAAATCCAGAGTGCTAAATTTGGGTTTATTTTGCACTGATCTGAAGTTTATTATAAACTGAAGGCCCTGACCTCTTAATTTACCTTTCAGACACTCGAATCCCTGAATAGCGGCAAGCCTTTTCTGCAGTCATTTTATGTAGATCTACAAGGTGTGATTAAAACTCTCCGCTATTATGCTGGCTGGGCTGACAAGATACATGGCATGACTATTCCAGCAGGTAGGTAACACCATACTGCACCTCTCTACACAAAACTATGTCTACCTTGGAATGCTTGACTTATGTGAGTGATACACATTTGTCTGCCACTTAGCAGTCATAGCAAGTTACAGTTAGAATGACTAAAGACATATGTCCATTAAGTTCAGCCAATAGCAAGATACACTAGTTTTTGCCCAGGGAAAGACAAAACAAAATCTCCTGAACATCTGAAGCCAATTTTACCTTTCTAATCAGGCGAACTGTCAAGTTCAAAATGTTACCATACTGTCCTTTTTATAACTATGTAATGATCAGCAGGGCAACGCCAAGTTGAAACAACTTCTTTAGTTCAACTAAACAGGAGTTTCACGTAAAGTTATTTAAACAAGAAAACCATCAGTTTGAACTGCAAAAAGGCCAACTAAGCCTCCAGTAACACATTTAGGGGTTTATTTACTAAAATTGGAGGGTGCAAAAGCTGGTGCAGCTTTGCATGGTAGCCAATTAGCTTCTAACTACAGTTTGTTTAATCAAACTTTGACAAAAAAGCTGGAAGTTGCTTGTTTTCTATGCTGAGCTGCTCCAGATTTTGCACTCACCAGTTTTAGTAATCTAACCCCTTAGTGTCAGTGTAGCCAAATGATTTAGAGGTATTTTTTTGCACCGGTTTTCATGCATTTTTATGGGCAATGTGTAGCACAGGAACAGAATCATGTGTTTTTGGCCCCATAGACTTTTAAATGGAAGTGCTTAATAAAATGCATTTTTCAAGTATTTTTAAAGCACTCCCAGTAAAATCAATGGGGCCAAAAATGTGCAAATCTGCCACAAAGGAGCTCATATACTTTTTCGAGCTTCATGCGACAATTAACAAGTGACACAATGTTCAGGTGTGAACAGGCGCATTGAGAATAATGGGATCCTTCATGTTGAGAATTTTCACTCTCCAGGGATTGTGCATCAGAAATGCTCAGGTGTGAATGGGGACAAACTCTTAAGCTTCATACACATGATCGGATTCCCCCAACGGGAAATGTGTGATGATAGGCCATTGGCAGAAAATCCAAACGTGTGTATGCTCCATCCCATTATTGTTGGGCAACTTTCCGTGGACAGATGTTGGATGACAGGTTTATACATTTTCCATGGACAAATGTCTGTTGTCAGATTTTCGGAGCGTGTGTACACAAGTCCGTCGGACAAAAGTCCAAAGTACAAACACGCATGTTTGGAAGCAAGGACGAGCCAGAAGTGGACGGTCTTGTAAACTAGTGCTCGTAATGGAGAATTAACATTCGTGACGTGGCAAATTATGAAATCTAGAAATGCAGCACACATTCTCTTCTTCTTTAATGGGATAATAATGAAGCTGCTTTGCTGGTGATACTGATAGAGTTATTGCAAACAAATTTACCAAAGGCTTTTTTTTTCTAGTGATATTAAGAATAATATTATTATCTTTTTTTTGTATTATTTTTTATTTGGGAAAGTTACCACAACACCATTATCCCATAGTTTTTAAGATCAAAGATACAATTATGTTGGTGTCCTTTAATTTTACATTGTATTTTTTAAAATGTAACTGCCTACTCCCAAAATGTCATTTGAAGTAAAACACATAGCCAAGTATTATTCTACACAATTTTTTTATTGCGCATTAAAAAAAGAAAACAAATACAATTAGACATGCTATCTGCCAATAGAACTTAACCACAAAGCGCATCTATGCTTTCAAAAATATAGAAAATCTACCAAATCAAATCATTATTCAACCAAAAAAATAATGTCAAAGTAATAACTCCAAGGCCGATAATAAATAACGCGTTATCTTCTCCGATTCTGCAACATGTCTGGTTGATGAACGGCCCTTCATAAACTAACTGAAAAGCACGAAAATAAAAACTTAAACTGAAAAGTGCTAAATGAAAAGTAAAAAAAAAAAGCGCGAATCAACACTCACCAAACTTCTACTAACACAAAATTAGTAGAAGGAGCCCAAAGGGTGGCACTTAAAGTAGTTGTAAACCCTCCCCCACAACTTTGTCCCATGTAAATCAGCATAAAAAACCCTAATGAACACTGCTTGTAGATATCTCCTTACTTGCTTAGTATTGTTCTGTAGAATGAAGTCACTGAGCATGCCCAGATCTCCCCTTATTTAAGGCACTATGTCTCTATGTCTTATTTTTCTGTTATCAGGACTTCCTACAGCACAACACTGAACTCTGCCAATCACTCAGAGCTTCCTCCTACACACCATGTGACCATGTGACCTCACATACAGTCTAAACTGCAGCCATTACTGCAGTCTTATCAGCTGAAGCTGATAAGTCTGACAAAGGGAAACATTAGACATCGGCACAAGTAAATACTATGAAATAAACAAGTAAGCTATGAACAGGGAAGCAGGGTTGCCATAGAAATGTTGGATTGAGAAGGAGGCTTGGTTAACAGTACAGGAAGTGCTCAGTGTAAGGGCGGAAATACACTCCACTGTGGACTCAGAAAACAATTCTTAAGATGGTGCTGCCTAACCACTGGAAACTATTTTTTTAAAGTTTCTTTAAACAGTAAGTAATATGCAATTTGGGCTGGATTACAGTGGCTATAGTCTGATAATGACTTATTATAATGGACTAAATGAAAAGAAGCATCAGAGTGGGAGAGTTTACTTCCTCTTTAAGAGCTGAAAAACAACTTAGTACATTGCTACGTTCGTATTTGTTGGCCAACAATTGTGTGGCTGTGTGTATGCAATACACATTTGGGTCAATGGCCTTCAGACAAAATGCCATGGTTTTATTGGCCAACAATCTGATCGTGTGTACGAGTCTTTAGGCCTTTAATGGACTGGTGCCACCAGCAACAAAATCACTATAACTCCACTTACCTCCTCCTGTATCTTTACCACCTTACTGTCCAACCCAGCCCAACCACCATTTTCTTTAACTTGCAGTCTGGTGATTTTGTATTTGGCAAGGTATCACAAGCAGCAATATCACTAGTGCAACACTACCCTTATGAAAGGGATTTCTCTTGAAACAAGCTCTGTCCTCCTCTTTATTACCTAGCAGATGCAAAGCTGATACTTCTTTAAACACACAAAACATTGTCTCTCAAACTGAATTTATTTAATATTTAATGTTAAAGAATAAAACAACTCTGGTTCCAATTTCAATGCACAGAGGAAACATTTTAATTTGCTGTAGCCACTGGCGCCACAAAATTAAGATTTGCTGCTAGGACAGTTCACTTATTTAACCACTGTTCTCCATTCTCTTTTGTGCATGACGAAAATAATGTGCTTCAAAGAGTAAAGTGAAACATTCCCTTAAAAGTCACTGAGACAAATAAAGTGATTTAGACAGTTGTTTCGGTGATAAAATCACAATGCATACATACTTAATTTTCAGTTATGGTAAAAACAGGAAAGGAAGATAAAAAAACAAAGTGAATCTTGAAGTAAGATCCGTGCCGTAGATAAGACAAAAAAAATGCACAAATCACATTTAGTTCTTAAGTTTCTGCTGCCAATCAGCACTGGAAAACAGCAGTTTTTGCACTTTCTATATAAATGCCTTCTATAT
This sequence comes from Lithobates pipiens, assembly GCF_037356315.1. NCBI lineage: Eukaryota > Metazoa > Chordata > Amphibia > Anura > Ranidae > Lithobates > Lithobates pipiens. The sequence goes on along the minus strand of NW_027507903.1, from coordinate 85,161,518 downwards.
AGCAAAATGTTTCATGGAGGTGGGAGTTCTGGACAGTACTAAAAAATGCCCACATGCTGAACACTAAAACAATTACAGCGGACAAAAAAACTTGTGACTTTTTAGAATAACACTCAGGAACATAAAACACATCAATATAATCACATTAAACAATAGTTTAAAATAATCACATATGATGCACAACACAATATATTTTTATATTTTTTTACATGTTACAAAGACCACTTACAGTATATATTTTGCATTAAACTGAGTGTTGCATTTTACAGGTAACAGGTTGCAGTCCATGCATTTTGTAGATAGTTTCATTTCATCTATTTAGATTCTGTTGATTGGGAAGGGAGGAGGTCTCCTCCAACACAACAATCTTGTGAAAGGACAACATTATGCCCTGGGCCTCTCTATCCTTTAGTCCAGTGGTCTCCAAACTGTGGCCCCTGTGCCAGATATGGCCCTTTGCTTACCTTTATCTTTGGGGCAATGTTCCTACCACTGTTATGAGGCACTATTACTCCCATTGATACTGGCTTCTAACAGTGAGGAACTATTTCTCCCACTGACACCAACAAGGGGGCATTTTTTCCTACCACTAACACCAAAGATAGGGCACTATTCCTCTAACTAATACCAATGATGTGACGTTATACCCCCTCCTACTGACCACAGGTGCTATGTCATTTTTACAATATCGCTGACCACCATGCCTGAGAAATGTTCTACTTCCACTGATGCTTTTAAGAGAATTGCAACCACTGTACTGAGATCAATGGAATTGCATGGATGTCTTGTAGACCTTTCACTGAGGGTCCTGATGAAGTACGGTAATCTGCAAAATAGTTGACTGCAATCTGTTGCCTGTGAAATGGGACACTCAGTATAATGCAAATATGTAAGTAATCTTTGTAGTGTGTCAAAAAGAAGAATATTGTTGGGCATCATATTTCATTCTTTAAAACATTTATATGTTGTAAATGAATTAATCTGGAAATATTTTTTAGATTCATGTGTTGAATTTATGTCCTTGGGTTCAGTCCTAAAAAGACCCTAGTTCTTTGTCTGCTGTACCAGGAGTGAATTTAGTGTCACATAATGACGTTAATCCAGGCAATGACATCCTCAATAAAAACAACAATTGGTGCTACATATTCAAGTATTCTGCCCTTGGAAACATATTGTCCTTTAAAATAAACATGCCACAAACCTGGGCTGTTGATAGTGAGCATATAAAGAAACAATGCATAATCAGAGGATCCTGTCAGTTGAAACTGATCAGTAGATTGATATAGACAGCAACGTTTTTATTCAAATATTGACATTTTCTGTAAAACATAAAAAAACTCCCTTCTCCCATGTCTTCCTATTGGTCTGTGAAGCCTTTCAATACATTGAAGGAAGGCTATGGAGGTAGAGGAGAAGAGCAAGTTTAAATTTTGCATGGAAAATTTTCGATTTGCTTGTACATCTGCAACCTGTATATCTGGATCCACCGATAATTGTTTAAAAGATTTTTACTGCTCTTTATCAAATGCTGTCTGAATTGTCCAAGTTTGTTGCAGGGTAATTGTAAAGTTCTTTAATACAACATACATATAGTTTTTTTATTCTCGGATATGAAATGTATATATTGATTATACATGAAGAGAAACAGATGCAGAGTTCTGAAAGTGTATTCCCAACCGGGAAGTGCTCCAGTGGCATCATCATTTATGATGACCATGATGTGTAAAATGTGGTGCCAAATAATGTCACTATTGAAGAAGAATAGCAGTCATTGCACAGGATAAATATTTTCTCCTCCACCCACCACCTGCTGTTAGTGTTATATAAAATATGTGAAGAACTCAGAGGAAAAATGATATGGGAGGGTGGAGGCACTACTGGCAACAAATATATATACATTTTTAAGTGTGCTCATAACAGAAGAATTTTTTTCAGATATATTTGTTTATTGTCACTAAAATTTAATTTGAGAATGCTGACTTACCAGCAGCTTAGGTTGGCAACCTTATTAGGCTTATCCAAAAAGAACTTATACTTAATACTTAATAACCCTGCCAATAAGCAATTTATCGTAATGCATAGCAGCCAATAAACATGCATCTTTCATTTGCATTATTTCAGCAATGTGAAATGTAATTTCATTTCATTACTACTAGAGTTTGCAGTTTGTCAATGATGTTTCTGCACTCCTATTTAATAGGCTTGCATGTCTTGGAGGTGCAGACTATTCTGAGTGATCCATTATATATAATTTGATAACATTAAGAAATAAGGGGAACTTACCAGTAGCATCAATGAATGACAGAATCCACTTGCAGTCCCCATTAATTATTATAGATTATTTTGGGGAAAACCATCAATTGGGCTTATAAGAACAATAGGCTTGTACTGGACACAGAAGCTCTGGAATTTAACTATTGCCAATGACTGTGCTTGGCATTATTAGAGTGAGGGGCTTAAGTTGGCTATACACTAGTTGATGTGTGCAAATTTCTATGAAAATTCTCAGTACATTTGTTAACTTGGTAAATGACCTTTGAAAGTACTTAAAAATTTAATTTAACATTCATTTTTGAAGCGAATAGACTTTCCCAAACAAAAACTATATACATTGTTAGAAATGTGTTCATTCGAGAAGGATTTTCCATCTGGCTTCTCTAATTTGCTTGTCAGTGCAGTTGAAAACTAATGTTGATTTGACCCCACTAAAGATTAGAAAATAGAGTGTTCTTAAAACAAAAAATTCCTATTGGAATTTTGCATATTTTTGGTTAGCTTTAATTTTAACACGAAAAGATGAAGGCTCTGTGTACAGCCTTGAGCTTGGATCCAGTGGCCTCCATAAGCTCAGAAGTCTGATATTAAGACAAGCACAGGTGCTAATAGCCAATGCATTTTAGATAATGCATTTTAATAAGAGTGTTAATGATACACTTTGATGGTTGAGAAAGGATTACTGGAACCACAATGATCTTTTAGATGGTACTATGTACCTGTCTGCCTAAATATCTGCTCTAATATAAACCTCTTATGAACAGAAAGGGAAGTGGATATGTATATTTCTATTACGTATATCTGAGTTCTGTAGTTTGACAAGCAGAGTGGCTCAATACCCAATGGAATTTAAATTTTTATACAATATTATATATTGTAACTATTGATGCTTCTATAAATCAACTTGTGTTTAGGTTTTTGTGGCCTTTTCTCTATCTTCTTAATGATAACCCTCATTTGACAGCCCTTGTGCCCACTTGTGGCATTTCTATAATATTGCCTCTCAATTTCCAATTTAAATTAGCACTGCCCAATCAAATTTTTCTCAACTCTCTGTATAAAACATAGTCTTTCTTTTTTTTCCTATTTCTTATGTTTGATGTACATTAAATTGCCTACTTATTGTTTTCTGATATACATTTCACTAACTGTAACAACATGTTTTTAGATGGAGATTATTTTACATTTACAAGACATGAACCTATCGGAGTATGTGGACAGATCATCCCAGTGAGTATCACAGTGTTTTATTTTCATTGAGTGACTTTCCTTGCAGTTGCACACAACATGGGGCTTTGCAGCTGTGCATTTCTGTTAAGCAAGAGGAGAGAAAAAAAAATCCTCAGCTTCTATTGGCATATTTTTATCAGCCTCCCTACAGCTGCTTATTTAAACAGGTTAATGGGGATTTAAATCTGCAACTTGGAGAGCTGTTCCCAAGCACTGGGATTCTTATGGCTCAAAGAATAAAATCAAAATAAATACATAATACATTTACTATATTTGGTGATATAAACAGATCTTGGAACTGTGTGTGCACGTGTGCATATGTGTGTATGTGAACCTCTGCACCCCTGTATGCAACTTTATTCATAGACTTATGTTTTTTTATTACATTTTTATCAAATGCAAGAATGAAGCTAGAAATACATGGCTCTATAGCATCATAGCATATTGCAATATATCCCATAGCTGTGCACAACAATGAACAATGCCATATTATACTTACTGAATGTACACATACTGCTCCATTGTTTCTTATTTTATAGAGCCTGTGTAATTTTCTGCTATGTACAGAGCAATGATGGGTAGTGCTCTTAGTGTATTTGGTCAGTACCAAAGTGGGGATCCCTCGTTATTATTAGCAGTACTGGGGCCCCAAGTTTGTATCCTGGTTAGGGACTGTCTGCATGGAGTTTTCATGTTCTCCCTGTGCTGGTGGGTTATGTGGCTCCTGTTTAAAATTGGCCCTAGGATGTGTATGCATATGAGATGAGGACCTTAGATTGTAGACTACCTGAAGGCAGGGACTGGTGTGAATCTGCAATATGAAAAGCACTACATAAATTATAGATGTGGTATAAAATGGCCGTAATAATGAAATACGCTTCACCATGGTAGCTGTTGTTGAGTATTGCTACAGCTTGTGGCCATGTTTTAAGAACATAAGTATATATGGCAAAGAAGCAGAGATGTTACTTTTGTAAAAAGACTTTTCGTTTTGAGGGCCTAAATGTATGTATGATAATTTCCTCCCCTCCCTCTTTATTATAGACATTAGCCCGAGAGATTAGACTGTCCAATTAACTTAAGGTCCATAATCAAAAACACATTCTAGTGTTTATGAATTACTGTGCCATTGTGCCAGTGGAACATTTAAGATCCAATACAATTTTCCCTTTAACACACCCATGGAAAATTCTTGTGGCAAGCATGCTGCATTGCAATATTAAAGCAAGTCTGAACACTGGCTTTTATGGTAAACATTTTCCTTATCCCGTAGTTTCCTGGGCATATTATCTTTCCTTTATGACATTTGTTTTGATACCACAGTAGGTTTTCTAAAGCCCTTACTCATTTACAAAGGTGGACAGAAATAACATTACCAACCTGCACTCATCAGTAAAGACTCCAAGCCTATAATTTTACTCTTCAGATTTCACCCAGCTACGACTAATAAAACAATGATGAAGGTCAGCAGTCAAACAAGAGGATGACTTACACAGCCTAGGCACTTATCCTCTTTCATGCTGTCTTGTCTCACCTATTAAAGTATTTGAGAGACATGACTGATTTTTTTACGAACAATTTCATACGTCTATACAAAAATGTAAACATTTCAATCTAAAAAGGCAATAATATATATATATATATATATATATATATATATATATATATATATATATTTATATATATGTACTTGCTTTCATCTCTCTCAGCATTCAGGACCTTATATATCAGCATGTTCTAACTAAAAAAAATGTTATTTTAGTGACACCCTATAGACTTTCTAAGCAGGTCTGATGTTGATTAGAGATGTTAATCTAAACATGTTGATACATGAGACCTTCAATGTTTTTACCACATAAATAGGTGCCATTAATTAATAATACTGTTGGATTAGCAGTTTCATGTGTAAACCTACACCATTTCTCCTCTGTTCTCTTCTGCTTAATATGCCATTGAAATCTTTTTTTTATATCAGTTTAATACTTGTACAAAATACCTGTTCGCTAGGCCACATCTCTGTGAACCCCCTCCCTGTAATAGCAAAAAGTAATGAAGCCACCACACTTAAGGAATGGTGAGCTGCAATATTTTTGTTCTTGGGTTTAGACACACAATGATATTACTGCTGTGTGGATTCAAAAGCCATAAGTGCCATAACTTGAAGATGTCCACATAGAGGAGTTATTTTCAAACTTTTGAAAACTAATGTCCACTATTCTGTTACCACTTCTACATTTGGCCTAGCATGAGCCCATTGACATACAGTACTGAACTTTATCTTGTATTGCTATTTGCATCCCTATTGCAGATTTTCCCTCACTGCGGTTTTGTTTATTAACCTAAGCATTGTGATTTAAAGATGTGAAGGGAACCTATACCTGCTAATGCATCTATAATTATTAGCAGGGTTTGAGTGTTTCTGTATCTGAACTGGTGTTTACAAAGCTTCCATTCTAAGTACAATACTGTAAATTAAAAGCTTAATTTAAGTCGATAAATACAATACAAGTAGTTTAAAATCTTGATTAACATGTCTTTGAAACAAGGGTGACATTGCCCTGTTTTTTCCACCAATGTTAAAAATACTTATATCAACAACACATTTTCCACATTCTTTAATGTAGTCACACATTTTCCCTAAAGTCAGCAGTAGTATTTGGCAAAGAGCTTGGCCTTTGCCTAAAGCTTACTTGGAGATCTGGCATCTAAAGTCTTTTAAATGGAAGCTGCCCGCATCATGACTTTTAGGCCATTTTTTTTCTTTTTTAATGGATTTTTTTCATACAGAAATTGTTTAATATCTGATTTATAAACATTTGTGTTACAAGTAAATTAGGTGTTTGGTGAAATGAAGCCATTAGTTTGTTTTCTAGTTATTCTTTGAAGAAGCAAACGTTTGCAAAAATCTAGGGGCAGTTAATACCAGTCAAGCAGCGAAGCCTTGTGTTAAGCTTAGCTTATTTTTAGTATTTATGCCACTTTCAATGCTGTAGTCTACTTTGAAGTATTCTGCAGGCCCAGTTCAGTTAAAATGTGTTGTAGTTTTTGACATAGTAGGAGAGGTTTAGAACTTCTGTCACAATTGTGTTGGCTGTGTCCCCTGGTGGAGCAATTCAACCTCCCTATTAGTCCTTAGGGACTATTGGGAAAAACTAAATTGTACTGTTGGCACCCGAACAAGTATAGAGCGGATATCTTGTAATGCCAGTGATAATTGTCTAAGAGGAGTTTCCCTTAACTTTGTATTGATTTCATCTACGTAAAGCTAATTGGGTAAAATTGATCCAGGGAATATCTGATTGCCTCTTGGGGAATCAGGAAAGATTTTTTTCCCCTGCTGGAGCCAATTGGATCATGCTTTGCTGGGTTTATTTTGCTTTCCTCTGGATCAACTGTGGGTATGGGATTGTGTATATGGGATTGCATGATTTTGGTTTTCACTTTTACTGGTTGAACTAGATCAGTGTTTCTCAACTCCTGTCCTCAGGACCCACTAACATTCCAGATTTTAAGTATTACCTTGGGGAGATGCGGACTAGACTACTGCAATCACTGAGCAGCAAATTATATCACATGTGATGTATTTCAATTATCTTGAAAACTGGGTCTGTTACTGAGTACTGAGGACAGGAGTTGAGAACCACTGAACTAGATGGACTTGTGTCTTTTTTCAACTTGACTATGTAACTACATAACTATCTAATGTTCCATTGTGTCCTGTTGTGTGTGAGACAATAAGTGAAGGGAAATCCCCCCCCCCCCCGAGAGCACCAAAAAAACCTGCCAAATGTTTTAATTATGCCCTATCCCAGTGGTGGCAAACCTTGGCACCCCAGGTGTTTTGGAACTACATTTCCCATGATGCTCAACTATACTGTAGAGTGCATGAGCATCATGGGAAATGTAGTTCCAAAACATCTAGAGTGCCAAGGTTCGCCATCACTGCCCTATCCAATATAAAAAAAAATTGAATATCGAGACATAAGTTAGAAAAACGTTTTTTTCCAATTGCAAATGTTTGGGTATTCATAGTAGACATGATTTCACCTTATTCACTATTAATTTTTTTATAGTGAACATTTAATCTGACAGGTTGACAGCCTCTTATAATTTAGCAAATAAAGCACATTGTTTTTAATGTTGTTTTTCAGTGGAACTTTCCCCTACTGATGTTTGCATGGAAGGTGGCACCAGCTCTCTGCTGTGGGAATACTGTTGTGATTAAACCGGCTGAACAAACACCACTCACTGCACTTTACATGGGAGCTCTCATCAAAGAGGTAAAGAAAGAATAAGCAGCAGTTACAATATTATACTTTCATAAGTGCTAAAACTAAGAGCTTTCAATTAAATGCATGCAGATAGTTTTGACACACCATTTTCCCCTTCAATTTTATTTTACTAGGCTGGGTTTCCACCAGGAGTTGTGAATATTTTGCCAGGATATGGGCCAACTGCAGGCGCAGCAATAACTTTTCACCCTGGCATAGATAAAATTGCGTTCACTGGCTCTACAGAGGTATGTACATTTTCTGTACGTGAAGGGCAATGTTTCTTCATGTCTCAACTATTTTCTAAATAGATGGTCTTCCATCCTACACTGAAGTGTGAACTTCATTTATTTTTTTAGAAACTAGAGTAAATGATCACATATGAGAACTCTTATATGGGTTTACGAGCTTAGACTGAAGCATTGTAGATTTTGGCTGCATTAGAATTATATATTTATACTGGTTCATTTTCAGTGCCAATCTTAGACCCTTACTTTCAATCATTGATCCAATAATTTTCCATTTATTCATAGTTATCGGAAAACACTATGACATTCTACAGTAATGTTATGGCTCATTTACAAAGGCATCAGATTCAGATGCAAGCGAAATGCAGTATGCTTTCAGGAGCCTCTGAACTATTTTCATTTGGATTTGAGTTGATTTGATTTGCCTTTTGGTTTGTGAAGGTTTTACCTGAAGCTACTTATAAGTTTTACTGTGCTGCATAGAGCTGATTCAAGTTACTTTTTTATTGACATTTACTTTTATATAGGAGAAAAGCACTTTAGATGCAGACAAAGGCCTATTCACAGGAGGCCTTAACCACTTGCTGGAAGATTTGGCTGCTGAATAACTGGGCCATTTTTTGCGATTCGGCACTGCATCGCTTTAACTGGCAATTGCGCGGTCGTGCAACGCTGCACTCAAACAAAATTGACGTCCTTTTTTTCCACAAATAAAGCTTCCTTTTTTTGATCGCCTCTGCGGTTTTGTTTTTTGCACTATAAACGAAAAAACTGGCAATTTAGAGAAAAACACAATATTTAGTATTTTGTCATTTTTATCGGGACTGCGACATTATGGTGGGCACATCGAACACTTTTAACACATTTTTGGGATCATTGGCATTTATACAGCGAACAGTGCTGTAAAAATGTCACTGGCAGGGAAGGGGTTAACACTAGGGGGCGATCAAGGGGTTAACTGTGTTCCCTCAGTGTGTTTCTAACTGTAGGGGGAGGGGTCTGACATTGAGGAAGTGACGGATCGGGGGTTAGTAGCTATTAGGAACTCACGATCTGTCACTCCTCACAGAACAGAGATTTGTGTTTTTACATCCCTGTTCTGCATCTCGTGCCCACAAACACACATGGCTGGCGGTCATCATGACCGTCGGCCACAAGCATCAGCCCCCCCGCATTGCAGCCTGCTATCCTGCTCCTGTGAGCCGACGTATAGCTATTACAGTCTGTGGGATCGCAACGACCTGCCGCAGTAAAATGATGGCGACTGGTCGGCAAGCGGTTAAAGTGCGATTGCTATGCAGCGAAAGATTGCTATGTTGTAGGGAACATCAAGAAATACATTCAAATTATATACCTTTAGTCTGGAATTCCTTCTTAAAAAAATAGATGTGCACTTCCTGGCATTTGAAGGGGCATAGGCGCTCCTGTGCCTACAGCCGCATAGTTTTTTTCTGCAGTCCGAGGTCAAGCACACTGTGCTTAGTTTGATTCATAGTCTCACAAGATTTGGAGGGATTTGATTATGTAATTTGGATGGATTTGATGGTGTACTGTGCTGTTCACTCTTTCCTTTGCTGGGAGCTTTCAAATGAGAAGGCAAAGCCTTTCCTCTACCAAGATGGCCTCCTCCACACAGAAACTTGGGTGATGAATTACTAATGGCAAATAGACAAAAAAGGAAGTTGTAGTTTTCAAGGAAATTTTGCCCAGAGCTTTGTGAATGTGGTAAAATGTCACTTTGAAAAGAATACCTAATTATATGCAAGGAAAATTAAATAAAAAATTGTTGTTTGAAACCGATTGGATGATGGAAGTCAGCAGAGCTTTAGCTCATAGCTGATAAATAGGCTCAACCATAGCTGATAAATAACTACACTGATGCATGATGGCAGATATAGTAAATTACTGGTAGTTTGCATAATGACCACATCAGCAAAAAACCCTATTTATATGTGGCGGAATAAAACTCAATTCTGTTAATGACAGTTGGGGAAAAAGTAATTATCATCATTTACTATTGGGTGAAAAATTGTGTATGTAAACATAGCAATTAAGCATTTCATGTCATAAAGCCAAGCCAAAATACTTAATTTTTTTGAAGCCACAAAGTACAATGTTTTCAACATTTCATGATTCTTTCTGACCAATGTCCAAAAAAGTATTTCGTTTTGGTAAAGTGTTTAATTGTTAGGCAATTATTGGTGTCAAGACTACAGACCACAGTTCTTCCATAACAGAATATTTGGTTTCAGCTGAAACTAGTTAACAGGGTTTAAAGATCAAAAGCTGTCATAGTTTTTTAAAGGGAAGCTTCTTAGCTAGTAATACAACGGGCTTTGTAATAGGAAGTGGCAAGCAACACTAATATGAGAGAAGGGGTCTCTTAAGATGCTAAGCAAGAACAGATGAAAGTTTTAAATGCAAGGCTAACGTAAACTGTTCCATATTTTAGATTTCCTGTGACAGCGGTCAACATTATCACATCTTAAATACACTCACTGTAATAACAATTTGTAAACGCAGGACTTTACTTTCAATTGATGAAAAAAAAATGACTCGAGGAAAAGAAAACTGTCCCCCTTCTTTCTTATAACAGTTTTATTTTCTGCCCGAGTAACTGTCACATTAAAGCAATAACTTGTAAATTCCATAGCTGGCAAAGTCTTCATGTTCCCCGGTCTTTAGAGCTGCAATTGCTCTAGCTTGACAAACCAACAAAAAAATGTAGACCAAAAGGCACTTGAATTTAGCTTTAGCTACCTGAAGCTTAAGGTACACCTGTGCCCAGACTATGGACATTAATCTACATAATATTAACCACTTAAGGACCAGCCTCGTTTTGAGAGTTTGGTATTTAGAACAGTTTTTTTTACTTGAAAATTACTTAGATCCCCCAAACATTATATATATTTTTGTCTAACACCCTAGAGAATAAAATGGCGGTCATTGCTATAATTTTTTTCACACTGTATTTGCGCAGCGGTCTTACAAGTGCACTTTTTTTGTAAAAAATGCACTTTTTTGAATAAAAAAATAAGACAGCAGTAAAATTAGCCCATTTTTTTATATTGCAAAAGATAATGTTACACTGAGTAAATTGATATCCAACATGTCACGCTTTAAAATTGCGCCCGCTCATGGAATGGCGACAAACTTTTACCCTTAAACTTTTACCGTTCGCTTCTGCGCGAGAGCTTGGTGGGACAGGGCACGTTTAAAACATTTTTTTATTATTATTATTTATTTTAGCTTTTATTTTTCATTTTTACACTGTTTAAAAAAAAAATTGTCACTTTTATTCCTATTACAGGTAATATAAATATCCCTTGTAATAGAAAAAAGCATGACAGGACATCTTAAATATGAGATCTGGCGTCAAAAATTCCCAGATATCATATTTAGACTAAAATTCAATTAAAAAAAATAGTAATTTAAAAAAATCATGTAAAAAAATTTACCCTTTAAGAGCTATGGGCGAAAGTGACGTTTTTGACATCGCTTCCACCCAGCAATTGTATGGAGACAGCTGCTGACAGCTTCGGTAAGCGTCGGAGGGAACCGAATCACGGCAGGAGTCTCTGCGAATCCACCGCAGAGACTACTTGTATCTTGTAGCAGACCACCCACTGAAGAAGGGGATACCGTGGTTATGGCAGCTAGCTGGTGCCATAACAACAATATCCTCCTTCAAACAACCATCGTAAAACTGCGGTGGACAGTCCCTAAGTGGTTAACAAGAAGTAAAAAAAAAAGAAAAGCTTTACAAGCCACCAATTTCTACTCTAGCTACTTTTAATGTAAAGTTATTCTCATGTCACGTACACACGACCGGACTTTGAATGAATGAATGAATGAAATACTTGTATAGCGCACAATGCGAACTGAATCGCCTCTAGGCGGCAGACTAGGTCAGAAGGGATTAGTCCATCGGACAATACGATCGTGTGTGAGCTAGTCCGATAGTTCTTCAAAAAAAAAATCAGATGGAACTAAAAATAGAACATGTTTCAAATCTATCCGACGGACTCAATTCCGACAGACTAAAATTGGGAAAACCATTTTTCTGTGTGCTGGTCCGATGGACCAAATACGATGCAAGGGAAGCTATTGGCTACCGGCTATTGAACTTCCTTGTTTAGTTCCGTTTACGTCATCACGTTCAAAACTAACAGACTTTCGAAACGGACTTAGTCCGTTCGTGTATGGCCAAGTCCATTCATTCGGAAAGTCCATTGGACCTCAGCCGAAAGTCCGTCGGGAAGACCGTCGGACCTAGTCTGCTGCAAAGTCCGGACGTGTGTACGCGGCATTACTCAAAGAACACAACAGAGATTTTAGAATCAGATTTCAGTCATTTTATAAGGGTCCCCTCTAGGGAAGGGCGAATGGTTCTCGGGCCAAACTTTGGTTGTTCGGATGTTCTCCGAACACCGAACAATATGCGATGTTCGGGGAAAATTCGTAAGCCCCCGGAACACTGTTAACCACTTTCAGACCAAACCATTTTGCTGGCTTAAGACCAGACCACTTTTTGCGATTTAGCTTTAACTGACAATTGCACGGTCGTGCGACGTGGCTCCCAAACAAAATTGACGTCCTTTTTTTCCCACAGATAGAGCTTTCTTTTGGCGGTTTTTATTTTTGCGCTATAAACAAAAAAAGAGCGACAATTTTTAAAAAAACGCATTATTTTTTGCTATAATAAATATCCCCCAAAAATATATAAAAAAAATGTTTTTTCCTCAGTTTAGGCCGATACATATTCTTCTACATATTTTTGGTAAAAAAAATCACAATAAACGATTATTGACTGGTTTGCACAAAATTGATAGCGTTTACAAACTAGGGGATAGTTTTATGGCATTTTTCATTCCACCGACGTACATCGTCGTGCGCTGGTCGGGAAGTGCTTAAAGTCTATGGGACACTAACATGAAAAATCAAAAGTGCTAATTTTAAAGGTTTATATGCAAAAAAAAAGTGTTTGGGGACCTGGGTCCTGCCCCAGAGAACATGTATCAATGCAAACATTTTTTTTAAAAATTGCCTTTTTTCCCGGGAGCAGTGATTTTTTTAATGCTTAAAGTGAAACGAAAAAAATGAAACATTTCTTTAAATATTGTGCCTGGGGAGTGTCTATAGTATGCCTGTAAAGTGCTGCATTTTTCCCGTGTTTAAAACAGTACCACAGCAAAATGACATTTCTAAAGGTAAAATTGTCATTTAAAACTGATAGCGGCTGTAATGAATTGTCAGGTCTTGGCAATATAGATAGAGAGCATGGGTCCCCCCCAGTCCATTACCAGGCCCTTTGGGTCTGGTATGAATATTAAGGGGAACCCCAAACCAAAATTAAAAAAATAAATTGTGTGGGGGTCCCCATAAAATCCATACCAGGTCCTTTAGGTCTGATATGGAAATTAAGAGGAACCCTTTGCCACATTTTTTTTTTAAATGATGTAGGGGTCCCCCCAAAATCCATACCAGACCCTTCAGGTTTGGTATGAATTTTAAGTGGAACCCTGCGCCAAAATATAAAGAAAAAATGGCATAAGGGTCCCCCAAAATCCATACCAGACCCTTATCTGAGCACGCAACCTGGCAGGCCGCAGGGAAAGAGGGGAGATGAGAGCACTCACCCCCCTCCTGAACCGTACCAGGCCACATGCCCTCAACATGGGGAGGGTGCTTTTGGGTAGCCCCCCAAAGCATCTTGTCCCCATGTTGATGGGGACAAGGGCCTCATCCCCACAACCCTTGCCCAGTGGTTGTGTGGCGTGGGGCTTAGCAGAATCTGGAAGCCCACATGTGAATTGGTAACGGGGTACATTGTACCCCTACCATTTCACAAAAAGTTTCAAAAATGGTAAAAAAGACAAGAGACAACTTGGGACAAGTCCTTTATTAAAAAATAAAAAAGTTCCACGATGTAAATCCATGCCGCCCGATGGACCAAAAAAGAAAAAAAGCTGCAACCATTGGAGGCTCCTGCCTACTGATGCTTCTTCTGGGTGACAGTTCTTATATAGCTGAGGGCGGGGCTACTCGGTGATGTAAACTGTTGACCCCATCCCCCTCTGACACCACATGGAAAAAAACGGGGACCCCTACGCCATTTTTTTAAAGTTTGGTTCAGGGTTCCCCTTAATTTCCATATCAGACCTGAAGGGCCTGGTATGGATTTTAGGGGGACCCCCACACAGTTTTTTTTTTACATTTTGGTTTGAGGTTCCCCTTAATATTCATACCAGACCCAAAGGGCCTGGTAACGGACTGGTGGGGGGAACCCATGCCCTTTTTTTCAATGAGTTTTAGCTATATTGCCAAGACCCGACAATTCATTACAGCTGCAATCAGTTTGAAATGAGAATTTGTCCTTAAGAAATGTAATTTTGCTGTGGTACTGTTCTAAACGGTTTATTGTTTCTACTTTATCACTGCGCCTGATAAAATGGCCATTTAAAAAAAAAAAAATTGCATTGGTACATGTCCCCTAGGGCAGGACCCAGGTCCCCAAACATTTTTTATGACAATAACTTGCATATAAACCTTTAAAATTAGCACTTTTGATTTTTCATGTTCGTGTCCCATAGACTTTAATAGTGTTTGTGTGTTCTTCTGAATTTTTTGCCTGTTTGGTATGTTTTGTTGCAAACTGAACCGGGGGGGCATCCCTAGTCCCTTCACACCAGCCATGCCCATTCTGATCAGCAGGGAGCTGAATGGTATAGATGTCACATAAATTTTTGCCTTCCAAGAGTTGATTGAACCCATATAAGTTCTATGGGCAGGTGTATGTAAATGGACTTGCATCCATTTACATCTAACTACCTAAGATCCCTCAGCTCCATCACGTTTATATTTAAAAAAAATTGTGGTGGTGGTGGGAGGGGTATGATATGCCCCTCCCCCCAAACAGTATATTGCTTTAAACCTGTAGGTAACAGGAGAGAACCATAATCTAAGTTGAGGAGTGGGTTTGATAATAAAGTTGTCTCCACCCAGGACAGGGCCTCTGTGAACAGTGAGGCTTCCCTTCCTATTATGAAATTAATCAGTGATCTAACCAAAGTAATTAGAAGAAGAGGAACTACTACAACCCATATATAACAATATTCATAAGCATATAGATGCACACCAGTATGGAAATAATACTAGCTTTATATAAGAAAAGATTAATAATAGTACATACAAATAAAGAATGCATGTATCAGGCCCAACTAGAGTTCTGATGGAATTGTGCACATATACCCAGGTATATATAGCTATTAAAACGATACCCCCTAATGAATGTTGCAGCAAATTTCAGTTGTCGGAGCCCCTGAGGACGATCACAATGTGGTGTCTGTCTTGGTGTCAGAAACCTGAAGTCAAGATCAGCAGTGATGAGGAGATCCTCCAACTACTGTCCAACCAGCCTGGAATGCACATTCTTACTAGTAGAAACTGTGGTGTGGTACTGGAACTCAAAGTCACCCTATCTACTCTGTAACAGGAGCTGTATATAAACTTTATTGCAACAATCAAGTTCACCTACTAATATACTGCACATACAGTAGCACCAACCTAGCTGTCTTGTACTGTGCATGTGAGATAATAACAATAGGGCAAATATACACCTCTCACAACAATTAAGATACGCACTCAAGAAGTTGTGGGCAGCTGCAGTTAAACTATTTAAATATAGGAATACATGCTTAATAGTCTCTGTTTCTGGTCTCAGTAAAATACAGCAGCAGCTCCTGTGTGCAAAAAGTCACATGGCTAAGTTCTGTCTCTACTTAGTCCAAAATTCCATTTATAAAACATTACAGTCCTCCAAGTGGGGTTTCTGAAACAACTAGCAGGAACAGGAAGTGTCTGTCTATAACCAGCTAACTCTGTGGTAATTAACAAGCACTGCCACTTACAAATACAGACAGTAGAGGACAGCAAATCCTGACAATGGAAAGTGATGCAGACCTTTCTGTGTTTCTTTCAGACCTGGACAGACTTGGAGGCATCAGATGTAAACGGATGCATGTCCTTTTACATTTGTCTGCCCATAGACTAACATGGAGCTTCCATTCAGATCTGCCTGAAAAACTGACAGCAGTCTAATCGAGCCGCCATGTGAAAGGGACCTAACAGGTTAGAAACACCTACTGGCTGTGGTGCTTGCAGGCTGCCAAGATCTGTTCTTATAGAGAAATATACTACTTCTGTTATGAATTTCAAAAATGAATTCTTTCACAATGCTTACAGATACAGAGATGAATGAGGGCTTGTTTTTTGTGGCTTTTACTGTGGGGCTGTTCAGAATATGTAAAATACATTAATGTACATGTTCTTTGCACAGGTATACTTTAAGCTCATTTGAAGTCCCCATGCTTTATTTTCAAAGGATTGTAATAGATTAGTAACTTATTATCTATGGTTTTAATATAGCTACAACAGGATAAATGGAGTGAATACAGAAATGCATAGAAATGTTTTAGTTCAATGTAAGCATTTCATGCCTTATACTTGTTGTGTGTAGTTTACTTTTTTAAACTGTTTTATTGGGTAGCTGTATGTATCTATGCTTACTGACAGTGGGGTTGATTTACTAAAACTGGAGAGTGAAATCTGGTGCAGCTTTGCATAGAAACTTCAGTTTATTTTTGTCAAAACTTAATTGAATAAGCTGAAGTCAGAAGATGATTAGCTACCATGTACAGCTGCACCAAATTTTGCACTCTCCAGTTTCAGTAAATCAACCCCAGTGCTCCATTTTGGCTAACAATATGGTGGCCTTGGTATATTCACAAATAGTCTTGACCTGTCTACTAATGGTTTAAGTTACCTTGTGAGTAGAAAGAGTAGAAAGATCTGTTCTAGGACACGTCTTGTCTCTTGCTAGTGGAAATTGTAAGGAGTGTAAAAACTGTAATAATTGTAGTCGTATTGATGGAATAACATGTAGAAAGATTAATGTTTTGCATATGGACTGGTCCAAAGATCCATGAAACTAAAAGGATCTAAGGGCAAGTGCTAGCTCGTTATTGGTAAGATTAATTTATAGAATTTTTTTGGGGGGGGGGGGGTCATTACATGTCAGGTTCACTTTAATAGCTTAGATCAGGGGAAGAGATAAGTAGATGGTACCAATTAAAAAATCCAAATCTTAATTCAAACAGAAGTATGGGAATATATTTGTTTAAATCATACTTACCTATGTGGATGCAACATTGGTCTGATGCTGCATCTGTTCCCCCGCCGGCTCTAACACTGAGAACCGAGCAATCAAATACCACCCATCACTCGGTTATCAGGGCTCCCTGAGCAGAGAGCTAGTGACTGTCAGTCACCAGCTCTCTGCTCTGCTTTGCCCCCATGCTCACTGGAACGCTGGGCTGTGGAGGGGGCAGGAGCAGCTGGCTCAGGCTCTCAGCTGTTTCCTGAGAGCCGGGTGCCGGTCCAGGCATGTGGGTGGATCCTGACCATATAGTCACCGACACTTGCTGGAGACTGGACCAGCTCTTTAATATCATCTGACAGCAGGCTTCAGTCCACTGTCAGCTGAAAACGGGTCACAGGTGTACACAGCGAACTGCACTCCTTTGACCCACAGGAGAAGTAGAGCCAAAGAAGCTATAGCTGTACTTCATCTTTAAGTACAGAATAATTAAAGTAGCCTTCAGGCTAGTATCTGTTGGTTCCTGAAGATAGTATGTGCATACCTTTTTTTTTTAAGATTTTTTTTTTCTAGTAGAAGGCTGCATTTTAATCTTATAGTGTAACACGAGGAGACTGCTCTTTGTATTTGGCAAACATCACAACTAATGAGTACAAATTCAGATTTTCTCCTAAAATGGCTATATTGACAGGAGCCATTTTCAATATATAATATTATAATTTGCTTTCGCAGCACAAAACAAAGGAAGTAATTGCTGATTTAGATACAAACGTTTATGCAGACACTGTTAAACCTATTTTTACGTTCTGTTATGATTGGCCATGTGTTTTCTTTATACAAACTATGATCTCATCATTACTCAACTAGATACAAGTGAAGCCATCAAAGTGCACTACAGGAGAATTGCAATAGTTTAATGCCAAACAAATGTTTGTAGCAAACAGCTGTATTACCACTGATTCTAATTTACTCAGCAGGATTTCCCTTTCATTTCTTAAGTGAGATTAATGTCATGTATAGTATATACAGAGCTTCTGACCTCTGGCTAAATAATGAGTTCTTAACTCTGTTGTGCAATGTTTTGGGTAACTAATGAGCCAGAAGCAGGATACATTAAAAAATAGGCTTAACCTCCACTAGAAGCATGCAGTGTACTTACTGGCCCTACAGTTGTAGTATTAAAGTAAAGGTGTTGTTATACCATCTGTTACTAAGTATAGCTCTTGCAAAAATAAAAAATAATTAAAAAAAACTCCCATAGTTGATCAGCACACATGTGTACCATTGTGATAAATGCAGTGCTGCCATTACTACCCTGCTATCTGATGATTGGTACCTGTAAGGCTAAAAAAAAAAACATAGTTAATAGTTTAAATCAGATTTTGTTATACTTTGTCTGCTGTTAGTTTATGAAATTTAGAAATATTACGGCTAAATGTGCCTCTCTAGCATCTTGCTGTATACAAGGTAATTAGCATCCTACATGCTTGAAACTAATTTACAGTTCTAATTTTATAATTGTCATAAACCCACAGTCCTAACCAACAATCAGGTAGCCAACCCCATCCAATCTGTCCAAACCGGGTATCTGTTGGTCATCTAGATTATGAGGGAATTATAGGCATGCTCATGACCATCAGAGCCGACAATGTATGTTGAAAGTATTTTAAGATAGCATTTAGCAATCGCCATTATCCATTCCATTTGGTATCCATTGCACAATGGGGTAGATTTACCAAAGGGAAATAGACTGTGCACTTTGCAAGTGCAGTTACCCTCATTTTACCAAGAGTTTAGTGAATGTGGTGAAGTTCTGCTGATTTCCATCATCCAATCACGTGAGAGCAAAAATGCTGTTTTTTTTTTATTTTCTTGCACCTGTTTGGGTATTCCCTACAAAGTGAAGCTTCGCCACATTCACTAAGCTCTGGGGAAAATTAGTGCAACTGCATTAGCAAAGTGCACAGTATATTTGTCTTTAGTAAATCAACCCCATTATGATTTTCATATTAATATTGCATTTAAAGAAAAAGCTGTACATAAGTGGGGATATTGGCCTACTATGTTCACTTCTCAGTAATAAACACTTTACTGTCTATTGCGTGGGTGATTTTCCTAAGTTGCACTGAGCTCTGTTTTCTCTAAATGTAATACACTTCCATTAGTTGATTTCATGGTCCTAGAAATGACTTCTGTTAATAAAGTTCATATATTTGTACAAGCAGGGAGTATATGAAATAGATTTATGAGAAAGGAAGAAAATAAAATACAGGATAATATAACCCTTTACTAAGCAATTTCATATTACGGTCCTAAAGAAAACCATGGTAAAAGAATCCAATTTCAGGTCAGAAATGGAACCATACCTGGTACAATTATTTACTAATCCTCATAGCTAGGACTGGAAATAAGGCTTTCACATGTCCTGTTTGATTTCTTTCTTTAGTGTGCGTTTACTTCTAAAAAATATAGTTAAATGGAAGACATAAACCAGTAACTTGTAAAATCGACCCTACCACCATATACTGCAGACTGAAAACAGAACAATAACATATTTATGGTTAAATGGATAGAGGCTTTCAGGATATATAAAATTAAAGTAGAAAATTAAAATGATTTTTATAGTGTTATAAAGAAAATAATCACTGAAATAATGTGCCATTACTTTGAAAATCGTTCAGCAAACTTTTGTCCCTTTAAGCCCAGGTTCACACTGAGCTGTGGGAATGAAGCACGATTTCACTCCTGCATGTCAGTCCCGATTTCGGCCACGATTTCAGAGACATCTGTGCAGGTTTCTGCACAGATGTCAATGTAAATCGCAGCCTGAAATTGTAAAAAGTAGTACAGAAACTACTCTTTCAAATCGGCGCAGCGCCGCAGATGCGTTGTCGCACCGATTAGGATGGTGCCATTGGCGGCAATCGCCACGGATTTGACATGCGATTTGAGATGTTAAATCACATGAAAAAAAGGCTCCATTGTGAACCAGGGCTTGTTTTTGTTTTAGCTCAGTTTTTCTCAACCTTTTAATAATCAGGGCACCCTTAAAAAGTATTTTTTAATTTCGAGGCACCCCAGCCTAAGACTTGGTTCACATGCAGGGGCATCATTAATTCATACTGGTACTCCCACGCATTCCCAAAAGTGGTTTGTTGTTGGTGCGGTGTGATTGTAAAAAAAGGGGCAGAGACTTCTTTCCCTGCATCTCTATGGGTACAACTGCCCATTAAAAATAATGGTTTGCCTAACACGTAGTATGCAGCTCCACAGATGTGTACCAAAAGATCGTTCACATGTGAGGTTTGGGGGGGGGGGGGGGGGGTAAAACCACATGTTGGGCACTGTACTGTAGGGGGAGGTGGAGAGCACAGCACAAACTCTGGAAGACACCACCCCTTTGATTGTTTTCACTTCGCTAAATTAACTTGTTCCTGCTGTGCCAATGTACAGTTTCTGCAGAGGAGTGGGAGCTCTGTGTGATTTACATTCCTTTCTCTACCAGGATGCTGCAGCACTCTATTAAAACCTTATAACCTCAGGCAGCACCCCAGGGTGCTGCGGCACTTCAGTTGAGAAAGGTAGTTTTAGATGACAGTTATAGGGCCCTTAACACAAGAAAGGTCTACAAGAAACATCAAATAGGCATAGGCCAAAGGGCAGAAACTACAATTATGTCCCCTATTCCACAGTATTAAAGTGGGTTATTATGCTAAAAGCCTGTGTTACTTCCCCATCCCCCTTTCTCATACAGCACTTTATATATACTGCTGGTGTAGGTCTTTAACTTATCTGAATATCCTATCTTCTAAGCAATTTAACTCTTTTATTTATTTACTTGAACGCTAATAAGAATAAAGCCGCGTACACACGGGCGGACTGTCTGGCCAACTAAGTCCGTCAGACAATCCGACGGACAGTCCGTCCTACTTTCGAATGAACGGACTTGACCACACACGATGAACAGACAGTCCGTCGAAAGCTTGCGCGATGACGTGTACAGCACGTACGACGGGACTAGAAATAGGACGTCCAATACACAGCAATGCAACCTTTCGCCGTGTAAATCCTTTCTGAGCATGCGCCATACTTAGTCCGTCGAACTAGCCTACTCACGAGCGGACTGTCCGCTGAAACCAAAGTTGGACGGACAAATAAAATTCCGAAATACTTAGTCCGCCAGACTGCACGCTGAAAAAGTCCGCTGAAGCCCACACACGAGCGGACTGTCCGCTGAAATGTGTTTCGGCGGACTAAGTTGGAGAGACAGTCCGCCCGTGTGTACGCGGCTTAAGAATAATTATTATTATACAGGATTTATATAGCGGCAACAGTTTGCACAGTGCTTAACAAAATGAAGACAGACATTACAGTTACATTACAATTTGATACAAGAGGAATCAGAGGGCCCTGCTCACTAGAGCTTACAATCTAGGAGGGAGGGTCAATTGATACAAAAGGTAATAGCTGTGGGGGATGAGCTGATGGAGAAAGTAAAACAGTGTATTAGTTAGAAGCATAAGATTCTTTAAAGAGAAGGTTTTTCAGGGATCGTCTAAAGAAGGATAGATTAGGAGACAGTCAGACATTGGATTGATTGGGGTAGGGAGTTACAAAGGATGGGAAAAGCTCTAGAGAAATCCTGTAGGTGAGCATGAGAAGAACTGGCAAGGGAGCTAGAGAGCAGGAGGTCTTGAGAGGACCGAAGAGAGTGGCTTGGTTGGTATTTTGGGGCTAGGTTAGTGATGTAGCTGGGGGCGGAGTTATGGAAGGCTTTGTAAATTATTGTTAGTACTTTGAATTTTATTCATTGGGTGAGGCAAAGCCAGTGCAGTGGTTGGCGGAGAGGGGTGGAGGACACTGAATGGTTGGTAAGGTGGATGAGTCTTGTAGAAGCATTCCTTATGGACTGAAGGGGGGATAGTGTATGGAAGGTAGTCTAATGAGGAGTGAGTTGCAGTGGTCGAGGTGAGAGATAACCAGGAAGTGAATTAGGAGCTTGGTGATGTCATTGGTTAAAATAGGGCATATTCTAGAGATGCTGCGGAGGCATGATTTGGACATGGATTGGATGTGGGCCTGAAAGGATAGTTCAGAGTCTAGGGTTAACCCTAGCATCCTTGCATGTGGGGATGGACTGATAGTTGTGCCATTGATCTTGACAGAGAAGTCAGGGGAAGGGGCACGTGGGGGAGGAAATATTATGAGCTCAGTTTTAGATGGATTCAGTTTGAGGAAGTGGTGTGACATCCAGGCTGATATGTCTGTTAGTAAATCAGTGATGTGTGAGGCGATTAATGGGGTGAGCAGAGTTGTAGAGAGATAGATTTGGGTGTCATCTGCATATAAATGGTAGTGGAAGCCATGGGAGGCTATCAGCTGACGAAGGGAGGATGTGTAGAACGAGAATAGTAGAGGTTCAAGGACAGAACTTTAGGGGACCCTAACAGTAAGAGGTGTTGGAGAGGAGGAAGTAGAGTTGTAAGTGACACTGAAGGTGCGGTGAAATAGGTAAGATTTGAACCAACGGAGAGCACAGCCATGGATACCAAGCAAATTCAGTTTTTTGAGGGGGTGATCAACTGTATCAAAGGCAGTGGAGAGGTCCAAGAGTAAGAGTACGGAATAATGATCATTGTTTTTAGCTGTTAGCAAGTCCTTTGTGAGTTTTAGTAGAGTAGTTTCTGCACATTCTGTTAAATTCTGCACATTTTACTAGTACTGCTCTGTCAGTATTAACCCACTGTTTTAATACTAGGTTGGAAAACAGATTCAAGAGACAGCAGGAAGAAGCAATCTGAAAAGAGTGACTCTTGAACTAGGAGGAAAAAGCCCTAACATTATTTTTGCAGACGCAGATCGTAAGTATATATTGAAGTCTTTTTGGTTTGGTAGAGA
Organism: Lithobates pipiens; assembly: GCF_037356315.1. Lineage (NCBI taxonomy): Eukaryota > Metazoa > Chordata > Amphibia > Anura > Ranidae > Lithobates > Lithobates pipiens. The sequence goes on along the minus strand of NW_027507903.1, from coordinate 85,138,440 downwards.
CTGGACTAATTTTTGGTGGGTTTAAACGTCTGGGAGAGAAAATATTTAGTAATATAATTGTATTAATTTTCTGGACCTGACACAAGGAGTACTATAAGGTGTATAGCCTTTGTTCCTCCTGCATGCTTATCATTCCTTAAACATATTTCTAAAGTTATATTGCCTATTTTTTACTTTAATAATGCATGGGGATCATTCTGTAAACATATTTAAAGCACGTTTTTTACACTTAGATAAGACTAATGTAGTATCCAGTCATGTCTGGTACTTACGATCAATGGTCAGAGATGCTTAGGTCACACATTGTCTCTATTGTTATGTTGGTAGAATATCAACTTAACCTCTTAAAGCTGAAATCAATGCTTATAGATAAATAATCAGTGAATATGGTTCCAGGTTTTCTTTCAAAATGTTAATTGTATTTTATAACTAGTGTATGAAAATGAATTTGTCTTAATATCAGTCACCTGTAATCCTGTTGCCTGAGACAGGGAGGGCATGCAAAAGGTTTGGCTGCATGCACTTGTGCTGACCAGAGGGATGATCTTATCACTCTGCTTCTGCTCCTTCATATTCTGCTTGTGGGCTGGTGGGTCTCTTTTTATTTCACAATGCATGTCTTAATACATATTTATGATCCCGCTGGTATTTATATATCTCTTGCAGTGGACTATGCTGTGGAACAAGCACACCAAGGTGTCTTCTTCAACCAAGGACAGTGTTGTACTGCAGGCTCTAGAACATTTGTTGAGGACTCAATCTATGATGAATTTGTTCGGAAAAGTGTTGAACGTGCAAAGAGGAGAGTAGTTGGGAGTCCTTTTGATCCAACAACAGAACAAGGCCCACAGGTATTAGGAAAGGAACATCACAGCAGTTTACCACATCTGTTAATATAACACTGATTGTTTCTTCAAATGGCATGCATTGATTATGGACTGACAGCTAAATTAACTTATTGAACCAAAGGATATAATCATGGGGGGTTCCTAAGAAGTGTTCATTGAATAGTTACAGTGGAGTGCTGTATACTTTGATATCAGTCGTTAATAAAGATATGGCTTTATCAACTATCTGTGCCATTTAAAATCCAATATAAACTGAGCTGATTCACACAGTGGATAGTGGTAAATATAACCAGATCCACAAGGCATGTCCGCTCCCTAAAGACACAAACCTAGTAAACCAATTTTTAATGACTTCTTTAGCTTTTTTAATTGTTTCAATATTTGCCAGTTGGTTTGGATAACAGCCTAGTGTGCACAAGCAGGTCTTCTGCTAAGGTGATACCAGCCTATATGCCCTTCAGCACTGGGTGAGCAAATATGCCTTCTTCCCCCAAAACAATAGTTTTCAGTCCCCTTTGTAAAAGGTCTAGAAAAAATATAAGAATTTGGGCTTGTTTATGTGCCACTTTTTTGCATGAATTCCAATACCACATCATCAGAACAGGGAATAGCAATTTACTTACCCCAGCAGGGTTAGAAAAGTTACTGGAAAAATACTACCCTTACATTCACACACAATCTTTTGAGGTGCAGATGAGACCTCTGCCTTTTTAGGTTGGCATTTTTAGGGAGTTTGACCCTCTTGAAATATCAATGCAATGCTGAAGGGCTATTATTATTATAGCAGACTGTAGACTCATGGCCCTCTTGTAATGACAAGTCAGGTATACCTGGCTTCCATCTATCAAGTAAACTTTTTAAAGTGAATTAGTAAAACCGTATGCAACATTTGTAATTTTTTAATCTCTCCAGCCTTATACTTATGAATCATTACATTTATTGCTTTTCTTTCTTTCTGAAGACTGATAAGAAGCAGTACAATAAAATTTTGGAACTGATTCAGAGTGGCATTGCCGAAGGTGCCAAACTGGAATGTGGTGGCAAACCATTGGGAAGGAAAGGACTCTTCATAGAGCCAACTGTCTTTTCCAACGTGACAGATGACATGAGAGTTGCTAAAGAGGAGGTAAAGTGTGCCACAAGGACAAGTCACAAGAATAAAAAAACGAGGCTCACTTGGTTCCCACAAAATCTAGTACATGTTTCCACATGTTTCACAATCCAAAATTTTGCTAGTTCACCTTTATAAGCCTAGTATGTTCATCCATACTTTCTGTAGTAGGAACATAAACTGTAGTACACTAGACTATAAGTGACCACAGACTGAAATGAAATATATCAAAAATACTGTTACAAATTGTATATAGAGTACCAAGTACACTTCCACCCCCCCCCCCCCCCTTCCGTCCACATTCCAATAAACCCTACCATCCAACACAAAACACAAAACCCCAGAAAAATGAAAGATTAAAAAACACCACTTACCCTACCACCAAAGAGTGCCTACCTGGCATAGAAATACCATATTTTCCGGCGTATAAGATGACTTTTTATACTTAAAAACATCCCCTAAAAATTGGGGGTCATCTTATACGCCGGTATAAAACATGCACCTTTAGTCCATTTGGGTCAAGCTGGCCCAAAACAAATGTTTCTAATCTGTTAGCCTGCTGGATGTGCGGTAATACTGTACAGGCATACCCCACTTTTAAGTACACAATAGGGTTTATTTACTAAAGCTGGAAAGTGCCAAATGAGGCCCACTTCTGCATAGAAACCAATGAGCTTCCAGGTTTTATTACCAAAGCTTAATGGAACAAGCTGGGGTTAGAAGCTCATTGGTTTCTATGCAGAAGTGAGCCTCATTTTACACTTTCCGGCTTTAGTAAATAAACCCCATTGTGTACTTAAAAGTGGGGTATGCCTGTATGTAGCTTCGACTACATACAGTATACTGAGCTGAGCCAATCACTGCGAGCAGGCATGAGCTGATGATGTTACAACCTCTGCCAATCCGAGCAGGCTTTGTATTCATTAATAGTATACATCGTTAGCCATGATTGGCTCAGATATATATATATATATAAAAACATACGTTATTACCGCACAGGTAATAAGCCAGATTAGTGGAATTAGTGGGTGTAAAAATTGCTCTTAGACAAGACCCCATCATGGCTCCAGCTCCAGCAAGAAGAAGGAAATATGAAGCCTCGGAAGGGGGGTAGTCTTATACAGCGAGTATAGTCCAAAACGTATATATTCACTGGAAAATTAGGTGGTCGTCTTATACGCCCAGTTGCCTTATACACCAGGAAATACTGTAACAAAATGGGGCAAATATTCTTTGTCCGTTTTTTTTTTGTACTATTTCTATGCCAGGGAAATACTGTTTGGTGGTGGGGTACGTGTATTTATTTATTTTTTTTCATTTTTTTTCTGGGCTTTTGTGTTTTGTATTTTTAATTAGTATTCTGAATATTATGCATCTCTTTGGGCTCTCTTTAACCATATGTTCCCAAAAATGCTAGTTGAGTTAGTAGTTTTGTTCATATGAAACATACATTGTAAAAGAAAAGACACTGATTTTAAACAAAAACATATTCCTTTTAGATATTTGGGCCTGTCCAACAAATACTGAGGTTTAAAACAATGGAGGAAGCTATTGAAAGAGCCAACAGTTCCGACTTTGGGCTGGTTGCAGCTGTATTTACCAATGATATCAACAAGGCCCTTACAGTCTCCTCTGCAATGCAGGCTGGAACAGTGTGGTAAGAAAACCTTTAGATTTTATTTTCCAAAGTTTATAATTTTTTTGTTCTTATACTGTTTTGATATTTTTGTTGTGCATAATCATACCAATTAATTTAGTCAATTGTTCAAACAAATATACAGTATATCTAGCTAGGTATAATCTACAGTTTTAAATGAATGCAAACTACTAAATAATATGCAAAACAAGACCTTTCATTTTATGATCTTAACTTTAAGATTCTGCAATGTTATGTAGTAGGGGAGGTTGAAATACCATCAAGTACAACCTATGAATTGGTCTTTTTCAAAATGCAATAAAGGCTGTTTTGGAATTTTCTGCCTTTGGATTTTTTTATACAGATCAAAATGGCCCTTTCTGAGTCCATGAAAACATTTTATTAGCAATGAGTCCTAATTAAATCACATATGACGTCAGGCTTAGGTATTTGCTACAGTGCCATTTATACTGCGTATAGCCCAAGGAACTATTTAAACAACAACTATAATCTGAATTTTATAGTAAAGTACAAATGAAAGTGTTGCACAGATATTTCAGCAGAATCTCAAACTGAAAATAGGAGCTCCTAGTGTCTTAAAACTATAAAGATTTTTCCCCCATCACTAATAAGAAAGAGCAGAATTAATCCATTAAAGGGTATTTAAATGCTAAGGATGAATTTCTGTTATTTAGTCTATTTTGTTCTGTCAAATATACCGTTGAAATCTCTTTGTTACATCTGTTAAATAAGTACCTGTTAATATTGCTATGCACGCTCTGTCTGTACTGCTTTCCTGTTACATTGTTCATTACAGTTACATTGTTCCCAGTTATCGCTGAAGAATACAACTCCCCTACCGTTTATGTAATGCAGAATGGGAGATGGGATGGTTTTTGAGTCCTGCCTTAAGGTGGCATGACTGCTTCTCCATAGATACAGTTCAGTGAATGAATGTTATCACCCTAGAACAGAATGTGTGTTACTGGCAGGATCACCAGGTTTAAAAAAAATAAAAAATAAAGCCAATGCAGCCACCAATTCTAAGACTGGTTAGCTGTGATATATTAAGTCATTGCCCTTGGGTTATCTATGCTTTAAATATGCTTCTGCTATGCATATATTTTTAATTTGTCATCAATTACTGTAGAAGATGTAAGTGCTTAAATATTTTATTTATATTTATTTATATATAAAAAGTATATAAATATCATACAGTAATATAGTGGTGTATTATTTGTGCATAGGGTGTATAGAAAACAGTCATTTAGTAGCATTCCCATCCTTAATAATTTATGGCTACAAACAGCACAAATAAAAAGGTTGATTCACTAAAGCAAAACAGAATATTGATTCTGAATAATCAATAATTCGCTGGAAAATTAAAAAAAAACAGGATTTTGCCTTGCTCATGTTTGGATTAAGACACATTCAATTTATTCACTAAGCTAACTAAACAGTCTTTTAATCTTGAGAAATAAATTGAAGCTAAAGATCCATTGAGTTTTGATAAGTAGAAATAATGTGAAAAAGAAAATGACAAAATTAATTTGAAGTTTGATTTAATTAGCTAATAGTCATGACCATGTCTTTTGATATTTATTATAGATATTTATCCATTGCTATATACAATAAGCTCCAACATAGAGGCTCTAATAGACTATAGCTGGGACTCCACTTTACAGAGGGGCCTTATGAGGCAGTGTGTGGCTTCCACATATATTTTCAAATGTTGTGCACCTAAAAACTGTTTAACACAAATTGTTAGTGTATTTTTTTCTTTTGCTGGCTACAGTGTACTGGAAAAAAATAGTTTACTCCTATTCAAGTTATCCTCCAGGCATGGCAAACATGCACAGCCCTGTATCTGTAAAATGTAACACTTTGCATAATGTTTATGAATTCTCTCAAACATGCTGGCTAAATGTCACCTTAAATTTGGTTGCAATACACAAAGCTTCTCTGATGTTTATAAAAGAATCTCCATGTGTATTATACCACTGGTCAACTGATGTTTATTGTAGTAACTAAATTTCCTGTCCTGCTAATGTGTATTGAGTTGACTAGACATTGTAGCTGTACAAAGATAAATGTTTAGGGGCAGTGTGAAACAACATATCTAGAGTATTTGGAACTATTAGACTCTGACAATGTGAACATGTTATAATTTTCATGTGAATTAAATGTGTATATTTTCTTAATGCAGGATAAATTGTTACAATGCTCTAAATGCTCAAAGCCCATTTGGAGGATACAAAATGTCTGGAAATGGAAGAGAAATGTAAGTGCACCTTAAAAAGTCATCACGTTCAATATATGAATGATGGTACTTTGCCATTTTACGCAAGGAATTGTTTTCGCATGTATTATGGTTGTCAACCTTTATATGTCAAGCTTGACATTACCACTGTAACATATGTAAGTTATTTAGAAAAATAAATAAAATAAAATTTAGAAAAATAAATGTAAAGAGCATCTCTTGCAAAGGCTTCAGTAAAAAAAAAATCCATTCCCTAAATTTGCCACATTTACTCTGGGACAACCAAGCTAGATTTATTCACTGAGTCACTACCCAAGAACTGCATGTGGTAAATGTGTCTGGGAATGGAACCTTCCATCTCAACTTGATCACACAATTTAGCCCAGCCTAAACACAGTCACCTCAAGGGATCTGCTATTAACTTTATTAGCAAGAAAATCCACTTTTTTGCATGTTCTGATTACGGTTTTTTTTATTTATTTATTTTATTAGAGGCATGTCTTTGACTTCAGGGCTACTCTTCTTCGACTTGTCAGCATCCTGTCTGATAATAATAGTTATGGAGGCCACTTAATTGTTCTCACTAGACAAGGGGATGGCAGTTGGGCAGGGTGCAGCCCAGGAGTTTGGGAAGTTATGATATGTTTATAACGTTTACACCCAAATTTGCAATATGAGGTCTCAATATCATACATTGGGGTTGATTTACTAAAACTGGAGAGTACAAAATCTGGTGCAGCTGTGCATGGTAGTCAATCAGCTTCTAACTTCAGCTTGTTCGGTTAAGCTTTGACAAAAAAAAGCTGGAGGCTGATTGTTTTTTATGCAGAGCTGTACCAGATTTTGCACTGTCAAGTCTTAGTAAATCAACCTCATTACATGCCAACTATCCACTGGCAGTCAATTATTAAAAGGCTATATTTCTACTATGAACCAAAATTATAAATCAGGCATTCTCTAGTAATTTAAGTAATTTTAGACAAATAATAACAGAAGGGAACCTACTATCAAAAATTGGGCACAGTAGACCCACAGTCAGTTTTTGTCTTGATATTTACATTAAGACTCAATACCTATCTTCATAGTAGCACAAGCATGCTTTTTCATCATTTGTTTACCATGGTTGTTTGGGTAGCCAAAGCCTTAGATCAGAAATATGTAAACAGTGGGGTTGATTTACTAAAGGAGTAGAACATGTTCATGTTCAAAGTAAATGTTCACTTTCTTTCACCTTTCTTTCACTTATTATTAGGTTAAAGTGGATGTAAACCTGAAAAAAATGTTTTGTGTTGTTTTTTTATGTCATAATGTAGAGTATAAGATTTAATATCATTTGAGTCCAGTCTTGCCACAGAGAGTTAATCCAGCTCTGAGCAATCCTCTTTTATTGTTCAGTGAGATAAATCTTGACAAACATAGAAAAACTTTGTCAAATCCTCCCCCTTGCTGTGAGTGACAGGTGATTTCTATATCTCGTGCACTAGCCTAAGAGACCTGCATTATTTTTTAATTCCCCCCCACTCCTTTCTTCTGCTGCTCTGCCAGAATTGGATGTTCCCCACCTCAGCATGATTTGGCTTACTGAAGTCACGTGGTTACTTTCCTGTCTTTTCACTGGATAGTCTTTCATAGTCTTTCATAGTTGCTAAGGTTGAATAAAGACACCAGTCCATCCAGTTCAACCTGAGTTAGTGTCTACAATTGCCCCTATCCCTGTACATTGCACACTCACATCAGTCCCTACCCTCAAGGAGCCCACAATCCAAGGTCCCCATTGATATACTAGGGCCGACTTTGGACAGAATCCAATTAACCTACCTGCATGTCTTTGGATTGTGGGAGGAAACTGGAGTACCCGGCGGAAACCCACGCAGGCACAGGGAGAACATGCAAACTCCAGGCAGGTATTGTCGTGGTTGGGATTCAAACCAGCGACCCTTCTTACTGCTAGGTGAGAGTGCTAGCCACTAAACCACTGTGGATGTTAGAGATTATAGCAGAAGTTCAGTGTAAGTTCACAGGAGAAAATGCATATTGACAAGGGGAGTGTAGAGGTGGGCGGGGAGTCTACTGACATCACGACTCCACCCACCAAACTCCAGACAACAGACCCACCCACAGAATCTGCAGTTTTTCAGGTCTCATAGCAGACAGAGGGGAGACATTTGACAAGTAAAGATACATGCAGGAGGCATGTATATCATTCTAGATAACCCCTATGACAGTAATTTAGAAAGGATGACATTGGGTTTACATCCACTTTAAGGCTACCAGATTTTCAAAATAATATCTAGGGACTCTCTACTGACCATACCCACTTTTAACCACACCCACGAAATCACCCAATTTGTAGCCATACTGACAAAATCACTCCCCCATTTTTAACATACCCTGAAACAATTGGCCACATATGTTTGGTACACGAGGAAGATATTAAAAATATAAAGGAGAGAAATCGAAAAGAGACTTGATGCAGCAATGGGCACCAGAGTAAATAGTGGGTGTGGTCAAATTGTAGTAATAGGAGGGCTTGACGGTGCATAATTGACAGTGCATGGCTAAAAATAAAAACCTGAATTTACTCTGCTCTGGGTCACAAATGCATAAAACACAAAATGCAGGGGTCATGAGTCAGTAATACAAAAAGTGCAGGAGTCAGAAGTAAGTAATGCACAGTGCAGAGGTCAAGAGTAAAGCTGGCCACACATGGATAGAATTTTTTTTTAAAAAAATTCTTAGGAGAAGTCTTAGAAAAATGCATATGAAAATACTCAGAACATTCTAAGAACATTTGAATGTTGCAAACATGTTGAAACATTTTGTTTGCCTTTAACATTTGATTTGGGAATTAAGGAACTTTACTTAAAAACAACTGCATACCACACACTGTTAGAAATGTGTTAGTTTGAGAAAAGTTTTCCATCCTGCTTCCTCCAAATTTTCTTGGTCAACATTTGTGTGACCGTGTTTATGCAAGACAAGTTTGAGCCAACAACTTTCGAACAAAAATCCACGGTTTCATTGGCAGAAAGTCCAGTTGTGTGTATGTGGCATAAGTAATGCAGAGACTCGTGGGTCAGGAATAAGTAATGCTATAAAATAGTGCATTACATCTTTACACATTATTAATAATAAATGTCCCCATCATAGTAAAAAAAGGAAAGTCAGGCATACAGTTACTCAATAACCATATACTGGTCTTTACTTTTCTAAAGTAAGAAAACAGTAAATCTGTAAATTGACTGGTTGCTATTGACAAACCTACGTTTTTGTCTATGCAGCAAAAATGTTTCCTCTGTTTTTGTGAGCAGGGTAAATAACCAGATCTGTGCTGTATTAATAATATAATCATTTGCAATGGGCAGACCCCATAGCCACTTCAATATGGTACTACTGGACTTTGTAGCCAATTGTGCAAGCGAGACAATACTCAGGAATCAGGCTGATCCACCAGACTACAATTACTGTACATTGTGTTAGTCGTGGCAACTGTACAGTACAGGTCAGACTGTTGGAACATACTGCTGGGCGTTTTACCAAGGATTTCTATTTGCTGGGGACAGACCCCTCAAAACAGGGACTGTCCCTGGCAAACAAGGGACAGATGGTAACCATAGGATAGATAAAAATTCACTTTGAAAGTTAACAGGCTCTACTCCTTTAGAAAATCAGGAATTAGCGTGGCTAAATCCTAAATGCATTATTCAGTCTGGTTTAGTATCTCATAACTGTTTAATAAGTTATATGTCATTTTCAGAGCTACTATGTTTTAGGGTCCATGGGAACCACTTCCTTTAAAGCCATATTGTTTGGCAGGTGTGTTCTTGCTTGGATTAACATATTTTGTTATAACTGCACCATCATAGTGGAAACATTCTGGCATGTACTGATTTTAAGCCATTGTACAGCAATTCAAATGTCTCTGTCTTTAATAAAACTATTTATATTGAGCTACCTTTTTGTTTTGTTTTTACTTAACTTTACTTAACTTTAACTGAATCTTAAGTCTATCATTTCTTATTTTGTTTTTCTCTGTTACAGGGGTGAATATGGATTGCGGGAATACACAGAATCAAAGACAGTGACCATAAAGATCCCACAGAAGAATTCCTAAAAAGTTTATGAAAGCCAGCATACTATGATAAGGATGACCATTGCTCGCTAAAATGAACTAAAATGTTGGTATTCTATAACACTACACTGATGCTAACTGGACTGAAGGTTAAAATGTAGGGACAAGCTCTTTTATAGAATGTCTGACAGCTTCTGTTAAGTTTATTCAGACCACTTCTCAGAAACAGAATGTAATATACAATGACTTCTTTATGCTGTTTCTGTATCTACCAGTTAAAATCTGGGCAATATGTATTAGCCAGCCTTAGGTCTTCAATATACTTATTCTAATATATAAGGGAGCCAAATTACTGCCATCTACAATAGATGAACTTTGTACTGAGGTTGTTAGATTGGTAATGCAAAGAAAAAAAAACATTATTATTTTTTTTGCTTGACTACCTGTAGATAGGTCTTCTAGCTCTTTGACGTGTCTAATATATTTGATATTTTCACTGCTAGCATGTTGGTCATTGGTCATTTTGCAGTCTTCCAGATTTTGCCACTTTTGGCCAAGTTTACTCTTATGTGTATACAAATATAATAACGGCGAGATTCAAAGCCAGATAACTAACTTACCCTATTTATAAAAACCCTGAATTTTCCTGTGATTTAGTCAATGTTTTTTAAACTGGATTTTAATTGTAAGATTCTTATTACAAATTATGGTCTTAAAATGAAAGAGGAGGTGGGAGGGCAGGGGTTTTCTCTAGTAGTTCCTGTTCTTGATTACTCTGAAGGCTCTATGTTCAGCCTTAGCATTCTAAATGATATATTAAAGCTTCCATTACTGGCTTTATTGCTCAATAAAATGGACACTAGATAAATCAAGCAGATGTTTCATTTTTTGGACATTTTAAATGTTTACTTGAAAAATGGCTAATAAAATCTGGAAGAGTTCTGCTTTTAAGAGGATCCATTATAGAGCACTGTAGGAGACCTTAAAACAAAACAAAAAAAAATCATTCAGATTTTAAGTTACTGTACGCCTACACATGGCTTTTTCTTTTGACTTTGTTTTATAAGTTTATAGGTTGGGTTTTTAGCTTTGTATATATTTTTCTTTAAATTGTAATGAGGGCAGGGTTAAGTGTCTTCCTGTTCCTAATCTCTCTGCTACAACTTTCAATATATACTGCATGTGTGTGTATATAAATATATATGTATTTTATTCTATGTCTTTGCTTTACACAACTATATAGTCAGCCCTTCTCTAGTCTTAGGTGCATGCAATGTAGGTGCCAACAAAAATGTTGTTCTCTCTCTTAAAACAAAATCCAGATAAGAGGATTGGTAAAATACAGCTCCACCTCAGCCAGTAATGCTCATAGTATATTGGATGTGAGTAAGAGGTGTTTATGGTGGTCCACAGTTTTTAAATGTACCTGATGTCTACTGAGGTGTAATAGCCATAAAATATGATAAGTCAATTGCATGTTTCCAACTCTAAAATGCTCTTGGGGATATTGGTCACTTTTAATGACATACTCAATGAATGTCAGCTTAAGCCCTAGCAACAAGAAAATATGAATGCACCATGATAGGTTATTTTAGCTGTATGATGGTGATATGGTACACAAATAATTAGTAGTTAGGAATCATAAAAACAATCATATATGGGCTGTACAGGTGACAGACAATTTGTTTTCTTTGTTTTTAACCAAACCTCTTGTTAACTGGAAACTGGTAACTGTTTTATAAATTCACTTACCTACAATGCCAGAGATATTGATATTTATAAAGGGTAGTTTTGCAGATGTTTTAATGTATAGGGCTGGGGAAAAACTAACTTATATGCAAGCCACAATGAGACTTTGACCATTTTATAATAAATAATGAATGCCACCAAATATTGCAAAATCAACCTGCATGTTTTTGCGTGATCATAATTCATGTATGTACAGTTGTTAAAATGTAAAGGATATTAATATTTTCTATTTTTTTTTCATTAAAAGTTCAGTTAACTGATTGGTCTCTGTGTCTGTGGTTTCTTACAATGCTCACTTATTTACCGAATGTGTGTGCAAGTCCGAAGTCAATGTTACTTGAGAAGTTGCTCCCCCCAGCTTTCCAATGCTCACCATGTGGTGAGAAGGCTGCAGGGAGAAACAATTGAAAGTAAATAGGCTGGCGTAGTCTGCCAAAGCCTAAATATTGCATACATTTGTGTCATCATGAAGCAAAGGCAAACACATACATGTATACTGTACCATTCAGGTCAGTACCCCTCAGATCAAGCAGTGAGGAAATCCCAATAGGAGATGATAATGTGTGAGGAACCCCTTTTAACAAGTAAAAGAGAAAGCCCTAAAGCAGTGTTCTCAATTTCAGTAGGCCACCATATGTGAATGTCTTCCAGATGATATTACGGCTTTTTTTATCAGCAACAGTCTAAAAGAATACAAATTATTATTTCCTGTTATTGCATAGGTTATTTCAACTACAAATCTGTTATGAATCCTGGAAAACATGCATTTGACTCCCAACGACTGGAAATGAGAACCACTCTTCTAACCATTCCTGAGCCTGGTTGCTTAGTGAGAGCCAAGGGTCGTACCGACCTGGTACTAGCTCTGATAGAATTCCTAAAGCCATTGGCATTTAAGAAAAAGGCTGGTACATTCTGAGAAATTTCCTTGTGGTTTTTGGGTGTGGTAGAAACGGTCTAGTGACATGAAATGTTCCATTTGTTAGACTTTCAGAATCCTTTCTAAAAAGTTGAGGAAAATCTCAATGACCAAATTGCAGGAGAACTTAGATACACTGTAAATAAGATCAATGGAAAAAAAACTTTGTAGTTACCATGAAAACTTTCCTGTGTTTTGCAGACACTAAATATTTTAGATTGCTGCAAACACATATCTAAAAAAAAAAATAGGCTTTTCATTATTAATTCAAGCTAAGTCAAAATTCTAGGTGGATCTGTAATCTTAAGTATTGTATTTATCAGCGTATAGCACACGCCGGCGAATAACACCCCAATTTAAGAGGGAAGTTTCAGGATTTTTTTTTTTAAATAAACCACTTTGAAGCAAAAAATGGTCAGTGAGCATCAATGCAGCCTGATTAGTGCCCATCTGCAGCTTCAGTGCAGCCTGATCTGTGCCCATCTGCAGCCTGATCTGCGCCCATCTCTCATAGGAAATCACCAAGCCGTCATCTGTTAACTCGGCTCTCAGTTGGCAGTCACATGCACAGTCCCGCCTCTGCCATCAGCATTGGACCAGCTCCTGTGATAGAACACTGGTCAAATGCCGGTGGCGGAGGCGGGACTATGTGTGTGACGTGCGAGCCAAGTTAGAGCCGAGTGAGAGACGATCGGAGAGCTGAGATGACAGCTCGGTGAATTCCGGCGGCACTCATCCCCCTCATTCCCCTCTGAGGTATGCTGTCGGCATATAACACGCACCCGCAATTTGAGGGGAAAAAAGTGCATGTTATACGCCGATAAATACGGTATGTTTCTTTAATCAGTTCCCAACCAGCGCACGCCGATGTACGTCGGCAGAATGGCACGGGCAGGTATATTGGCGTACAGGTACGTCCAATCTTTAATGCCGCCCTGCCATCGCAAGCGTGCCGGCGGCGGCGCGCTCGCGTGCTGGTCGGGACCCCCGTGAGTCTGGTCGTGGGATCCACGGACTCGATCGCCATGGGCATACCCGCGATTGTCTCACGGGGCGGCTGAATGGAGAGATGCTGTTGTAAACAGCATCTCCCCGTTCTGCCTAGCAACGAGTGATGCTGATCTCTGCTCCATGTGATTGGAGCAAAGATCAGTGTTCACTAAATGAAAGCCCAGCCCCCAACAGTTAGTAACACACCCCTAGGAACACTTAACCCCTACACTGCCACCCACTGGTTAATCCCTTCACTGCCAGTGTCATTTACACAGCAATCACTGCATTTATATAGCAGTGATTGCTGTATAAATGACAATGGTCCCAAAAATGTGTAAAACATTTCCAATATGTCCGCCATAATGTAGCAGTCACAATAAAAATCACTGATCACCCCCATTACTAGTAAAAAAAAATATTAATAAAAATGCCATAAAACTATCCCCTATTTTGTAAACGCTATAACTTTTGCTCAAACCAATCAATAATCGCTTATTGCGATTTTTTACCAAAAATATGTAGAAGAATACGCATCAGCCTAAACTGAGGTAAAAAAAATGTTTTATATATTTTTGGGGGATATTTATTATAACAAAAAGTAAAAAATAATGCGTTTTTTTCAAAATTGTCGCTCTATTTTTGTTTATAGCGCAAAAAAATAAAAACTGCAGGGGTGATCAAATACCACCAAAAGAAAGCTCTATTTGTGGGAAAAGAAGGACGTCAATTTTGTTTGGGAGCCACGTCGCATGACCGCGTAATTGTCAATTAAAGCGACGCAGTGCCAAATCACAAAAAGTGGTCTGGTCTTTGGCCAGCAAAATGGTCCAGGGCTGAAGTGGTTAAACAAGAATTATGGTGGTTTTAAAACAGGGCAGTGGCTTTCCCATCCTGACTGGACATCATATGACATCCAGTCAGGATGCACCATTTGGGCTGCAGTGGCGCAATATGTCACTGTCCACGGGACACAGCTGATGACCAATCCGAGTTCCAGAATCACAGCAGCTCACATGACAGTTGTACATAATGGATGGCTTCCTTTCAAGCCATCCATTGTGTACAAATGTGATGCTAGCTGTGATTGGTCAATTCGATCACATGATACAGACAGGGTCAATCACAGCCAATATGAACCATGTGATTAGCTTTGACCAATCACAGCTAATCACAACAAAACAAACTGAATGAATCAGTTTCAGTCAGTAAAATGCTTGCTTGTAACAATGTAATCAATTGCTATGAGCAAACATAATGTGTAACAAAAGAGAAATAAAATCCTGATCACTTCCCCAGAGCAGTACAATGTTACTATGGTAACATTATATTGCTTTAGTCACAGTGTTTTAAAAAAGAATGTAAAAAAAATGAAAAACAAATGTAATAATAATTTTTTTTTTTTCCATACTGTCACCAGTCTGTGTCCCTGATAACCCACATCAGCCAAACCCATTATATCCACTTGACCACTGGGCACTTAAACACCCTTAATAACCAGACCAATTTTCAGCTTTCGGTGCTCTCGCATTTTGAATGACAATTACTCAGTCATGCAACACTGGACCTATATGAAATTTTTGTCCTTTTTTTCACACAAATAGAGCTTTCTTTTGGTGGTATTTAATCACCGCTGGGTTTTTTATTTTTTGTGCTATAAAGGAAAAAATACCGAAAATTCTGTAAAAAAATGAATTTTTCTTTGTTTCTGTTAGAAAATTTAGCAGATTAGTAATTTTTTCTTCATAAATTTTGGCCAAAATTTATACTACTACATATCTTTGGTAAAAATAAGTACAAATTGGTGGATATTATTTGGTCTTTGTGAAAGTTATAGAGTCCACAAGCTATGGTGCCAATATCTGAAAATTGATCACACCTGAAGTACTGACGGCCTATTTCAATTCTTGAGACCCTAACATGCCAGAAAAGTACAAATACCCCCCAAATTACCCCTTTTTGGAAAGAAGACATTCCAAGGTATTTAGTAAGAGGCATGATGAGTTTTTTGAAGTTGTCATTTTTTCCCACAATTCTTTGCAAAATCAAGATTTTTTTTACTTTTTTTTTTTTTTTCACAAAATTGTCATATTATCAGGTTATTTCTCACACACAGCATATGCATACCACAAATTACAACCCAAAACACATTCTGCTATTACTCCCGAGTATGGCGATACCACATGTGTGAGACTTTTACACAGTGTGGCCACATACAGAGGCCCAACATGCAGGGAGCGCCATCAGGTGTTCTGGAGCACCCAGGACAATTCTGACATTTCTCTCCTACATGTAAAAATCATCATTTATTTGCTAGAAAATTACATAGAACGCCAAAACATTATATATGTTTTTTTTAGCAAACACCCTGGAGAATACAATGGTGGTCTTTGCAACTTTTTATCTCGCACGGTATTTGCGCAGTAATTTTTCGAATGCTTTTTTTTGGAAAAAAAAACAGTTTTGGGCTTAAAAAAAAAAAAAAAACAGTAAAGTTAGCCCAATTTTTCCATAATGTGAAAGATGAAGTTACGCTGAGTAAATAGATACCTAATATGTCACTCTTCAAAATTGCACACGCTCGTGGAATGGCGCCAAACATCGCTACTTAAAAATCCCCATAGGCGACAATTTAATTTTTTTTTTACTGGTTATATGTTTTGAGTTACAGAGGAGGTCTAGGGCTAGAATTATTGCTCTCGCTGTAACGTTCGCAGCGATACCTCACATGTGTGGTTTGAACACCGTTTTCATATGTGGGCGGGACTTACGTATGCGTTCGCTTCTGCATGCGAGCACATGGGGACAGGGGCGCTTTAAAAAAAAAACATTTTTTTTATTGTTCATTTTACTTTATTTATTTTAGTTTGACATTTTTTTCCCCAAAAATAATTTTTTTGATCACTTTTATTCCTATTACAAGGAATGTAAACATCCCTTGTAATAGGAATATGGCATGACAGGTCCTCTTTACAGTGAGATGTGGGGTCAATAAGACCCCACATCTCACCTCTAAGCTGGGAAGCCTGAAAAAAAAAAAGATTCTGTCTTTGATCGTATTAGCGATTCGATAGAAGCACCGGAGGGCGGCGGGAGGGGGGGGGGATGTCTATGGCTGGGTATTGCAGGGTATCACCGACTATGGCTGGGTATCTCAGAGTATGGCGTTGCAGAATATTGCATTGCAGGGTATTGGCGGGTGTTGCAGAGCATTGCAGAGTGTTGCAGGGTATTGGCGGGTGTTGCAGAGCATTGCAGAGTGTTGCAGGGTATTGGCGGGTGTTGCAGAGCATTGCAGAGTGTTGCAGGGTATTGGCGGGTGTTGCAGGGTATTGCAGAGTGTTGCAGGGTATTGCAGAGTGTTGCAGGGTATTGCAAAGCGTTGCAGAGTGTTGCAGAGTATTGCAGGGTGTTGCAGAGTGTTGCAGGGCATTGCAGAGTGTTGCAGGGCATTGCGGAGTGCTGCAGGGCGTTGCGGAGTGTTGCAGGGCGTTGCGGAGTGTTGCAGGGCGTTGCGGAGTGTTGCAGGGCGTTGCAGGGTATTGCAGAGTGTTGCAGGGTATTGCAAGGTGTTGCAGGGTATTGCAAGGTGTTGCAGGGTGTTGCAAGGTGTTGCAGAGTGTTGCAGGGTATTGCAGAGTGTTGCAGGGTATTGCGGAGTGTTGCAAGGTGTTGCGGAGTGTTGCAAGGTGTTGCGGAGTGTTGCAGGGTATTGCGGAGGGTTGCAAGGTGTTGCGGAGTGTTGCAGGGTATTGCGGAGTGTTGCAAGGTGTTGCGGAGTGTTGCAGGGTATTGCAGAGTGTTGCAGGGTATTGCGGAGTGTTGCGGAGTGTTGCAAGGTGTTGCGGAGTGTTGCAAGGTGTTGCGGAGCGTTGCAGGGTATTGCGGAGCGTTGCAGGGCATTGCGGAGTGTTGCAGGAAAATGCAGAGTGTTGCAGGGCAATGCAGAGTGTTGCAGGGCAATGCAGAGTGTTGCAGGGTAATGCAGAGTGCTGCAGGGTAATGCAGAGTGCCACAGAGTGTTGCAGAGTAATGCAGAGTAATGGGGGTATTGCAGAGTAATGGGGGTATTGCAGAGTAATGGGGGTATTGCAGAGTAATGCAGAGTAATGGGGGTATTGCAGAGTAATGCAGAGTAATGGCAGGGTATTGCAGAGTGTTGGCAGGGAATTGAGGGGTTAATTTTCGGTGCGCAGCGATGTGGGCACTGCAGATGCAGCCCACATCGCTGCTGACACCGATCTCTTCCCCCTCCGCTGTACCGATCGGTACAGAGAGGGGGAGGGAGGAACCGGCGTCATAACATGACGCCGGTTTGTTTACAAGTGATCACTCCGTCATTTGACGGAGCGATCACGTGGTAAACGGCCGCGCTGAGCGGCCGTTTACCGTGATTCGTGATGCGCCGGGTCCTGTGGACCCGGCGGTCACGGATGCTCTCGAGTGCGCGCCCCAGGGGGCGCGCGAGAGCAGAATTCTGGGAGGCCGTTAATTAACGGCCTCTCAGAGTTAAACAACCGCCCTGAAGCCGTTAATCGGCAATGGGCGGTTGTTAAGTGGATATAATGATGCTGCACTGGTGACAGTATGTAAAAAAAAAAGAATATTGTGATTTTTTTTTTTTTTATTTCTTCATTTTTAATCTCCCTGACGGTATGATTATGTCAGATTTTTGATTCTCAAAGTGGTACAATGTTTTGCATGGAAATCTGGTGATATCTGGATGTAATCTGTAATTCTTAGTAATAACTCACTTAAATTTGTCCAAACAAAAGTCTAGTAGACATCCTGGGTATGATAAAGTTTGAAACACGAAATCATAAATTATAAAATAATAAATAACTATAAAAAATAATAATAATATAAAAATAATAAAATGTATTCAATAATGTAATCAACTCAATTGTTGATGTCGTCACTTTCAGTGTTTGATGACGAATTGCCTCTTACTAAATACCTTGGACTGTCTACTTTCCAAAAAGTGGTAATTTGGGGGGTATTTCTACTGTCCTGGCATTTTAGGGCCTCAAGAAATGAGATAGGCTGTGAGTACATTAGTTTTGATTGAGTACATTAGGATTGACTGATTTTCAGATATATAGCATAGTTTGTGCACTCTATAACTTTCCTATATACTAAATAATATACACTAATTTTGGTTATTTTCACCAAATAAATGTAGCACAATACATTTAGGCTAAATTTATGAAGAAAGATTCTTTATTTGCAAAATTTAATAACAGAAACCCATTTTTTTTCAAAATTTTCAGTCTTTTTTCATTTAAAATAAAAATAAAAAAACAGTGGGGATTAAATACCACCAAAAGAAAGCTCTATTTATGTGAACAAAATTATAAAAATGTAGTTTGTGTACAGTGTTACATGACCGAGCAATTGTCATTCAAAGTGCGACAGTGCTGAAAACTGACAATTGGCCTAGGTGGGGGGGGTTAAAGTGCCCGGTATGGAAGTGGTTAAAGGGTCGGTTTAGGTTTAGATGAAAGTCCTCAGCCCCACTTTTTATCCTACTGTAAGCCAAACCCCTCCACTCAGATGCCTAGTAACCGGATTTCTCCAGCTAAAGCCTTCTATGGTGTTTACGCCCATATTCAGAAATCTTCTTGGTGCCACTTTTTATCACAATAACCTCCCGTAGATATGAATAGAGGCTTACACCAAGAGTGTGGGTACAGCCCATGGTCTATGGGAAGTTTCTGGCAAACAGAGCTGAGAACATTTCCAAATGGAGGTTGGGAGACCACTTCGATTAGAGAAAGGTACCAGAGTCGGCGGAGGATTTTCTTTAGGGTGGGTTGAGGGTAGAGAATAGGGTTTGGGGGCTTTTTAGCCAAATCTAAACTTGCTCTTTAAGGTGCCCTTAATATACAGTGCTATATGCCCACCAGTCTTTGCAGAACACAAATAAAACGGTGCAATGGTAGCATAACGCTAGCCTTTTTAGTATGTCCAAGTAGGAATGTGGCTGCTGACCAAACTGGCCCTAGTCAAAATGTTTTGGTGTATGTGTGTGGGTTTCTGAAAGATTTTGGTCGGTGCATTAGATTATTATATCTTCACATTCTGCTATAAATGAAATTGGATGCATGCTTTGTGTCAGGCATGGAATAATATGGTAGAATTATATTAAATTCATAAAAAATAATTTGTTTAAACCTGTATATATATATATATATATATATATATATATATATATATATATATAAGTATACTGTACTGTGCAAACATTTTAAGAAGGTATGAAGAAATGCTGTAAAGTAAGAATTTTTTCAACACTATATACCGTATTTTCGGCGTATAACACGCGCAAGCGTATAACGCGCACCCCAAGTTTAGGAGGGAATTTTAAGGAAAAAAACTTTTAGGAGGGAAATTTAAGTAAAAATTACTTACATTTAAATACCCATAATGCAGCCTTATCAGTGTCCATCTGAAGCCTTGTCAGTGTAATGTGCAGCCTTGTCCTGCAGCCTGTCCATCATTGCAGCCTTGTCATGCAGCCTGTCCATCATTGCAGCCTTGTCATGCAGCCTGTCCATCATTGCAGCCTTGTCATGCAGCCTGTCCGTCATTGCAGCCTTGTCCTGCAGCCTGTCCCTCATTGCAGCCTGTCTATCATTGTAGCCTTGCGCATCGTTGTCCCCTTGTGTTAATTGCAGGTTTTATTTTTAAAAATGGTGCCGTCGAGAAGTCTTGTGTATCTCGGCGGCGCCCGGTAGTTCTTCGGCTCTTCTCGCGGCTTGCGGCCACCTTCGGGTCTTCTCGCGGCTTTCTGCCGCGTACGGCCGTTCTCAGCGGGTTTCGGCTGCTCTCAGACATTCTCTGCGTTTTTTCGGGAATGGCCGAAGGCGGCTGCAAGCCACCAAGAATGGCCGAACGGGGCAGAAAGCCGCGAGAAGAGCTGAAGGCGGCCGAAAAGCCGCGAGAAGAGCCAAAGGCGGCTGAAAGCTGCCCAGAGGCTCAAAATCGATCAGAAATCACGGAGGATCGGCGTATAACACACACCCGCGATTTTCCCCTGATTTTAAGGGGAGAAAAGTGTGTGTTATACGCCAATAAATACGGTAATTGAATTGTTTATTTTTTATCAATTTACAAAATGCAAAGCAAACAGAAGACTACCCTTTGGCTTCAAGCTAGCATCAATTCTTACACTTGCACACTTTGTACACTTGATCAAAGTCATAGATTTTGTAGGTGTATGATTAACCAATTATACCAAGCAGGTGCTAATGAACATGAATTTCATATATAGGTTGAAACACAGTCATTAACTGAAACTGAAACAGCTGTGTCGAAGGCTCAAACGTGGTCGAGGAAGAGCCAAACTCTACTACTAAGGTGAGGTTGTGGAAGACAGTTTCACATCACAGTTCATACACCATGGTAAGACTGAGCACAGCAACAAGGTAGTTACACTGCATCTGCTAGGTCTCTCCGTGGCAAAAATTTCAAAGCAAACTGGGGTTTTGTGATGTGCTGTTCAAGCTCTTTTGAAGAAGCAAAGAAATGGGCAACATTGAGGGCCATAGATGCAGAAGTCGGCAAGGAAACTTCAGCAAATGAAAGACACATCATGCTTACTTCTCCTCAACACTGGAAGATGTCCAGCAGTGCCATCTACACACAACTGGCAGAAACCAGTGGGACCCAGGTACATTCATCTACTGTCCATAGATATCTACCTAAGCAACTGAACAATGTGGGAAAACAGAAACTGGGGTGCAGAAAAATGGCAGCAGGTGTTCGGGACTGATGACTCAAAATTTGGCTGTAGCAGGAGGCCATTTGTTCACCGAAGGGCTGGAGAGCGGTACAATAATGAATGTCTGCAGGCAACAGTGAAGTATAGTGAATGTTACTTGCAAGTCTGGAGCTGCATTTCTGCAAATGGAGTTGGAGATTTGGTCAGAATCAATTGTGTCTTCAAAGCTGAGAAATATAGGCAGATAATTATCCATCATGCCATACCATCAGGAAAGCATGTGATTGGAACCAAATTTATTCTTCAGCAGGATCACAACCTCAAATACACAGCCAATGTCATTACGAATTATCTTCAGCATTAAGAAGAAGAGTCTTGGAAGTGATAGTTTGGCCCCCACAGAACCCTGTACTTAACATTGAGTCTGCCTGGGATTACATGAACAGGCAGAATGATTTGAGGCAGCCTACATCCACAGAACATCTTAGTTAGTTCTCCAAGATGTTTGGAACAACCTACCTGCTGAGTTCCTCAAAAACTGTTTACAAGTGTACCAGAAGAATTGATGCTGTCATGAAAGCAAAGGGTGGTCACACCAAATATTGATTTAATTTGGATTTCTCTTCTGTTCATTTACTTACCATTGTGTTAATTGATTTGACTATTAACACTTAATTTACAGCATTTTGCACACCTGCCTAAAACTTTTGCTGTATATGCATATAGGTATATATATATATATATATATATATATATATATATATATATATATATATATATATATATATATTATCTCACACAAGTGAGTACACCCCTCACATTTTTGTAAATGACAACACTGACAACACTGAAAAAATTACACTTTGCTACAATGTAAAGTAGTAAGTGTACAGCTTGTATAACAGTGGAAATTTGCTGTCCCCTCAAAATAACTCAACACACAGCTATTAATGTCTAATCCGATAGCAACAAAAGGGAGTACACCCCTAAGTGAAAATGTCCAAATGGAGCCATTTTGCCTCCCCGGTGTCATGTGATTCATTAGTGTGCTCTCACTCTCTCAAACTGGTCACTGAAAGTTCAACATGGCACCTCATGGAAAATAACTCTCTGAGGATCTAAAAAAAAAAATTGTTTCTCTACATAAAGATGGTCTAGGCTATAAGAAGGCTGCCAAGACCCTGAAACTGAGCTGCAGCACGGTGGCCAAGACCATACCGGTTTACCAGGACAGGTTCCATTTAGAACAGGCCTCGCCATGGTTGACCAAAGGAGTTGAGTGCACATGCTCAGCATCATATCCAAAGGTTGTCTTTGGGAAATAAACATATGAGTGCTGCCAGCATTGCTGCAGAGGTTAAAGGGGTGGGGGGGTCAGCATGTCAGTGCTCAGACCATACACTGCATACTGCATCAAATTGGTCTGCATGGCTGTCATCCCAGAAGGAAGCCTCTTCTAAGATGATGCACAAGAAAGTCCGCAAACAGTTTGCTGAAGACAAGCAGACTAAGGACATGGATTACTGGAACCATGTCCTGTGGACCGATGAGGCCAATATAAACTTATTTGGTTCAGATGGTGTCAAGCATGTGTGGTGGGAACCAGGTGAGGAGTACAAAGACAAGTTTGCCTTGCCTACAGTGAAGCATGGTGGTGGGAATGTCATTGTCTGGGCTGCATGAGTGCTGCCAACCCTGGGGAGCTAGAGTTCATTGAGGGAACCATGAATGCCAACATGTGCTGTGACATAATGAAGCAGAGCATGATCCCCTCCCTTTGGAGACTGGGCCGCAGGGCAGTATTCCAACATCATAACGACCACAAACACACTTCCAAGGCGACCACTGCCTTGCTAAAGAAGCTGAGGGCAAAGGTGATGGACTGGTCAAGCATCTCTCCAGACCTAAACCCTATTGAGCATCTGTGGGGCATCCTCAAACAGAAGGTAGAGGAGCGCAAGGTCTCTAACATCCACCAGCTCAGTGATGTCGTCATGGAAGAGTGGAAGAGGAGAGGACACCAGTGGCAACGTGTGAAGCTCTGGTGAACTCCATGTCCAAGAGGGTTAAAGCAGTGCTAAAAAATAATGTTGGTCACACAAAATATTGACACTTTGGACCCAATTTGGACATTTTCACTTAGGGGTGTACTCACTTTTGTTGCCAGCGGTTTAAACATTAATGAATGGGTGTTGAGTTATTTTGAGGGGACAGCAAATGTACACAGTTATACAAGCTATACACTCACTACTTTACATTGTAGCAAAGTGTAATTTCTTCGGTGCTGTCATATGAAAAGATATAGTAAAATATTTACAAAAATGTGAGGGGTGTACTCATTTTTGTGAGATACTGTATATATACATATATATATATATATATATATATATATATATATATCTGTAGTGCTCGCTCCTGATGAGCAGGCGCTATGTTTTTTTCTAAAGTTAATTTGTCTGAAACCACAGTTGGGTTTCAGGACTATTCTCAAAATTTCTGGCTTCAGTACCAGTCCAACTGGGTTGTACTGGGTTCTCCTCGTTGCCACCACCAGCAAGAGTAGAAACGCAGTTTAGCTGGGTGTATTGAATGCCACTGTTCTCTCGGAACCAGCCCAGTGGGAATGTTCTTCTGCTGTGCATTCTAGAGGGTGGTATTTAAGGCACCGATGCCACGTGGTTCGGGGTTCCATCTTTGATTTTCTGTCTGTTCGGTTCTAGTGGTCCTCCTGACCCAGCCCCATTTTCCCTCCTGGCCTGGGGTGCAGAAACATGCATTCAGAGTCCTGGGGCCGGCTGGCCTGAGGCAACGCAACTGCAGGGACAGGCCCGAGTGGATTTCGGGGGCCTATTGATCCAAGGGTGGACCGGTGCCATCTCATCTGAAGGGAGAGGCCCAGCAACTGAAGAACCCCAGGGGAAGACACTTCAGAAGAAGGACGTGCGCAAGGCTGGCTTCTCTGAAGGAGCCTGGAGGCTTAGTTGAAGGACGCAACATGGATCCACACTCATACGGTATCGCCGGATCGGCTGAGAGAACCTGGTACCTTATGATAGCTCTTTAAATGTATCCACATTCCTCAGTAACACTCAAGTGTACATCACAAGTCTGTGGCAGAGACTTTGTCAAACGCCCTACCTAGTGGGGCCTAGTGAGAGGAGGTCTATCCGGGGGTTGTAAAATCCAGTTGTGAAACGGTCTTTATTCTCTGGATTTACTATAAGGACTTCCATTATTTTTTGCAACCTAAGTACCTGAACTTACTTCTAACCCTCTACCCTTTATTGAAAGACTCTGTTTCTGTTACAAATAAACAACCCAAAAGAAGATTCAGTGTCAATTTCCACATTCTTTGGGCCATCTACCACAGGCATCCCTAGACGGAGAAGCAAACAAGGAGGTAACGGTAAGCCCAATAAAACCAGCAGCTCATTCGGGGTTCAGTGCTACATATCTATCTATCTATCTATCTATCTATCTATCTATCTATCTATATAAAATCTGTGCGTATATATAGTTTAATTTAATTTAATTTGTTGCTGAATACAGTTCAACTGCACTTCAAAGATAAAAAAAAAAAAAAGATGCATGACTCATTGTGAACTAAAAGCATTTTTCCACCTTTAGATATTGAGAATTTCATAATAAATATCTTAGTTATGAATGGTTGCCAGGAAATTAGTGGTGGTATAAAGTATATTCAGCACATTGTTAAATTGTTTTTTTAACCTTAAAGGAAAACTACTTGAATGGCATATTTTCTTTCCATGTTATGTCCATACGGTATATCTTTTCCTATTTTAAAGTCCATTGAAGTTATGTCCTTGCCCTCTTTTTTTTTTGAGCATAAAGCATTTGAGGAAGCACAGTTTTATTTGCATAGGGACTAATTAAAGCAAAAACATAGGTCTCATCGTATTTTCCATTGATGTCTACCACAGCAACTGCGACCTTTGTGGTCACAGTGGGGTTGATTTACTAAAATTGGAGAGCGCAAAATCTGGCCCAGCTCTGTAGAGAAACTAATCAGCTTCCAAGTTTTTTGTCAAAATGTAATTGAACAAGCTGAAGTTAGAAGCTGATTGGCTATAATGCACAGATGCACCCAATTTTGCCCTTTCCAGTTTTAGTAAATCAGCCCCTGTATCTTTGTATACAGCTAAGGTAGTGTTCTTGCATTGCTTTATATGGTATGTGTTATTATGTTACATTGAATACATGTTCGATGATCACTACTGCTAGAAAAAATAAAAGAATTTCAAAAGTAGCTGTCAGGAAGAATGAGTGTATAGCCATTCCTAAAGATTTGCATGTCCACATGTTACAAACCATGGTCCAAACCACAGGGATGCATTATACTAAGCCCTTGTACACACGGTCGGAGAATCCATCAGAATGTGTCCTATCGGACCGCTTTGTCGGATAATCCGACTGTGTGTGGTATGCATCGGACTGTTTCCATTGGAATATCCGTCGGACCAAATTTTCCAACTTGCTGGAAATATTTTCCGACAAACTGGTCCGATCGGACATACTCCGATCATGTGTAGAGAATTCCGATCAGACAAAGTGCCACGCATGCTCAGATCAAATTCCTACATCAAAGCTATTGGCTACTAGCCTGAACGTAGTCCCATCGTAACGAAATTACGTCATCACGTTCTGACAGATCGGATTTTCTGACAACTTTGTCCGACCGTGTGTATGCAACAGTTTCGGACACAATCCGTCAGACAAAATCCGACGGATTTGGTTGTTGAAATGTCTGACCGTGTGTACAAGGGCTTATACATGTTAGAGTGAATGAGCGTGCACATCTGACACTGATGTTGGCACCAATCCCTCTATTTAAAGCACAGCACGCTGTGAAAGTTGTCATCTTCTGTGACCTATAACCTAACCTGCATTCTGCTACTCTGTCTTTGACCCAGCTTACCTCTTGACTCTCCTTTATTATTATTATTATAATACAGGATTAATATAGCGCCAACAGTTTGCACAGCGCTTTACAGCATGAGGGCAGACAGTACAGTTACAATACAATTCAATACAGGAGGAATCAGAGGGCCCTGTTTATTAGAGCTTACTTTATCCTGACTCTGGCTTGTGTCCTAATTTTGCTTCTACCTGCGGATCCAATACCTATACCTCCCATCTGATATCGACCCTCAGGCTGGCTTCACACCCTGCTTCTGCCTTTCCAGTTTGGTACCTCTGCTACCCCACTATTGCTGGCTCCAGCTTGTCTTGATTTCAGCTTTGTATTCTTCATCTGTGGGTTCCTATGGTTAACTTGAGCACCAGCATCCTGCATCAGACTTGGTCTGAGCATTCGCAGCATCCCAGCAGCATCTAGCCTGCCTTCAAATCATCTGCTGTGTCTGGACCAAACCCCGGTATTCATGCCGCTCTTCATCCTGCAAAGCTCTGTTACCAACTCTAGTTGTATTGGACAAGAGGTGCAAGGGAGGCCATTCTTGTCAACTCAGCCTGTACAGGGAATGTGACACTAGTTCTCATCTACACTTATTTAAAGCTGTACAGATGTATCTAAGCAGAGAATATCAGATAACACAAGAAGAAAGTAAAAACAAAACTGAAAAGACTATCTTATCTTTCATATACTTTTGTCTAGACTTTCTATCGCTCAAATGTCTGCAATAGACCTCAGCTGTCAGCCGTATGGAGATTCCCCACCACCACCATATCCTTACCACTAGCTGTGCTTAGCACTCTAGTAAGACCCATAAAAACACACAGCAGTTAACAAAATTGTAACATACAAATGGAAAGTGACCACTGGGAAATGGAAAACAAGTACCCAATCAGATCTACAATTGAAGAAACTTTTATTGTTGTAGTTTTATGTCTATTGTTCCATAAAAAGAACCAGATCTGCAGGCAACTTCAAAACACAGTAACTTCCAGCCTATAACATTATTGTACAGAAAATCATCACTTAACAGTAATTACAGTCAACAACAATTGCTAAAATACTCAGCTGAGAAACTTGAAGCTAATAAATACAGCCATAGAATTCCAGCAGGGTTGTTTCTGGACAAATATTCTTTTCAGCACTTGGATCATTTTTTACAAGTTGTTTAGTGTTTCTTGGTGGAGTTTCAGTATTTCAGCGAGAATTGTTGAGGTTAAGTCAGAAACAACTAAGAAGATGGCAAATCATTGTATGGGTTTTATCCCGGTAGAGAAAACAACACATAACCATGTCAATGCCAAAGAGTATTACATTGCATCACTTTAATCTTTCTCCTGTTACTCCCTCTGTTTTCCCTTGTTTCCACAAACTTGTTCTGTTAGCAGCTGATACATTACATTTTGAAGTCAAGCAGTCCTTTATATTTTTATCGAACTGCCATGACAACTTCTGTAGCTGGTCCAAATGGAACATATTTTTGTTTTGTCTTTTCCATCCCGTGTCCACACAATTTAGAAATAAAGTTTTCAAAATGTCAGCTATTTTTTTTTCCACTTTTTTAACATTCTTGCATTTAGCTTTTGCCACTCCCTGTAGCTTGCTATATAAACAGAATAAATACAAATATAGTAACAAAGCACTGTTTTACTACATGGCAGATAGACTAAATAAACAGAATAATTATGATTTATGGTCAAGGATTTGCAGGGTATGAAATGATTAGGTCATTTTTCACATCTGTTTCAGAACAATTTAAAGTGCAAGTTCACCTTCAAAGCTGAACTCCACCTTTATTTTCACTAGAACTGAATAGAATTATCAATTCCAGCATAGATACCATACATACACTATATTACTAAAAATATTGGGACACCTGCGTTTTAACGCACAAGAACTTTAACGTCCCTGGTGGTACAATTCTTTTGCATGGAAATTTGGTGTTATGTATTATAGGCCTGCAATTCTTAGTAATTACTTATTAAAACCTGACCAAACAAGACTCTAGTAGACATCCCAGATGTGATAAAGTTTGAAACACAAAATCATGAATTATGATCTAATAAATAATATAATTTTATTCAATAATGTAATGCGAAATAATGAAATTTGTCAAACAAAGAAAATTCAATAAACATCCTGAATGTGATAAATTTTGAAACAAGGTACAGCACACAGTCCAACATCACAATCCGGACAATAGAACCGGCTTTCTTTTCTGACTTTTTGTTCCACTGCTATCTCTCTTTGAACAGCAAACCACACACATCCTGGTAGGTGCTACCTTTTTTGCGGTTGGTGGTATGCAGTCCATAAAGTGACGACCTGTTAGGCATTCTAGGTTGACAACGTCAACAGCATGTTGTCCAGGTCTGTTCGCAGCTACTGATGGTGTCTGGTGTTTGACGAAAATCTGCTTAGCCACCTTCCAGGTAAAATGGCATGAATAAGAGGCTTGTCACTCTGTGCTCTGTATAGAACATATGCATTCCAAAGGCATTGTTCCAGAAGATGCCGGAAAATCTTTTTATTATATGTTTTTTGCTGTTTGCGCATAGCCGGATAAAATGTCATTGTCTGATCGGCTCTGTCTACACCTCCCATAGTGCAATTATAGTCTATCATAACTTGCAGCTTCAGCACATCTTTCCCACATTTGTTGTGGACCATGGCAGTGGAGGTATTGTGCACAGTGCTCATGAGACACACGTCCTTGTCTCGCCATCGCATTGCCATCATCTTACCCTTCTGCCAGGCAACCACTTCTCCGGTTTTTAGCTTTTTCCTGGAGAACATAGATGGCATGTCACGTCGGTTAGTCCAAACAGTACCATACGCATCGGTCTTGTTTTGTAACAAAACCTCAAAAAGTTACAGAGACGTATAGAAATTGTCCATGGTCACACAATATCCCTGGTTCAGCAATGGCTCCAGCAGTGTAAGGACTGATGATGTGGCCATCCCATAGCTGCTGTACCTGGGGTTGAACGTGCCTTTACCGGTGTAAATGACCAAATTCCATATGTACCCGGTGGATGACTCGCAGAGCATGTAGGATTTTATGCCAAATCTCGCTCTTTTGGATGCAATAAATTGTATCCAGCTCAGGCGTCCCTTGTATGCCATCAAGCTTTCATCCACGCAGACGTCCCTTTCTGGCAGGTAGGTCCGCTGGAAATTGGTCACTATAATTTGGCATACCTCCCAGATTTTTTTTAGTTTGGGTGCAGGATGCATGGCCTCATCAAACTCTTCATTGTTCGTGAAGTGGAAATACTTCATGATGAGGGAAAAACGGTATTCGGACTTCAAGGCACCAAAAAAACGGAGTGGCAAGTAATTTATTGGTGGTCCAGTACCATTTCTGGAGCGGTTTCCCCACCACCCCCTGAAGAATAATGAGTCCCAGGAACTGCCAGATGTCCTCTTTGGTCACTGGTTCCCACTTTCTGTTTCAGGAAAATCTGGCATGCAGCGTAGCGGATTGCTGTTCTTGGTAGCGATTTGTCTTGGTGACAATTTTTTCAATTACATCCTCAGTGAGGAATAATTGCAGGTATGCCAGAGGGTTGTCACACTCAACATCTACCTTCATCCCAGGTGATCCAATGAAGGGGAATCTTGCCGGCGCTACCTGGTCTGTATCGCAGTCGATAGGGCACCAATTGCGCACATCTCTGAGGTCAGGTGATCATCACTGCTGTCACTTGTCAGATCCGTGCAGTGTCAGACGACAACTCTCCCCACGACTCACTATCGCTAATTTCTGTGAGCAACTCCGTGTCGCTGCCGCTATCACTCAGCTGGTCCAAAGGCGATTTTGTAGCGAAGTGGTGCCTTTTTGATGCCATGTTAGATTTTATTGGCTATTTTATTGGAGGCAAGGGGCACTGTACAGTTATCAGTCAGATAAAGAGATGATACAGTGTAATCCTCTAAGATTACAGTGTATCACCTCTTTTTATGTGTTTGTGTTTCACTTTTTGAAATTTCCGCCCAGTTCTGCTCCTGTGCGCCGCTGCTGCTCGCAGGGAACGGAACCAGGAAGTGAGGAAATCTCGCCAGCGATCACATCGGCGATCACAGGGGAGGACAGCGGAGAACATCGCTGGAGCGCCAGGAGAAGTTAAGATCTCCGCTGGCCGCTCTGCAATGTTACCCCGAGCGTGACTCTGGATTACCGCTCCTACAAGAAAAAGACAAACCCGAGTCACGCTCGGGGATACCACTAGGGAGGTTAATGGCATCCCAGTCTTAGTCCATAGGATTTAATATTGAGTTGGCCCATCCTTTGCAGTTATAACAGCTTCAACTCCTCTGGGAAGGCTGTCCACAAGATTTAGGAGTGTGTCTATGGGAATGTTTGACCATTCTTCCAAAAGCGAATTTGTGAGGTCAGGCACTGATATTGGATGAGAAGGCCTGGATTGCAGTCTCTGCTCTAATTCATCTGAAAGTTGTTCTATCAGGTTAAGGTCAGGCTCTGTGCAGGCCAGTGAAGCTCTTCCACCCTAAACTCGCTCATCCATGTCTTTATGGACGATGCTTTGTGCACTGGTGTGCAGTCATGTTGGAACAGGAAGGGGCCATCCCCAAACTGTTCCCACAAAGTTGGGAGCTTGAAATTGTCCAATTATATGCTGATGTCTTAAGAGTTCCCTTCACTGGAACTAAGGTGCCAAGCCAAACCCCCAAAAAACAACCCCACATCATAACCCCCCCCACCAAATAATTTTGACCAGTGCACAAAGCAACGTCCATAAAAACATGGATGAGCTGGATTGGGTTGGCGGAACTTAACTGGTCTGCACGGAGCCCTGACCTCGACCTAACAGAACATTTTTGGGATGAATTAGAGTGGAGACTGCGGCCAGGCCTGTTCATCCACATCAGTGCCTGAACTCACAAATGCGCTTCTGGGGGAAAGGTTAAACATTTCCATAGACACACTCCTAAACCTTGTGGACAGTAGGGATGAGCTTGGCGTTCGAGTCAAACGCATGTTCGACTCGAACACCGGCTGTTCGCCCGTTCGGCGAAGCCAGAACTCTGTTGGCCGTTCGCGCCAAATTCGCGTGATGCTCACGGCCCACAATGCACTGCGCCATCGCAGTGCATTGCTGGCTCATGATTGGCCAAGCTTGCACTGTGACCCCGCATGCTTGGCCAATCACAGCCCCGGCAGCGAGGAGAGCCATGATTGGCCACAGGCAGGATGCCTGTGGCCAATTATAGCTCAGGCTGTGTAGTACACCCCCCACACTATATAAGGCTGCTAGCGTGGCGGCCTTGTGTAGTGTTCCGTTGGCTACAGGAGTTAGTGGATGCTGTCTGTGTGCCTTCACCGCACAATACATCTGTATTTACCCTTCATTGCTGTTCTGAGTGTTCTTTAATTGAGCCATCTGCCATCTGTATTTACCTATTGTTGCTGTTCTCTAATTGAGCCATCTGCCATCTGCAGGAGTTAGTGGGCGACTGGGTGTTGTCTGTGTGCCTGCACCGCAGAATAAACCTGTATCTACCCATTGTTGCTGTTCTCTAATTGAGCCATCTGCCATCTGCAGGAGTTTGTGTTGTGTGCCTCCAGCGCAGTATACACCTGTAGCTACCTATATTGCTCTTCTCTAATTGAGCCATCTGCAGGAGTTAGTTGGTGTTGTGTGCCTCCAGCACAGCACAGTATACACCTATATCTACCCTTTATTGCTGGTGTTCTATAATAAAGGCATCTGCAGGAGTTAGTGGGTGTTGTGTGCCTCCAGCACAGCACAGTATACACCTATATCTACCCTTTATTGCTGGTGTTCTATAATAAAGGCATCTGCAGGAGTTAGTGGGTGTTGTGTGCCTCCAGAACAGCACATTATACACCTATATCTACCATTTATTGCTGGTGTTCTATAATAAAGGCATCTGCAGGAGTTAGTGGGTGTTGTGTGCCTCCAGTACAGCACAGTATACACCTATATCTACCCTCTATTGCTGGTGTTCTATAATGAAGGCATCTGCAGGAGTTAGTGGGTGTTGTGTGCTTCCAGCACAGCACAGTATACACCTATATCTACCCTTTATTGTTGGTGTTCTAAATTAAAGGCATCTGCAGGAGTTAGTGGGTGTTGTGTGCCTCCAGCACAGCACAATATACACCTGTATCTGCCCTTTATTGCTGGTGTTCTATAATAAAGGCATCTGCAGGAGTTAGTGGGTGTTTTGTGCCTCCAGCACAATATACACTACCAAATTGCTGGTTTTCCTATCTCCCTGCAGGCCATTACCATGTCTGGAAGGCCAACAAGGAGAGGCAGACAGGCAGGAGCCAATAAAAGAGGGCAAGCAGGCTCTGTGTCTAGAGACAACAGTGCTGGTAGTGGACGCGGTGCATCGTCATCAGCACGTGGCCATGGGACATGCTTGTCATTATTTTCGGCAGCTGGACGTGTTGAGCAGCATCATGCCGAAGACTTGGTAGAGTGGATGACTAAGCCCTCTTCATCCTCCTCATCCTCTCTCACTCAGGCTCAGGGTACTAGCAAAGCAGCTGCCAATGCATCCTCTTCCCTTGTCTCAATTTAATCATCAGTGACTCCTTCCCTAGACCCACCACGTCCTCCTGAGGAGTCTCCTGAACTGTTTGAGCACAGGGTTGGGTACATGCTTCAGGAGGATGCCCAGTGTTTTGAAGGCTCTGATGATGATACCCAGCTAGAGGAAGGCAGTAGCGTGAGCGCAGAGAGAGGGGATGCTCAAGAAGGACAGCAATCTAGCAGTCATGTTCCACAAGCTGCAGCATACTGCCAGGTTTGCTCCAGTGATGAAGAGGTAGGGGATGATAAGGAGGGCACTGACTCCACGTGGGTGCCTGGTAGGAGAGAGGAGGAGGAAGAGGCACATCTCCAATGAGGCAGGATGCCCTCCAGGGGCCAGCTTAGGGGCAGCACACCGACTGAATCACACCACAGAGCCCCGCCTGTGCAGGGCGCTGCCTCTGCACGTTATTCTAAAAGTTCTTTGGTGTGGGCCTTTTTTGAGACGAGTGCATCAGATCGCACCTCTGCTTTTTGCAACATATGTCTCAAGCGTATCTCGCGTGGCCAAAACATCAGCCGCTTGGGCACCACATGCTTGTCCAGACATATGTTTACCTGCCATGCAGCTCGTTGGCAAGCTTACCTCAAAGACCCACACCAAAGAACAAAGCGGACCTCTCCTTGCTCCTCATCAGCTGGAATCTCCAACCCCACTAGACCTTCAGTCCTCTCTGAAACCTGTGCTGAGAGGAATGAAGGTGTAGAATTAGGTGTGTCACAGCCAAGTGCTTGCAGGCACTCTGCTAGCAGTACACCCACATCCGATTGTAGCAGGCAAATTTCCCTGCCCCAGCTGCTGGACCGTAGAAAGAAGTTCACTCCCAGCCATCCACATGCCCAACGGTTGAATGCTAGCTTGGCTAAATTGCTAGCACTTCAACTGCTACCTTTTCAATTGGTAGACTTGGCCCCCTTCCGTGAGTTTGTGCAATGTGCAGTTCCTCAGTGGCAGGTCCCCAAACGCCACTTTTTCTCACGGAAGGTGATTCTGGCTCTACCGGAATGTGGAAGGCAATGTCCTTGCCTCGCTGGACAGGGCGGTCAGCGGTAAGGTGCATATTACCGCTGACTCATGGTCCAGCAGGCATGGACAGGGACGTTACCTGTCTTTCACGTCCCATTGGGTCACTCTTCTGGCAGCTGGGAAGGATGCAGGACAAGGTGCAGTAGTGTTGGAGGTTGTTCCGCCACTACGCCTCCAAAATGCTGCTACTGGTTGTGACACACCTCTCTCCTCCACCCCCTCCTCTTCTTCTTCCTCCATGGCCTCTTCCAGTGCTCTGTCCTTGGAACCAGCGGTGTTCCGTAGGCGTTCAAGGGGCTAAGCAAGTACGCAGGCAAAACTATGCCATTCCGTGCTTGTGTTGGTTTGTTTGGGGGACAGGAGCCACACTGGGGCAGATATTTTGTCAGCTCTGCAGGAGCAGGCCGAGAGGTGGTTGATGCCACACCAGCTTAAGCCAGGATTGGTGGTTTGCAACAATGGCACCAACCTCCTCTCCGCCCTCCGACAGGGACAACTGACCCATGTGCCCTGTGTGGCTCACGGCCTTAACCTGGTGGTGCAGCGGTTCTTGGCAGGTGCCCGAGCTTACAGGATGTCCTAAAGCAGGCCAGGAAAGCCTGTGTGCATTTCTGCAGATCATTTAATGCCTGTGCTCAACTGGCTGAGCTCCAAAAGGAGTTGAACCTACCCAAGAACCACCTTATATGTGACATGCCCACCAGGTGGAACTCAACGTTGGCCATGCTGCAGCAGCTGCACACACAGCAGAGGGCCATCAATGAGTACCTCTGTGACTACGGCACCAGGACAGGGTCAGGGGAGCTTGGTTTTTCTCACCAAGCCAGTGGGACATGATCAGGGATGCATGCACTCTCCTGTCACCATTTGAGGAAGCCACAAGGATGGTGAGCAGGGACATTGTATGCATCAGTGACACTGTACCTCTTGTCCACCTCTTGGAGCATACGCTGCATGGAATAATGGACAGGGCACTTGAGGCAGAACAGAGGCAGGAAGAGGAGGCCTCTCAAGGCCCCCTTTATCCAGACAGTGTTCCTGCTGTCCCACCCATCACACAGGAAGAGGACGATGAGGAGGAGGAGGATGATTGTGTCAGCATGGAGGTGGAGCCTGGCACTCAGCTTCAGCAGCAGCAGTCTTGTAGGGATGATTTATAGTCCCAAGAAACCCATGGACTTGTACGTGGCTGGGAGGAGGTAGCTGCGGATCATGTTGTCCTTAGTGACCCAGAGGACTCTGGACCGAATGCCTCAGCTAACCTACACTGCATGGCCTCCCTGATCCTGCAAAGTCTGCGGAAGGATCCTCGTATTCTTCGGATCAAGAAGAGAGACCATTACCGGCTGGCCACTCTCCTTGATCCACGGTACAAGGGTAAGGTTGCGGACCTTATCTCTCCCTCGCAGAGGGAGCAGAGGATGAGACATCTCTGGGAGGCCTTGCAGAAATGTCTGTACAACTCGTTCCCAGAGACTGGGAGGTTACAAACTCCTGGTCCTGGACAACGTGTTGCTAAGGCATCGGTCAGAAGGAGTGGTGGAGAAGGTGGCCGTCT
This sequence comes from Lithobates pipiens, assembly GCF_037356315.1. NCBI lineage: Eukaryota > Metazoa > Chordata > Amphibia > Anura > Ranidae > Lithobates > Lithobates pipiens. The sequence continues at coordinate 85,103,027 of NW_027507903.1, read as the reverse complement.
TACCGATGTGTTCAGACAATTTTTTAGTCCGCAGCCCCAAGGTATGATCGGTTCCAGCAACCATCGCCAGCGTCTGATTTACATGGTGCAGGAATACCTAGGGGCAAGGTCAGACTTGGACACCTTTCCCACCGAAAATCCTCTGGCTTACTGGGTCTTGAGGATGGATAACTGGCCAGAGCTTGCACAGTATGCAATTGAGCTACTGGCCTGTCCTGCATCCAGCGTTCTTTCGGAACGCACCTTCAGTGCTGCTGGTGGCTTTGTAAATGATCACAGGGTGCGCCTGTCCACCGACTCGGTTGATCGACTGACCTTTATAAAGATGAATCAGTCTTGGATCACCACCAGCTACCAAGCACCTGAAGCTGATTTAACCGAATAATTTTTTTTGAAATATCACATCCCTTCAAGACTGCCTATGCTGAGTAACTGTCATGTTATGTTGACTATCTTCCCTCTTCCTCCTCCGCTGATATCTTGTAAGAACATTTTTGGTTCTGGGTGATGCCACCAGCCCAATTTTTCAGCCCCTGTTTAACAGGGGCGTGTAATTACAATTTTTGATGCAATGCTTTGCAGCAGGGCTCATTTCTGAACTCCAACTAGAGTATATGGTAGAGGTTGCAGTGTCGTGGCACCAGCACCAGTGCCTAAGGCCCAATTTTTTCAGCCCCTGTTTAACAGGGGCATGTAATTACAATTCTTCATATGATATTTCACAGCAGGCTCCGTTCCTGCACCCACCAAGAGTAACTGTGAGGACTTACAGTGTTATGGCACCAGCACAACTACCACCACCACAATGACCAAAGGCCCTATTTTTCTACCACTGTTCAACAATGGCATGTAATTACAATTCTTGATATAATTGTTCACAGCAGGGCTCTTCAGCGCCAACCAAGAGTCACTTTGAGGGCTTACAGTGTTGTGGCAACACCAACATCTTAGTCGCAAATTTCTGCAGAGCATATAGGGCAGGCCCCTACTTTCAAACATCCAACTTACAAACGTCTCCTACTTGCAAACGGAAGGAGACAACAGGAAGTGAGATGAAAAAAGACAGACGGCAAAACTAATTATACAGGGGTGATAACCCTTCCCTATGTTTTCCAAAAAGCTTAAAAATAGATTTTTTGACTGGAGCTACACTTTAAAAATGTACCAGTTCAAAATTACAAATAGATTCTACTTAACACAACAAACCTACACAGTCCCTGTCTTGTTTGCACTGCCTGTATACTGCTGTTCTGAGTATATAGGGTCTGGGGGCCCCACGCCTTTCCTTTTTATAATATTGGTACGGGGTTCCCCTTAACATCCGCACAAGACCCAAAGGGGCTGGTAAAGGGCAGGGGGGGGGCTACCTATGCCATTTTTCTCAATGATTTTCATCCATATTGCCGGAACCAGATATCATATTAAAACTGCAAGCAGTTTTAAATGACTTTGTTTCTGTTAAATGTCATTTTGTGCAGGGACTGTTCTAAACACGGGAAACATGTGCCACTTCACAGGCATACTATAGACACCCCCCAGGCATGATATTTAAAGGAATATTTCACTTATTTTTTCACTTTAATCGTCATTAAAATCAGTGTTCCCTAAAAAATGGCCATTTTAAAAAACATTTTAGGCATTGACCCATGTCCCCTGGGTCAGGAGCCAGGTCCCCAAACCCTTTTTAAGACAATATCTTTCATATTAGCCATTAAAATTAGCACTTTTTATTTCGAACGTTCGAGTCCCATAGACTTCTTCAATGGGGTTCTAAAGTTTACACAAATTTTCGGTCTGTTCGAAAGCTCTGGTGCGAACCGAACCGGGGGGTGTTCGGCTCATCCCTAGTGGACAGCCTTCCCAGAAGAGTTTAAGCTGTTATAGTTGCAAAGGGTGCGCCAACTCAATATTGAACCCTATGGACTAAGACTGGAATGCCATTAAAATTCATGTGCATTTAAAGGTAAGCATCCCAATACTTTTGGTAATATAGTGTACTTCTGAACCATGTTTCTCTGTTGTCTGCAGATCACGTGACACTCTGTATATCCTGAAATAAAATAAAAGTTGATACAGCACTGCTGTGGTGGCTACATTTCCGTGCATGTGCTTTTGGTATGTGTCGGCTGAACCACATCTTCCACCTTTAACCACTTCCCACCCGGACTATAACAGAATGATGGCTGGGAAGTGGTTCTGTTATCCTGACTGGCATAGTAGAATAGATGGGCACAAACAGGCATCACAGAAGAGCACTGACAGGCGGCACTGATGGGCACTGACAGGTGGCAGTGATGGGCACTGATGGGCACTGACAGGTGGCACTGATGGGCTCTGACCGGTGGCACTGATTGGCACTATGGTGAGCACTGATTCGTACTGTGGTGGGCACTGATTAGCACTTTATTGGGCACTGGCAGAGGGCTATTATGGGGCACTGACTGGGCACCGATTGGAAGCTTATTGGTACATTTGATGGGGGCTGTCTTGATAATGAATGTGCTGATTATCATTACAGACCCCCCTCTGACAGGGAGAGCTGTTGATCGGCTCTCCCTGTCAGTGCGAACCGCCATGGAATGCCATTTACCGGTACTTCCTGGTTCACGCGATGATCAGCTGTGATTGGTCACAGCTGATTACGTGGTAAGAAGCCTCTGTCAGTAGAATGTATGAATGTATGTATGAATGTATAAATGGTGACATACAGTATGTCACCATTTATACATTCATACATACATTCATACATTCTACTGACAGAGGCTTCTTACCACGTAATCAGCTGTGACCAATCACAGCTGATCATCGCGTGAACCAGGAAGTACCGGTAAATGGCATTCCATGGCGGTTCGCACTGACAGGGAGAGCCGATCAACAGCTCTCCCTGTCAGAGGGGGGTCTGTAATGATAATCAGCACATTCATTATCAAGACAGCCCCCATCAAATGTACCAATAAGCTTCCAATCGGTGCCCAGTCAGTGCCCCATAATAACCCTCTGCCAGTGCCCAATAAAGTGCTAATCAGTGCCCACCACAGTACAAATCAGTGCTCACCATAGTGCCAATCAGTGCCACCGGTCAGAGCCCATCAGTGCCACCTGTCAGTGCCCATCAGTGCCCATCACTGCCACCTGTCAGTGCCCATCAGTGCCGCCTGTCAGTGCTCTTCTGTGATGCCTGTTTGTGCCCATCAGTGCTGTATATCAGTGCCACCTATCGGTGGCCATCAGTGCTGCATATCAGTGCCGCCTATCAGTGCCCATCAATTCTACATATCAGTGCCTCCTCATCAGTGCCCATCAGTGCCACCTTATCAGTGCCAACTCATCAGTGCCCATTGGTGCCGCCTCATCAGTGCCAACTCATCAGTGCCCGTCAGTGAAGGAGAAATTTTTTATAACAGAAATTAAGAAAAAAAAAATTCTCAAAAATGTCAGCCTTTTTTAGTTTGTTAAAAACCGCAGAGGTGAGCAAACACCGCCAATATAGCTCTATTTGTGGGAAGAAAATGATAAAAATGTAGTTTGGGTACAGTGTTACATGACCGCGCAATTGTCATTCAAAGTGTGACAGCACTGAAAGCTCAAAATTGTCCTGGGCAGGAAGGGGCGAAAGTGCCTGGTATTGAAGTGGTTAAATGAAACTGGAATCTGTTTGTTATTTCTGTGTAGATGCTTTTGGTATGTTGCCTTCTCTATCTGTTGTCCTGTGTGCATTACTATGATGTTAGTTTTTGTTGCTCTGGACAGTCTTACCTAAGTTTTATGTGCTGATCTTATCTTTACCTCTGGCCTCTTGCTAGTCTGACTTTATAAGTGAAAGGTCCACTTTTATTGTTAGGAATCCTCATATTCACTCATCATTAATTAACAAACTTCCATCCCCACCTTTATAACACTATAAATTTAGAACACCCTTAAGGGATCAGAACGTTGCTGGGGGAGCATACTGGTGGGCTTCTATCCTTTATGCCCTGCACAAAAGGTCGGACATTCTAATGGAAAATGTGTGACCAGATCTTGTTGTCGGAAAATCCAATCGTGTGTGGGCTCCATCTGAATTTCCGACACACAAAGTTTGAGAGCTGGATCTAAAATTTTCCGACAACAAAATCTGATCTTTTAAATTACGATCGTGAGTAGACAATTCAGACGGACAAAGTGCCACGCATGCTCAGAATAAATTACGAGACAAAAGCTATTGGCTACTGCCCTCTTTATAGTCCCGTCGTACGTGTTGTATGTCACCACGTTCTGAACGATCGGATTTTCCAACATCTTTGTACGACTGTGTGTATGTAAAACAAGTTTGGGCCAAAATCTGTCGGAAAAAATCGGACGGATTTTGTCGTTGGAATGTCCGACAGTGTGTACAGGACACAAGGCGGCTTATTTCTCTAAGTGATTCCTTATACAAGTGATATGCACTTCAAGCTCTGCACTTCAGGGATTAAACAAAGCGGACATACATTGAAAACTCTTCTGGAAAGTACCTAACAGGTCGCAGGTGACCCTGTCTCTCTATTCAGCTCTCCTTCTACTCTGTAACATACCAATCCTTCTGGCAGTTGCGTCCTCCCTCCTCAAACTCTCTTACCTTCACCCCTCCTCTCCACCCCACAGCTTATATATATCACCCTGCCTTCTGTCCTCTTCCTATTACTGCTCCTACCAACTCTTGCTTATTCTACATTCATATACTAATAAAACCTCCAGGACTGGCCCTTCATATAAATCACACTCCCACATTACCTCCGCCACCCTCCTGCTTCTCCTAACTTCTGGTGACATATCCTCAAACCCTGGGCTCCCCTCTGGCAGCAGCCGCAACCTGCAGAACTTAGTCTCTATTCTTCGCCTTCCCAAAACCAGCCTCCCCTTGTGCTCTATGGAATGCCCGCTCTGTCTGTAACAAACTCACTACCCTCCATTACCTCATTATCACACATTTCTTTAACCTACTTGCCATCACTGAAACCTGGCTTCAGGAATTCAACACTACTTCTCCTGATACCCTCTCTCATGGTGGCCTTCACTGGACTCACTCCCCCAGACCAAGTGGATGGAAGGGAGGTGGAGTGGGAATCCTCCTAGCCCCATGCAGCACTTATCAGATACTTCACCCACCTTCCTCTCTGAAACTCTCCTCTTTTGAGGCACATTGTATTTGTCTATTTTCTCCTGTTTCTCTAAGAATTGCTGCCATCTACCGGCCCCCTGAACTGGTATCAACCTTCATGGACGACTTCTCTGCCTGGCTACCCTATTTTCTCTCTTCTGAAATCCCTACTATTATTCTTGACGACTTCAACATCCCTGTTAATGCTAATAATAATACTACTTTTAAACTTCTCAGTCTAACCTCACATCTTGGCCTGAAGCAATGGATACAGGTTCCTACTCACTCCAACAGCAACACCCTCGACCTTGTCTTCTCCTATCTGTGCACTCTGTGCAACCTCCCCAACAATTCTCTCCCACTCTCTGATCACCACCTTATTAGTTTCACTCTCTCCAAGACTCCCACTTTCTCTCCCTCCAACTGCCTAACAGTTAACTGTTACCAGAAACATTCTCCACCTCAACCCTTCTCTTCTCTACTCTGCTACTGATCACCTCTATCACAAAATCTCACCCCTGTCCTGCCCCAACCTAGCCACTTTCATCTACAACAGCTCACTGTCATCCTCCCTAGCCACTTGCTTACTGGGCACTTAAACACCCTTCCTGACCAGACCAATTTTCAGCTTTTGGTGCTCTCACACTTTGAATGACAATTACTCAGTCATGCAACACTGTACCCAAATTAATTTTGTGTCCTTTTTTTCCCACAAATAGAGCTTTCTTTTGGTGGTATTTGATCACCTCTGGGGTTTTTGTTTTTTGCGCTATAAATGAAAAAAGACCGAAAATTTTGAAAAAAAACCGCATATTTCTTTGTTTCTGTGATAAAATTTTGCAAATTATAATTTTTTTTTCATAAATTTTGGCCACAATTTATACTGCTACATATCTTTGGTAAAAATAACCCAAATTATTGGATATTATTTGGTCTTTGTGAAAGTTAGAGAGTCTACAAGCTGTGGTGCGGATCGCACAAAATTGATCACACCTGATGTACTGGTGGCCTATCTCATTTCTTGCAACCCGAACAAGTCAGGAAAGTACAAATACCCCCCAAATGACCCCTTTTTTGAAAGTAGACATTCCAAGGTATTTACTAAGATGCATGGTGAGGTTTTTGATGTTGTCATCTTTTTCCCACAATTCTTTGCAAAATTAAGATTTTTTTTAATTTATTTTTTATCACAAAATTTTTAATGTAATAGGTTATTTCTCTCACATGGCATGTGTATACCACAAATGACACGCCAAAATACGTTCTGCTACTCCTTCTGAGTATTACGATACCAAATGTGTGAGACTTTTACACAGCCTGGCCACATACAGAGGCCCAATATTGAAATAGCACCATCAGGCGTTCTAGGAGCATAAATTACACATTTCATTTCTCAACCACCTATTACAGTTTTGAAGACCCTGGAGCACCAGGACAATGGAAATGCCCACAAAGTGACCCCATTTTGGAAAGCTAACACCCCAACGTATAATCTATGAGGCATATTGAGTCGTTTGAATGGTTCATTTTTTTTCCAGAAGTTTTGGGAAAATGTGGAAAAAAAATGAAAACGCATTTTTTTTACGCAAAGTTGTCCATTTATAAGATATTTCCAACACATAGCATGTACATAGCAAAAATGACACCCCAAAATATGTTCTACTACTCCTCCTGAGTATAATGATACCAAATGTGTGAGACTTTTACACAGCCTGGCCACATACAGAGGCCCAATATTGAAATAGCACCATCAGGCGTTCTAGGAGCATAAATTACACATTTCATTTCTCAACCACCTATTACAGTTTTGAAGGCCCTGGAGCACCAGGACAATGGAAATGCCCACAAAGTGACCCCATTTTGGAAAGCTAACACCCCAACGTATAATCTATGAGGCATATTGAGTCGTTTGAATGGTTCATTTTTTTTCCAGAAGTTTTGGGAAAATGTGGAAAAAAAATGAAAACGCATTTTTTTACGCAAAGTTGTCCATTTATAAGATATTTCCAACACATAGCATGTACATAGCAAAAATGACACCCCAAAATACGTTCTACTACTCCTCCTGAGTATACCGATACCAAATGTGTGAGACTTTTACACAGCCTGGCAACATACAGAGGCCCAATATTGAAATAGCACCATCAGGCGTTCTAGGAGCATAAATTACACATCTTATTTCTCAACTACCTATTACAGTTTTGAAGGCCCTGGAGCACCAGGACAATGGAAATGCCCACAAAGTGACCCCCATTTTGGAAAGCTAACACCCCAACGTATAATCTATGAGGCATATTGAGACGTTTGAATGGTTCATTTTTTTTCCAGAAGTTTTGGGAAAATGTGGAAAAAAAATGAAAACGCATTTTTTTTACGCAAAGTTGTCCATTTATAAGATATTTCCAACACATAGCATGTACATAGCAAAAATGACACCCCAAAATACATTTTACTACTCCTCCTGAGTATAATGATACCAAATGTGTGAGACTTTTACACAGCCTGGCCACATACAGAGGCCCAATATTGAAATAGCACCATTAGGCGTTCTAGGGGCATAAATTACACATCTCATTTCTCAACCACCTATTACATTTTTGAAGGCCCTGGAGCACCAGGACAATGGAAATGCCCACAAAGTGACCCCATTTTGGAAAGCTAACACCCCAACGTATAATCTATGAGGCATAATGAGTCGTTTGAATGGTTCATTTTTTTTCCAGAAGTTTTGGGAAAATGTGGGAAAAAAATGAAAACGCATTTTTTTACGCAAAGTTGTCCATTTATAAGATATTTCCAACACATAGCATGTACATAGCAAAAATGACACCCCAAAATACGTTCTACTACTCCTCCTGAGTATAACGATACCAAATGTGTGAGACTTTTACACAGCCTGGCCACATACAGAGGCCCAATATTGAAATAGCACCATTAGGCGTTCTAGGGGCATAAATTACACATCTCATTTCTCAACCACCTATTACATTTTTGAAGGCCCTGGAGCACCAGGACAATGGAAATGCCCACAAAGTGACCCCATTTTGGAAAGCTAACACCCCAACGTATAATCTATGAGGCATATTGAGTCGTTTGAATGGTTCATTTTTTTTCCAGAAGTTTTGGGAAAATGTGGAAAAAAAATGAAAATGCATTTTTTTACGCAAAGTTGTCCATTTATAAGATATTTCCAACACATAGCATGTACATAGCAAAAATGACACCCCAAAATACGTTCTACTACTCCTCCTGAGTATAACGATACCAAATATGTGAGACTTTTACACAGCTTGGCCACATACAGAGGCCCAACATGCAAGGAACACCATCAGGTGTTCCAGGGACACATAGCATGCACATACCAAGAATTACACCCCAAAATACATACTGCTGAGAAAAGAGTAAACAAAAGATTACCTGTGGTTTTAGCAGCGCAGTTGTCCACAGGATGATAGCACTGGTCCAGGCAGCAGGCAGGGACTTGGTCAGCAAAAGTGAACACAATTTTCCAGGCAACAGGCAGGTATACTGTCCATAGTCAATATTGGCAGCAGGCAGGGATACTGTCCATATACAGTCCAAGGTCAGTGCAGGCAGAGATCGTCAGCATTGCCAAAATATTGGTCCTGGTAGTAGGCAGGAACATGGTCCATCCATGTGCTGTGGTCAGTTTATGCGACAGGCAGAGGCATGATGGTATAGGTCCTACAGGCAGCAGGCAGAAGTAGGGCCTTGTTCAGGACAGAATGGGGATAGGGGTAGAGGCTTCTCCCACCCAAATCTCTTTGAAGCCTCCGAGTCTCCAGACCCTAATCTAGGAATAAGAAAACAAAGGAAATTGTCTTCTTCATCCAAAAAAATTATTCTGGAGCCCCTCACATATGTGAGACCCCTGTTATGAATCCCACTAGTCCACAGAGGGTACAAGATCAGTCCAAGAGGCAGGCAAAAGGCATGGTCAAACAGTCCAGGGTCAGTTCCAGATCAGGCAGAGGTATGTACAGAATCAGTAGGCAGAAGTGTGGTCGAATAACAGTCCAGGGTCAGTTCCAGATCAGGCAGAGGCATAAACAGAATAAGTAGGCAGAAGCGTGGTCGAATAACAAGCCAGGGTCAGTTCCAGATCAGGCAGAGGTATGTACAAAATCAGAAGGCAGAAGCGTGGTCGAATAACAAGCCAGGGTCAGTTACAGAGCAAGCAGAGGCATAAGGGGTTTGAAGGTAAATGGCAGGAAGTGAGGGTTATGGTTACCATACTTCACTAATAATTCACTGAAGTATGGTAACGGCGGAAACAGTCACCTATGCAGAGGCCTGGTTGGGAAGGGCATTGGGCACAGTGATAAGTGGTGTCTCTTCTCACTCCTCGTTTGCTGCACACCCGACATTTTTTCTGATGTCTTCGGCCTATTGGTCTGGGAGGGATTTTGTCAGGAAAGTGGCGTTCAGAGAGTCTGCTAATTACATCGGATCGGATGTTTTGTGGTGGGCCGTTGGGGTATATAAGGGCAGTGGTGATTTCCTCCTGGTAGCCAAGGGCCTTTCTGTGGACTTACGATAAATGACATATGTGTTGTATATGGCCAAATTAAAGAAATAAATTGCAATTTTTTTATACCACTTGTATGTTCTTCTCGTGGCAAGATAGGGTTCGAGCATCTGGTCGTTCAAGTCGACACCCCCCATGAACATGTTGTACTCATGTATACAAGTGGGTTTTAGTATTGGGCCATCCCTCCTGGTGATCTCAACAAAAGTGTTGTTGTGGATCGAAGAAAGCATGTAGAAATCCCTTCTGTCCCTCCACTTCACAGCCAAAATTTCCTCGTTCCGTAAACTCGCCGATTCACCTTTTCTTAGCCTTTTGTTGACGAGGCTTTGAGGAAAGCCCTTCCGGTTCGTTCTTACGGTGCCACATGCTGGAGTTTGCATTCTATGGAGGTTACGGAACAGGGGTAAACTGGTATAAAAATTGTCCACATACAGATGGTAGCCTTTCTCCAGGAGTGGGTTTATGAGTTCCCAAACAACTTTTCCACTCGATCCGATGTATTCGGGGCAATTAGGGGGATGTAGCTGGGTGTCCTTCCCTTCGTATACCATGAAGGAATATGTATACGCTGTGGCTCAATCACACAACTTATACATTTTCACCCCATAGCGGGCCCTTTTGGAGGGAATAAATTGCTTTAGGCCCAGCCTGCCAGAAAATTTTATCAGGGACTCATCCACACATATGTGTTGGTCTGGGGTAAACAACTGGGGGAAAATCTGAGAAAAATAATTTATTAGCGGCCGAATTTTGTAAAGTTTATCAAAATTTGGGTCATTCCGGGGAAGGCACTGGGTATTGTCATTAAAGTGTAGGAATCTCATTATCGTTAGATATCTGGTCCGGGACATTATTGAGGAAAAGATGGGCATGTGATAGATGGGGCGGGATGACCAATATGCACATATTTCATTTTTATTGTTTAGTCCCATACAAAATGTGAGGCCCAAAAAAATGTTAAACTCCTCCACTGTTTTAGGGCTCTCCACTTGTAGGGACGGGTATAAGAGGACGTTGGGTTGCTTTCAATAAATTGTTGGGCATATAGGTTGGACTGGGCCACAATGGATTCAAGCATGTCCTCTGTAAAAATTAGGTGGAAAAAGTCCATCAGGGAAAAATTGTGTGTGTCCACCTGGACTCCTGGGTTGGCAGTGAAAGGGGGAACGTTGGCTTCTCCTGAGTTAGGAGGAAGCCACAAGGGGTTCTGGAGGGAATAGGGAAGGCTGGCATGGGACCTAACCCTTTGGGGCCGAGTTGACACCCCACTTGTACGTGGCCTTTGCCGAGGTACTGTGGTGCCGGTGGATGGCACTGGGTTGCCGGTGGATGGCTCTGCGGTGCTGGTGGATGGTACCGCCTCCTCACCAGTGCGCCTTCGTCTGACGGGCGGACTATCATCTTCCTCCTCTGAGGCTGTCATGGTACCGCTGCTGAGGACAGGCTCGTAGTCCACGTCAGAGTCACAATCTAAATATGAGGAGGAATCCGAAGCGGAAACCTCCCCGTTGCTCTCGTCGGCTGCAAGGATATCATATGCCTCCCCAGCTGAATATAATCTTTGTGACATTTTTATTGATCACAAATGGCACTGGCAGATGGTGCTGGCTATTTGCTCTGGCAAATGGGGCTGGCAGGTGACGCTGAATTGGCAGATGACACTGACAGGTGACGCTGATGTGGCAGGTGACACTGACAGGTGACGCTGATTTGGCAGATGACACTGACAGGTGACGCTGATGTGGCAGGTGACACTGACAGGTGACGCTGATCACAGGTGACACTGACGTGGCAGGTGGCACTGACAACACGTGGCACTGACAAATGGCACTGGAGGCAGATGGCACTGGAGGCAGATGGCACTGGAGACAGATGGGGCTGACAGATGTCGCTGGCAGATGTCGCTGACAGATGTCGCTGACAGATGGCACTGGGGCTGGCACTGGTAGATGGCACTGGCAGATGGTGCTGGCTATTTGCTCTGGCAAATGGGGCTGGCAGATGGCACTGCGGCTGGCAGATGGCGCTGGCAGGTGGCACTGGCAGGTGGCACTGGCACTGTCAGGTGGCACTGGTGGCACTGGCAGGTGGCACTGGCACTGGTGGCACTGGCACTGGCGGCACTGGCACTGACGGCACTGGGGCTGACGGCACTGGGGCTGACGGCACTTCGGCTGAAGGATGGCACTGGCGTTGGCAGGTGGCACTGGCAGGTGGCACTGGCAGGTGGCACTGGCACTGGCAGGTGGCGCTGGCACTGGCGCTGATAGGTGGCACTGGCACTGGCGGCACTGGCACTGGCGGCACTGGCGGCACTGGCGCTGACGGCACTGGGGCTGACGGCACTGGGGCTGACGGATGGCACTGGCAGGTGGCACTGGCAGGTGGTACTGGCGCTGGCAGGTGGCGCTGGCACTGGCGCTGGTAGGTGGCACTGGCACTGGCACTGGCGGCACTGGCGCTGACGGCACTGGCGCTGACGGCACTGGGGCTGACGGCACTGGGGCTGACGGATGGCACTGTCGCTGGCAGGTGGCACTGTCGCTGGCAGGTGGCGCTGGCAGGTGGCACTGGCGGCACTGGCACTGGGCTGACAGATGGCACTGGGCTGACAGATGGCACTGGCACTGGGGCTGACAGATGGCACTGGGGCTGACAGATGGCACTGGGGCTGACAATTGGCACTGGGGCTGACAATTGGCACTGGGACTGACAGACAATTGGCACTGGGACTGACAGATACAATGTATCACTCACAGATCCGCTCTCCCTCCTCACACGCTGTCTCTGTGTGAGGAGGGAGAGACACGGCAATGGGAGATGATCTCATATGTTTACATTTGAGATCATCTCCTATTGGCAGCTTCGATCGCTCTGTGAACAGCCGCTTTGATTGGCCATTCACGGCGATCTGTATTTGCCTGTCTCCGGGAGACACGGCGAATACAAAACTTCCGCGATGCGCCCCCGGCGGCGCGCATTGCGGAAGTAAACACCAGGCCGTCCAGGGACGGCCAGGCGAAGGAAGCCACCCGCTCTAAGGCCGGCATTCGGCCATAGGGCGGGTGGGAAGCGGCTAGACAAGCTCGCCTCCCTCACTACACACAGAATCAGGCCCCGTTTGCTACAACCCTGGAAAACAGACAGCACCAGAAGCTTCATAAAACTAAGCAGCCCTCTTGAGGGTCTGTGGAGGAAGAATAAGTCCCAGGAAGACTTCAATCAATATAAATCTACCCTCTTAAAATACTATTCCTGCCTCCACACTGTCAAACAGACCTATTTTATCACACTCATTAACACATCATCATCCAGTCCCCGTCAACGCTTCTCTACCTTTAACACTCTACTCTGTCCTCCACTGCCTCCACCCTCTAACTCACGCACTCACTGCCCAGAAGATTGCCAATCACTTCAAAAATAGGATTGATACAATTCATGGGCAGAAACCTCCCCCACTCAACAACCCAAATCCACAGCTATAATCATTGCTTCCCTCATTCAACTCATTTCTAGGGATGAGCTTCGAGTTCGAGTCGAACTCATGTTCTACTCGAACATTGCCTGTTCGCCTGTTCAGCGAACAGTGAACAATTTGGGCTGTTCGCAGCAAATTCGAAAAGCCGGAACACCCTATACAAGTCTATGGGAGAAATCTAAAGTGCTAATTTTAAAGGGTAATATGCAGGTTACTGTCCTAAAAAGTGTTTGGGGACCCGGGTCCTGCCCCAGGGGACATGGATCAATGCAAAAAAAAGTTTTAAAAACGACCGTTTTTTCAGGAGCAGTGATTTTAATAATGATTAAAGTGAAACAATAAAAGTGTAATATTCCTTTAAATTTCGTAGCTGGGGGGTATCTATAGTATGCCTGTGAAGGGGCGCATGTTTCTGGTGCTTAGAACTGTCCCTGCACAAAGTGTCATTTGTGCAGGAAAAAAAGTCTTTTAAAATCACTTGCGGCTATTGTCGGGTCCCCGTAATACAGAGAACACTCAATGAGTGTTCTCTGCATTAGCCGACAATTCATTCATTCATTGATAAAAAAAAAAAAAAAAAGAGTAGGGTTCCCCTAAATTCAATTACCAGGCCCTTCAGGTCTGACATGGATATTAATGGGAACCCCGTGTCAAATTTAAAAAAAAAATTTACGTGGGGGTCCCCCTAAATATCCATAACCAGACCCTTCAGAACCCTTGAGAACTGGTGCCCAAAACTGAACTGCATATTCCAGATGAGGTCTTACTAATGATTTGAACAGGGGCAAAATGATATCTCTGTCTCTGGAGTTCATGCCTCTCTTAACACAAGAAAGGACTTTGCTCCCTTTGGAAACCGCAGCTTGGCATTGCATGCTATTATTGAGCTTATGATCTACCAAAACCCCCAGATCCTTCTCCACTATGGATCCTCCCAGTAGTACTCCCCCTAGAATGTATGATGCATGCATATTCTTAGCCCCCAAATGCATAACTTTACATTTCTCAACATTAAACCACATCTACCACATAGTCGCCCAATTAGACAGAGCATTGAGGTTGGCTTGTAAATTGGAGACATCCTGTAAGGACGTTATTCCACTACATAGCTTGGTGTCATCTGCAAAGACAGAAATGTTACTTTTGATCCCAGACCCAATATCATTTATAAAGATATTAAAAAGTAAGGGTCCCAGCACTGACCCTTACTTTTTAATATCTTTACAAACTAGTGTCTCTACCTTCTACAAGACCCCACAGGTAGAACTCAAACATTGTGAAGTGACTTAAAGAGGAGGGCTGGTTTAAAAAAAAAAATATTTAAGTCAGCAGCTGCAAACACTGTAGCTGCTGACTTAATAAGCACACTTACCACGATGTCGGCCGCCCGAGGCTGACCCTTCCCTCGGCTCTCGGGTCCCGGTGCCGCCATTTTGGCTAAGGGAAACAGGCAGTGGAGCCTTGCGGCTTCACTGCCCGTTTCCTACTGCGCATGCACGAGTCGTGCATCGCTTTGTAAATGGGGCGTGCTGTGTTCTGGGATAGGCAATAGGCACATAAGTGGTTCAGCCAAGATATTGATATCCAGTAGCCCATTTAAGGTATCAATCACCTCCGCCCAGTATCTCTGGAGTTTAAGACACCGCCAATATGTATCAACGTACCTGTGTTACCACACCTAACACAGGCTGGCTCGGATCTCAAGCCAATAGTATGCAAAAATTGAGGAGCTCTACAAGCCCTATGCAGGATAAAGATCTGGGTCAGTCTGTGTGATGGAGAGAGGGATACCTGAGGCAGAGACCAGAGAACATTTTCCAAGACCTCTTCTGGAATGGGAACAAGATCCTGTTCCCATCTAGCCCTAGAGCAAATGGGAAAGTTCAACAGAAACCTATCTAACAGCACCCTATGTGTAAAAGGTAAGACCTTTTTTTAACCTTGCTTGTACGATCTTGTCAAAAACAGGGGTAAGGGGAAAGAGTATTTCAGTAGACGAAAACTGAGCATGCAGATGAAGGAATCTCCAATTGTAGGAATTGATGATACCAATTCAAATGTAAAGGAAACTCTCCCCTTAACTCTTCAAAGGACATAAGTGAACCATTCTCAGATAGCTGAACTAAAGTTGTTATGCCTGATTTTTCCCACCTCTGAAAGCCTCTAAGAACTGAAAGTTGGAGGAGTCTATCATTTTCCCATATCGGAGTATATCAAATGGGGTACGAAATGCCTATAATTTTTTGGACTGTATCCCATATTTTACACATTAACTTACAGGTGGGCATATATTTGTACACAAAACACTCCCTCTTACCTCATCTAGAACATATAGTGGTGACCGACCCTTAAATACATAGGGAAATGATCATTGAGCAGGAAAGGGTAGCAGTTCGAGCTCCCATCCAGCAAAATGCTGTAGTTGTGATGCAAAGAAATATATCCTTGGGTTAGAAACTGAAGCCGCGTACACACGGGCGGACTGTCTGGCCAACTAAGTCCGTCAGACAATCCGACGGACAGTCCGTCCTACTTTTGAATGAACGGACTTGACCACACACGATGAACAGACAGTCCGTTGAAAGCTTGTGCGATGACGTGTACAGCACGTACGACGGGACTAGAAATACGACGTCCAATACACTGCAATGCAACCTTCGGCCGTGTAAATCCTTTCTGAGCATGCGCCATACTTAGGCCGTCCAACTTGCCTACTCACGAGCGGACTGTCCGCTGAAACCAAAGTTGGACGGACAATATTACGGAAATTCCGAAAGACTTAGTCCGCCAGACTGTCCGCTGAAAAAGTCCGCTGAAGCCCACACACGAGCGGACTGTCCGCTGAAATGTGTTTCAGCGGACTAAGTTGGACAGACAGTCTGCCCGTGTGTACGCGGCTTGACAGTCCACCCACATTTTTGGGATGTTGAAGAGTCTCCAATTTTATATGAGGGTTTTTTTTTCCGCCATATTGAATGCCTAAATTTAATGTCTGTTTGGTTTATGTGATTTTCTTTGGATAATTTGTTTGTATTATTTTAATGTTGTTTGCATATAAAAATAAAAAGAATCTGATTAAAAAAAAGAAGCATAAATGTCACTTTTAAATATATTTTATAGAATTAAAATTGGGGTCAATGTTTATTCAAAGTCTACTTTTTCTACTAAAACATGCATCTACAAATAGCATTAAGAATCAATTTACAAAGCATGTGTTCAGTATTTTCTACCGTGAAAGTAAAAAAAAAAAAAAAAAAAAAAAAAAAAAAAAGATGAAAAGTGGAAATTTTCGACATAGAAAACTTTACAAACAATTATATGTTGAATTATATTTCCGTCAGAGGAAAAATAAGATCTGTAAAAGGAAACATATTGATGTCTCAACAGTCAATATAGAAATAACAATAGGAGTCTTCTTATAGTCAGCTGTATGCTTACACCATTTTTGTCCATTTCTCCTATGGACAAAATCTACTTACTGTCATTGCCAAGTACCAGAAAACTATGTTTATCCTTGTAAATGCTTGCGGGTGGATACAGGGATTTGAAGCAATATTACAGTTATGTCAGGTCATGGAAAGCAATCTCGTACTTAACATTACTGCCTGTTATACTCTAAATTACAGATAATTCACTAAGTAAAACAATATAAATTTTAGGTTATGCTTCCAGGATTGAAGGGAAGAAATTATTACTTATGTTATAGAAAATGACTTTTTTTACCGCTAGAAGAGAAAAACACTGACAAAAATAATTTGAGTTTAATTAAAATGGAATAATTCATGGCTATTTTGTGTCTTTATAGGCAAAGTTGCAACTTCATAAAAACAAATCACCTTATTGGATTTGAATACATTTTTTACCCACGTCTACAGCAGTGTCAGAATAAAACGGTGAGCTATGCAGACTGCATAGGCCATATAAAAACACATGGCCAGGTCATAATTGACATCAGAGGCTTGAATGAGGGAAATGCCATCTGGGCCACCAGTCTCATTTTGGAGTTACCCAACAATCCTGGCGTGTAAGAATTATCAGCCCACATTTATGTATGCCGCTAAAGTTGGCTTAGGTCAGTGGAGTCGTTATGCATTGTTACATAATTATTCATAGTTATTTGGGTTGAAAAAATACAGTCCATCTAGTTCAAACAATAAAAGAAAAATAATCCAGCAAAGCATGTTGCAATTTGCTACAGCAGGGGAAAAAATTCCTTCCTGATCCCCCAACAGGTAATTAGATATCCCCTAATCAATTTTACCTATAAATGTTAGTACCCAGTTATATTAATATATGCACATGTGCAGGAGTGACATCATCGCGGCCCAACCATTCGGGACCAACAGGATGGGTGACAGCACTGAGTTGAAGGACTCTGTTTGCAGGTAAGTCTGTCATAATGTGCCAGTATGTGGTGCATACTAGTACATTTTGATTTAAACCTAGTTGGGGAGGGGGGGTGGTGCACATTTTTTTCATTTTTTAAACTGAGTTTACTGCAACTTTAATTTTGGAGGGAAAAAGATGGCATGTCTGACCCTCCCATTGCATACTGAATACTCCATATGCCGGGTCCCAGATTAAACGTGTAAGATAATGTGCAATACTGTGGAGTGGTTGCTACTGACATGATGACCACAAAGTGGTGAAAAATAAAACAAATATAGATGGCCTTGTGGTTCGCCCAGCGGTCGGTTCACGGCAAACCGGCGGCTTCTGGCGCTGTTCGCGGTGGACATATTCATTTACATTGTGAAGAACTTTGACCCATGACACATCCATCATGGGGTACAGGACAGCTAATTGAGACATTTCAGCACATGGACATACCCCCTACCTTTTAAATATACCTGATCTGGCGGCCATTTTACATTCTGTCTTTTGTCAGTGTAGGGAAAGGACGCTGTGTGGAGCAGGGACAGTCAGTCTGTAATCATTAGCTATTACTATTAGGTCCACAAAAGTCCTTTTAAGGACTGGTATAGGTGTACAGTAAATAGGGTTGTAATACACTTATAATATACTTTCTTTCAAATATAGAAAGCATATTATAGTGCATTGCAGTGCTGACCAATTCTGCAGCTGTCTTTTCTCAGTGTAGGGACAGTTTGGTGTTTGGAGCAGGGACAGTCTATCTGTAATCACTAGCTAATTAGCTATTACTATTCGATTCACAAAGGTCCTTTTAAGGACTGGTATAAGTGTACAGTATATAGGATTGTAATACACTTATAATATACTTTCTTTCAAATATAGAAAGCATATTATAGTACACTGCAGTGCTGACCGATTCTGCAGCTGTTTTTTTCTCAGTGTAGGGACAGTTTGGTGTTTGGAGCAGGGACAGTCTGTAATTCACTAGCTACTAGCTAGCTACTATTAGGTCCACAAAGGTCCTTTTAAGGACTGGTATAGGTGTACAGTATATAGGGTTGTAATACACTTATAATATACTTTCTTTCAAATATAGAAAGCATATTATAGTGCACTGCAGTGCTGACCGATTCTGCAGCTGTCGTTTCTCAGTGTAGGGACAGTTTGGTTTTTGGAGCAGGGACAGTCTGTCTGTAATTACTAGCTAATTAGCTATTGCTATTAGGTCCACAAAGGTCCTTTTAAGGACTGGTATAGGTGTACAGTATATAGGGTTGTAATACACTTATAATATACTTTCTTTCAAATATAGAAAGCATATTATAGTGCACTGCAGTGCTGACCGATTCTGCAGCTGTTGTTTCTCAGTGTAGGGACAGTTTAGTGTTTGGAGTAGGGACAGTCTGTCTGTAATCACTAGCTAATTAGCTATAACTATTAGGTCCACAAAGGTCCTTTTAAGGACTGGCATAGGTGTACAGTATATAGGGTTGTAATACACTTATAATATACTTTCTTTCAAATATAGAAAGCATATTATTATAGTGCACTGCAGTGCTGACCGATTCTGTAGCTGCCGTTTCTCAGTGTAGGGACAGTTTGGTGTTTGGAGCAGGGACAGTCTGTAATTCACTAACTACTAGCTAGCTACTATTAGGTCCACAAAGGTCCTTTTAAGGACTGGCATAGGTGTACAGTATATAGGGTTGTAATACACTTATAATATACTTTCTTTCAAATATAGAAAGCATATTATAGTGCACTGCAGTGCTGACCGATTCTGTAGCTGCCGTTTCTCAGTGTAGGGACAGTTTGGTGTTTGGAGCAGGGACAGTCTGTAATTCACTAGCTACTAGCTAGCTACTATTAGGTCCACAAAGGTCCCTTTAAGGACTGGTATAGGTGTACAGTATATAGGGTTGTAATACACTTATAATATACTTTCTTATAATATACTTTCTTTCAAATATAGAAAGCATATTATAGTACACTGCAGTGCTGACTGATTCTGCAGCTGTCTGTTCTCAGTGTAGGGATAGAGTTTGCTGTTTGGAGCAGGGACAGTCTATTATTCACTAGCTAGCTACTATTAGGTCCACAAACATCCTTTTAAGGACTGGTATAGGTGTACTATTTGGTGTGTAGTATATAGGGGTGTAATACACGTATAAAATACTTTCAAATATAGAAAGCATAGTATAGTGGATTTCCACTGTGCAGCATTGTGACTGCTGAACGGTTCTGCAGCAATACTACAAAGAGTGACAAACGCAATTAGAAAAAAGTATTATAATTGGTGTGATAGACCAGTGGCCCCCCCAAAACGACAGATTGAAGTGGGGTGTTATATACCTTCTTCCACATATACTGCACTTCTCTAGAGACTTTTGTCACAGGGTCATTTAAAAAATGAAAGGCAGAGGAAGAGGCAGGCCCTTCCGCAGGGGTGGTAGGGGTAGGGCAGGAGCAACAGGCTTAAGCCAAAGTGGAAAATTGCAGAAGGTGCGTTCAATTATGTCAAAGGACGCACCAGACTTGGTTGAGTGGCTTACTCAGCCTTACTCTTCTGCAGAAATAAAAACGAAAAAATGCTGCGCTTACCTAAAAACCCAACCACCAAATATTGTTCTAAATATTGTAAAGCTGCAATTATTACGATGTGACACACATCAAAAGTAAACATAAAACACAAATATAACTGCGCTACCCCACAAATTTGACCTAAAAAATGATTTGCATATATACTACCATGGACCTGGAATCCCCAGTTACAGTTCTCATACACATCAAAAAGAAATATCAGAAAAAATATTCAATATGGACACCATGTGACTAGTGTTGAATAAATAAAAAATGACAAAAAGTATATATAATGATAAAAAACCTGCAATCCTAATAAAAAATATCAAATAGATAAATAAATAAATGAATTCATTATAAAATATCAAATGAGTAAATAAAGTGCTTCAAAAGAGAAAAGTGCAGCAATTCATAGAACTACACAAATAAATTAAAGTGCTCAAAAGGAAAGAGAAGTGCAAGCAGTCCATAAAGTTGAAAAATAATTCTTCCAACGAGATTCCATATGGAGACAGGCTTCCTTCACCACCAATGTGCTGATAAATAGACCAAATGCACACTTAACAGACCAAAAAAGAGTCCAGGCTTATAACACATATCATGTAAAGACCATTGGAATGGAACAGCAACAGCCCCCTCCAAAAACGACCTCCACTGACGGGATCACTCACAGGGTACAGATAAGAAAAACTCCCATAGTGTAAATCCGCATAGATACCAGTTTATTAAAAAATGAATAACATACTCACAAACGAATAATAAAAACAGCGTTAAATGCCGGCCAGCAAATCGAGCGCCCAATAGTTCCAACGAAACCCACAAAGCCACACTCCAGGCTCTCACCATCCAGCCTCTTCTACTTCTCCTTCTCCTCTCTCCTCAGAATTGTCCTTCACTCCACCTTCCATCATGCCGTCCTCAAATTTTTCTGAGAAAAGGCAGGCTTCCATGGGCCAAATGTTTGAGTGTAAAAAAATGATGATGCCGGATAACCCTCTTGCCCAATGGTTGACGGCTGGCTTGTCAGAACTGATAGCCCGCCAACTACTGCCATATAAACTGGTGGACTCGGAGGCCTTTTGAAAATTTGTGGCCATTGGAACACCACAATGGAAGGTCACAGGAAGGAAGTATTTCTCACTGAAGGGCATCCCAGAGCTATATGGCCATGTTCAGTGGCAAGTGAATGTATCTTTGGCACACAGTGTCGGTGCCAAGATACATCTGACCACAGACACTTGGTCTAGCAAACACGGGCAGGGAAGATATATAACTTTTACTGCCCACTGGGTGAACCTTCTGACGGCCGTCAAGCATGTAACCCGTGGCACCCATGCAGATTTGGTTTTGCTGCCACAGATTGCATGCAGGCCTGCCTCTTCTTCTCCTCCTCCTACTCCATCCTCCTCCCTCTCCTGCTCGGCTGACTCCTCCTTTTTTGCACTTAGAAACATCCTCTTGTTTCTCCTTAAAGTGGAGTTGCAGGCTTTTTCAGTTTAATAAAAGTCAGCAGCTACGAAATGTATACCTGATGCCTTTTAATAAACAGACACTCACCTGTCCCATGACAGCACTTGAAAAACCCACATCAAAGAAAAAGGTGGACTTCTCCTTGCTCCTCATCTGGGATCTCCAACCCCACTATACCTCCAGTCCTCTTAAAAACCTGCACTGAGAGGAATGAAGGTATAACAATAGATGTCCCAAGTACTTGCAGCCAATCTGCTATCAGTACACCTCCATCTGATTTTAGCAGGCAAATTTCCCTAATCCAGTTGCTAAACGATAAAAAGAAATTTGGTCCCAGCCATCCAAATGCTTAGCGTCTGAATGCTAGCTTGGCCAAATTGCTAGCACTGCATCTGCTACCTTTTCAGTTGGTAGACTCTGCCTTCTTTTGTGAATTTACAGAATGTGCTGTACCTCAGTGGCACATTCCAAAACACCATTTCTTTTCATGGAAGACCATTCCGGCTCTCTACTGGCATGTGAAAGGCAATGTTTTGGCCTCTTTGGACAGGGTGGTCAGCAGTAAAGTGCATATTACCACTGACTCATGGTCTAGCATGCATGGGCTTAGGGGACAGGAGCCACACTGGGGCAGAGATTCTGTCAGCTCTGCAGGGGCAGGCTCAGAGGTGGTTGACACCACACCAGCTTCAGCCAGGAATGATTGTATGCAACAATGGCACCGACCTTTATTCCGCCCTCCGACAGGGACACTCGACCCATGTCCCATGTTTGGCACACGTCCTTAATTTGGTGGTGCAGCGATTCTTGAACATGTAGACAGGCTTACAGGATCTCCAGAGGCAGGCCAGGAAAGTCTGTGGTAATTTCTGTCGGGCATACAATGCTGGCTGACATTCATAGGGAATGCAACCAGCCCACCAACTGCCTAATTTGTGACATGCCCACCAGGTGGAACTCAAGGTTAGCAATGCTGCACACACAGCGGAGTGCCATAAATGAGTACCTGTGTGAGTATGGCACCAGGCCAGGGTCAGGGAAGCTTGGCTTCTTTTTGCCAAGCCAGTGGCTACTCATCAAGGATGCATGCACTGTCATGTCACCATTTGAGGAGGCCACAAGGATGGTGAGCAGTGACAATGCATGCATCAGTGATGCTGTCCCTCTTGTCTTCCTATTGGAGCACATGCTTTGTGGAATAATGGTCAGGGCACTTGAGGCAGAATAGCAGGAGGAAGAGGAGGGCTTCCTTACCTCTCAAGGCCCCCTTTATCCAGATAGTATTCCTGCGGGCCCGCCAAACACACAGTAAGAAGAGGAGGAGGGGGAGGATTACAGTGCCTTGCGAAAGTATTTGTCCCCCTTGAACTTTTCAACCTTTTGCCACATTTCAGGCTTCAAACATAAAGATATAAAATTTTTATTTTTTGTGAAGAATCACCAACAAGTGGGACACAATTGTGAAGTGGAACAAAATCTATTGGATTTTTGAAACTTTTTTAACTAATAAAAAAATGAAAAGTGGGGCATGCAAAATTATTCGGCCCCCTTGCGTTAATACTTTGT
The DNA here is from genome assembly GCF_037356315.1 of Lithobates pipiens. Taxonomy (NCBI): domain Eukaryota; kingdom Metazoa; phylum Chordata; class Amphibia; order Anura; family Ranidae; genus Lithobates; species Lithobates pipiens. The sequence goes on along the minus strand of NW_027507903.1, from coordinate 85,079,888 downwards.
AGAGCCACCTTTTGCTGCAATTACAGCTGCAAGTCGCTTGGGGTATGTCTCTATCAGTTTTGCACATCGAGAGACTGAAATTCTTGCCCGTTCTTCCTTGCAAAACAGCTCGAGCTCAGTGAGGTTGAATGGAGAGCGTTTGTGAACAGCAGTTTTCAGCTCTTTCCACAGATTCTCGATTGGATTCAGGTCTGGACTTTGACTTGGCCATTCTTTTTTTTTTTTTTTTTTTTTACAATAAAGTTTTATTGATCAAATTCAGAAAACACAAATATAACATCAGAGTGCAAATCAATAAGCAGCCAATACAGGGCACAGAATGACCAGTAACAGTATGCAGAAACTAGACAAATTAAGTATAACATGACACAAAGTACCACCAATCTTGTATAGGCTGTCTGATCATAGTCGTTTCACTGTTATTTCGTTGTAGATCATTTTATGTTGTTTTAGTGTCTTCCAATCAAAAAGAAATGATTGAGGAACAATTGAGGGGTTAGATGGGGGAAGGGAAAGTTGGGGTAAGGGAGGCACAGTGAGAGACAAAGGGAGATAAAGAAGAGAAACATCAAGGGTAAAAGAGCGGAAAGAGGTGTAGTAAAGCAAACAGGGTTTACAGACTGGGCCACCCCACGGCCCTGCGAGTCATCTCTCAGTCAAACCAACCAAGGGTGAAAATCCATGCCTTGGGGCACGTCTCAATCTCGACCGCCGAGCACTCACCCTGTACTCAAATCCCGAAAGGCATCAGAATACTTAAACTGGACCCATGGGGACCAAGTCTTGTGAAATTTATCCGCCGTGTCTTTAGCTGTAGCGAGCATCTCCTCCAGAGAGAAAATATGGTTAACTGAGTGTACCCACTCCCTGACTGAGGGTACCGTAGTTAATTTCCAATATTTAGGAATCAGGGATTTGGCCGCTATCAGCAGGTACTTAGATAAAGATCTGTTGTATCTGCCCAGCGACATGTCTGATATATGCAAGAGACAACACTCCGGTGAAAGAGTTAGTGTGGTGTTAGTAATATTGAGAATTAAATTGCAGATCACGCTCCAGAAACTAGCTATCCGGGGGCAACTCCACCAAATATGCAGCATGTCTCCCGCTGCCTCCCCACAGCGCCAGCAGAGGTCAGAGGATGCTGGATACCAACTCTTAACTTTGGTCGGGGTGGCGTACCATTGTGAAAGTAATTTGTATGCATTTTCCTGTAGCCTGGTGCTTATAGTGCCTTTGTGGGCAAGGATACATGCATTGCGCCACTGTGCGTCCGTGAAATGAGTCATGAGGGCCCTCTCCCACGCACCCCTAAATCTGTCCGACTCCGTGTGGACCAGCTGCTGGAGACATGCGTACATAAAGGAGGTCGATTTCTCCAAGGGGGTGCCCTGGAGGCAGATCCCCTCAAAGGGTGTAGGGTCCCTAAGCACAGCTGCCTTCCGCGTAGGTGCTAGGAGATAATGGCACACCTGTCTGTATTTCCAAAATGACAATGTTGCAGGAGGGAGGCTACCTGTAAGGTCTTCAAAGGGAAGAATCTTTCCCCGCTGTACCATGTGTGAAGCTAACAACGGGGAGTCAGCAGTATGAGAGAAGTCATTTGTGGACAAGCCCGGGGGAAAATCCGGATTACCCCGGAGAGGTGTCAGAGGACCAGGAGAAGAAGCAAAGTCATGGTGTGAGGTCAGCTTGTGAAAAATCCGCAACGAAGCTCCTATGAGAGGGTGTTGTGATAGTTCCCTAGGGCAACTGGCCTTCGGGATCCAAGGGGAGAATCACAATGGAGATCTAGACACCCCCTCTTCTATTGAGATCCAGTCCTTGCTGTCTGCATGGCAATTCCAGTCAACTATTCTGGCTAGGTGGGTGGCATAATAATACAGTTTGAAATTCGGGAACCCCATCCCGCCTGCTGCCTTCGGTTTCGTCAATAGATGTAAACTAATGCGCGGTCTTTTTTGGGCCCATAGGAATTTCCAAAGTAAGGATTGTAGCTGTTTAAAAAAAGTGACTGGGAGTTCGATGGGCAGAGTGTGAAATAGGTAAAGAAGTCGTGGGAGTGTTATCATTTTAATGAGTGCGGCCCTTCCAAACCATGAAAAGAGGCCCCGCGACCACCTATTCAGGTCTAGTTCGATCTGCCTCAACATGGGCTTAAAATTAAAAGAGAAAATCTTGCTCAACTGCGGAGTAAGTTTGATGCCCAGATATGTCAAGGCGTCCGTCACCCATTTAAATGAGGTATTCGATTGTGCCTGCGCCAACACATCAGGGGGGAGCGTTAGATTCATGGCCTCCGACTTAGTATAGTTAATCTTGAGGTTTGAAATGTAGCCGTATACCAAGAAGGCCTGCAACAGGTTTGGAATCGAGGTATGCGGGTGGGTCAGAAAAAACAGCAAATCATCCGCATAAGCAGCGATTTTACAAATCCTCTGCCCTACAGGGAAACCTGAAATAGAGGGTGTGTTGTTAATCGTGCGAATGAATGGCTCTAGGGTGAGGATAAACAGAAGCGGGGAGAGGGGGCACCCCTGCCTCGTCCCGTTCCGAATCTGCACTGGATCAGACAGGGTCCCATTGATCTTCAATTGGGCAGTTGGATTTTGGTAGAGGGAGGAAATCCAGGAAAGCATGCTGGGGCGTAGCCCTACATGAGTGCATGTGGCAAGTAAAAAATCCCAAGCCACTCTATCGAAGGCCTTCTCCGCGTCCGTGGACAGGAGAAGGCCCCCAAACCGAGCACTCTGACAAAGGTGAATTAGATTCAAAGCCTTCGTTACGTTATCCCTGGACTCCCTCCCTGGCATGAACCCTGCCTGCTCCGGGCCGATCAATTGGGGCAAAAAATATCTCAGTCGGTTTGCGATAACTTTAGATAGAATTTTTAAATCTAAATTAAGTAGGGAAATGGGACGATAGCTGGCACATATCGTGGGGTCCTTCCCCGGCTTGGGAAGCACCGTAATATAGGCTCCCAAAAAGGTCCTAGGAAGTTGATGGGGCTCTCTTAATGAGTTGAGGGTTCTCAAGAGAGGCTTTTCTAACATCCGAAAAAGCCTTATAGTAGTGCGCCGTCAGCCCGTCAGGGCCAGGACTCTTACCCGGTTTAAGGCTTTTTATCGCCCCTAATAGTTCCTCCGAGGTGACCGGACCCTCCAAGGAATCCGCGTCATCAGGAGAGAGCGTAGGCATGCCACTCCGAGACAGATAATCCCGGATGATATGGCCCCTCTCCCCGAGCAGCTCCCCAGGTTTATGCTGAGGTGGGATATTGTAGAGGTCACTATAAAACCGGTGAAAACTGTCGGCAATCTGATCCACACGGTTCGTCAAAGAACCGTCCGCCTTTTTAATTGCCAAAATGTTATTGGCGAGGGCAGCCTCCTTAACCGCCCTGGCCAATAGCCTACCTCCCTTGTCGCCATGTTCATAGTATATTTTTTGTTTTAGAAAAAGGGTACGCTTACTCTTGGTCTCTAGGATATCCTTCAGCTCCGACCTCGCCTCAAGCAATTCCTGGGCTACTAAAGTAGCCCGGGACTGCTTATGTTGGGACTCAAGCTGTGCAATTCTTGAGGTTAGGGCAACCACCTGAGATTCCGCCTTCCGTTTACGGGACGCCCCCGCTCTGATAAACTCCCCCCTCATTACACACTTGTGTGCTTCCCAAATAGTCAGGGGTGAAAGCTCATCCGAGACATTTTCTCGGAAATAATTACGGAGGGCATCCGTCAGCGTCGGGAGTAGCTCAATGTCAGTCAGCAATGAGGGGTTCAGTCTCCAGGTGCAGGGTCTAGGCCTCAAGTCAGAATGCGTCAGTGAAACCGAAACCGGGGCATGGTCTGAGATGGTCTGGAGCCCAATATGAGAGCTCTTGGCATTCAACAGATCCCGCTGCGTAATAAAGATGTAATCAATACGAGTGTACTTATCATGAGGTGCCGAATAGCAAGTAAAGTCTCTACCAGTAGGGTTGAGAGTGCGCCAAGTGTCTATTAAAGTCAAAGAATGTAACACCCGTTTCACCTGTTTCAAAGTACGGTAAGTTAAGCTTGATTTTCCAGTGGAAGTGTCCTGAATCGGGTTAAGTGGTACATTGAAGTCCCCCCCCAGTAAAATGCACCCTGTAGCAAAGCTCTTTAATTCACCTACTACTCGCCTGCAAAAGGATACATGTGCACTATTGGGGAAATAAACGTTAGCTAGCGTTAAGGGCGTGGAGCCCCACATACCCTTTAGGAACAAATATCTGCCGTCGGGATCTGACAGCTGTTGAGTGACCTCAAAACCCGCCGACTTGTGAAGGAGAATCGAGACTCCTTTCGTTTTCGCTTGCGGGTTTGTTGCATGAAACACCCGCGGGAAATGTTTGTTAAATAACCTAGGAATTTGACTAGATCTGAAGTGCGTCTCTTGCAAATATACAAACATGGGTTTTACCTTATTCAACTCCCGGAGAATGGAGACGCGCTTTTCAGGTGTGTTTAAACCACGAACATTGTGCGATATCAAAGTCGGGCTGGGGCCCAGCGACGAGTACGCCATGATCAAGAAATCAAAACCTTCCGAGGGCGGCTCACTCTGTGGAGATAAACAAGAAGGAGAAGCAGTAAAAGATGACAGTAGAGAGAAAGAAGAGAGGAAGATGGGGAGAAGTATGAAAAAGAGAGAGGCACAAGGACAAAAATGAGGGAAGGATAAGGTGGGGTAACGTCCTGTACTCAGGGCGTATCAATTGGGGTGAGTTCTTGCCTGCAGATCTCTGAGCTGCAAGCCGAAAAAAAAAGAGCAGGGAGCGGTACACGCAACAAAAACCCAACTATACCGCTATGCCCTGTTTGTGGGGTACGTGGGAGGAACACCACAGAAGGAGTAAGTGTTCACAATGATACCATAAAAATGGCCCTAGTTGTAACCATAAGGGGAATCCCTTAACAAAAAGGTGCATATATATAAAAAAAAGAGAAAAAAGGGAACAAAAATACAAAAACACAGAGTCACCATAAGGGAGACTCACAAGCCCTAAATTAAAGCAAAACAAGGCAAAAGAATATTTCCTGGCCGGAAAATAGCAGCCACTAAGTGGCGGGACATGCAACCTAGGACTGTTAACACAGAAAGGAAAAAAAAAAAAAAAAAAATTGTGTCCCTGAAAAACCTCTGGGCAATAGCCAGCCCAAACGATCAAGAAAAAGTCTGAAGGCGACCCCCCGCTCCGGCACCCATCCTGCCACCTCTGCTCTTCTTCGTGGGGGGTTTGGCAGGGGAAGAGTGGGGAGAGCTGTCCGGGCTAGCGTCTTGTGGAGGGTTCCGGAACTCCGCATACCAATCTGGGAGATGAACGCAGGGGATATTCAGTGCTGCGCAAAAATCTGGAAGCTCCTCCGGGAGCCTGAGTAATAGTTGTCTTCCATTAAAAGTGACCTGTAGGGCAAACGGAAAACGCCACTTGTAAACAATGCCTCTTTCTCGCAATACTTCCAAGAGAGGACGTAAGGCTCTCCTGTTTTGCAGGGTGATGGGCGACAAGTCCTGAAAAAGTGCCAAATCACTATCATTGAATTGAATACGGTCATTTTTCCTTGCTTGGCTGAGAATCTCCTCCTTCAGAGGAAAGTTCTGGAGGCAGCATATGATGTCTCTCGGTGGGGCTGTGTCTGACGGTCTTGCGCGAAGGGCCCTGTGCGCACGTACAAATTCAATAGGGCTATCGGCCGGGTTCTCCAGCAAGTTGTTGAATATGGAGCGTAAGGCTGAGGGTATCTGGTCGGGGGCCACCGCCTCCGGAACCCCCCTCACTCGAATGTTACATCGCCGACCCCTGTTATCGAGGTCTTCTAGGTGCCTGTTAATGGAAATTAGGTGCGCAGTATGTGAGGCCGTTGTAGCTTCCAGCCTGTGTACCGCCTTGTCTCTCCTATCTTCAGCCCTCTCCATGGTGGCCATTTTTTCATTCAGTGAAAGGAGGTCAGCCTTAAGGTCGGTAATAGCAGAGAACAGGGTATTCTTAATGTCCGATGCTATGGCGGTCATGTTGCCCAGCGTTAGAGGGTGGTCAGGATTGCTGTTCCCGCTTACCAGGTCGTCCGCGGTACCTTGGGACCCGTCGCTCATCTCCTCCTCGTCGCCTCGTGGCAGCGCCATCTTGCGCGGAGTGGAGCGGTCAGCGCGGGCCTGCATAAGGAATAAATCCTGTATATTGCGGGTCTGGGACGAAGCGGATTGTCGCCGCGATCTAGTCCCCGGGTTGTGCCGAGCTTGCTTGCTCATTTTCAGCGTCCGGTTCGGCCAGGAAAGACGCTAACGGGCTGTGAGTCTCCGGGAGCTCCTCACTAAGCAGCCATTCCTTCCGCGCGCCAAGCCACGCCCCCCCTGACTTGGCCATTCTAACACCTGGATACGTTTATTTGTGAACCATTCCTTTGTAGATTTTGCTGTATGTTTGGGATCATTGTCTTGTTGGAAGATAAATCTCCGTCCCAGTTTCAGGTCTTTTGCAGACTCCAACAGGTTTTCATCCAGAATGGTCCTGTATTTGGCTGCATCCATCTTCCCCTCAATTTTAACCATCTTCCCTGTCCCTGCTGAAGAAAAGCAGGCCCAAACCATGATGCTGCCACCACCATGTTTGACAGTGGGGATGGTGTGTTGAGGGTGATGAGCTGTGTTGCTTTTACGCCAAACATATCGTTTTGCATTGTGGGCAAAAAGTTCGATTTTGGTTTCATCTGACCAGAGCACCTTCTTCCATATGTTTGGTGTGTCTCCCAGGTGGCTTGTGGCAAACTTTAGATGAGACTTTTTATGGATATCTTTGAGAAATGGCTTTCTTCTTGCCACTCTTCCATAAAGGCCAGATTTGTACAGTGTACGACTGATTGTTGTCCTATGGACAGACTCTCCCACCTCAGCTGTAGTTCTCTGCAGTTCATCCAGAGTGATCATGGGCCTCTTGGCTGCATCTCTGATCAGTCTTCTCCTTGTCTGAGCTGAAAGTTTAGAGGGACGGCCAGGTCTTGGTAGATTTGCAGTGGTCTGATACTCCTTCCATTTCAAAATGATCGCTTGCACAGTGCTCCTTGGGATGTTTAAAGCTTGGGAAATCTTTTTGTATCCAAATCCGGCTCTAAACTTCTCCACAACAGTATTACGGACCTGCCTGGTGTGTTCCTTGGTCTTCATGATGCTCTCTGCGCTTTCAACAGGACCCTGAGACTATCACAGAGCAGGTGCATTTATACAGAGACTTGATTACACACAGGTGGATTCTATTTATCACCATCAGTCATTTAGGACAACATTGGATCATTCAGATATCCTCGCTGAACTTCTGGAGTGAGTTTGCTGCACTGAAAGTAAAGGGGCCGAATAATTTTGCACGCACCACTTTTCAGTTTTTTATTTGCTAAAAAAGTTGAAATTATCCAATAAATTTCGTTCCACTTCACAATTGTGTCCCACTTGTTGGTGATTCTTCACAAAAAATTAAAATTTTATATCTTTATGTTTGAAGCCTGAAACGTGGCAAAAGGTTGAAAAGTTCAAGGAGGTTGAATACTTTCGCAAGGCACTGTATGTCAGCATGGACATGGAGGATAACACTCAACAGCAGTCATCAAGGGATGGTTTTCAGTCCCCAGAAACCCAAGGAGTTGTACGTGGCTGGGAGAAGGTTGTTACAGATCATGTGATCCTTAGTGACCCAGAGGACTCAGAATCGAATGCCTCTGCAAACTTACACTGCATGGCCCTAGGATTCGTGGTATCAAAGAGAGGGATCATTACTGGCTGGCAACCCTTCTTGATCCACATTACAAGGGTAAGGTTGCAGAACTCATCCTGCCTTTGCAGAGGGAGCCGAGGATGAAACATCTTCTGGAGGAATTGAAGAAAGGTTTGTGCATAGCATTTCAATGGGAGATTACAACTTCTGAGGCTTCCTTCAGAGGAAGAGCAGTGGAGAAGGAGGCCAGCTGACGGATGCCTTTAGACAATTTTTCAGTCCTCAGTGCCAAGGTCTGATAGGTTCAAGCAACCATTGCCAGCATCTGCATTACATGGTGGAGGAATATCTAGGGGCAAGAGCAGACTTGGAGACCTTTCCAACAGAACATCCACTGGGTTACTGGGTCTTGAGGAACCAGTTCTTTCTGAATGCACATTCAGTGCTGCTGGAGGGTTTGTAGCAGATCATAGAGTGTGCCTGTCCACAGACTCCATTGATAGGCTCACATTCATAAAAAGGAATCTGTCTTGGATCAGCAACAGTTATCAAGCACCTGATGCTGATGTAAATGACTGATTTTTCTATGGATGTGGGATCCCTTGAAGAGTGCCTATGCTGAGTGACTATCCTATTCCTCCTCAATCTTGATGATGCTAGCTTCCAACAATATGTTTGGTTTAGGGCACCACCAGCACTGCCTAAGGCCTAATTTTTCTGCCCCTGTTTAACAGGGGAATGTAATTACAATTTTTGATATGATATTTCACAGCAGGGCCCGTTCCTGCACCCACCAAGAGTAACTGTGAGGGCTTACAGTGTTGTGGCACCACGACCACCACCAAAGGCCCAATTTTTCTGCCCCCGTTTAACAGGAGCATGTAATTATAATTTTTTATCAAATATTTCACAGCAGGCCCCATTCCTGCACCAACCAAGAGTAACTGTGAGGGCTTACAGTGTTGTGACACCACCACTACCACCACCACCAAAGGCCCAATTTTTCTGCCCCTGTTTAACAGGGACATCTAATTACAATTTTTGATATAATATTTAACAGCAGGGCCCATTCCTGTACCCAACAAAGGTAACTGTAAGGGGTTACAGTGTTGTGGCACCACCACCAGAACCCAAGGCCCAATTTTTCTGCCCCTATTTAACAGGGGAATGTAATTAAAAGTTTTGATATGATATTTCACAGTAGGGCTCGTTCCTGCTCCCACCAAGAGTAACTGTGAGGGATTACAGTGTTCTGGTACCACCAACATCTAAGGCCCAATTTTCTGCAGAGTATATAGGGCAAGCCGTATAGTATATATACTTCTGTTCCGAGTATATAGTGCCTGGGGGCCCCCCCACACCGTTTTTTTTTTTTAATTTGGCTGCAGGGTTCTCCTTAATATCCATATCATACCCAAACAGCCTGGTAATGAGCTTGGGACCCATACCGTTTTTCTCAATAATTTAGTTTTAGTTTTTCTCAATAAATCTATATTGCCAGGACCTGACAATACATTACAGCCGCAAGCAGTTTTAAATGACTTTTTGTCCTTTAGAAATGTAATTTTGCCGTGGTATTGTTCTAAACATGAGAAAACTTTACAGGTATACTATAAACACCCCCCAGGCACGATATTTAAAGGAATTTTTCATTTTTAGTGTTTCACTTTAAGCATTCTTAAAATCACTGCTCCTGAAAAAACAGCCGGTTTTAAAACTTTTTTTGCATTGATACATGTTCGGCTCATCCCTAGTCAGGACAAGTCCGATCATTGGAGGTGAGCAGGCTGAGTTCCCAGCATAGCTAGAGAACTGACTTTGCTGTGTTCTCCTGCTTAGTGTGGGCAGTTTTTAATAATAGGAAAGTAGAGAGACTGTCTGGAACACCAGGGATTTCACATAAAGGAAGCAATACAAAGAGAACAGGATACTTTGTCATACAAGTACATGGTACAGCAGGCACAGATTAGGAATATGAAATATTGCGGTAACAAACACCTTAATGTCCATTCCAATAGATCCTGTGTCTTTCCGAGTACATATCACAGTAATAAAACATTCATGCAGAGTATGCCTGTGTGTTCTGTGTGAGGGGCCAATTTCATTGGAGAAAACATACACAGGACTAAATGCTGAGTGCCAGACTGGGCACTGACTATAAATGTTCCCTTCCCCACAGTAATCTTGTGTGTGGTGCATAGTACACATTGTAGAAACACACTCCTGTGTATTAGTCCAGGATTAGTTATTAAGCACACTTTAACAGGTAACCAACCACTTCTGGCATCTGTATGTATCCTATATCCAATATGGAACATAGCAGGCCAACTGGAACAACCAGCCACATTACACAAGCATCTGTCAATAGTGTCTTATCAGTTGTCTGTACCCAAAGGTGATCAGTGGTGTATCTCCCAACAAGGGCATCAAGAAAATTCTTGTCCCAGGTGTTTAGGTAGTACCATATCTGTGCCACAACAACAACAAAGAGAAACAAAATGTTACCCCAGCTCCGCTGCCAATATGAAAGTCCATGAGCTGTGATCCAGTGCTCTAGCCAGCACGTTCAGGCCCCAAATATAATACTTGAATCAAAAAGGGCTGGCAACTTGAATGCTCTTGAATAAAAGTCCTTTATTGGTTACATGGGTTGCCAGCCCTTTTTGATTCAGCAGCAACAAAGAGCTTGCCACAGTCCAAATTTGTTATATATTTACCAATTCCTTATGGTTTCAAGTCCAAAGGGAGCCCATGCCAGAAGAGGACATGGTAAGTAAGCAAAGCCTGAAGATGCAGCTGGTGTAATACCACTGAAACTGGTACAGTGGGTACAGACCACTGATGAGACACTAATAGCAAATGCCTGTGTATTGGAGCTGGTTTTTCCAGTTGGCCTGGTATGTTTCATATTGGATATACGATACAAACATATTTCAGATGTGTATGATTAATTATTGATTCCTGCTATGGGAGATGCTTACATCATTGCACATACACTGTACTACCAAAAGTATTGGGACACCTGCCTTTACATGAACTTTAATGGCATCCCAGTCTAAGTCTGTAGATTTCAATATTGAGTTGGCCCACCCTTTGCAGCTATAACAGCTTTAAGTCATCTGGGAAGACTGTCCACAAGGTTTAGGAATGTGTCTATGGGAATGTTTGACCATTCTTCTAGAAGCACTTTTGTGAGGTCAAGCACTGATGTGGAGGAGAAGGCCTGGCTTGAAGTCCCCACTTTCATTCATCCCAAAGATTTTCTATTGGGTTGAGGTCAGGACTCTGTACAGGCAGGTGTCCCAATACTTTTGGTAATATAGTGTATGTTTATATATATCTCTCTTCAACAAGTGTGCTCAACAACAAATCCTGGACTGATACACAGCAGTGTGTTTCTACAATGCACTACACAAAAGATTATTGTGGGGTATCTGCTCCTTTGTGTTTCAGCTGATTCAGCTGAGGGAACATGGTGCTGTGCTCTTTGGGCTTTCTCATTGTCCTCTTTTAACCACTTGCCGACCGCCGCACGACGATATACGTCGGCAGAATGGCACGGGCAGGCATATGGGCGTATATATAAGTCCCTGCCTGCCCGCGGGTGGGGGGCCCGATCGGGCCCCCCCCGGTGCCTGCGGCGGTCGGCATTCCTTCGAGAGCGATCCGGGATGAGGGGGCGGCCATTCATTCATGGCCACCCCCTCGCGATCGCTCTCGACGAATGGAAATCCCCCGTGACATCACTTCCTCTCCTGTAATGTAAACACAGGAGAGGAAGTGATGTATTCTCTCCTCCGTGTCGGTATTTTTCGTTCCGACACGGAGGAGAGCGGATCGGTGAGTTGCACCAACACTCTACACACACAGTAGAACATGCCAGGCACACTCACACCCCCCCTTTACCCCCCGATCACCCCCCCAATTACCCCTGCCCCCCAGTCACAGTGACACCAATGTCATTTTTTTTTTTTTTTTTTTTTTTTTTTGCATTGGTGTCATTTGTGACTGTAATAACTGTTAGGGCAGTTAGAGTTAGCCCCCTTTAGTTCTAATGTACCCCCCTAACCCCCCCAATAAAGGTTTAACCCCGTGATCACCCCCCGTCGCCAGTGTCACTAAGGCTGGGTTCACATTGCAGCGGTTTATGAGAACGAATGTGATTCGCACCGCACTGCAGTGCAAATCACATCCGATCTCTGTGCGATTCGAGTTCAGCCATTCGCCGCACCCACCGCACCCGCCACACCCGCCGCACCCGCCGCAAATTCGCACGGGACCCTTTTTTTGGCCCGCAGCAGAATCGGATCGCATGGGTGTTCACACCATGCGATCCGAGTTTGCAGATCGCACTGCGATATGCGAACTGATCTGGGGGTGTCAGTAACATTTCACTGACACTCCCAGCAGTTCGCATAGGGCAGTGTGAACTGCCGCCGGGAGGCATGCGATGCGGGAACCCGCCGCGGATTCGCGGCGTTTCCGCATCGCTCCAGTGTGAACCCAGCCTAATAAGCGATCATTTTTCTGATCGCCGTATTAGTGTCACAGGTGACGCTAGTTAGGCAGGTAGGTATTTAGGTTCGCCGCAGCTTTTTATAGCGCCAGGGACCCCCATATACTACCGCATAAAGCCCCCTGATTGCCCCCTAATTAACCCTTTCACCTGTGATCACCATATAACTGTTACAGGTGACGCTGGTTGGTTAGTTATTTTTTTATAGTTTCAGGGCACCCGCCATTTATTACCTAATAAAGGTTTAACCCCCTGATCACCCGGCGGGTGTCATTTGTGACTAATAACTGTTAGGGCAGTTAGGGTTAGCCCCCTTTAGTTCTAATGTACCCCCTAACCCCCCCAATAAAGGTTTAACCCCGTGATCACCCCCCGTCGCCAGTGTCACTAAGGCTGGGTTCACATTGCAGCGGTTTGAGAACGGATGTGATTCGCACCGCACTGCAGTGCAAATCACATCCGATCTCTGTGCGATTCGAGTTCAGCCATTCGCCGCACCCGCCGCACCCGCCGCACCCGCCGCAAATTCGCACGGGACCCTTTTTTTGGCCCGCAGCAGAATCGGATCGCATGGGTGTTCACACCATGCGATCCGAGTTTGCAGATCGCACTGCGATATGCGAACTGATCTGGGGGTGTCAGTAACATTTCACTGACACTCCCAGCAGTTCGCATAGGGCAGTGTGAACTGCCGCCGGGAGGCATGCGATGCGGGAACCCGCCGCGCATTCGTGGCGTTCCCGCATCGCTCCAGTGTGAACCCAGCCTAATAAGCGATCGTTTTTCTGATCGCTGTATTAGTGTCACAGGTGACGCTAGTTAGGCAGGTAGGTATTTAGGTTCGCCGCAGCTTTTTATAGCGCCAGGGACCCCCATATACTACCGCATAAAGCCCCCTGATTGCCCCCTAGTTAACCCTTTCACCAGTGATCACCATATAACTGTTACAGGTGACGCTGGTTGGTTAGTTATTTTTTTATAGTTTCAGGGCACCCGCCATTTATTACCTAGTCTCACTAGTGTACCCTTAAATTTAGGGGTGTCTACTTTCCAAAATGGGGTCATTTGGGGGGGGTTTGTGCCATCTTGGCATTTTATGGCCTTCAAAACTGTAACGCCCTTAGAAAGCCTGAAGGCGGTGCTTGGTTTTCGGGGCCCCGTACGCGGCTAGGCTCCCAAAAAGTCCCACATATGTGGTATCCCCGTACTCAGGAGAAGCAGCAGAATTTATTTTGGGGTGTCATTTCACATATGCCCATGGCATGCGTGAGCAATATATCATTTAGTGACAACTTTGTGAAAAAAAAAAAAAAAAAAAAAAGTTTGTAATTTTCCCGCAACTTGTGGCAAAATATAAAATATTCCATGGACTCAACATGCCTCTCAGCAAATAGCTTGGGGTGTCTACTTTCTAAAATGGGGTCATTTGTGGGGGTTTTGTGCCATCTTGGCATTTTATGGCCTTCAAAACTGTAATAGGTAGTGAGAAGTGAACTCAAAAATTTACGCCCTTAGAAAGCCTGAAGGCGGTGCTTGGTTTTCGGGGCCCCGTACGCGGCTAGGCTCCCAAAAAGTCCCACATATGTGGTATCCCCGTACTCAGGAGAAGCAGCAGAATTTATTTTGGGGTGTCATTTCACATATGCCCATGGCATGTGTGAGCAATATATCATTTAGTGACAACTTTGTGAAAAAAAAAAAAAAAAAAAAAAAGTTTGTAATTTTCCCGCAACTTGTGGCAAAATATAAAATATTCCATGAACTCAACATGCCTCTCAGCAAATAGCTTGGGGTGTCTACTTTCTAAAATGGGGTCATTTGTGGGGGTTTTGTGCCATCTTGGCATTTTATGGCCTTCAAAACTGTAATAGGTAGTGAGAAGTGAACTCAAAAATTTACGCCCTTAGAAAGCCTGAAGGCGGTGCTTGGTTTTCGGGGCCCCGTACGCGGCTAGGCTCCCAAAAAGTCCCACATATGTGGTATCCCCGTACTCAGGAGAAGCAGCAGAATTTATTTTGGGGTGTCATTTCACATATGCCCATAGCATGTGTGAGCAATATATCATTTAGTGACAACTTTGTGTAAAAAAAAAAAAAAAAATTTTTTTTTGTCATTATTCAATCGCTTGAGGCAAAAAAATAAAATATTCAATGGGCTCAACATGCCTCTTATCAATTTCCTTAGGGGGTCTACTTTCCAAAATGGGGTCATTTGGGGGGGTTTTGTACTGCCCTGCCATTTTAGCACCTCAAGAAATGAGATAGGCAGTCGTAAACTAAAAGCTGCGTAAATTCCAGAAAACGTACCTTAGTTTGTAGATGTGACAACTTTTGCGCAAACCAATAAATATACAATTATTGACTTTTTTTTTACCAAAGACATGTGGCTGAATACATTTTGGCCTAAATGTATGACTAAAATTGAGTTTATTGGATTTTTCTAATAACAAAAAGTAGAAAATATCATTTTTTTTCAAAATTTGCGGTCTTTTTACGTTTATATCGCAAAAAATAAAAATCGCAGAGGCAATCAAATACCATCAAAAGAAAGCTCTATTTGTGGGAAGAAAAGGACGCAAATTTTGTTTGGGTACAACATTGCATGACCGCGCAATTACCAGTTAAAGCAGCGCAGTGCCAAAGTGTAAAAAGACCTCTGGTCATTTACCAGCAAAATGGTCCGGTCTGAAAGTGGTTAAATAAGGTATGTTTCTTTGCAGGCACTATATTTTCAGCACCTATCTTGTTACCTTATACACTGCTATGGCCAACCTTTATTCTGGTGGTATGCATTTATCTCTGGGACTTACACTTCTTTTTGGTATTTTATATATACCTTTCCTGTACAATTATCACTTCAATGGGTATCATTGCTTGGTTATATATCCAGAGCACTCATGGTCACTCTCTTCTACATCTTTTGTGGTATATTCATTTTCCACTGCTTTTTTTCTTCGCGTTTTAATCATTTTTCATATCATCTCTCCCACGGTTTTACTGTTCAACTCATTTTATTATAGGGGTTCTGCAGTGGGGGTCTGTCCCTTTTTACCCCACCTTCTGGTCACCCATCTACCCTCAGCTCCCGGGGAAACCTCTGCTGTGGTTACTCACAGCAATAAAGATGTAGATGACATCTTTTTTAACTTTTACCATGTGGTTTTGAGTTGTACTCAATGTACTTCCATGTGAGAATACCTAGTTATATATCTTTGAACTCTATTTACAGAAACTGATGTACTGCCCAATATAATCCACATTTTTGTTTCTTATTAACAGTTGAGCACAATTTTAATCTATTTGCAGACTGATATGGTTTTTACATAGATGCACATATAAACCAATTGCAACTGTCTCCTGATGAAGTAGGCGTTGTCCTGTGAAATGCATAGAGATTACAGTTTCGGCAAATGAACAATGATTTATTAATAATGTTGGCATTTTGAATGTACATTGGTGAAACGATGACCTTACTTCTACACAATCAATGTGAACATGTATATGTTTTTTATGTAAATTGAAACAGTTTATGTGTTTTTATACATTTGATGTACTATTTTACTTAGCATCACTCTCAAAAGTCCCTCGGGCAAATTGTCTTTCTTGGTTGTTCTGGAATATTGGGGACTGAGTGCTGCTTAGGTCTGAGTACGGGGGGGGGGGGGGGGGGCTTTGTTTGTAAGTAAGGTCTTTGAGTGCTAGGCCCCCTTTAAGTAGAGCCCTCCTGCAGTGATGTCATGGGTAAGTCAGTGCCCAGTTATAAGCCAGGATGGGAGGAGCCATATTGCACATGGGACATTGGAGCCATCCCACACCAGTACAGCTATAATCAGCACTTGAAGGCCCAGAACATGTTAGGAGGCCTGGGTGGAGTGGACCCGTACACAGGAAGAGCTGACTGTAGTCTATATGTCCCTTATGGAGGTGGGGACTAGGGTGGATTACAAAAGGCCTTTTAGGCCAGCCTTGAGATCACTATACGAGTCTGCTTCCCTGGAGGGTTCCCAGAAGGAGGTGACAGCACAGAGCGCAGTCCTGTGACCCTGGGCAGAGGAGATACTTTAAGGAAGTTTGCTGCTGAGGTGCGTTCAGTTGTTACTACTGTGGACCATCCACCAAATGTCATTAACTGCATAATGTGAAGTGACTCTGGAATGTTTGTCCTAGTGATGTGACTGTAATACCTTTTCCTGAATACCACCAATTACTTGTGTTAATAAAAATGTTTGTATTTTGTACTTAGATTATAGGCATTGGGCATGTTTCTTTGTATCTACTGAATTAGAATATATTTTCAAACAAGATTGGGAGTTTTAGAGTCATAATCAGGTATTATTTCCTTGGGTCAAATCTAGAGTGATACAAATTCAAATACCGTTCTCACATTACCTACTTTCTATAAAACATGTCAGGCAAGCTTTAAAGAGTCACTGTAACATTGCCCATTTAGTGTATTTTGCAAAAGGCCTTCCCTTTGCAAGAGTCCTATAGTGTCTCTGACAAGGGAGAGGGCCCAGAAACATGTCAGTAGGTGTACTTTGCTGCCCAGGTTTTTTGCTCAGTCTAAACTAAATGGTTACTACTCTACATGAGTTGTTGTTTAACCACTTCCTGCCGGCCTGCTGTCAAATGACAGAGCAGTGTGGCTCTCATTCTGGGATGACCCTAGATCCTGGCCGCAAGTCTTTACCCATGTGATCAGCTGTGTCCAATAACAGCCGATCACATGTAAACAAGGAAGTGATATTTATCGGCTTTTCCTCACTAACACTGACAGAGTGTGAGGTGAGGAGAGCTGATAAGCAGCATCTCCTCACAGGAAAAAAGTGTAAAGATAATCAGGGCACTGATCATCAATGCCCTGATTACTATGTAGCCCCAACAGTGTCCATCAGTGATGCCAGTCTGTGCCCATTAGTGAGGCCAATCTGTGCCATCAGTGCTACCTTTCAGTGGCCATCAGTGCCACCTATCAGGGCTGCCTATCAGTGCCCATTAGTGCTGTATATCAGTACCACCTATCAGTGCCCATTAGTGCTGCATATTAGTGCCGCCTCATCAGTACCATCCCATCAGTGGCCTTCATTCCCACCTCATCAGTGCCCATCAGTGCTGCCTCATCAGTGCCCGTCAGTCCTGCCTCATCAGTGCCCATCAGTGCACATCAGTGTAGGTAAAAATCTACTTATTTAAAAAATTTGCTGGCGGAAACATAAATTCTTTTTTTATTTTTTTTATTTGTGATCTTTTTTTTTTTTTTTTTTTTTTTTTCAAAAACATTTTATTGAAGATGCAAATCACAATACAGAAAGTACAAACAGTGTAAAATCAACAGAAGTCAATACAGAATAATAAAAAAAAAAAAAAAAAAAAAAAAAAGGGGAAGAAAAAAATAAAAAATAAAAAATAAAAATAAAAAAATGAATCAATGGCATTTGTTACAACTTATAGGCGAACACAGGCGCCTTGAATGAAAGACAAGATATAATAGTAGACAACAGTATGCTATGCGTGACTATAAAGGGGTGCACTAGCAAATGAAAATATATCGTGTGACATTTATAAGGTATCTAACTTGCTACCTGTGGATCATAGGTGTTTAATCGAGTCTCTGAGGATGTTTTGTGTGATTTGGGCATCCCTGCCAAGGCACATTAATCGTTAAGAGTATAGACAGAGGAATAAAGCGATTTATGTGAATAACTATTGGAAAGTGTGTGTATAATCTATCAACATGAGTATTTAGCAAAATATATAAGGGGTTTTGTAGACTTCTGAATCCTGGGAGTCTAAGAGGTTATATGCTGTGATACAATAAATGATTTCATTTCAAGGGGTTAAATTCCTATGAAAGAGGTCCATGCCTCATTCCTGGCTCTCAGGTCTGCATAAGACTTTTGTACTTATCAGAGGTCTGAAAGTGAATCCAACAGGCCCATGTAGTTGTGAACTTTGCAGGGGTATCATTGGCCTGGTGTATTAGGTCCTCCATAGTCATTACATTGTTAATGCATTGAAGCCAATCCCGGAGTAGGGGGGTGTCATGGGAGCGCCACTTCCGTGGAATGCAAGCTCTGGCAGCATTGACCATGTGCATGGCTAGAGACTTAAGGTAGGAACTATGTGAGTGGTCTGAGTGATGTAGTAAGAATTGGGCCGGAGTGTACTCTAAATGGTAAGTCGTGACTTCTTCTATTGTTTTATGTATTTCCGACCAATATGTTTGTATGGCCGGGCATGACCACCAAATATGCAAAAAAGTTCCAGTATCCGTGTTGCATCTCCAACACTTCTGGGAGATGGAGGGGTTAATTATGTGAAGTTTGTGTGGCGTAAGGTACCACCTGGAAGCTATTTTAAAGGCAGTCTCTTGCGTGTTGGCATTAACCGAACCCTTATGGACACATCTATATATACGATCCCAATCACTTTCAGAAACTTCCATTTGAAGGTCAGTAGACCATTTTTGCTGTATATGGAGGTTGTGCTTAGCGCTGTCCTGAAACAGCAGTGAATATGTGTGCGAGATTAAGTGGCGTTGGGGTTCTTCCTTATTGCATAATTCTTCAAAAGTAGTCAAAGCTCTGGACCATTGTGGTCTGATTGTATGATTAAGTAGAAAATGGTGGATCTGTAGGTATGCCCATAATGGAAAGGTTTCTTGCTCTACGAGAGATGCCAAATCCTCCCTTGAGAGGATAACATTATCGCGGAAGAAATGTGTTGCTCTGACCGTCTTATATGGCCACCTTAGTGTAGGGAAGGATGGGAGGTTACCAGGTGGGAAATCTGGATTGCCGCGAAGGGGGGTCATTGGACCTTTTGTGGAAGAGATGTGGTGGTGAGTGTTCGCCCAATGGAAAGAGTGTAGTGTTGGAGCTATCAGAGGGTGGGACTTATATGTTCGCTTTTGATAGGTATGATCTAGCCACGGGAGAGAAGTTAATGGGTTAGGGGACATAGCCTGTTCGAGACGAACCCAATCCTTGAACGGGGCATGTATATGCCAATCGATAATCCTGGTAAGGTGGCAAGCCACCTGGTATTTGTAAATATCTGGGAGGCCTGTACCCCCCTTCAATTTAGGTAAAGTAAGTTTGGAGAAATTTAGGCGTGAACGACGTTTGTTCCAGACAAATTGTGTACATATTTTGCGATATGTGGAGAAGAATGTAGGAGGAAGTTTTATAGGGATAGTCTGCAGTAGGTATAAAATTCGTGGGAGAATGTTCATTTTGATTATTGCTATTCTACCGAACCAAGAAAATTTTTCCGGGGACCACTTCTGAAGATCGGCCCCAATCTTTTGTATCAACGGGGCATAATTTAAGGAGTATAAGTTTGATAGAGAGGCTGGGAGTTGGATTCCCAAGTAAGTAATTGCAGTTTCTTTCCATTTGAACGAAAAGTTAGTACGGCATACCGAACACAACGAGTCAGGCAATGATATATTCAAGGCGCTAGATTTGTCAAAGTTGATCTGTAAGTTAGAAAGCATCTTAAAGTCCGAGAAGTCTTGTAACAAGTTGGGGATGGACGTCAGTGGGGCGGAGAGGAAGAGGAGAATATCGTCCGCAAACGCTGCGACCTTGTATGTGTGATTTTTAATGTCGATTCCTCTAATGTCTGGGTTAGCTCTGAGCCGTCTTAATAGGGGTTCTAGCGTTAAAACAAACATCAAGGGGGATAGAGGGCATCCCTGACGTGTACCATTCGATATGGAGAAGGCGTCCGACAGATGGCCATTTACCCTAACCTTTGCTGTGGGGACAGAGTAAAGAGCTAGAATTGAATTCAACAAGCGAGGCGGGATATGTATAGCTTTCAGTACCTCAGACATATAGTCCCAGGCCACTCTGTCGAACGCCTTCTCCGCATCCAGTGATAGCATGAACCCAGGTGTCTTTGAAATTGATAGCCAGTGGCCTACATTTATGGCTTTAAGGGTGTTATCCCTAGCTTCTCTTCCCGGAATAAATCCGACTTGATCTGGACTAATGAGTTGGGGTAGAAGTGGTAAAAGTCTATTAGCTAAGGCTTTGGCGTACCATTTAAGGTCTACATTCAGTAGAGAGATTGGTCTATAGTTCGTTACTGTCAGGGGATCCTTTCCCGGTTTCGGTATAACCGCTATATGTGCTTGTAAAAATTCAGCAGGGGGATGGGTAGGCTCAGCAAGTGAGCGGAAAGCCTTCAGAAAATGTGGTAAAAGGATGTCTGTAAACGTTTTATAATAGGCTACTGTTAGCCCGTCAGGGCCTGGGCTCTTCCCTGGTTTAAGCTGCTTGAGAGCTACAATGATTTCTTCTGACGTTAAGGGAGAGTCTAAATCTCTAGCTGTGTCATCTGAGACGGGATCGGGACTGTAGCGAAGCAAAAATTCTTTAATTTTTTCTTGTCGTATTGCCGATTGATCTACCGTCTGTGTCGAGGGGGTTAGATTATAAAGTTTTGTATAGTACTTAACGAACTGATTAGCTATTTCTTCAGATTTGTGTATTTTTCTGCCAGTGACATCGGTCAGAGAGTGAATGGTAGTGGCGGCTCTTCTAATTTGAAGTGCTCTGGCCAATAACTTGCTAGTTTTGTTACCATATTCGTAAAAAGATTTCTTGTAAAGAATATATTTGCGTTTGGTTTGTGTATCTAATAATTCTAGGAGTTTTGCTCGAGCTTCCGTAAGTTCCGTAAGTGTAGCTACTGCTTGGGAATGTTTGTGGGCCGCTTCTAGTCTCTTAATTTGAGTGGTAAGATCTAAATATAGCTTCTTTCTTTCGTGGTTGCGTTTGGCCTTAAGAGCAATCATTATTCCCCTAATTACACTCTTATGTGCCGCCCAATTATTTAAAGGGGAAGTGTCTTCAGCTTTATTTTCAGTAAAGAAATGTTTCAAATGGGTATTGAGTTCTGCCTGAATGGAAGTGTCGGTGAGTAGGGATGAGTCAAGTCTCCAAATTGAAGTCAGCGATTTGGCTATCGGGAATTGTAGGGTGATCGAAATTGGGTGGTGGTCAGATATGATCATTGGGTCTATGGAAGCTTTTCGTAGTAGCGGTAAGTCTTTTTGTGTTAGAAATAGAAAGTCAATACGTGAGTATCTGTCGTGGGGGGCTGAATAATAGGTATAGTCTCTACAGTCGGGGTTTAAAGTACGCCAAGTATCATGGAGCAACATCGTAGTTAGGGATGAGTTAATAGCCTTCAAGGCTCTATATGGAAGAGAGGACGTGCCGGTGGATGTGTCAAGGATGGGTACGAGGGGGGCGTTAAAGTCTCCTCCCAGGATCACAATTCCTTCCTGGAAGGAGATTAGTAAGTTCGTTATCTTTTTGAAAAAAGCCACCTGTTGAGTGTTTGGGGCATATATGTTGACTAGGGTAACTGTTGTGCCAGCATATTGACCTTTAAGGAAGATAAACCTGCCGTTTTCATCTATCAATTGATCAGTGAGTTGAAAGGGGCTATTTTTGTGAAACAATATTGAGACTCCTTTCGATTTTGTGAGAGGGGAAGTAGCGTGAAAGGCTGTAGGGTATCTATCATCCCGAAGTTTTGGGGTTGCGTTCGTCTTGAAATGTGTTTCTTGCAGAAAAATGATGTCTGCTTTATCCCTGTGCATAGTGAGGAGGAGTTTGGACCTTTTCTCCGGGATGTTCAGACCTTTAACATTAAGTGAAATTATTTTAGCTGTGAGGGGGACTGTTGGATTCAGGGTAGAAGACATTTTGAGATATTCCTCTGTCTATGTCGAGAGAGAGGATGCAGTGAGATCCGAGTCGACTCGAGGTGAGGGAAGAAGTTGAGTAACCGGAGTCTACCCAACTATTGTATAACTGGCGTGGTAAAGTCCCTGGAAATCCTCAAAGGGACACCCGGACTGTGTATGTATAGTCGCCAGATAGGGTCAGTGGTGTTGTAGGGTAAGTGTTATTGTATACCTGAAAGGTACCACTGTAGTGGGGTTGACTCGACCCAGGACGAAGATGGAGTGCCTATAGAGTTGAAATTCTATCAAAGTTGGTATTGTGACAAAAGGTCAACTTTCTCCGTTGTCCTGTACCAAAGAACTGAGATTTATACCTAAATCGGTACGGTATCCAAATCAATTGTAATCCGTCTAGCCTGCGGCCGGGATCACAACTGATAAAAGAAATTACCATCAACAAGTGTGGGGGATGTCATGCAAACCTCTGCTAGCCTTGCTATTTATGCCTAAGGTCGTTATAGGATATAATCCTAGACTTGAAACAGTAATGGGCTAACAGTGAAATAGATTACCTCCGCTCAGTTTGTTTGATTCTTGTGCATGTCGCTATGAGCGATTTTAGTGACATAGATTATCTAGGCCATAGATCACAGCAATGTGTGAAAGACCTGGCCCGTGGACTTGTTATCAGTTACCTAGTGAAGCAAAAGCTTGAAAATTGGGGTGTAAAACAGAAACCAGAACCAATGTCTAACTAAAATATTAACAAACAATACCAAAATCCCAAAAGGACTGTTTCACTCTCGTGCGTTAATATCATCGTATAATCCTCCTCGCCTTTGAAGTAATAACTCGGTTTAAAGAAAGACATAAATATGAAAACACGGAAGATCAGACGTCAAGTATCACAGTGAAAAGGACAGCTCTATCATTATGAAAAATATTGTCTCCTCAGGGAAGGCCCTCCTGTAGCGGCATGGAGGAGCCCGGAGATGTCATTGGGTGGCAATGAGCCTTTCACCCTTGTTGCTCCTGTGCAACTACTAAGCTCAGGCTTACGTGAGGTCTGTTGTGTCCAACCCCCTGGGATAGAATAAAAATATCACTACCTCGTACCTCTCTAGCGTGGCTAATAGAGGATGGACACAGCAGAGCCCGCAGGCAGCACTACATATGCTGGCCGAGTTATTAGTCTCAATAAAGCAGGGTGAAGCCCCATTTAAAAAGCGTTACCGTAATTCTGGAAATGAGCCCTTCAGTGCGAGGACATGAGTATAGTCTTATCCCTTGCGGTATATCTTCTAGCTTAGATGCAGTCTACGTTGCCGGATATGGATCCTGCTGTTTCCACGGATACTGAAGTCGGTCGCGCTGAAAGGGTGCGGACGTCCATGTAAGGTATGGAGAGCAAAAGTTCAGATTAATGTTCAGGTCGTAACGACATCCTTCGATCGGAGGTGTAAAGTTCCGTGCATACATCCGTACGTGAGTACGTTCGCAGGTTAAGGTTCTAAAATTGTACCCTTCCGATCAAGTCGGTGGAAAGCTGTCCGAATGCAGCACCGACGGTGTATGACTTTCGTAGCGTCCGATCGAGTTTTCAAAATAAGAGGGACGTGTTCGAGCTTGATCCGAGGGAACTCAGTCTACAGTTGAGAAAGGAGGTTCAAGGAGACGTGCTTGCGTCTTTCAGTGGGAGTAGCGTGGCGGAATAAACTGGTTGGTAACATTGAGATAGGATCAAAGACAGCCATGTACATAGAAATTAGCGTATAACTGAGGGTACATACGAGAGTTTTAAATTGGAACTTTCGTGGTTTAATGACAGTCCGTAACTGGGGAATCAACAATGTTAGACATGGGTTGCTCCAGAGTATGACATGTAGACCAACTTAACGATCTCTTCGTGCCCTTCTCGGCAGCGGTGCTGCGGAGGGGCTCGTTGGTGGGTGTCTGAAGCTGGAACCTCCTCCTGCCCTGCTTAGAGAAGGGGATCTGCGCCTCCGTGGATTCGGGGTTTGAAAGTCCATGCGTTCATGGTCTGGGTAGCTACGTACCGGGATTTGGAAATCCGCATACCAATTCGGGAGGTCTATGTATGGGATGTCCAGCACACGGCAGAACGAATCCAGCTCCTCCAGGACCCTCAGGGTGGCGGTGCGGCCAAGGTATGTGGCTTGTAGAGCGAACGGGAACCGCCAACGGTACCGTATGTCCCTGTTCTTCAAGACATCTAACAACGGGCGTAAATCTCGTCTGTGCCTCAATGTAATCGCCGATAAGTCTTGAAAGATATGAATAGGGTTGTCCTCATATGTTAATCCTGGTCGGTCTCGGGCCTTTTTGAGGATCTCTTCTTTGATTGCAAACTCATCGATGTGACAGATTACATCCCTTGGTGGGTCTGCTTCTTTGCCTTTGGGCCTCAGTGCCCTGTGTATACGCTCCATAGCGATAGCAGTCTGTTGCGGCCTGTCCAAGAGTTGATTAAAGACAGAAGTCACAGCCGGAATCAACTGCTCTTGGTCGATGGATTCAGGTAGGCCGCACACCCTGAGGTTATGCCTGCGGCCTCTATTATCAATGTCCTCGACGTGGCGCTGAAGGTCACGGAGCTGCATGGTATGGGTATCAACGCGACGGTCGGTTCTGTGTATGGCCTGTTGGTGTTGTGAGGCCTGAGTTTCCACCGCATGTACGCGGCCTGATATATCATGGAGTTCTCGGCGGAGGTCGGAAATCGCTGCTGTAAGTGTGTCTTTTATGTCCGCCGCTACCGCTCTCAGGTCTTGTAGGCTGGGGTGTTGATGGAGCGGAGGGTGAGCGGGTCCTGGCGCTGGCGGTGCGTCCATTGGAGTAAGTGTGATGCCGACATGGCCACTGGCGGGAGAGTTCAGCGCCATGTTTGCTCCTTGGGTCCGGAAAAGTTCCGGGATAGTAGGAGCTGAGCGAGTGCTAAGGTCTCTCGGAGAGCGGGAGCGGGATGTCGAACGGCTCCGGGAAGAGGTGCCCATGTTTTGAGCGGAGTGCGCTGGTTCAATCCCCCGTTAGTCAGATTACAGGCCACAGGCTAGACGGAGCTAAGGAGTCAAGCAGCCATCTTCATCCCAAGGCAAGCCACGCCCCACCCTTTTTTTGTTTTTAAGCAAAAAAACTAAAAAAACTGTGATTAAATACCACCAAAAGAAAGCTCTATTTGTGTGAAGAAAATGATAAAACATGTATTTGGGTACAGCGTTGCATGACCGCGCAATTGTCATTCAAATTTCGACAGCCCAGTATTGAAGTAGTTCATCTCCTGGTCTATTCAGTCTCTTTATAGCATATTTACCATTGCCTGGGTATAGGGTATGTCCTGATCTAGTTTTTACCATGTAAGTGCTTTTCTATTTAGCTATTAAGAGGTGATATACAGTACCTGTACTATCCAGTGCATTCTGTTCACTTCATCTTTTATGTACTTACTCAGTAAAGAGTGCTAGAGGCCAAGCAACGTATGCAAAGTGCAGCAACTTGTAACATCCAATCAGCATCACTTCACTTAAGTCGCACAGCACAAAATGGACTTGCTCTTGCCCTGATTTATTGAATAGGCCTTACAATGTTATTTTGAGCCCAAGACAAAGACAAATTTACTTCCATGAAAAAAAAAGACATACTGAAATGCAGCTTATTTTTTCTGTTCACCGATACATACATTTTCTGGGACAGGAATGTGTCCAGATGTTTTGTGTGGATATGGTGGAATCCTGAATGAATGTTCCCTGCCAGTGGGTTTGAGTGGAAACTGTCCAGTCTAATCTCCTAAGGGGGGATTTATCTGTTATTAAGGCTTGGGTATATGGAGTGTATGCATGAAATTAACTCTTTAGCTTTTCAGCCAAATGAACAAAGTGTAATGAGTGAATGCTATTCAGATAATTGTATTTTTCCTATATAATTCTGTAGATAAAATCCAGCTGTTTTGCTCTTATTCACTGATTACATTGTACAGTAAATGGTTTTAAATAGATCCCAGGAACAGTAAAATTGGCTATTTAAGACAGCTACTCTACATGACAAAACTAATCTTTGCAGATAAATCCCTTCAAATTACTATCCACTTTTGTGTGCAGCACAAGACAGTAAAATTTATTTAAATGTTATATGTGTTATAATTTAATATTAAAATACCTGTCTGATCTGTATTCAAACCTATCTAATGAAAACATAGCAAACATATTGCATAACTGTCATTGGCATACCACCCAGTTTTTATGTTGCTTCCAGTAAAAAATCTTTGCACTTGCATGATGTAAAGTCTGCTACATCCAAGAATTCATATTGTGATAATGTAAACCATTTTCAGACAAATTGGTACAGTCTCACTATAGTATGAATAGTGTACTTAAAAAATGCCATGTATAAATAAGCATGACACATACAATAAATATATTTTGAACTCTATGTCTATCAGTATATCAATTTCTATTATGCTTTAAGAACTCCCTATTCATTCAAATACCATGTGTCTTTAGTGGCACCATATGAATTGGTATTACAAAGGCTACATGAAATTAGGACAAATAATATATGAATGGGTATCATTCAGGAACTTAAAGAAGAATTAAACCCATCTATTTAACAGTTTCAAAAAATAGTTACATTCCCACCATGTTCCGGGAATGTAACTGTCATATTGGTTATGCTCTCACGCAAACTGTCAAACCATCTAATGGCTGGTATAAAAACCATGATCACATGTGCAGCATCATGATAATACCCTTTCATATGGTATGGTTGATAGGGGAGTTGAAGGAGAGTTACCCTTATATATATGAAAAAGGCCTTAGAACATCTTAGCCCTTCTACACACGGTCGGAGATTTCCACAACCAAATCCGTCGGATTTTGGCCGTCGGATTTTGGCCGTCGGATCTTGTCCGAAACTGTTGCATACACACGGTCGGACAAAGTTGGCGTAAAATCCGATCTTTCAGAACGTGATGACGTAATTTCGTTACGATGGGACTGCATTCAGGCTAGTAGCCAATAGCTTTGATGTAGGAATTTGATCTGAGCATGCGTGGCACTTGGTCCGATCAAAATTCTCTACCCATGATCGGAGTATGTCCGACCGGCCCAGTTGGTCGGGAAATATTTCCAACATGTTGGAAAATTGGGTCCGACGGATATTCCGACGGAATCAGTCCGATGCATACCACACACAGTTGGATTATCCGACGACACGGTCCGATAGGACACATTCCGACGGATTCTCAGACCGTGTGTACAAGGGCTTAGATGTGTCACATATACATAGATCCAGCCTGTGGAGAAGTTTGGCCGATTTCTCTTTGTTCTTTTCTGTTCATAAAGAAGATTCCTGTACGATGATCATCTGGAATAAAATGATCATAGATCTTTAGATTTATTATCTTCAAAGATTTACAAACAATACCCCAATAATGACAACATGAAAGAAGTTTGTTTAAAATATTTGCAAACTTATTAAAAATAAAAATAAATCACATGTAAATAAGAATTCACAGCCTTTGTGAAATACTTTGTTGAAGCACCTTTGGCACCAATTACAGCTTCAAGACTTTTTGGGTATGATGCTACAAGCTTGGCACACCTATTTTTGGCTAGTTTTTCCCATTCTTCTTTGCAGGATCTCTCAAGCACCATCAGGTTGGATAGAAAGCTTCAATGCACAGCCATTTTCAGATCTCTCCAGAGATGTTCAATCGGGTTCAAGTTTGGGCTCTGGCTGGGCCACTCAAGGACATTCACAGAGTTGTCCTGTAGCTACTCCTTTGTTATCTTGGCTGTGTGCTTAGGGTCCTTGTCCTGCTGGAAGATGAACTTTTGCCCCAGTCTGAGGTCCAGAACACTCTGGAGCAGGTTTTCATCAAGGATGTCTCGGTACATTGTACATCTTGACTAGTCTCCCGGTTCCTGCTGCTGAAAAACATCCCTGCAGCTGCCACCACCATGCTTCACTGTAAGGATAGTATTGGCCAGGTGATGATCGTTCTTGGTTTCCTCCAGCCATGATGCTTGCCATTCAGGCCAAAGGATTCAATCTTTGTTTCATCAGACCAGAGAATTTTGTTTCTCATGATCTAAGAGTCCTTCAGGTGCCTTTTGGCAAGCTCCGGGTGGGCTGTCGTGTGCCTTTTACTGAGGAGTATATATATATATATATATATATATATATATATATATATATATATATATATATATATATATATTTATAAAACAGAATATTTACACTACAAAGCTACTGAAAATCTGTTATCAAATAAGCATAAGACGTCATTAATAGCCACGCCATTGCTGACATTCTTTTATTGGTATATTTGGCTTTTTTTAACAGCTTTTATTTATTATGCAAGCATGCATTATAAGACTCCTTTGGGTTCATTTACTAAAACTGGAGAGTGCAAAATCTGGTGCAGCTGCGCACGGTAGCCAATCAGGTTCTAACTTCCGCTTGTTCAATTAAGCTTTGTCAGAAAAATCTGGAAGCTGATTGTTTTTTATACAGAGCTGCACTCTCCAGTTTTAGTAAATCAACTCCAATGAGTTGTCATCTGGCAAAAATAACTCAACACAGCCATTAACCACTTGCTGACTGGTTCACGCTGATATATACGTCAGCAAAGTGGCACGTTCCTGTAAATAGCCATATGGGTATGTCTTCCCCTAGGGAACACACTTAACCCCTTGATCGCCCCCTAGTGTAAACCCCTTCCCTGCCAGTGACATTTATACAATAATCAGCGCAGTTTATAGCACTGATCGATGTATAAATGTCAATGGTCCTAAAAATGTGTCAAAAGTGTCCCATCTGTCCACCGCAATGTCGCAGTACCACAAAAAATTGCAGACGCCATTATTAGTAAAAAAAAATTAATAATAATAATAAAAATGCCATAAATCTTTCCCAAATTGATGAAGAAATTTGTTTTTTAAAAACTTTTTTGGGGATATTTATTATAGCAAAAAGTGAAAAATATTGTTTGTTTTTTTCAAAATTGTGGCTATTTTTTGGTTTATAGAGCAAAAAATAAAAACCGCAGAGGTGATCAAATACCACCAAAACAAAGCTCTATTTGTGGGAAAAAAAGGGCATCCATTTTGTTTTGGTACAGCATCTCACAACCGCACAATTCACAGTTAATGTGACGCAGTGCCGTATTGCAAAAAATGGTCTGGTCATTAAGCAGGAAAATCTTTCGGTCCTTAAGTGGTTAATGTCTAAACCTCTGGCAACAAAAATGAGTATACCCCTAAGTGAAAATGTCCAAATTGGGTCCAATTAGCCATTTTCCCTCCCTGGTGTCATGTGACTCATTGGTGTTACAAGGTCTCAGGTGTGAATGGGGAGTAGGTGTGTTAAACTTGGTGTTATCACTCTCACTCTCTCATACTGGTCACTGGAAGCTCAACATGGCACCTCATGGCAAATAACTTTCTGGGGATCTGAAAAAAAGAATTTTTGCCCTACTTAAAGATGGCCTAGCCTATAAGAAGATTGCCAAGACCCTGAAACTGAGCTGCAGCACGGTAGCCAAGGCCATACAGGGGTTTAACAGGACAGGTTACAATCAGAACAGGCCTCGCCATGGTCAACCAAAGCTGTTGAGTGCACGCGCTCAGCATCATATCCAGAGGCTGTCTTTGGGAAATGGATGTATGAGTGCTGTCAGCATTGCTGCAGAGGTTGAAGGGGTGGAGGGTCAGTCTGTCAGTGCTCAGATCATACTACTCACACTGCATCAAATTGGTCTTCGTGGTAATTAGTTGTCCTAGAAGGAAGCCTCTTCTAAAGATGATGCACAAGAATACCCACAAACAGTTTGCTGAAGACAAGCAGACTAAGGACATGGATTACTGGAACCATATTCTGTGGTCTCATGAGATCTAGATAAAATTATGTGGTTCAGATGGTCTGACGAATGTGTGGCAGCAACCAGGTGAGGAGTACAAAGACAATTGTGCCTTGCCTACAGTCAAGAAGGGTGGTGGGAGTTTCATGGTCTGATTGCTGCCACCAGAGGAAGCATGAATGCCAACATGTACTGGTACATACTGAAGCAGAGAATGATCCCCTCCTTTCAGAGACTTGGCCACAGGGCAGTATTCCAACATAATAACGACCCCAAACACACCTCCAAGACGACCGCTGCCTTACTAAAGAAGCTGAAGGTAAAAGCTATGGACTGACCAAGCATTTCTCCAGACCTAAACCCTATTGAGCATATGTGGGGCATCCTCAAATGGAAGGTGGAGGAGCACAAGGTCTCTAGCATCCACCAGCTCCATCACGTAGTCATGGAGGAGTGGAAGAGGATTAAAGTGGCAACCTGTGAAGCTCTGGTGAACTCCATGCCATAGAGGGTTGAGGCAGTGCTTGAAAATAATGGCGGCCACACAAAATATTGACAGTTCGGGCCCAATTTGGACATTTTCACTTAGGGGTGTACTCACTTTTGTTGCCAGCGGTTTAGACATTAATGGCTATGTATTGAGTTATTTTGAGGGGATAGAAAATTTACACTGTTATACAAGCTGTACACTCACTACTTTACATTGTAGAAAAGTGTAATTTCTTTAGTGTTGTCACATGAAAAGCTATAATAAAATGTATACAAAAATGGGAGGGGTGTACTCACTTTTGTGAGATACTGCATAAAGAAGACTTCTCATGCAAGTCCTCCTTTTGTGCAAACTGTGGGGTTGATTTACTAAAACTGGAGAATTAAAAATCTGGTGCAGCTATTGATAGAAAGCAATCAGTTTCTAACTGTGTCTTGTTCAATTAAGCTTTGACAAAAAAAAAAAAAAGGCCTGGAAGCTGATTGGTTTCTCTGCAGAGCTGCACCAGATGTTGCATTCTCAAGTTTTAGTAAATAAACTCCAATGCATGTGCTATCCAGTCACAGAATGATGGACACACTACAGTTCCTGAGGTTTTATTTTTAAATGATGTCCTCCATTGATTTTAGTTTTCAAACTTCAGTCTTGAATATCTATAAGTTACCCTTTTTCATGTTGAATATTGCATAGTATTTGTCCGGTTGAGCTTACAAGTAAAGCTGAAGATTTTTTGCAAATTGTCATTTAAACTGGTCAAACAAGGCAAGCAAGGAATTACAGATTTTTTTCCAACACAATGTGGACACATTTTAAGCACTACTCATAAAACTGTCCAACGATTAAGATTATCTATACAATGTGTTTTTAGGCTCCTCTAAGCTTCTTACTAATATATTGTGGAACTGGACATGAAAAATAGGCTTAATTTTGTATCATGCACAAGAGTGTTACTTAAATCAGCTTTCCTAATGTGTTAAAACCATTTCAAGTGCCTGACAGCAAACACTAGAACTGAAAAATTCTGAAATGTTATTCATTTAATATTTTAATATACTTGCACATTATATCATGGCTAAACAGAAATGGCATTGATGATTTAATTTCTTCTCTTCTATATTTGATTTTAAGTTGCTACATCCTTAGTAATCATATATCATCATGTATTCTATTTACCTTAAAATGGCCTTAGTTTCTTTACTTCAAAAAATAAATATATTAAATTGTTTATATATAGCAGCCCCCAGACTCTAGGAGGCATGGCGGTACCATCAAAGACAGGGTATGCTGACATTTCAACTCAGGGGTAGATTGCTTAGGCTTAGTGAAACATGTGGACATAAGAGCACCAGTCACTTTCAGGTAAAAACACTAAAATGGTTTTATTACTCATAGTCTATGGGAGAAAGGGTTAGTGTTGCAGATGCTCAAGACTAAAACAGAACTCCATCAATTTACTTCAGCAAACGAGAAGGGGCTTTTAGGTCAAATCCGACACTCCTGTGTTTTAGCATCATTCTGTGAACAATGTGATTTGCAACCATCTATCTCCAGGAGATTCAGCAGCCAGCTTCCATAGGAGTCCATCCTGTTCCTGATCTTCTGTAGGAGAGTCAACCAGCTTCCATGGGACTCCATCCTGCCTCCAGTGGAGATCAGCAGGGCCAGGCTTCAGCTCCAGGCCTAATCCATGCAGGCCCCTCCAGAAAGGAAGGCCTAAATCCAAACTCCCTCTCATGCAACCTCCTCAGCCTGGGGGAAAGATAATTTGCAACCATTCCTGAAAATCTGGAAGTAATCTTAAAGTATATTATGGCTATGTGAAATAGTCACACAGATACCAACAAAAACAGTACAGGCGCATATACAGGATATGGACAACAGACTAATTTCAAATGCAATCAAATTGCTTCTGATTTGCTTCTAAACATCTTTGAGCTGCATTTAAATTACTTTTGCATTAATATTTATAGGGAATCAAAGAGGTTCAGACACAAATGGTGGTTTGCATGTGGATTTTGTGATCTCAAGTGGAATTTTGAACTAAAGTGGGGAGTTAATAACCAGGAGTTGTGCTTTTGACTGCTTCTGCTTGCAAGTGTTGTTTTTGGGGGTGTTTTTATCTAATTTTTCCCCTCCTTTATTTGCTAGCAGTTTTTAAAAGACCTTTTTTCTGTCACTTTTTAAACAGCATTTTTTTTTTTTCTCTCTTTCTTCCTGCTAATTGAGGGGAGGGGTTAATTGTTCACAGGTGTATAAAGGTAGGTATAAAAACTCCCCAAAGAGCTTGCTCCCTGTTGGTGGTTTGCATGTGGATTTTGTGATCTCAAGTGGAATTTTGAACTAAAGTGGGGAGTTAATAACCAGGAGTTGAAAACAGGAGTTAAGACAGGAGTCTCTAACCTGTAAGTAACATCTTAAACT
Organism: Lithobates pipiens; assembly: GCF_037356315.1. Classification (NCBI taxonomy): domain Eukaryota; kingdom Metazoa; phylum Chordata; class Amphibia; order Anura; family Ranidae; genus Lithobates; species Lithobates pipiens. The sequence continues at coordinate 85,047,151 of NW_027507903.1, read as the reverse complement.
TCATTTAAGTAATTGTATTGTAACTGGGAAATGAGTGCTAGCAGGGTTGAAGGTTTTGCTCAGTGCACAGTGTGCCACATGTATGCAAAACTGGTGCAAGAGCTCCAGGATGCATACCGCTGTGACAGATGTGAGCAGGTTGCCCTTCTAGAAGCTCGCATTAGAGATCTGGAGGAGCAAGTTGCAACACTGGGTGGAAAGGACAACCTTGAAAGGGGTCCTCTGCTCGCTGAGCAGGTGGTCAGTAGGGTTGATGTGGAGGGTGGAGGGGCAAGTCAGGATTATCACGTAGGAAGATGGGTTAATGTAGTTAGAGGGAGTGGAAGGGGCTCGCAGAAAAGGAAGGCCAGTCCTGTGTTTGTGCATCAAAACAAATTTGCCGAGTTGGGTGAAAATGTGGAGGTGACAAACACAGAGGTGGCAGCCCTAGATGTCACTGCTCCCCCTAACAGCCGGGAGAGCAGCCCATCTAGTAGAGGAGGTGAAGGGAGTGCAGAAAGGCCTAGACAGTTGGTGGTTATAGGGGATTCTATAATCAGAAGGACTGATAGAATAATTTGTCGCCAGGATCGCCTCAACCGAATAGTTTGCTGTCTCCCTGGTGCTAGGGTTCGGCATGTGGTGGACCGGGTGGATAAATTACTGGGAGGGGCTGGGTATGACCCAGCAGTCTTGGTCCACGTTGGAACCAATGACCGTATACATGGAAGGTGGAGGCTCCTCAAGAATCAATTTAGAGAACTAGGCTGCAAGTTGAAGGGAAGGACCTCCAAGGTGATATTCTCTGAAATATTGCCTGTGCCATGCGCAACACAGGAAAGGCAGGGGGTGATTAGAGAGCTGAATGCATGGCTAAAGACCTGGTGTAGGGAGGAGGGATTTGGGTTTCTAGAGCACTGGGCTGACTTTTCATTGGGGTGCAACCTATATGCTAATGATGGTTTGCACTTGAATGGAAGGGGGTCTGCTGTGCTGGGGAAGAGGTTTATGGGAAGGCTGGAGGAGTATTTAAACTGGGTTTGAGGGGGGAGGGTGAACCAGAAGTACATTGGGCAGACAGGTCAGTTAGGGGTCAGACATTAATGGAGGGTGGAATGGGGATAGATGGGGGGTGGGATATGGCAGGTGTCAAGAAATTTCCCATGTTGCAAACAGCCATTGAAAACTATAGTGCAATTTGTACTACTAAAAATAATATGAAAAACACCAGAGCAAAATGTAATAATGCATTAAAGTGTTTATTCACCAATGCCAGAAGTCTGCCAAGCAAAATAGGTGAGTTGGAAGCTGTGGTGCATCAGGAGAGCTATGATGTAATCGGTATTGCTGAAACTTGGCTTCAATCCTCACATGACTGGGCTATTAATATTCCTGGCTATGCACTCTTTCGGAGAGACAGGGTAAAAAGGAAAGGTGGCGGGGTCTGTCTCTATGTGAGAAGTGATCTCAAAGCAAGTGTGAAAGAGGACCTGGTGGATGGAGAGTGTGATGAGTCCGAAGCATTATGGGTGGAACTGCATTTAGATGGGGGTAGTTCAAAGTTAATCGTTGGAGTTTGTTATAGACCACCCAATGTGAATGAGGAGGTGGAGACTCAGCTCCTTGCACAGATGGAAAGGGCTGCAAGGGCTGGGACAGTGATAATAATGGGGGATTTTAACTACCCAGAAATTGACTGGAGTAATGGCACTGCTGGGACAGTTAAAGGGCAAAAAATGATAAACCTATTACAGGACAATTTTATGGTCCAGTTTATTGAGGCCCCAACTAGGAATGAAGCTCTGTTGGACCTGGTAATCTCAAACCATGCAGAGCTTATTACTAATGTCCAGATAAAGGAACACCTGGGTAGCAGTGATCATAACATGATTTCCTTTGATGTTAGCGCTAAACAAGAAATACATACGGGTAAGATAAAAACACTTAACTTCAAGAGAGCTAATTTTCCAAGGATGAGGGCTACTCTCCAGGACTTAGACTGGGAGAGAATATTCGCTTCAATGGGCACAGAACAGAAATGGGAATTCTTCAAAAAGACTGTTGGGGACCTCACTGCAAAGTATATTCCCATGGGCAATAAGTTTAAAAGGCTAAAAACAAAACCTATGTGGCTCACGGCCAAAGTTAAAAAAGCTATAAACTGTAAGAGAAGAGCTTTTAAAAAATATAAAAATGAAGGATCACTAGTGTCATTTAAATGTTACAAAGAAATTAACAGTATATGTAAAAAGGAAATCAAGGATGCAAAAATTCAAAACGAACGACAGATTGCAAAAGATAGTAGGACAAACCCCAAAAAATTCTTCAAATATATTAATAGTAAAAAGGTCAAGTCTGAGCATGTAGGCCCTTTACAAAACAATCTAGAGTTGGTGACTGGGGACAAAGAGAAGGCTAATTTATTAAACACTTTCTTCAGCTCTGTGTACACAAAAGAGCATGGGGGAGCTCATGTCCATAATGGGGGTGGTAGTGACACAGCCCCAAATGATCCACAATGGCTCAAAAGGGATATGGTCCAGAAATACTTAGACAGAATAAAGGTGGATAAAGCACCTGGACCTGATGGCATCCACCCACGGATCCTAAAAGAATTGAGCTCTGTAATTTCAGAGCCATTGTATCTAATTTTTAGGGACTCATTAATGACGGGAATAGTCCCACTGGATTGGCGCAGGGCGAACGTGGTGCCTATATTTAAAAAGGGATCAAAGTCTTTACCAAGTAACTATAGACCTGTTAGCTTAACTTCTATAGCTGGGAAGATACTGGAGCGTTTAATAAAAGACCACATCGACGAGTTCTTGCTGAACAATAACACTTTAAGCAACAGACAGCATGGATTCATGAAAGACAGAAGTTGTCAGACAAATCTGATTTCTTTTTACGAGGAGGTAAGTAAAACCTTGGACAGAGGGGTGGCGGTGGACGTGGTATACTTGGATTTTGCAAAAGCATTCGATACAGTTCCGCACACACGGCTCATGTGTAAGGTAAAGTCTACAGGTTTGGAAATATCAGTTTGTAAATGGATAGAAAATTGGCTAGAAGACAGAATTCAAAGAGTCGTGGTTAATGACTCTTACTCTGAATGGTCTAAGGTTATCAGTGGTGTACCCCAAGGTTCAGTGTTGGGACCCTTACTTTTTAACATCTTTATAAATGACATTGGGTCTGGCATCAAAAGTAATATTTCTGTCTTTGCAGATGACACCAAGATATGCAGTGGAATAACGTCTTTACAGGATGTCTCCAATTTACAAGCCGACCTCAATACACTGTCTAATTGGGCGACTATGTGGCAGATGAGGTTTAATGTTGATAAATGTAAAGTTATGCACTTGGGGCCTAAGAATATGCATGCATCATACATGCTAGGGGGAGTACAACTGGGGGAATCCATAGTGGAGAAGGATCTGGGGGTTTTGGTAGACCATAAGCTCAATAACAACATGCAATGCCAAGCTGCTGTTTGCAAAGCGAGCAAAGTCCTTTCTTGTATTAAGAGAGGTATGGACTCCAGAGAAAGAGATATCATTTTGCCCCTGTTCAAATCATTAGTAAGACCTCACCTGGAATATGCCGTTCAGTTTTGGGCACCAGTTCTCAAAAAGGATGTCGGGGAACTGGAGAAAGTGCAGAGAAGGGCAACCAAACTGATAAGAGGCATGGAGGAACTCAGCTATGAGGAGAGATTAGAGGAACTAAATTTATTCACTCTTGAGAAGAGGAGATTAAGGGGGGATATGATTAACATGTTCAAATATATTAGGGGTCCATATAGTGAACTTGGTGTTGAGTTGTTCTCTGTACGGTCAACCCAGAGGACACGGGGGCACTCTTTACGTCTAGAGGAAAAGAGATTTCAGCTTCAAGTACGGAAAGGTTTCTTCACAGTTAGAGCAGTGAAAATGTGGAATAGACTCCCACCAGAGGTGGTTCTGGCCAGTTCAGTAGATTGCTTTAAGAAAGGCTTGGATACTTTCCTGATGGTACATAATATAACTAGGTACTAACATAGGTAAAGTTGATCCAGGGAAAATCCGATCGCCTATTGGGGGATCAGGAAGGAATTTTTTTTCCCCTGCTGTAGTAAATTGGAGCATGCTCTGCTGGGTTTTTTTTTCGCCTTCCTCTGGATCAATTGTGGGCATAAAATTGGGTATCTGGATTGTACGATTATTTTTCATTTTATTTATTTGTTTTTAAGGTTGAACTGGATGGACTTGTGTCTTTTTTCAACCTGGCTAACTATGTAACTATGTAACTATGTAACTATGTAACAAATACCTAGGTGCATGAGCCATAGGCAAACTGCACACAGCTCTTGATTCTTCTCAAGTATGTCAAAATAGCTTCAAATATATCTAAGTTCAAATAAAGACAATAGTCCATCCAGTTCAACCTGTGTAGGTGTACATGTGTCAGTGTCTATAATTATTTCCCATATACCTGTATGTCATGTTCCTTAAGATGCACATCTAAGAGTCTCTTAAAACTATCAATACTCCCGCAGTCACCACCAATTGTGGAAGAAAGTTCCACATCCTTATTGCCCTGACAGTGAAAAACCCCCTGTGCACTTTAGGTTAAACCGCTTCTCCTCCAATCTCAATGTGTGGCCTCTTGTCCTCTTCCACTCCTTGAGACTGAATAGTTTTTTTTCCTATGCTGGGATTGCCATTGAGGTATTTGCAAATCATTATCATATCTCCTTTCAAGTGTCTTTTCTCCAGCGAGAATTAATTTAGTGTTTGTAGTCTTTGCTCGTAAGTGAGGTCCTCCAGTCCCATCATTCGTTTTGTTACCCTTCTTTGGACTCTCTCCAGTTCCAGCGCATCCCTTCTGAGGACTGGTGACCAGGACTGGACAGAATGCTCCAGATGTGCTCTAATCAATGTTTTATAGAGTGGTAGGATTATTGATCTATCTCTGGAGTATATCCCTTTTTTATACATGCTATGAATGGAATAAGAATAGGTACAAGGAGCAGAACTAAAATAAGTTATAAATACTTAATGAATAATTGTTACTTTTTTACCTAACTTCATCACCATTGAACACTTGGCCAGTAGCAAAGTTGAGTAAGAAGGGTGATGCAGGGACATGGGAGTCATCATAAAGTTCTATGTTGCTTGAAGTATATCTTTTTTATTTTTTTACTTTGAATAGAGTAGAGAAGGGTTGCCATAGGTGATAAGTGTCTCACTGAGAAGATTTTCCTTTACTACTGTGCTATAGACACATTATTAAGTGAGATAAAATCTCTCCAAAGAGTATTAAGTCCTCTGTAAGCCCTTGTACACACGGTCGGAGATTCCGACAACCAAATCCGTCAGAGTTATTCCGACGGATTCATTCCGGAAGAGGACCCGTAGTGATGTTGCATACACACGGTCAGACTAAGTTGTCGGAAAATCCGATTGTACATAACGTGATGACGTTATTTCATTACGACGGGACTACGTTCAGGCTAGTAGCCAATAGCTTTGGCCTAGAAATTTGATCTGAGCATGCGTGCCACTTTGTCCGTCTGAGTAGGCTACACATGATCGGAGTATGTCCGATAGGAGCATTTTGTCGGAAAATTTTACCGGCAAGTTGGAAAAGTTGGTCCGTCGGATATTCAGATGGAAACAGTCCGATGCAGACCACACACAGTCGGAATATCCGACAAAACGGTCCGATAGGAAACATTCCGACGGAATCTCCGACCGTGTGTACAAGGGCTTAGACAGCTGCCACTTCAACAATTTTTCACTCGATTCCTTTTCAAATAAACATTCAAAAATTGGGATTTTTCCCCTACTTTCAATACAGCTTACAATCGTCACCAGGACAAATACAGAGGGTAATTCTCCCTAATGCGTCACAGACAGCAAAAAACATCATAACCATTCCCTATCCTATCCACAACTAATAAAAAGCATGGTTTTAGATACATTTTGAGCAACATATAGTCATGGCATGTTTCTCTGTAGGCTTCTGATTTGTTACTACAATTAAAGCACTGCATACAAAGTAGACAACACTATGCTTCCAATAGCATCATCTGGTTTTATTTTTCCTATAAAGTAAATAATGTTACAAAGGATGGAGCTCATACAAAAATGTGTCATCATTCATATGTTCCTAGAAAGAAAATATATCTAAATACCGTATAACTATGATATAGAAGCTGGCAAAACATGAGCAATGGATGGACATGATAAGAAGTATGATTATGGCAACAGGTAATCTCAGGACACCTCCATCATAAAAAAATCTAATGATTTAAAGCAGTTCTTCAGTCCCCACCGACCTTAAAAATAATCAAAATAAAAGTCAGCAGTTACAAATATTACATCTGCCGACATTTAGCAAATGGAGACCAGTCCAGGGATATGGGTCTGTCCTCTCTTGGGCTGGTTCTTCACCAGTCTTCAGGGCCCTACACCCCCATGCTAACTGTGGGAAGCCGGCTGTGGCTTCTTGATGTTTCACAGCCAGTTTCCCTCTGCGCATGCATGAGCTGTGTTGTGTTGTGCAAATTGTCTCGCAGCCTGCTGGAACCTGGGACTTGTCCCAAGAGGCTACAGACAGAAAGGGGGGGGCAAACCCCTGCTCAGATCACCTAGGCAATCTGGGTGGAAGTGAGACCGCGTACCTGTCAAAACCAAGTAGCCGCTAACCAAAAATAAAAAAAGTCCCTTCAGAACTGTGAAACTGGTGTTATTTGGGCCACATTCAAACCCTTTAACCATCTGACTTCTTAGGCTAGCTATATACCTGTAGATTTTTCTCATTCAGTCCCCAAGAATGAACAAGGGCACCTAATAGATTCCTCGATATATGCTAAGCAGTATAATGGAATAATATGTACTAACAATATTATAGTCAGACAGCCACAGCAAATCCACTTTTTTCAAGCTGGGTTGTGCTGACAGAGTCATCCATGGCTCAAATGTTGCTAATTCAGCAGGAATCAGCTGAAGTTCATGCCGTGTATGGCCAGAATGAGAGAAATTAAAAAAATGTGATACATGTCACAAAGATAATTAAAAAGGGAATTGGGACTTTAAATGAGATTCCAGGCCTGGTGGGGGTGTATTTAAAAGAATCACATGTTTAATAACATGGACAGTGTATAAATGTAAATACATGGATCATAGGATTGCGCATAAATATACATATATAGCATGATCATAAAGAGACACATAATTATATCAACTTGGAAACTCATGACAATATGGCAGTACATATCTCTAACATGGTACATCAAGGATACAAATGATATCAACTTAAAAACACATGACAATTACGAAAGTCCATGAGCAATTCCCATGAAACCATATACACGTATACATTATTCTAGAAGCAGCACAGTGCATCAAATGTTATAGTATGAGAAGTGAAAGCACAATAGCTTCAAAAACAGAAGATTGGGTTGATTGCTGGTGATGGTATGTGTCGGCATCCTAAATTTTTCAACACGTTTCGTGTTAATACAATCATCAGGGTCGGATGCTCCAAAATCTCTAAAAGAGATGGGAACATATTAGATAAGATATGACACTGAGCATAGCAGGCATGGGCAGATCAGCCCATCCTGAGTACTTACATATAAAGAGTAGATAATGGGAGTGTGCTACATGTAGGACTGGAGCCAAAACTAAAGGTGTCCATCCCGGAAGTTGGGGTATAATACGGAGCCGCGTGTGGCTGAGGCATAATAGATAAAGCTTCCCAAGGAGAGGATGGCGACTCTACAACCTGCGCCATAATAATACGAAGATGATAAATATTGGCACGGAATTTGCATTGAATAAAGTCCATGTAAATAATATTGTAACACTGGAAAAAATTCAGTGGCACAATGGCTATCACTGAAGTTACCTTAATAGTGTGCATGGAAAGATAGAGGCTCCCTGTACAATACAGCATATTCCCTGCTGAGAGAATCATGGCTGTGTGATAGCGGCGTGTTGTGTACACACCGCGCAGCCACGCGCTGACTCCTACCGGCGTCACGCTGGCTCGACACGCGTAGGGAGGGGTTCCAGCCTGGAGGATGAACACCATCCCCCGACATGGACTGACCTCCCCAACTGTGGTGGCTAATATGGGGATGCCCGTGCCTCACGTCATGACACACGTGATGACATCACGCATGAGGCACGTGTACGTGGCGCTGGTGCACTGAGGATACCGCCCATTCCCCCAAACCCAACACCCAGATTGGGCAGAAGGGAGGGGGAAAGGGAGGACATAGAGAGCGCATCACAGCTTCCGGGACAAGACAACAAGTAAGGCTGAATGTACCATAGAAAACAGACTGCCCACCAAAAATAGAAAAAATTCTGTCTATTAACATAGGCAAGACATATCAAGGGCACATCCTACTACAAACAAACTTTTTTCCCTTGTATTGCTATTTCCGTTTATGAGTAAGTATTTTTTATACTACCTGCTACAGTTTTCACTGTATGTAATTGTTTTTCTAGATGCGCATGACCTGTCTGACTTAAGAATTTAAGAAATTAAGAATATGACAATGTAATTCTACTGAAGCCATGAATAATCCTATCTGCAAAGAAAAAACACAAAAAGCGTGATGGTGTATCTAAGATGAACACAGAGATTGTATTTCTTTTTAGGTTCTAACACTCAATAAGTCCAATGCCAACCCCCACAGTTTACCTGGCGCACCGGCACACAACAATGCAATCCCATGACTTCTGTGTCCGATGGACACAGTGGATCACAGTGCTCAGTATCCAGCTAATGTGAGCGACCAGGGTATCATGTGATCGCATATGACCAATCATGGCGATCATATGATTACAATGTAAACCAAGCAGTCATGAATGGCTTCCATTCATGACTGCTTGCTTGATATTGTGATGCCCTGATGGGATGGGCCCACAGCTATCACATGATACCTGACATCCTGTATCATGTGATTAGCTGTAGCCAATCACAGATCACAATAGTGTTAGTGAGGAATGGAAGCCATTTGTGACAGCAAAAACGATTGCTTATAACAGTGATCATCACTGTTATAATCAATAACAGTATAAAAAAATCCCAGATCATGACCCACCAGGCTATTACAGTATCACTGTGGAGACACTGAACTACTCTGATGAGAGTATGTAAAGAAATCTTAAAAAAATAAAAGAAAACCTTAAAAAAAAGAAAAAATATATATAAAAAGTGAATAGAAATGTATTTTTTTTACATACTATCACCAGTCAGTATCCCTGATCACTACCACACCAGTCATATGATGACACTGTACTGCACTGGTGACAGTATGTTAAAAAAAATTAAATTTTTGTATTTAATCTCATCATATTCCAATAAATTGTGACAAAAAGTGACAACTTCAAAAAACTCACAATGCCTTTTACTAAACACTAGGGATGAGCTTCGTGTTCGAGTCGAACGTACGTTTGACTCGAACATTGGCTGTTCGGCCGATCAGCGAATTCCGAACGTTTTGGCCGTTCGCGTCAAAATTCGAGTGACGCGCGCGCGGACCACAATGCACTGCGTTGGCGCAGTGCATTGCTGCCCGATGATTGGCCAAGCATGCACTGTGACCCCGCATGCTTGGCCAATCGCAGCGCCGGCAGTGAGGAGAGCCATGATTGGCCACAGGCATCCTGCCTGTGGCCAATCATAGCTCAGGATGTGTAGTGCACGCCCCACACTATATAAGGCCGCCTTTAAGGCGGCCTCCTGTAGTGTGTTACTTTGCATCTGAAGCAGTGGGTGTTCTGTGTACCTTCAACACAGTACACACCAATCGTTTTTGGCTGATTTCCTATCTTGCTGCTGTGTAGTGGTTGTTGTCTGTGCCCTGACTGCAGTATACACCACTATATTCACCTCACCTATATAGCTAGTGATCTAGCTTTAACCACTTAACAACTGCCCATTGCCGATTAACGGCTTCAGGGCGGTTGTTTAACTCAGAGAGGCCGTTAATTAACGGCCTCCCAGAATTCTGCTCTCGCGTGCCCCGAGGTGTGCGCACTCGAGAGCATCCGTGACCGCCGGGTCCATAGGACCCGGCGCATCACGGTAAACGGCCGCTCATAGCGGCCGTTTACCACGTGATTGCTCCGTCAAATGACGGAGTGATCACTTGGAAACAAACCGGCGTCATGTTATGACGCCTGTTCCTCCCTCCCCTTTCTGTACCGATCGGTACAGCGGAGGGGAAAGAGATCGGTGTCAGCAGCGATGTGGGCTGCATCTGCAGTGCCCACATCGCTGCTCACCGAATTTAACCCCTCAATTCCCTGCCAATACTCTGCAATACCAGTGCATACTCTGCAGTACCCTGCCATTACTCTGCAGTACCCCGCCATTACTCTGCAGTACCCCGCCATTACTCTGCAGTGCAGTACCCCGCCATTACTCTGCAGTGCAGTACCCTGCCATTACTCTGCAGTGCAGTACCCTGCCATTACTCTGCAGTACCCCGCCATTACTCTGCAGTACCCCGCCATTACTCTGCAGTGCAGTACCCCGCCATTACTCTGCAGTGCAGTACCCTGCCATTACTCTGCAGTACCCCCCATTACTCTGCAGTAACCCCCATTACTCTGCAGTACCCCCCAATACTCTGCAGTACCCGCCATTACTCTGCAGTACCCCCAATACTCTGCAGTACCCTGCTATTACTCTGTAGTACCCCGCCAATACCCCGCCAATACTCTGTAATACCCTGCCATAAATTGCCATACCCAGCCATACTCAGAGATACCCAGCCATACTCAGAGATACCCAGCCATACTCAGTGATACCCTGAAATACCCAGCCATAGACGCCCCCCACCCCTCACCGCCCTCCGGTGCTTCTACCAACTCGCCAGTACGATCAAAGCCAGAATCTTTTTTTTATTTTTTATTTCAGGCTTCCCAGCCTAGAGGTGAGATGTGGGGTCATATTGACCCCCCAGATTTCACTGTAAAGAGGACCTGTCACCCCATATTCCTATTACAAGGGATGTTTACATTTCTTGTAATAGGAATAAAAGTGATCAAAAATATATTTTTGGGAAAAAAAATGTCAAACTAAAATAAATAAAGTAAAATGAACAATAAAAAAATAAAATAAAAATTAAAGCGCCCATGTCCCCATGTGCTCGCATGTGCCACACATGTGAGGTATCGCCGAGAATGTTAGAGCGAGAGCAATAATTCTAGTCCTAGACCTCCTCTGCAACTCAAAACATGTAACCAGTAAAAAAAAAATTAAAGCGTAGCCTATGGGGATTTTTTAAGTAGCGACGTTTGGCGCCATTCCACGGGCATGTGCAATTTTGAAGAGTGACATGTTTGATATCTATTTACTCAGCATAACTTCATCTTTCACTTTATGCAAACATTGGGCTAACAAGTGGTTAATAATAGAGCTTGCAGTCAGTAGTGTTAGGAGATAGTGCGTGCTGTCTGCGTGCTCTGTACCCAGTACATACCGCTATAATATAGGGCAGGCCCCTACTTTCAAACATCCAACTTACAAACATCTCCTACTTGCAAACGCAAGGAGACAGCAGCAAGTGAGATGAAAAAAGATGGACGACAAAACAAATTATACAGGGGTGATAACCCTTCCCTATGTTTTCCAAAAAGCTTAAAGATAGTTTTTTTGACTGGAGCTACACTTTAAAAATGTACCGGTTGAAAATGACAAACAGATTCAACTTAACACAACAAACCTACACAGTCCCTGTCTTGTTTGCACCGCCTGTATACTGCTGTTCTGAGTATATAGGGCCTGGGGGCCACACGCATTTCCTTTTTTTAATATGGGCACGGGGTTCCCCTTAATATGCGTACAAGACCCAAATAGGCTGGTAATGGGCAGGGAGGGCTACCCATGCCATGTTTCTCAATGATTTTCAACCATATTGCAGGAACCAGATATAACATTAAAACCGCAAGCAGTTTTAAATGGTGTTATTTCCGTTTAATGTAATTTTGTGCAGGGACTGTTCTAAACACGGGAAACACGTGGCACTTCACAGGCATACTACAGACACCCCGCAGGCACCATATTTAAAGGAATATTTCACTTTTTTTTTTTCACTTTAATCATTAAAATCAGTGCTCCCGCCAAAACGGTAGTTTTTAGAACTTTTTTTTGCAGTGACCCATGTCCCCTGAGGCAGGAGGCAGGTCGCCAAACCCTTTTTAGGACACTATCTTGCATATTAGCCGTTAAAATGAGCACTTTCCAATTCGAACGTTCGAGTCCCATAGACTTCAATGGGGTTCTAACGTTCGTACCGAACGCGGGGGTCGTTCGCAAGTTCTGGTGCGAACCGAACCGGGGGGTGTTCGGCTCATCCCTACTAAACACCTTGGACGGTCAACTTTTCAAAAAAACTGGTCCTTTGGGGGATATTTGTACTGTCCTGGCATGTTAGAGCCTTAAGAAATTAGATAGGCCCGTTAGTACATCAGGATTAATCAATTATCAAATATATATACCATAGTTTTGGCATAAATTTATGAAGAAAGATTATTTTAATAAATAACAGAATAACAGAAACTAATGGAAATACGAAAGAGTTAAAGAGGAAAATAGGGATTTTCATGGTGCTGTAGATTAATGATTCGTTTTATATGTGTTTTATATAAATTTTATTAAAGTCAAAGTTAAAATGTGTATACATAAAGCATAACAGTGGTATACATAGGTGGTCTTTATGATCAGAGGTAGGTTGAACAAAGGTGTTTATTGCACATTAACTCTTTAACAACCTCTTTAACTCTTTCATATTTTCAATTTTTGGGATGTGGTGCTTACTGGAATGAGTGTTTTTTCTCTAGTCGAACCAAAATTCACAAACTAAAGGAAATGTTTATTTATTTATTTTTTTTTTTATTTGGCAACTTTTCAAAAAAAAAAAACAGTGGTGAACGAATACCACCAAAAGAAAGCTCTATTAGTGCAATAAAAATATAGAAAATGTATTTGTGTACAATGTTGCATAACGCAGCGATTGCCAGTTGAAGTAGTAGCACAGTGCTAAGTAGAAGAAAATGCCCTGGTCATGAAGGGAGTAAAATCTTCTGGTGGTCAAGCGGTTAAAGCATCTCTACATTATTTCTATGTTTGAGCTGTTATTCTCATAACAGTGGGAATTATAAAAAGTCTCCCCAAACATCAGAATATGCGTGAAGATTCCTGATGTGCATAGGTGATAGTAACATCATAAACACATCAGGGTGACATAATTATTTATCTTCCATCAGCAAAAAAGTTATAGGTCATAATATAATGAAAAGGCAAGCATTTAAATAACATAGAGCGTGCATTGTACTGTTTTATAATTTAAAATAAGCTTGGAGGATATAAGAACTATAAGCTGTTATAAATGAAATAGAAAGGGGGAGGATGAAAGGATTCAAGTGATATCACATTATTCGAATGAAGCAAGCAGCACAGCATACAAATCTCTAGTGCTGGCAAGCATTGTGTCAATAAACAGTAAGAAACAAAATGGAATCAGATGTCTGTAGCATCTTACAAACAAACACAACATCTGCTGAGTTTACACAGCCTGTCTTATATCATAAGTGACTTAGCTTAAATAATATCTCCATCCAAGGCTATTTACACCCATTCATCCTCATCACATTTGCCAGAAATCCTTGTCTCTGTCTAACTGTAATTAATGAAAATGTTATGTCTTTTTTTTTTTGGTGTTTGTCTATTCAAATGCAGCTAAATTGTAACCATTAGATCAAAGCCCCAATTAGGCAAATTCACTAACAGAAAAACATGCTTATGAACGTGTATGTAAATCACACACGCACAGTTATCAGCCTGTATAAGTGCCACCATTGTGGAAGGCCTTTGTTGTTGACAGAGTACTTTCAGATGAAGAGCTTGGAGATGCTGTATGTGTGTCAGCATCCTTTGCTAAAGACTACTTTATTTGTTTAAGTCATCATCACAATTGGCCATTATAGGACAGAGATTCCAGACGATCAAACAAAAACTACTAAGGATTTGCCTAAATAAATTAGGCCATTTTCGCTTCAGCGGCTAAAGGGGATTTGTTTTCTTTGGAATCTGAACAGCTTCAAAATTTTGGTAACTAATAGGATGTCAGCCCACCAACAAAGTCCTGTCTACATAAAAGTACTCCATTAGATGTTTGCCTTCTGGGTATATTGTTTTCTAATAATTAAACTTGTTATAAAATTGCATATTGGGTATTTGGATTTATAAAGTTCACAACAATTGAATAATTGAATAAACAATTTTTGGATTTTGCAACAGATACTAGAGAACTGCTTCAAAATGTTGGCAACTAATAGCATGTTAACCCCATAAACAAAGTCCTGTTTACATACATGTATGTCCATTATGCCGCGTACACACGTAGCCGACTTAGTCTGGCGGACTTCCCGCCGGACTGTCCGTCCGACTTTCCGAACGGGCTACTTGCCCACACACGGCACTTTTTCAGCGGACTAATACGGCGTACTAAGTCCGCCGTACTATCCGCCGTACTTTTGAAATGAACGGACTCGCCCACACACGCGGAGGAAAGTCCGCTCATTTCGAGTGTGTCTCCAGGTAGGCGGGGCCCGCGAAGGAGACGTTGCTGACCCGGCCACCTGGTATGGACTTAAAGGGGAACCCCAAAGATGAAAAAAATCGGCGTGGGGGTCCCCCAGGTCCACATCAGACCCTTGTCCGAGCACGCTACCCGGCCGGCCAGGAAAGGGGGGACGAGCGAGCGCCAGGCCACGTGCCGTACCAGGCCACGTGCCCTTAACATGTGGGGTGCCTTGGGGAGGGGGGGGCCGCGCGTCCCCCCCACCCCAAAGCACCTTGTACCCATGTTGATGAGGACAAGGGCCTCTTCCCGACAACCCTGGCCGTTGGTTGTCGGGGTCTGCGGGCGGGGGGCTTATCGGAATCCGGGAGCCCCTTTTAATAAGGGGGCCCCCAGATACTGGCCCCCCACCCTATGTGAATGAGTATGGGGTACAATGTACCCCTACCCATTCACCTGTAAAATAAAGTAAAAAAAAACACAACACAGAAGATAAAATAGCTTATTGCACAGCTCTGGGGGTCTTCCGTCTTCGGGGGTCTTCTCGCCGGACTCCTTCGCTATCTTCTGCTAGCTCTTTTACTAGCGGAGGAGCAGGCTTTCTTCCTCGTCGCCGGCCTCTTCTTCCGACTTCGGGGGTCTTGTCCCCCTCTTCGGTTCTTCTGTCGCCGCTGTCGTCGCCACCTTCTGTTCTTCTCTTCAGATGTTGACTCGACGCTCCCTCCGCTCACAATGACGGGGACCGGACGCACGGCGACTTATATAGGGACATCACCGGATGATGTCCCCACCTATTATGATGTCACAGTCCCAGCATCCTCTGGGACTGTGACACCATAATGCAAATTGCCGAAATGCAAGTCTGGCGGGAAGATTGGAGTGCAAAATCTACTTTCTAAGTCCGCCGTACTTTCGGGTCAAAAAAGTACGCCGGAGGCTACACACAGGGGGATTGTCCGGCGGACTTGAGTTTGCCGGACTTTTACACCCGATTGTTTGATCGTCTGCACGCGGCATTAGATGTGTGCCTTCTGGGTATATAATTTTCTAATGACCAAAACTGGTTTTATAAAGTTCACAACAATGATTTCTGAATATTCACCTGCGAAAGATTGGTAGTGAATGTTTCTCCCAATTCTAAGATTTATCGTAGTGCATTCTATAAATGCACTCAAACGATTATGATTCTGCATACCAGATTATTATGTCCAATTAATCAATACAGCATATTAGGTTGTAGGCTGCAAATGTCAGTTACTACTTTTTATGCAAAAATGGTCTCTTGGGTTCACCTTTTAAATAATTTTTACACAAAGGAAGATTGTGGTTTGTATACTAGAACAATATCTTGTAATTTATGACCATTCAAGCTCTGCTTGTTTTTGAAGACAGAAAAAATCTAGCTGAACTTCACGTAAAGTATAGCCTTCTTGGTACACCATCTGACACTCCTCAAACTACTGTGGTGCTGTGCTGATTATTTGATGAGAGTATTAGCTGACCTTTTTTGGGAGTATGTGTCTCTCTCTTTAAAGCCCAACTGACCTTTCAGTTTAAAACTAGCTAAATATATCCAAGGTGCATGACAACAAAAGGTGTACAACGTCTTATAATTTGTTTGCTTTAGAAATCCTCTATAGAGTGAAAAGAAAAGCTTGTCCCCTGCCAGCATGCTGTAGAGAAGAAAGTATTTTCTCTGTGTGGAAGCAATGGTCTCTCTGCAGAGGCCCCCGATGCACCCTACTGAGACAGATCTGGACAAGCATCACAATGTACAACTACTTTCAGCTCCCAGCCAAAGGCAAAATTCATGCGCACGCCATATTCATACTTCTGTCACAGACCGCTAGATACAAATCAACAGTGAAAATTGATTGACGGAGTTTCAGCGTGCAGAAAAATCTAGAAAGGCTGGTGGAAACAATTTGGCTAACATATAGGGGTTGATTTATTACATGAGTTGAGAACCTTCACTCAATAAATTATAGCTGTGTTCACATTGGATACCCAGTAATGTGCAGTTTAAATAAATACATGGGAATGTTATTTCCATATAATTGATTAAACTAGCGTATAACCTCCTAAAGTGAATATTAATTAATTAATTAGTATTAGTATTAATTCATTAATAGTGTATATGAATGACTGAACAAACATCAAATAATACAAAAATCACAAGTGATAAAAAATATGTGAAACACAAAAAATATAAAAGTCCATTAGCTAAATAAGTCCTTATATGGGCCAGTAATGAATCAATAAAGAATCAAAAATACATGGAAAACAGGTTCAATATGATTCATGCACCACACCATGTGTAAATGGTGATACCGCTCCCCTTTAGACGTCCACTCACCAGATGACTTTGCCTTGCACTCTCATGCTTGGTAAATAAACCTCAACCCATAATGGGTTAAATCATCCATTGATCTCTCATTCATGTGATTGATCTCATGAAAAGGTCCACACATAAAAAAACAAAGTGCTCCAATAGTGCAGTATCGTTTAATTAAAAAATGTATTAAAAAAAATTCAAACATTGCACTCACACAGGTTGAATAAAAATTATGCATGTAATACATTCAATGTGGCACCACAGGACTGGCAAAGCATAGTCACAACGAACTCTGCGTGTATTAGTGTCTCACCCACAACGGAATTGTCACCACCGGAACTTCACTTCCGGTAGTGCATCTGATGTCACTAATGGTTGCCATACAGCCACGTATCGATGCATTTCATCATCATCACTTACTCATGGGATTGCAAATTTTCGATCAAACAATACTGCACTATTGGAGCATTTTGTTTTATTATATATTGATCTTTTCATGGGATCAATCACATGGATGGGAGATCGATGGATGATTTAACCCTTTATGAGTTGAGGCTTATTTGCCAAACATGAGAGTACAAGGTAACGTCATCTGGTGAGTGGACACCCAGAGGGGAGTGGAATCACCGTTTACATGTTGTGTGGTGGATGAATCATATTGAACCTGCATTCAATGCATTTTTGATTCTTTATTGATTAATCACTGTCACATAAAAAGACTTATTTAGCTAATGGACTTTTATTATAAGAAGCAAAGAAAAACAAGATATTGGAGTAGGGATTGGCTGCTGAGGAGAGAGGAATTATCCCATATGCCCTTGCTAAGCAACTTTTGTGAAAGTTATCCTGACGACTACCATAACTATCTAAGAATGTCGGAAGAAGCTTTCAACATTCTACTTCAACAAGTTGGTCCTCACATACAGAAGACAGATTCCTTAATGAGGAAAGCGATCAGCCCAGAGCAGAGACTTATAGCAACCCTGCGCTTCTTAGCAACAGGACGAACGCTTGAGGACCTTAAATTCACAATAGGGATATCAGCGCAGGCACTGGGCCGGATTATTCCAGAAACATGTGAGGCTATCACTAGTGTCTTAAAAAGAGAATATTTGAAAGTAGGTTAATTTGTCAAAACTATTTTATTTATTAATTTTAAACATAAACCTTACAGAAAAGATAACCTCAAATGTTTGTTTACTGTGCATACTATAATGAACAATCAGACACCAAACTATAGGTTTGTGAAACTTGGATCCAGTGTCATGGAACTATTTTCTTGTTCCTGTCCTGGCATTCTTCTTTTCCATGTGTTGTCTGTCTGTGAGTGGAAGGGCATGTTAACATTGCGTTGCCATGTGGGTTGTGTACGTAGTGTACGTAGTGCGTTGCCATGTGGGTTCAGGCTTAGTTTGTGAGGGCATATGCATTTTCGTTTGACAAATGTTGTCAGGTGGTGAAGGGGTGTGCATATGTCGTTGCCATGTTGGTTCCGCCAACCATCTGTTTTGATTTTGCACTGGCCAGTTAAGTACATGCTGAGATGCAGAAGAATTAATACCTGAAATATGTGTGTTAAATGTAGCTTGCTTCATCTGTCCAATGCTTAGTAGTTGGTACATTAAAGGCTCAATAATTTGTCGTTGCTGGGGAGATATCATGCAAAGTCTTGCAGCAACCAGATTTCCAAAGATGTCGAAGTCATCTGCTTCTTTACCAAGTGCTTCAGATACTTCCCTGAGAAACCTTTTGGTATCATACTCAACTGATTTTCTCTTTTTGCCACGTTGGGGTGGTCTGGCCTCTTGTTTTTGGGATATTTCTGGAGTATTATGTTCCTAGGGGAATATAAAATCATGATGAATGCATAAATGACACGTGAATAATTAGATAACTTAACCGGAATTTTTTTTTTTTTTTTAGATTCCAACTTGCCCTGAGGATTGGCATGAAATAGCGAAAGATTTTATGAATATGTGGAACTTTCCTAATTGTGGTGGAGCCATCTACTTCAGCATCATACTCCTGGCAATTTGCAATGCCAAATATGAGTTTATCTATTTGGACATTGGGAGGAATGACCGGAATTCTGATGGGGGAGTTTTTGACAAAACAGAATTCCGAAGACCTCTTGCAAGTGCAGAATTATATTTACCACCTGAAGAAAAGAATGTGGATGGGTTAAAATGTGTTTTTGTGACGGATGAAGCATTCCCGTTGCTGGATAATATTCTAAAGCCATACCCTATGTGGAACCTAACCCAAGAACAAAAAATATATAACTACAGAGTCTTGAGAGCCAGGGGTGTGGTAGAAAATGCCTTTGGCATAATGTCAAATAGGTTCCGCATATTTCATACAGCCATCAATTTGAGTTTGCCCAAGATTGATTCAATAGTGGAATGCTGTTGTGGCTGAACAACTTCCTGCGTCGGCAAACCAGCAACTACATGCCTTCATCTTCCACTGACAGAGAAGACCCATTGACAGGAACCCTAATCCCTGGAGAATGGAGATCAGAGAGTGGTGCACTGGCAAACCTAGCACCTGAACGGCCCCATTTGCCAACAGCTTCAGCTCACCAAAATAGGGAGAGTTACATGGATTATTTTGTGGGAAGAGGGGCTGTTTCATGGAAATGTATAGTGGCCTGTTTCCTGCTCAATATATTCTGCCAATTAATTATAAGTAGAATAAATGTTTCTGCACACATGACACATGTATCCTTGCTAAAGATATAATTTGAATAAACAATTTTACCTGTGCATCAATGTTGTCTTCATGGTCAAACATTTCAGGTGATATGGGTGACTCAGGGGGACTAGGGTCCAAGGAACAGGGTTAGTTCTTGGGGTCTCCAGACATTGGAGAAAACGTAGGCTCTCAAAATACCACAATCGAGGTACATAGACATCGTCAGCACCAGCACCAGACCTTGTTGATTCTCTTATTTTTTTATATTCCTTCTTAAAGACAGTGCAAAAATTTGCAATCTTGCCTTTGATATCTAACACAGAAGCATTTGGCATTATGGTTTTCAATAAGTCAGCTATCTTTTGGTATGCCTCATCACGCAACTGTCTATTGGAATAGTCCTTTGATGTTACATTCCAGCATTCCAGAGGCATGTATTTTCCCAGTACAGATCAATAAATTGTGGGAGGAAATTTGGGGAGGTAAATTTGGATGCCATTGATGTAGGTAAATGTAAAAACATGACATTAGTCATGAAATATAACAACATAACACCAAAACACTATATGACAGAATGCAAAGTCAAACAATATTTATATTCAGGCAACACAACTGTACATCAGGTGGTTAATAGTCTTTAATCTTGTTTGTGTATTCACAGATGACAGATGGCACTGATATGTGGCACTGATAACAGATGGCACTGATATGTGGCACTGATAACAGATGGCACTGATATGTGGCACTGATAACAGATATCACTGATATGTGGCACTGATAACAGATGACACTGATATGTGGCACTGATAACAGATGGCACTGATATGTGGCAATGATAACAGATGGCACTGAGGACAGATGGAACTGAAATATACTGTGTATACTTTATTTCCATATTTTTTTGGTTTGGATCTTACATTGATGCTGCAGCAGCTCTCTCTCCCTCCTCACTCGCTGACTGTGTGTGTGGAGGGAGAGCAGGCGATGAGAGATGATCTCATATGAGATCATCTCTCATTGGACACTCCGATTGAGTGCTAAATGGCCGCTGTGATTGGCCATTTAGCATGATCTGTCCAAGGGACACGGCCAACACAGAACTTTTGCGGAAGTAAATCGGAGGACGCCCAGGGACCCCCTCCCGGCAATTGTCATTCGCATTGTAGCCTTCATTTGGCTATAGCGCGGACACCTAGTGGTTAAAATGAGCACAAGTCTTGCACAATAGTTACCATTTAATCCGAGAAGTCCAGCACCACCACGATCGTTACCAACATCACGAATATTCGTGTGACATTACAGTTTATTCATAATGCAGGGGCTGGATGGTTGTACATCTGCAATCTATGACCCACCCCTTCTCTCTTCTGACGTGTGCAGAAGGAAGATGGTAGAGATGGCTGAGTATAGACATGTGCTCGTCAGCAGCAGCAGCAGCAGCAACGGAAGCTCTGACAGGGAGGAAAGGCAGCCTACCAGTCCTAGTAAGCCTAGAAAGGCAACAAACATGTCATTTGATGAGATGGTGGAGCTGGCAAACATCCTTATCCGCAAGAATTATGATGGAAGAAAGGGATCCTACGTGAGGCCTAATGCCAGAAAAGATCAGATTATGGAGAAGGTGGTCCGTGTATATATATAAAATGCTTCCATGTCCCTTTCTTTTTGTGCCATTGTATGTTCTTATAATTATGTGCTGTACATTCTACCTACTTTTCTACTCACGCTGACAGCTGAGGAGAATAAAAAAAAAGCCACTTGCCGGGTAATGTTAAAGGGACATCGGTCCTGAAACAGAAGAGGTGAGTCTAACAGTGCCCACAAGTGCCACCTATCAATGCCCACCAGTGGTGTCAATCAGTGCCACCTAGAAGTGCTGCCTATCAGTGTAACTGATCAGTGCCCATCACTGACACCCATTAGTGCCCATCACTGCCACCTATCGGTCTTCTTACATTTTAAAAATAAAACATTCACACAGGTGATCAAATACCACTAAAAGCAAGCTCTATTTGGGGGAATAAAATGCTTAACATTTCCTTTGGGTACAGTGCTGTAAGTCTGTGCAATTGTCATTCAAAGTGCGACAGCGCTGACAGCTGAAAATTGGTCTAGATAGGAGGGGGGTTTATGTGCCCGGTAAGCAAGTGGTTAAAAACAGTGACAAAGTGTTTGCACAAAGCTTTAACAACATATATACATGTTTTTATTTGGCATTTGATTGCATTTCATTCCATACCCTGGGTGCTAAGATGTTTCTTTTGATTTTGGAACAGGAGAAAAAAGAAGAGCTGTTCAGCAAGTGACTGAGACAAATGTCACACCAACCGATGACACACAGAGCAGCCAGACGGAGAATCCTCAAGAACAGGAGATGATTTTGGAGTTTGTGGAAAATGTCACAACCATGATACCAGCAATGTTTTTGAATCATGCATGCCTGGATCACTAATGTATGTTTTTGTGTTTGTAGGAGGAATGGAGATCTATGAACGAGACCATTTTACCAGTGCCAGCACACAAGTGCTCATCAATGAGCTTATAGCCTGCAAGGCTCAGTTTCAGAACTTTACCGACCAATGCCAAGTCGTACAGGATCAATGATGTTATTGATATGTTGTAATTAATTAATTATGTGTAATGCTTTGAGAAATATGTTACATTATACATGTTAATCACCTATTGTGCAATACAAATAATGCTGCTGATGTGTACTTTTTTTATACATAATCTCAAAGCAAGTTTATTTTTCTATTTTGAACACTGCTGGATACAATGTTCTGTACTCCAAAAAAATAAAAAAATAATGTTTTATGCATTTGTCTGTGTTATCTTGTTTTATTTATTAATAGGGATAGAGCTACTTTAGGGATTTGTAAAAGGAAAATGATGATAAACCTTAAAAACCTTAAAAACCTTAAAAATCTTATGTATGTAGTAGCCTCCCCATCACCCCCTAATTAATTACCCTGAACCCCAATCTCTATGTACGGTGTAGGTGCATCTTAGGTTACAATTACAGTAGATTATGGGCACGATTTAATAAAAATTATGCACACAGAATCTGCGGCAGCTGTGCATAGCAGCCAGCCTGCTTATATGTTTTTTTCTTATCACAGCTTAACCACTTCAGGCCCGGACCATTTTGCTGGCCAAAGACCAGACCACTTATTGCGATTCGGCACTGCGTCGCTTTAACTGACAATTGCACGGTCATGCGACGTGGCTCCCAAACAAAATTGACATTCTTTTTTTCCCACAAATAGAGCTTTCTTTTGGTGGTATTTGATCACACCTGCAGTTTTTATTTTTTGCGATATAAACAAAAATAGAGCGACAATTTTGAAAAAAACTCATTATTTTTTACTTTTTGCTATAATAAATATCCACTAAAAATATATAAAAAAACATTTTTTTCCCTCAGTTTAGGCCGATACATATTCTTATACATATTTTCGGTTAAAAAAAATGCAATAAGCGATTATTATTTGGTTTGCGCAAAAGTTATAGCGTTTACAAAATACTGGATAGTTTTATGGCATTTTTATTAATATTTTATTACTAGTAATGGTGGCGATCAGCAATTTTTATTGTGACTGGGACATTATGGTGGACACATCAGACATTTTTGACACCTTTTTGGGACCATTGTCATTTATACAGCAATCACTGCTGATTCCTGTGATTCCTGTGTAAATGACACTGGCAGTTAAGGGGTTAACCAGTGGGTGGCAGTGTAGGGGTTAAGTATTCCTAGGGGTGTATTACTAACTGTTGGGGGCTGGGCTTTGTTTTAGTGAACACTGATCTCTACTCCAATCACATAGAGCAGAGATCAGCGTCATTAGTTGCTAGGCAGAACGGGGAGATACTGTTTACAATGGCATCTCTACGTTCAAGCCGCCCCGTGAGACGATCGCGGGTATGCCGGTGGCGATCGAGTCCGCGGGACCCACGACCAGGGCGGTCACGGGGTTCCCGACCAGCATGCGAGTGCGCTGCCGCCAGCACGCTCGCGATGGCAGGGCGGCATTAAAGACTGGATGTACCTGTACGCCAATAAGCCTGCCCGTGCCATTCTGCCGACGTACATCGGCGTGTGCTGGTCGGGAACTGGTTAATAGAACATTTTGAACAGAAGCTGATTGTTTACTATGCCCAGCTGCGCCACATTCAGAGTGCTTCAGTTCAAGTAAATTTGCCATCTATATTTTCAAATACGTAAAGTTTATACTGTAGTATAGTGTCTCTGTGCAAATGGGACAATTGTTTGGACTCAGAAAATACATATTATCGCCAAACATTGTTGTGTCTCAACACATTTGTTGCCTGGTCTGCAAATATGGCAAAAATAATTTTTAACAGGTGTTACTTCAAGTGTTTTTTAAAATGCATTTGGAAAATCAGACAATGTATGGGTATAATATTTTAGATTTGCCATTGTGAACGAAAAGTCAAGAAATAGAAAGATCGTTCTGTTCGTTTGCTTGCTGAAATTACTTCCGGCGTTAGATTTTAACATGCGCACACGCGCTGACGATTTTTCTAACTATTTTCGTTCAATTACACTACTAATCGTTCGAAAATCAATAATTTTTGTGAAAAAAATCCAACATGTTGATTTTTTTCTTCGGCACAAAATTTGCATTTCGAGAATCGAAATGTAACCACTAACGTTTAGAACGTCAAACGATCGAGCGTAGTGGACGTTTTTCCGAAGGATATTCTAACCGTGTATGGCCAGCATTATTATAAGTAGGCGTAAGGGGAAAAATGTACTAAAACTGGAGAGCACAAAATCTGGTGCAGCTGTGCATGGTAGCCATTACCAATCAGCTTCTAACTTCAGATTGTTCAATTAAGATTTGGCAATAAAACCTGAAAGCTGACTGGTTTCTGTGCAGAGCTGCACCTGATTTTTCACGCTCCAATTTTAGTAAATTAACCGAATAGTGTTTAAATATTGAGTGTCTTACAACAAAAAAACTGCTAACTGTTTTTCCTATTTTTTTCTAGAATATGAGATGTTTTTCGACATTTCTGTCCCTTAGCAGCAGTTGTATAGTCATTACACCCTTCATCATATTCTTTACATTTGCAAATTAACTTATCCTTTAATCTAATTACTTCCAAGATATTGTATTGGTAGGAGAGAAAGACAATAATCTATTCACTATTCCATGCTGGAGTAGAGAGAATGTTTAGCTGGAAAGCTGTGTGTCCAGTTGGGATAAGGCCAACACTAATTTAACCTCTGGTCAAACGGTTGGGAGTTAGCTAGTTTCCTTTTTCCTCTTACATCACTCCTAAGGATTCAGACAAAAATAATATGGTCCAGATTATATGACATTACAGGCACGAGGGAGGATAGTGTTGAAGCCCCTCTGAGACAAATGATCCCCTGCAAACCAACAGCTGTAGGACTGATATAAACAACTATAATATTCATTTCCTCGTGGCTTTAATTATGCAGGCTAAACAGCTTTTTTTTTGCCTATATTTCCTATCATGCATTTGAGTACATAGCTGTAGAGTCTCCTGGTTAACAAGTGGCACAATACACTGAGTTTATTCTTCTTCAGCTTATGAAAATTCTAAATTAAATAGTTAACAACGCTAAGTTCCTTTCCTAGCAGATGTTTGTTCTCAACAAGTTTGAGAACCATAAAACATTTTAAACTAAGAGTGAATTTAAACCCAGAAAGCATGGAATATGTAGCAGCTACAGTCCTTGGATGTGATAGCTGCATTCATTTTCTTTTTTCAGATGTTTTTCCTCATTTATATCCAGTAATACTGCCAGTAACACTTTCTGTCCTAGAGTGACAACACTCACCAACTGTACTGCATTTATAGAGGACCAATGTTTTTATTCCAGAATAAGTGGTGTTTCAGAACTACAGAACCCCCTGTCCTACTGATCTCTAAAACATAAGTTGTAGACTACAGAAAGAGCTGGGAAAAATGCTAATTTATAATAGTGCAGCAGAAAAAGAATATACATCCTCTTTGCCAATCAGCGGGTGCCAACAGTCAGTCATTGGCTGGGACCAGCTGATCAGCTTGTGCTGTGACGAATCCCAGCCCAGGCGGCGCAGCAGGCACGTGCATGAGCAGCCTCTATGCAAAAGTGGCTGGATCACATACTAGATACGTGATCCAGTGCAAGGAGATACACTCCGCTACTGTCGCTAACCCTACATAAGGTATTCGACAAGCGGTGAAAGAGGGACTGTAGTCTTTTCTCTGTGCCTGCTTTTTGCCTTCTTACTCCACACCTTATTACTGACAAATCCTCTATTGTCTGTATCTAGTATTAGTTAGTTAAACTCTTTATGTAATGTTAAACACACTTTGCCACTCATCCAGGTGACTTCATTAGCTAAGGAAGTCCAGTTGAATATGATTAAACACCATGACTTAAAGAATTAAGAATATACACAGTCATAAATTCACAAAATTAACTAACATGGATTATGATTGGCCTTAAACTGACCAACCCAGTATTAGCAAGGCAATTCTTCATACAATATCCTGGCAAAACCTTAAAATAAATATTCTTCTTTTTAGTTCATGTGAGAGATTATAATCAATCCCCCAAAGTTGCTGGAAAGCTCTTCAAATTCTATCTCAGGGTCAATGTCATGGCTTAGGCTAGGCTAGTCCATTTCTGCAAAAACAACTAAAGCACAGTAAATCTTTTTAACAAATGTGGCACAAATGACTACATTTAGAGTGGGACCATACCTCAGCCCATAATTATAAACAGTGTTTCAGATTTCAAGTGGCACTTGATAATTAAGCTGTTAATGATCACCCAGAGGTCTATAATGATCACCTCCAGCAGCTGGAGGCCTTCATTTTCCAGCCTGATGGGAGATCGTTCATTGAGTGTTCCTGATCCATTCCTAATAAAAAGGATCAAAATATGGTACTCGTGTCACTATTAGTGTATGGTGTGGATTGCACTAGGTCCTGGTGCTCAGAAGGCCTGTAAATGGCACCGGTCATTTTTTAGGCGATATCTGGCACATCTAAGGCCATCCATAACCCATATTAGTCATTTATTTGAAATGTTATTGAACATATTTACACAAATAATCCTTTACATAAAAGCTTCTCTTTTTCCCTATTTATTACTTCTGTTTTAGTTTTTACCAGATGCTGGGGAATTAAATAAATCAACAGATTCTTATGTCACTGAGTTAAATATATATGCTTGAGATCCCAGGTCTACAGACTTTCTGGAGCCCATACAAGGAGGTCCCAACATCCCATGCTGGATGTTTAAATTTATCAAGTTATTTCATGAAGAATGTGCTTAAAAGAGTGGTAGCTAACCCCCAAACCCCCAAGGTAATGAGAACTGAGCCAGGATTCAGGGTAGGACAATATCTCCACTAAAATCCCTAATAAAGAAGTACTTGGCTTAGCTCACTAGATTTCCCATTTAATTGAAATTTCACTTTTGGATGGACTGATCATTTAATTAAGCTGTCAAATTAATAGCATAGAGACCTGGAGCTGCTAATGGTGGTGCATTGCAACTTGTATGGCATAGCTCTCATCATAAAAGACGTACAGTCATATGGCTTCCTCCTGCTCTGTCTCTCTACAATATCCTCCATTTGACTATTATTGTCAAAGAAATTAATTATTTCCTTACTTTATACACACTTGTATTGTTGCCCATATGTGTCTGCTCCACCTATTACTCCATCCACCTGTACATTCTCCACATATGCTCCTCTTTCCACCTGTATCTGCACCACCTCTTGTTCTACTTCTTTTACTCTGTCTCCTTATACCTGAACCAGCTCTGCTCTTCTGCTCACCTATACCTGAAGCAAGACTCAAAAAATGAAAACCTTAATCGATAAATATGACAAGCAGTAGAGTGCTGAAGTCTCTATCAGGCAAAGAAAAGACCTCCAGAACCCAATATAAACACATGCACATACAATCTGTTTAATGCAAATGATCTTTTTTGGGATATACTGTAGCTCTGAAATCCAACATATTTTCTATTCATGTTAATCCCCACTAATTAAAATATTTATAAGTGGTTAAACCCATCCCCAGTTTTGGATATGTTGTGGCTACACAATATACTGCCTCACAGATTTGAAAATATAGGCTAAAACAATATGTCAGAAGATTATATTAGTTGCTGGTATCTGTTTCTACCATAATATTGCATTCTTGTCCCTAAGCTCTGATGGCATGTATGTAGTGTGAGATACCCAAATATCTCTTTTCCTTCTGGGATTTTTTTCCCACTTATGTTCTGAGCTATTTGAAAGTATTATGTAATCTGCATTCCTCCTTGGAGAGGACATTGTGATATTGGGGAAGGAACTGAAACAGGGATGGAAGAAAGGTTTCCCTAGTGGGTCAGTTTATGGGGCTTGAGCGTCTTACAGCATATGTGCAGTGCTGCTGGGAGCTGTATTTTTATCCAGAATTCCGATTACTAGATGGAATGCTGAAATGAATGAAGCATACACAGGCCTGTTTTAGCACTTTCTCCAGCTGGGAAATGACTGTTGGAGAAAGCCAGGCTAATTTTGTATGTTTTTGGACATGAATATAGTAAGGTGCTCATCATAAATAGTATTTATTGTCCATATTCATAACCAATTACTATTTCTATATGCCATCCTTTGAATGTGTGTCACCTCACATTAATACTGTTTATATATTGGTCCTGTTGGCACCATACATTGACATTCTGAGTGATATCACGGGCAAAGGAAGGGGTAAGGAATAAGTAAATGCTGTTCTTAATTTTGAAAATTTAAGTGTACCTTCACTCAAAAGTACTCCTATCCCCACCCCTAAAATGTTTGAGGATTTTTTGTGGACCGAGTACCTTTATTGACAGGCACTTGTACCCAATTCATCAATTCTTGCCTAGGGGAAAATTATGTCATTAGTCCCAACTCCTCTGCACCCCCAGACTCCTGGGACATGTCACACGTCCCAAGAGGCTGCAGTACTAATCTCATGCACAGTGAAAAAACAACTGTAATTCCTCAGGAAGTCACAGCCAGCTCCCAAATCCAAGATGGCAGCTCTAGGGGTCCACAGTGCTGAGAACAATTAGCTATGGGATTACAGCGCTGGCCTCTAGGAACTGGTAAGTATCTGATTTTTAAAAGTTAGCGGCTACAGTATTTTGTTCCTCTTACAACGCCTACAGGGAAAAGCTTATTTGTTCAGGACTTGAATTCTCTAACAATTCCACAAACTTTGACTCTAATCCAATGATTTAGGAACCCATATTGCAGGTCTGTATGTATTCCCATGCATTCTCAAACATGCCAACTGCAGGCTTTTGCAACCTCTCAAATACTGAAAAATTGATATACCAAAGTGTTAATACTAAGAAGTATTCCTAGCAACTATTCAAAATCAATCTTGCCTGTGAAGTTAGAATCCAGTTAGTGATAGATCAGGTGTATTGAGAGGCATTTCTAAAACACACATTTAACCACTTGCCACCCACCATATAGCAAAATGACAGCAGCAAAGTGGTTTCAAAATCCTGACCGGACGTCATATGACGTCACCAGGATATCAAACCGCTGTGTGCCCCTGGGGGCGTGCATCACGGCGATCGTTGTTGCGGTGTGTCAGTCTGACACACCGCAACACTGATCTAGGTAAAGAGTCTCTGTTGGAGACCCTTTACCGCATGTCCAATCACGGCTAATCACAGTGTAAACAGGAAGAGCCATTGATTATCAGTGCAGCCCCCCGAGGATGTCCACACTGAACCACCAGGGACACCACAAGGCCATCAGGGATGTCACAACCAGGTATGCCACCCTAGACTACCAGGGATGCCAATCAGTGTCCACAATGGATGTCAATCAGTTCCCACAATGGATGCCAATCAGTGACCACAATGAGCATCACTGATTGGCTGGCATTATTGTTTGGCACTGATTGGCATCCAACCATACATTTAATTAGTGTACATCAGTACTACCTATCAGTACCCATCCATGCCCATCCGTGTCACCTGTCAGTGCCCGTTCCTGCCGCCTATCAGTGCCCATCTGTGCTGCCTATCAGTGCCCATCTGTGCCACCTATGAGTGCCAATCTGTGCCACCTATCAGTGCCCATCAGTGCCACCGATGTATACCCATCAGTGCTGCATATCGGTGCCACCTATCAGTGCGCATCAGTGCCGCCTATCATTGCCCCATCAGTGCCGCATATTGGTGCCCATCATCAGTGCCCAGCAGTGCCACCTCATTGGTGCCACCTCATCAGTGCCCGTCAGTGCAGCCCCATCAGTGAAGGAGAAAGCTTACTTATTTACAATGTTTTGTAACAGAAACAAAAAAAACATTTTTTTTTTAATTTTCTGTCTTTTTTTATTTGTTTAGCAGAAAATAAAAATCCCAGAGGTGATCAAATGGCACCAAAAGAAAGCTCTATTTGTGGGAACAAAATTATAAAAATTTTATTTGAGTACTGTGTAGCATGACCGCGCAATTGCCATTCAAAGTGTGACAGCGCTGAAAGATGACAATCGGTCTGGGCAGGAAGGTGTATAAGTGTCCTGTATTGAAGTGGTTAAAGAAGCAGAAACACCCAAACCACATGTGAAGAGTTTCTTGAATCTGGCTACAGTAGATTACAGTGGAGTGCAGGTCCTGGTCAGTGTAGTGCATACTGCTTAGTTTGTATTCAGCCAGTGCACTGTGGCTGTAAAACATTATTGAGAATAATCAAGAGCATTTGCACCTCATATCTTTTGTTCAGTGTGTTCAATCTAAAAATTGTGATTTCTATGCTGCACCCATGTCATCTCCAGAAAACAGATCATTAACTACCAGGAAGCAAGCATTCCCTGCATAAGCTCAACTTCAGATTAGAAAGTACATGTCTCTGGAGCAGAACTGGGAACAAGTTCCATATGAGCATTTTGCTTTCTACAATTGACTGCCAGAAATCACATGCAGAAATCACATGGAATGCAGATTTTCTACAAATTCACTCCCAGCTCTCCCCTCTATACAAATCTTCTCCCCATTCAGCTCTCCTTTCTGCACAAATCCCCCCACCCAGGTCTCCTCTCTGCACAAATCCTCTCCCCTCATGTTTGCCTCTCTGCACAAATCTTCCCCCTACTTTCCCAGTTTTCCTTTCTGCACAAACCCCCCCAGCTCCCTTTCTGCACAAATCTCCCCCCCGGTTCTCCTTTTTACACAACACCTCCCCCCCAAACTCTCCTCTCTGCATATATCCACCCTACCCAGCCCCCCATCCCCACACACACACACACACACACACACACTTTCCCAGTTCTCTTCTCTGCTAAAATCCCCCACCACCAGCTCTCCTCTCTGTACAAATCACCCCTGTAATAAGCTCACAACCCTCCCATAGCTGCTTTTCTACACAACCACCTCTCTCCCTTCCCCTATTCCATTCACAGCTCCCTTACCTCTTTAGGAAAGCTAACACTGCTCTACATAATATGTGTGGGCTTTTTTTTAATATCAGCACAGTACAGTGTGATGGGAGAGCTCCACCTATCAGTACTGTAGCACAGAGCCATGGAGGAGTTTCAGAGCTCTTTGCTCTATGCTACAGTGTCTGAGTATCGGTGTCAGACAGGGACAGAAGCTGCTGTCCGAACCATCACAGGGAACTGCAGTTGTGGCACTGGGACCCGAGGCACTCATCATTAGGTAGGGTAGGAGCATGGGGTGCCCAACGCTAGTACAGAGAAGCTGGTAGAGGAAGTGAGCTGTCCCTTCTTCTGCCAGCTTCTCTGTTAGGTGACAGGTTGGAGAGGAGAGGGCTGCCAGAGGGGCATGAACTCCGTTCCGACATGTTCCAGCTGAAAAAAGCCCTATTTCTAGTATTGCTGTGTAATAAAAATAGGAACTGAAAAGAAACCACAGAGGTTTATGTTTTAAAAAATCTTGTGATATAAACACAGTTGGGCATCTGATAACTTGACGCATTTTGTGGCTTCTGCCACTGTTCAGGAGCAGATGTAGGGTAGTTGTCTACAAAAATAGTTCAAATGACTAAAGGTTGCAATTATGTTATATAATAGATCTGTCTATAGGGAGTGGAGGAGAATATTATCAAATATTACTTACAGACATGCTAGTGAGACTGGACGACAGCGTGGAGGGCTGAAGGCCGGCCAAGAAGGGTCTAACAGGGATAGAAGCATGCACCTTTATCTAGTCCATTTCAACATTTTGGTACACTCCATTGCCAGTATCCATTTAGGTGTTTATAGAATAATTAACAAATCTATGTTTTGTATTTTTAGCTATCATGCCATCTAGGTTTAGAGGAGTTTAGATATTTTATCTTTACAATCCATTGCCTTTTACGTTTTACTCAGTTGTGCGGTGTGGGTGTGCTAGGCTGTGGTGTGTTTGTGCGTTTGTTCCGGCCGTTGTGCCCAGTCCCAGGAGCTGCGATGTGCTCCAGGGGCCCTCCCTTTCCCCTCCTCCTCTCCTGGGTGATGGGGGGCTCAGGCAGACATTTCCATGATGCATCAATGTCACACATCGAGCGCCATGCATATTACATCATCACTTGCAGCATTGGTGCGCCAGCGCTGTGTGATTCCAGCTTGGTGTCCTGCACGAGGCTACTTGGCGCTGTATGATGAACAGCGCTGCTGCTAAGCTGTTGGCGCCTCTCCTCTTACTGGCCGCCAGCATGTTGTGGTGTATAACAGCTACCACAATGGAGTATATATACTCCCTCCAGTTTATCCTGACAGTCCCTATGGCTGTTACCACTGTGATCACTGTGCACCATTGGACCTCAACTATTCACATAGGTATTGTAGGTAACCTTTTTGGTAGTTTCACATTAATTTTGAATATCCATGGGGGGGGGGGGGGCACTCCCAACACCTGCTCTTTCCTACTGGTATTCCACCTTTATGTGTCAGGGTTTTTCCACCTTAGCTCCCAGGGCTGAGTACCTTCCTTGGCCGGCCTCCAGCCCTACACACTTGCGCCCAGTCCCACTAGCATGTCTGTAACTAGTATTTGATAATATTCTCATCCTCTCCCTATAGACAGATCTATTATATAACATAATTTCAACCTTTGGTAATTTGAACAATTTTTATAGACACCTACCCTACATCTGCTCCTGAAGAGTGGCAGAAGCCATGAAACGTGTCGAGCTATCAGATGCCCCCCTGTGTTTATGTCGCAACAATGAGTTTGGTTTTTATAATGTATGCAATATATTTTATTGATTGCAAATTGTTGTTGTGCATCATGCCTTCATGCAATGTTTATAGTTCTACACTTATTATGTACTCGCCAGACACATTTTTGTTGTGATATCTCCCTGGTTGCATGCTTCACACAAAGTCCAAATCTTTTCCTCATATTGTCCAGTAATTAGGGATGGAAGCACTGGACTTGAAGAGCCACGTGCTTCCTATAAGGTCCCAACCTTGTTTTTAACTTTTCTTCAGCATAGCTGAAAAGTAACCATGCTAATTATGTGAAAAGAACATTAAAGCACCACCTGCTGGATGGAATGAAAACTACATAACATTACAGTGCAATATTTCACATTTGCCTGGTTAAACAAAAATAACACCTTTTTAAAACAGGTATGCTTTCTTTCTAACCCTAATAAACATAGAAAGAATGTAAAAAAAATGTATACATAACTTATACGTACTTACTTAAAAAGTGTAAACATTTTCCTCTTTTTTCTATATAAATCCTTGATTGTATTGTAATATGTGTTATGGAATAGTGAGTTTTATTCCTTTATTCATTGTTTTAAAAGTAAATAGTGCAGGCTGATGCTGCTGTTTATACGAGGGTTCTTCAAAACTCTATTAAATATAAATACGTTTGGAGAATTTTTGAAGGCCCCTCATATATATGCCAAACTGTGGGTTAAATGCTGGCAATTTACAATGTGCATAGTCATTTCGTGATTACCATGTTCCTAGGCTGCTGGTTCTTTCCTGTTTATGCAGAGGACACTGACAGTTCTTTTCAGGAGGAGGTTAACGATTGTTGTGTTTTCTTGTACTTACAGTCTACATTGCATGCTCTGTTATCCATGAAAATGTTGGTGTGTCTGTGGTTTCCTGCATTGCATGGCGTGACATGCTTGTATATGGATTGTGTAAATATTATCTTCAAGAGTACTAACTGTGAAAAGCACTGTTTAGTAAAACTATCATAATGAAGGGTGGTATGCATGTATTAACTTTGCTGCATCATCCAATTGTTGTTCTACTATGCAAAGATGTCATATTTACGTACTTTTGGGATATGTGAACTACCTTTTCAGTCCTTATTACAGTAAAGCTTGTACAGGCTGGTTTATCCAAAGTTAGCTAAGTCCATCCAAAACTTTTTTTGTATAGAATATGGAAGGTTTTTATTGCTCTCCATGGGTCTATTAGCAAACTTCCCCTCATTTACCTTGACAGTGATAACAATTTCCCCACACAGGAAGTGAAGGTAACCCTTTAACACCAACACAGATAGAACTATATTTTCCTATTTAATATTAGGGGAAAGCTAGGACCCCTAGCAGATTTGTATTATTCTGTCCCTGTTGCAGATTTTCTCTCACTTCCTGTTTGGTGAAATCATTGTTACTGGGACATGAAACAAGAAATTAAGGTCAATTTCTTCTGTATTTTGGTTAAAAAAACAAAAAAACCTGTAGGGGTTTTTTACACTTTATCCAAAATAAACTAAAAAAAACTTGGCTGAACATACAGTTTTATGAAAAAGTATTTACCCCCTTTCAGATTTTAGATTTTTTTACATATTTGTCACACTTAAATGACTCGGATCGTCAAATAAATGTTATTATTACACAAAGATAACCCAAGTAAATACAAAATGCAGTTTTTAAATGATGATTTAATTTATTAAGGCAAAAAAGCTGTCCAAACCTGCCTGGCTTTGTGAAAAAGTAATTGCCCTCTAAACTTAATAACTGGTTGTACCACGCTTGGCAAAAACTGCAATCAAGCGTTTTCTATAACTGGCAATGAGTCTTTCACATGGCTGTGGAGCAATTTTGGCCCACTGTTCTTTGCAGAATTGTTTTCATTCAGCCACACTGGAGGATTTTCCACCATGAACGGCCTGTGTAAGGTCATGATACAGCATCTCAATTGGATTTAAGTCCGGACATTGAATAGGCCACTCCAAAACCTAAATTTTGCTTTGTCTGAACCATTTGGAGGTGGACTTACTGTTGTGTTTCAGATCCTTGTCCTGCTGCATAACCCAAGTGCACGAGGTCACAAACTGATGTCCGGACATTCTCCTTTAGGATTTTCTGGTAGAGCTCAGAGTTCATGGTTCCATCAATTATGGTAAATTGTGTAGGTCCTGGAGCTGCAAAGCAGCCCCAGACCATCACACTACCACCACCATGTCTGACTGTTGGTATGATGTTCTTGTTATGAAATGCTGTATAAGTTGCCAGATGTAACGCAGCGCTTCTGGAAAGTTACATTTTTGTCTCATCAGTCCACAGAATGTTTGCCTAAAAGTCTTGGGGATAATCATGATGTTTTTTGGTAAATGTGAGATAAGCCTTCTGTGTTCTTTGTGGTCAGCAGTGATTTTGACCTTGGAACTCTCTCATGGATGCCATTTTTGCCCAGTCTCTTGCTTATTGTTGAATCATGAACATGAAAATGATCTTACCTGAAGCAAGTTAGGCCTGCAGTTCTTTAGATGTCGTTTTGGGTTCTTTTATGACCTCCTGGATGAGTCGTTCTCATGCTCTTGGAGTAACTTTTGTAGGCCGGCCACTCCTGGGAAAGTTCACCACTGTTCCAAGTTATCTCCATTTGTGGATAATGGCTCTCCCTGTGGTTCACTGGAGTTCCAAAGCCTTAGAAATACAGTAGCTTTGAAACCCTTACTAGACCGATACATGTACATTACTTTGTTTCTAATCTGGTCTTGATTTTTTTTTAGATTGTGGCATGACGTGTGGCTTTTTGTGATCTGTTAGAATGCTTCACTTTGTCAGACAGCTTCTATTTATGTGATTTCTTGATTCAACAGGTCTGGCAGTAATCAGGCCTGGGTGTGGCAAGTGAAATTTAACCCAAAAATTGTGGTTAATCATAGTTCATTCATGATTCAGCATGGGAAGAGCAATTACTTTTTTACATAGGGTCATCAGGTTTGAACAGCTTTTTCCCTTATTAAATTTAAAAACTGCATCTTGGATTTACTCAACTTATCTTTGTGTAATATTAAAATTTGTTAAAAAAAAAAATCAGGAAGGGGGCAAATACTTTTTCACACAACTGTACACCCTAAAGCAAAAATTCACTCAAAAAGTGAGATCCCGCTGGTTTGTTCCTTAGCCCCAGTCTGTAACTAAGTTACAGGTTTTTGTTCTGGGTGAGTATCAATTTTATCAGTACTAGCATCCACTTACGCAATACTCGCCTAGGCAAGGATGATGTCCCTTACCAAACCTCCCCCCCCCCCCCTCCTGCAGCACCTCACATGTCCCTGGAGGCTGCAGGACCATTCATAAAGCACTACATGCACAAAGGGGAGTTGGCTATGGTTCCTCAAGAAGCCACCGCCAGTTCCTGCATCCAAGATGGTAGTGTCAAGGACCTACAGCCATAATAAATACTGACTGCAGGAGGACAGCACTGGACTCCAGACACTGGAAAGTACCTGATTTTAAAAAAATTCAGCAGCTACAATATTTGTAAAATTATTAAAAATTACGTTCCTCTTTAACCAGTTCCCGACCAGCACACTCCGATGTACGCCGTTAGAATGGCACAGGCAGGCATATTGGCATACAGGTACGTCCAATCTTTAATGCCACCCTGCCATCGCGAGCGTGCTGCCGGTGGTGTGCTCGTGTGCTGGTCGGGGCCCCTGTGAGTCTGGTCGTGGTCATACCAGTGATCATCTCGTTGTAAACAGCATCTCCCCGTTCTGCCTAGCAACTAGTGACGCTGATCTCTGCTCCATGTGATTGGAGCAGAGATCAGTGTTCACTAAATGAAAGCCCAGCCCCCAACAGTTAGTAACACACACCTAGGAACACTTAACCACTACACTGCCACCCACTGGTTAACCCCTTCACTGCCAGTGTCTTTTACACAGGAATCACTGCATTTTATATAGCAGTGATTGCTGTATAAATGACAATGGTCCCAAAAATGTGTCAAAAATGTCCGATGTGTCCGCCATAATGTCGCAGTCACAATAAAAATCGCTGATCGCCGCCATTACTAGTAAAAAAAAATTATTGATAAAAATGCCATAAAACTATCCCCTATTCTGTAAACGCTATAACTTTTGCACAAAGCAATCAATAATCGCTTATTGTGATTTTTTTTTTACCAAAAATATGTAGAAGAATAAATATCGGCCTAAACTGAGGGAAAAAATGTTTTTTTATATATTTTTGTTTATAGCGCAAAAAATAAAAACTGCAGGGGTGATCAAATACCACCAAAAGAAAGCTCTATTTGTGGGAAAAAAGGAGGTCAATTTTGTTTGGGAGCCACATCGCATGACCGCGCAATTGTCAGTTAAAGTGGCGCAGTACCGAATCGCAAAAAGTGGTCTGGTCTTTGGCCAGCAAAATGGTTCCGGGCTGAAGTGGTTAAGCTGCATTATATGCAAAATTCTTAGCCAAGATTGATCACATGTGAACTATTATGTCAAGGCTCTGTAGCTGTGAACAGTCGAGGCATTTCTGCTTCCAGAAATATTTATTAATTAGAACAGAGTGTAATGTAGACAAATAAGTGAACACATAACAAGATGGTAAAAAAAGATGAGGTGAGGCTGCGCTACGAATTTGACTCGTTCAAAAGATGTCCTTTTCTATGCTGTGAGGTTAAAGCTGCCTCTACAATTTATTCCCCCCGCAGGTGGAATATGTGTGGATTTGGAAAAACAAGTAGAAGTAGAGCTGGCCCTTATTATCTCAAGATGAAAAAAAATAATAAATATACTATGCAAAAGCTATTTAAAAAAGCTATACTTTCTAATTTTTCAGATCGCCTTCATGTTCAACAGCAAGGGATACATATTTCACTTTAAATTTTTTATTATTTTTCACAATTTTTCTTTTGAGGATGTTTCATTTTGATGTAAACAACCACCCCACTGGTTATGATATATAAGGTGATTGGAAGTACTTAGACATTCTGTTGGTCTAATACACTAGAAGGTTCAATATACACAGTCACCAGTGTTTACCAATACCTGGCAGAGGTTCCAACACTAGGTTAAAAAAATCTTTTTCATTAATTTATTTTCTCTTCATTAATATTTTTCTTACACATACAGCTTTGCATTTACCCCATAAAATAGCTTTTGCAAAGTATATTTATTAGCACCACTTCTAATTGTTTTTCCAATTCCACATAACAAGATGGTAGCACTGCACAACCACATAGTGTACATGGAAGACACCTGTTAAAAAATGGTGCAAACAGGAGATATGGTAAATAAGTACCTAGGACCCAAAGTGTGAAGAATTTTTCTAATGATTCCAGTTTCTATCCTGCCCTCTAAAGCAGCTTTTTTCAATCATGGTGCCCAGGCACCCTGAGGTACCTTCTAGATTCTTCAGGGGTACCAGGGCAAATGCCTAAAGATTGTGCCAAATTGCCCAAAAAGGGTGTACAAGTTAGTGGGTGGATCAAGCCTGCCTTTTGTTGCACAAAGGTACAGGTTTTCATTGTACAACATTACAACTCTGGCATTATATGGGGCAGCCATCAGTGTCCTAACAATCGCTGATGTCGTTGGTTGGTAACAATGACTTCAGGCACCTTCACTGCAGCCTTGTTTAACCACTTTCAGACCGGACCAATTTGCTGGTCAAAGACCAGACCACTTTTTGCGATTCGGCACTGCGTCGCTTTAACTGACAATTG
The DNA here is from genome assembly GCF_037356315.1 of Lithobates pipiens. NCBI lineage: Eukaryota > Metazoa > Chordata > Amphibia > Anura > Ranidae > Lithobates > Lithobates pipiens. Next base: position 85,008,614 of record NW_027507903.1, on the reverse strand, counting down.
CGCGTTCGTGCGACGTGGCTCCCAAACAAAATTGACGTCCTTTTTTTCCCACAAATAGAGCTTTCTTTTGGTGGTATTTGATCACCCCTGCGGTTTTTATTTTTTGCGCTATAAACAAAAATAGAGCGACAATTTTGAAAAAAACGCATTATTTTTTAACTTTTTGTTATAATAAATATCCCCCAAAAATATATAAAAAAACATTTTTTTCCCTCAGTTTAGGCCGATACGTATTCTTCTACATATTTTTGGTAAAAAAATCGCAATAAGCGATTATTGATTGGTTTGCGCAAAAGTTATAGCGTTTACAAAATAGGGATAGTTTTATAGCATTTTTATTAATAATTTTATTTTATTTATTTTTTTACTAGTAATGGCGGCGATCAGCGATTTTTATTGTTACTGCGACATTGTGGGGGACCCATCGGACATTTTTGACACATTTTTGGGACCATTGTCATTTATACAGTACTCACTGCTATATAAATGCAGTGATTTCTGTGTAAATGACACTGGCAGTGAAGGGGTTAACCAGTGGGTGGCAGTGTAGGGGTTAAGTGTTCCTAGGGGTGTGTTACTAACTGCGGGGGGGTTGGGCTTTCATTTAGTGAACACTGATCTCTGCTCCAATCACATGGAGCAGAGATCAGCGTCACTAGTTGCTAGGCAGAATGGAGAAATGCTGTTTACTCGGCATTTCCTCCATTCGGCTGCTCCGCGAGACGATCGCGGGGGTGCCCGCGGCGTTCGAGTCCGCGGGTCTCGCGACCGGACTCACGGGGGTCCCGACCAGCGCGGGAGCACGCCGCCGGCGGCGCGCTCCCGTTGGCAGGGCGGCATTGAATATTGGACGTACCTGTACGCCAATATACCTGCCCGCGCCATTCTGTCGACGTACATCATCGTGCGCTGGTCGGGAAGTGGTTAACCCCCCCCTCTCTCTCCTCTGTCAACACTGGTTGGCTGCATGGGAGAGAGAAAATGAGGTAGAAGAAATGCTGCAATACTATTCAGTGTGTAAAAGTGTATTTGCTTTGTAAGAATAAATGACCTCTAATGCTGGGTGTCCTACATGCATGGACCCTGCACCATGTAAAGCAATTAGCTTAGTTTTTTTTGTGATTTATAATGGAGTGCCTTGAGTTTGTGCATAATGTTAAGGCCCTAATGCACACTGGATGATTTTACAGCTTCTGTTTTTGGCTGCAGGTGTTTTTTTTTGCATCCAGTAAACCCGCCATGCCCCCCCCCCCCCCCCACCAGCATATTTTCCTATGTGTCCATGCACTCAAAGGCTGTTATCAGCATTTTTGGAAGGGGCATTTTCTGACTGCACCCCCCCCCCCCCCCCGAGCTAGTAGGTTTGAAGAGGAGTTCAAAATGCTCTAACTCTGAAAAAAAACTAAAGAAAAATTGAAAAACCTGGTTATTTGGCATTTATGAGCCATTTTGAGCCATAAGCATTTGTGGGAGTATAGTTTTGATTAAAAAAAGCTTTACAATGCTGAAAACGAATTCTACACCTACAGCTTTCTACAGCTAATGCTACTGGCGTTTTTATAATGTCCAGTGTGCATGAGACCTAATAATTTTTCCCTCCACAGATCTGAATCCTGCCAAGGATTGAAAAAAAATCCTGCTCTCCTCCCCTGTGTCCGATTCATACAACATATCTGGAACACAAGGAAAAAGGGATCTACCAATCCCAGGGATTGGTGGCCTTTTGGCAGATAGCCTTTTTCCACTTTAGTTAATGTGTTCTGAAAGCAGTTGTGAGAGGGTGGCACTCCTATCTTTCAGCACTGGAGCCTAGATATGATTTGAAGTAAGGACACTGTCTACCAGGAATTCGTACATCCTCCCTATGTTTGTATAGGTATGTGGCTTTAAATTTCTTCCATTAAAAAGTTAAATGCATGCATTCCCCAGGCACTCTTGTGAATTTTTGTGTATTAAAGTACAAGCGACATTATATTGTACACTATTTTGGAGGCAAAGACTGATGTAAATTGTTGATTTTGATGAAAGTGTAAGTTCGACTTTATTAAAAACACACTATACTGTTGAATATGGGTATAACAGCACACTCTGCTAAAGCTACTAACCTCCCTTTCTGTTTTTAAACATTGAAGTCCACAACCACATTTAGAAGAAGCTTGTTGATGGGTGTTAGTGTCTTCCTGTAGTAATGTCATGGGTGGCGCTAACACCCATATAAAACTAGCTGTGGTAGGGCCCAGGAGGGGCAGGGTATGGGAACAGAACACTCTGGTGCTGCACCATGTAAGGTTCATCCCAGAAATAGTAAGTGAGAGTCTCCAGCTGGACTGGTCTGGACTGAGAATGGGACACCTTGAGTTTGTGTAGGATGCTTACGAGGGACCTTGCCACCTCTGACCATCATCTGCAGGTTTGCGGTTCAATGTGGAAGGGCCTCGGGGCCTAGTACTGAGCATCCGCTAATGGAGATCTGATCGAAATTGGTGGTGCTTCTAAGTAGAGTAGGGAAAGATGGCTTTAATTATGTGCATGACAAAGACTGCTGCCAGAATGCATTTTTATGCCAATGGTGTTCTGCGCTAAACATTCTGCCAGTATGTTGAGTGTGATTTTTTTTGGAAGAAATTACTGAAACAGTAAAGTGCAGATGCTGAAACATATCTGAGAATGGACATTATTTTATTTCAAGCATAGTGTGCTTTTTGCTAAACCTGAACTTACATAAGAATGGTCAAATCAGCAAAGTATACAATATGTTTTCGTAAAAAAAAAAAAAATACATTCAATGTACAATAGCCCAGTGTTAAAGTCAACATATCCTCAATGTTTTTACAATTGTTATATGAAACTTTTTTGAGCATTGCATGTGTTCTTCCGTATGGATGTTATTCTTGTCATAGGACTATTCAGCATCTCAGTAGATTTTATGTGGTCCTTGGGGTGTCTTAAAAAGAGGACTTCTCTTCATTGTAGAGGATTTGAGTGTGTTTGCCTGCTTATTATGCTTCCATCTGCTGCCCTTGCAGAAACGTAGAAGCTCCCGAAAGATTTACAAAACAAGTTGATATATACAACGGTCACAGGATTTAAATTAATTTTCATCTTCTAGCTGGTTTGGCGGAAAAAACTTTGCAACACCTTCGTTATTTAACATGTCGATATGTTTGACATCTGTAGCAAAAATATGGGCAGTTGTACACATATTGGATTTCTAAAAGTCATTTTTCAAACATCTGTTTGGAAGTGTTAAGGTCCTGCTGAAAAACCTCACACAGCTGTAGGCAAACAGCCATATCTGGAATACAAATAGTTTGTGCAAACATCCTAGAAAGACTCTCCGGTCCAGTATTGGACCCAGTATATGTTTGTTTATATGCAGAATGATAAGCAATAGTGAGGAGCAAAGGCATTTTCTTCTCTACACCCGGCGCCATCAGACTTATTTTAACAACATGGCTCTGCATGAAAGGACATTATTTTCTGTAAAAATAACAAAAATGGATTTGTCCAGCCATAGAAAAAAAATAACAATACACTTATTTTTTCTCTATAGTACACAGACATTTCATTTTTCTAACTCATTCATGAACTCATTCATTTTATGTGCCAGTTTATTAACTATTATTAAAGTGGTTGTAAACCCTTACAAACCACTTTAACCTACAAGTAAGCCTAGATTAAGGCTTAACTGTAGGGCCAAGAAATATCTCCTAAACCTACACAGTTTAGGAGATATTTACTAAAAGACAGTCACCGCTGTCTCCCACGTATGTGCCTTAGACAGCGGCGCGCAGGCGCATTATCACCGTTAGCAGTGCTGTGAGTGGCCAGAGCAGTGATACCCAGAAGAAGATGCACGTTCCGTACTACAGGGGACAGCGGTGACATCGCTGGCTCCTGTGTCAGGTAAGTGAAACATAATGGGCTACTATGCGATGCATAGTAGCCCATTATGCGTTACCTTTGCAGGGAGACAAAGAAGAAGTAAACCCTAACTCTGCTGTGAATTAGCTCCAGGAAACAGACATAAGACCATTTAGTTGTAAATTAACTCAATGTTTTGGTACAGGTTAGATTAAATATTGGTTTGAGCATAAATCAACACACAGAAGGTAGGTTTAGACACAGTCCACTAAACAGTATAATCACTACGCCAAGTTAATTTAAAATAGAGTTCTGTACCACTGGATCATGAGTAAATCATGAATTAGACATGTGCGATTCGTTTCGTACGAATCTCAAATTCGTACGAATTTCCCTAAATTCGTACGTTCAGGAGGATCTGAAATACGAATTGCCATGCGTCCAAATTTTGTACGAAATACGAACTTTTGTTTACGAATCCCCAGGAGGAAGTCAGCACAGCACAGGGATGGTGGGAGCTCCTCATCTAACGAAAATTTGTATTTCAGATAGGAAATTCTTCAACGGAATTTCGTATTTTGGATAAAAACCAAACTTCCATCAGCATCGACTGTCATATTGAGGTATATTTTTGCCTTTAAATTCATTTTAACGAACGTTCGTACAAGTTAACAAACCTAACAGCAATTTGTATTTCTTACGAATTGAAACGGAATTTCGGACACGAAATACGAAGTACGAATTAATTTTAATACGAACTGTAACGGAACAGAACGAAATTAATTTATTGACGGCGCCCATGTCTATCATGAATTAGCAAAGTCAGCAATAAGCAGCGCATATAAAAATGAATTATAATATGAATAATAATACTAGTCTAAATTTGAATTTGAAGAAAATAGCTAGGATATGGTGCAATGTCCCCTGCAAGCAATAGGTAAATGTCTCTGTGTAGTAGCTGTAAATGGGCAGTCTTTAGTCCTCTCTTCAACCCGCTAGCATTGGGACCCAGTTGTACCATTGGTGCACATGAGAATAGTTCCAGTCAAGCCTGGGGACAGCAATAAGGCCGCGTACACACGGGCGGACTGTTCGCCCAACCTTGTCCGCTGAACAGTGTTTGGGCGGACAGTCCGCCCGTGTGTGGGCTTTCAGCGGACAGTTTCAGCGGACAGTTGGACGGACAAAGTCTTTCGGAAATTCCGAAAAACTGTCCGCTGAAACTGTGTTTGAGCGAACAGTCCGCCCGTGTGTGGGCTTGTCCGCTGTACTTTCGAAATGAGCGGACTGTTCCCGCTCGGAAAGTCCGCCCATTTCGAGCGCGTGTACAGGTAGGCGGGGCCCGCGAAGGAGACGTCGCGGGCTCCGCCGCCTGGAATGGGCTTAAAGGGGAACCCCAACGCCGAAAAAAATCGGCGTGGGGGTTCCCCCAAAGTCCACACCAGACCCTTGTCCGAGCATGCTACCCGGCCGGCCAGGAAAGGGGGGCGAGTGAGCGCGCCCCCCCTCCTGAGCCGTACCAGGCCGCGTGCCCTCAACATGGGGGGGTGCCTTGGGGAAGGGGGGCCGCGCGGCCCCCCCACCCCAAAGCACCTTGTCCCCATGTTGATGAGGACAAGGGCCTCTTCCCGACAACCCTGGCCGTTGGTTGTCGGGGTCTGCGGGCGGGGGGCTTATCGGAATCCGGGAGCCCCCTTTAAGAAGGGGGCCCCCGGATACCGGCCCCCCACCCTATGTGAATGAGTATGGGGTACAATGTACCCCTACCCATTCACCTGTGAAATAAAGTACAAAAAAAAACACAACACAGGGAAAAAATATTTTATTGCACAGCTCCGGGGGTCTTCCGTCTTCGGGGGTCTTCTCGCCGGACTCCTCCGCTATCTGTGTGTAGCTCTTTTACTAGCGGAGGAGTCCGGCTTTCTTCCTCCCCGCCGCCGGCCTCTTCTCCCGACTTCGGGGGTCTTGTCCCCCTCTTCGGTTCTTCTGCCGGGCCACCGCGCCTTCTTGTAGCTCTTTTACAGGCGGTGGCCCGGTCTTCTGTCGCCGCTGTCATCGTCGTCGTCGTCGCCGCCGCCGCCTTCCGTTCTTGTTCTTCTTCTTGTTCTTCTTCTTCTCCTGGAGATGTTGACTCGACGATCTCTCCGGCCGGAATGCCAGGGACACGCTCCGCTGCCACTTATATAGTGACAATGGGGCGGTGTCACATGGTATATGTCACATGGGTTCGTCACATGGGTTGATGTCACATGGGGACTATGACATCGTAAGGGGGCGGGGTCACCATGTGACCAACCCATGTGACATATACCATGTGACACCGCCCCTCTTGTCACTATATAAGTGGCAGCGGAGCGTGTCCCTGGCATTCCGGCCGGAGAGATCGTCGAGTCAACATCTCCAGGAGAAGAAGAAGAAGAAGAACAAGAAGAAGAACAAGAACGGAAGGCGGCGGCGGCGGCGGCGGCGGCGGCGGCGGCGGCGGCGGCGGCGGCGGCGGCGACGACGACAGCGGCGACAGAAGACCGGGCCACCGCCTGTAAAAGAGCTACAAGAAGGCGCGGTGGCCCGGCAGAAGAACCGAAGAGGGGGACAAGACCCCCGAAGTCGGGAGAAGAGGCCGGCGGCGGGGAGGAAGAAAGCCGGACTCCTCCGCTAGTAAAAGAGCTACACACAGATAGCGGAGGAGTCCGGCGAGAAGACCCCCGAAGACGGAAGACCCCCGGAGCTGTGCAATAAAATATTTTTTCCCTGTGTTGTGTTTTTTTTTGTACTTTATTTCACAGGTGAATGGGTAGGGGTACATTGTACCCCATACTCATTCACATAGGGTGGGGGGCCGGTATCCGGGGGCCCCCTTCTTAAAGGGGGCTCCCGGATTCCGATAAGCCCCCCGCCCGCAGACCCCGACAACCAACGGCCAGGGTTGTCGGGAAGAGGCCCTTGTCCTCATCAACATGGGGACAAGGTGCTTTGGGGTGGGGGGGCCGCGCGGCCCCCCCTTCCCCAAGGCACCCCCCCATGTTGAGGGCACGCGGCCTGGTACGGCTCAGGAGGGGGGGCGCGCTCGCTCGCCCCCCTTTCCTGGCCGGCCGGGTAGCGTGCTCGGACAAGGGTCTGGTGTGGACTTTGGGGGAACCCCCACGCCGATTTTTTTCGGCGTTGGGGTTCCCCTTTAAGCCCATTCCAGGCGGCGGAGCCCGCGACGTCTCCTTCGCGGGCCCCGCCTACCTGTACACGCGCTCGAAATGGGCGGATTTGCCTCCTCCTTACGTGGGCGAGTCCGTTCATTTCAAAAGTTGAGCGAACTGTTTCCCCAACCTTGTTCGTCAAACAGTCCGCTCGTGTGTGGGCAAGTCCGCTCATGCAAATTTTGAGCGGACTGTTTGCCGAAACTGTTTGACGAACAAGGTTGGGCAAACAGTCCGCGCGTGTGTACGCGGCCTAAGACTACTAGATGGCTGTATGGTCAGTTCCTAAAGGGCCCAGACTCTCGCTCTCTAGCAGGTGATAGTATATCCTCACAACAGCAGCTTACCAGTCCCAGTGATATTGCAACTCACTATTAATTGTACTTTATTAATTGTACTACATTTCTTCAGTCCTAGTTTGATATTTGTTTTAGAAATGTAAGTTGTCAAAAATCTGGCCACTAAATCTCAGCAACAACTATTTTTCTTCGACTATCTATTCTTATAGACCACAGTATGGTAGAGGTCTATATTATAATGTTGTTTGTATGCTAAAAAAAAAAAAAAATCACCCCCCACTCTATAGTCCCCCTTACGCTAATGCTCTCATTCAGAGCAAATTGAGAGGTTCTCTTGAAAAGAAAAAACTACCACAAACTCATAATTACCTTCACTGTGTTCCCCTTGTGCTCCATTCCTTCATCAGGGTCTTACATGGAGCTTATACAAGGTTAGTGACATCCTCAGTGATCAGTATTCAAGCCTGAATATTTTTGTTAAGAAGATTATACAGCATAAAAAAGCCATTTAAATGAATTTTCAAAATAAATAATTAAATAAATAAATATTAAATACAATATGGCAGCCTGTTGGTGTACAGAACACTCTCATAAATGTCACTCCTGTGTGTGATTGGCTCACTTGTTTTCTGAGACAGCTGCACCAAATGAACTATTAGGTCCCATGTAATAGGAATTTCAGTTTTGGTGAGATTCTCCCTAAGGGCTCAATACTTTTAAATTGACACACACACATCAGTTTTCCTTATTAGAACACTGAAGAACCAGGTGATTATAATGAACCAGACCATTCCATTCAGGAATCAACCTCCTAAGGACCAACAGTAGTGGAACAAAGAGCTTTTTCTTCAGAATGAAAAAAGGTAGATATCTACAATAAAGTTTACTAAAATCCCGACATGATCCCCCAGAAGGGATTGTTTTTTCTCAACAAAAGTGGAGGTACACTCTACCTGAACCAGTAACCATGTTATGGACATTGAGCAGTCATTTTTTTTTTTAAAGCAAGCTCTCACTGACTTCTGTAGTTCAACTTTATGCTCAAATTTCATAACAGACTTTGAGCTTCAACTGTACAGTAGTTGGTTCCTTAACAGCTGCTGTTTGTTTATAGTAGAAGGCAAGGCAGGCTTCCATGTCAATGCTGCCAGAAGAAGCAAGGGGAGAGGATATGTAATTTAAAATTAACCTGTGCCTGGACAATTTTCACAAAATTTACATATATTGGAAAAGCAGTCAATTAACTTTAAAACAACCCTTTGTTCACCTCTATAGCTAAAGGCATTGTGGAGAAATGTCTCTTCAAAGTTCACCATGGAGGCGCGTTCCTATTTCTTCCTATTGCACCGGAATCTTGTCCATCTCCCAGATTTCCAATGTAAACAAACAGCAGATGTTTCTTAAGAAAAAGAATAAGAAAGAGTATTGCTCTCTCATGGGGTGATGGGATTTTAACAGATATGTTTTTCTGTCATTGATGTAAGCACAACCACAAGGGTATTAATAAAATATAGATTTATTGCAAGATACAAAATATAAAAATGATGCATTAATAACATTCAGTCATATACACATTTGACCACAGTTGATATTCAGCCCAGAGAGCTTAAACAGATGCTTGTATATGTGGATAGCCAATGTGTTTCGCAGACTAATTATCTGCTTCTTCAGGGCAGCTCAATATGCATCTATAACAATGTCCAAGTTACAAAAAATAACATTAGTATCAACATAAGATAAATTTATTTACAATGTTAACAATATTTGTATAGTTAATATGGGGGCTCACCAAAACTTTTTGGTACTGACAATAAGACGGCCGTAACATCAGAGAGAGCATAGGGGAGTCATCATCCAGTGAGAGCAGTGATGTTAGAATCATCAAGGTCTGATGGACGCTGGACCATATAAAAAGCACATTCTTCTGGCCAATAGTATTCTAAAAACACCAAACATATGTGTTTAGATGCAAAGCACTTTACATCACCACACATGTGAGGAGCGAATATAGCAGCAGTATTAGCAGCATGTTAGCCCAATGGCACGTATTAATATGGATGAAACATATAACTATATATGTTAATCCCCAGATAAATTAACCTGCATAGAACATAGAATCATATCATACAACACAGAGGGACAGGAGCGATCATCATATAGATAACCGTTCAGCGTCCCCATATATTTAAAATTTAGCATATAGGGCTATAGCATAAGTCATAAACAAAATTGAAGCTATTATTTTATAATTGGCCACTAAAACAGCTCGCTACCTGAGAATCGGGGGCGGGAAGCAGGCAGATAGATTGTAGATAGATAAGGCACAATTGCTCCTTGGTATCAAGTGGATCCCTCGCCATCGCCGTAACGTGTGTCCTGGCAGCTGAGCCAATCCCTTGCTGCCTTTATATGTACAGTCCCACCGGAAGTGATGAACCAGAAACGGCTCACTGACATCACATCCAGCGCGGGTGCCCCTTGAGTTGCGCATGTGCCAGAAGCCCCCAGCTGCAATATAGATGGCTGATGTAGGACTCAAGGTGCAAGCGCCCCCCACCTGCCAGAATGTAATTAGCAGATGGGAACTGAGGAGAAGGAAGGAAATAAATAATGAAAAAGGAGGAATAAAAAATGACAATAGTAAGTTGAAAGATCACGTAGAAGAGGTTATTCTATATATGGAGGTGATCATATTTTTAAAGAGATCATTAATTCGTCTCATTCCTTGCCCTTGAAGTTATTCCCCAACAAGAAAGGGGAGATGACTTTGATAAAAAGATCCTCCAATAAGAAGCTAAGTGGATCTATAATCAAAAAGCAACTAGCCCACCAGGAATGAACACAGCATTATCCGTTAAACCTTTTCTATAAGGAATTTACCATTCAGGAATAACTTAGATTGGCCACTATCTATTTAAAAATCTGATCACTTCCATATATAGAATAACCTCTTCTATGTGACCTTTCAATTCACTGTTGTCATATTTTATTCCTCCTTATTTTTCATTATTATTATTTTAGATTTTTTATTATGTTGTTTCTACTACAAGATTCATCTATTCCAACAGTACTAACTATTTGATGATGGTTATTTGATGTGGCATCTGGGTGCCCCTGGCGGACGAGGAGGCTTCCTTCTCCTCGGTTCCTATCTGCTAATTCCATTCCGGCTGGTGGGTGGTGCTTGCGCCTTGAGCCCTACATCAGCCGTCTATATTGTGGCTGGGGCTTGTGGCGCATGCGCATCTCAAGGGCCAACCACACCAAAAGTGATGTCACTGACGCGTTTACAGTTCATCACTTCCGGTGAGACCGTACAAATAAAGGCAGCAAGGTATTGGCTCAGCTGCCAGGACACACATTATGACAACGGTGAGGGATCAGCTTGATAACAAGGTGCAATTGCACCTTATCTATCTACCTAACCCCCACCCCCCCCCCCCGGCAGAGATTCTCAGGTAGCGAGACATTCTTCTTACTTTGTTTGTTTTACATTTTATCTCTATATTGTTAAATTAATATATAGGAAGTTAACCAAGTATGTTTGAAACCTGAGGTAGTGGCCAGTTAAAAAAAAGTAGTTTCAGTTTTGTTTATGACTTATGCTATAGCCCTATATGCTAAACTTTAAATATATGGGGACACTGAATGGTTATCTATATGATGACCGCTCCTGTTCCTGTGTTGTATAATATGATTCTATGAGCTATGCATGTTAATTTATCTGGGGCTTAACCTATATGGTTATATGTTTCATCCATATTAATTTGTGCCATTGTGCTAACATGCAGCTAATACTGAAGCTATATTTGCTCCTCACATGTGTGGTGATGTGAAGTGCTTTGTATCTGAACACATATGTTTGGTGTTTTTATAATACTATTGGTATAGACGAATGTGCTTTTTATACGGTCCGACTTCCATCAGACCTTGGTGATTCTAACATCACTGCTGTCACTGGATGATGACTCGCCTATGCTCTCCCTAATGTTGCGGTCATCTTATTGTCAGTACCAAAAAGTTTTGGTGAGCACCTATATTAACTATACAAATATTGTTAACATTGTAAATAAATGTATCTGATGTTGATACTAATGTTATTTTTTTTGTAACTTGGACATTGTTATAGATGCATGTTGAGCTCCCCTGAAGAAGCAGATAATTAGTCTGTGAAACGCGTTGGCTATCCGCATATACAAGCATCTCTTTAAGCTCTCTGGACTGAATATCAACTGTGGTCAAATGTGTATATGACTGAATGTTATTAATGCATCATTTTTATATTTTGTATCTTGCAATAAATCTATATTTTATTAATACCCTTGTGGTTGTGCTTACATCAATGACAGAAAAACATATCTGTTAAAATCCCATCACCCCATGAGAGAGCGATACTCTTTCTTATTCTTTTTCTTAAGAAACATCTGCTGTTTGTTTACATTGGAAAGCTGGGAGATGGACAAGATTCCGGTGCAATAGGAAGAAATAGGAACGCGCCTCCATGGTGTACTTTGAAGAGACATTTCTCCACAATGCCTTTAGCTATAGAGGTGAAGAAAGGGTTGTTTCAAAGTTAATTGACTGCTTTTCCAATATATGTAAATTTTTTGAAAATTGTCCAGGCACAGGTTAATTTTAAATTACATATCCTCTCTAGGGATGAGCCGAACACCCCCCGGTTCGGTTCGCACCAGAACTTTCGAACGGACCCCGCGTTCGAAACGAACGTTAGAACCCCATTGAAGTCTATGGGACTCGAACGTTCGAAATGGAAAGTGCTAATTTTAACGGCTAATATGCAAGATACTATCCTAAAAAGGGTTTGGGGACCTGACTCCTGCCTCAGGGGACATGGGTCAATGCAAAAAAAGGTTTTAAAAACGGCCGTTTTGGCGGGATCACTGATTTTAATGACGATTAAAGTGAAAAAAAAGTGAAATATTCCTTTAAATATGGTGCCTGGGGGGTGTCTGTAGTATGCCTGTGAAGTGCCACGTGTTTCCCGTGTTTAGAACAGTCCCTGCACAAAATGACATTAAACGGAAATAACACCATTTAAAACTGCTTGCGGTTTTAATGTTATATCTGGTTCCTGCAATATGGTTGAAAATCATTGAGAAAAATGGCATGGGTAGCCCTCCCTGACCATTACCAGCCTATTTGGGTCTTGTACGCATATTAAGGGGAACCCCGTACCCATATTAAAAAAAGGAAATGCGTGTGGCCCCCAGGCCCTATATACTCAGAACAGCAGTATACAGGCGGTGCAAACAAGACAGGGACTGTGTAGGTTTGTTGTGTTAAGTTGAATCTGTTTGTAATTTTCAACTGGTACATTTTTAAAGTGTAGCTCCAGTCAAAAAATACTATTTTTAAGCTTTTTGGAAAACATAGGGAAGGGTTATCACCCCTGTATAATTTGTTTTGTCGTCCATCTTTTTTCATCTCACTTGCTGCTGTCTGATGTTTGTAAGTTGGATGTTAGTAAGTAGGGGCCTGCCCTATATGCTCTGCAGAAATGGCGGAACAAGGTGTTGGTTTTGCCACAACATTGTAAGCCCTGAAAGTGACTCTTGGTGGGCGCTGGAGCGCCCTGCTGTGAACGATTATATCAAGAATTGTAATTACATGCCATTGTTGAACAGTGGTAGAAAAATTGACCTTTGGTGGTTGTGGTGCTGGTGCCACAACACTATAAGTCCTCACCGTTACTCTGGGTGGGCACGGGAAGGGGCCCTCCTGTGAAATATTATATCAAGAATTGTAATTACATGTCCCTGTTAAACAGGGGCAGAAAAATTGGGCCTTAGGCACTGGTGCCATCACACTGCAACCTCTGCCATATACTCTAGTTTTATTGCAGGAATTAGCCCTGCTGCAAAGCATTGCATCAAAAATTGTACTTAAACACCCCTGTTAAACAGGGGCAGAAAAATTGTGCCTTAGGCACTGGTGCTGGTGCCATCACACTGCAACCTCTGCCATATACTCTAGTTTTATTGCAGGAATTAGCCCTGCTGCAAAGCATTGCATCAAAAATTGTAATTAAACGCCCCTGTTAAACAGGGGCAGAAAAATTGGGCTGCTGGCATCACCCAGAACCAAAAATGTTCTTCCAACATATCAGCGGAGGAGGAAGAGGATAGACAATCAACATAACAGGACAGTCACTCAGCATCAGCATAGGCAGTCTTGAAGGGATGTGGTATTTCAAAAAAAATTATTCGGTTACATCAGCTTCAGGTGCTTGGTAGCTGTGGGTGATCCAAGACTGATTCATCTTGATGAAGGTCAGTCGATCAACTGATTCGGTGGACAGGCGCACCCTGTGATCGGTAACAAAGCCACCAGCAGCACTGAAGGTGCGTTCCGAAAGAACGCTGGATGCAGGACAGGCCAGTAGCTCAATTGCATACTGTGCAAGCTCTGGCCAGTGATCTATCCTCAAGACCCAGTAAGCCAGAGGATTTTCAGTGGGAAAGGTGTCCAAGTCTGACCTTGCCCCTAGGTATTCCTGCACCATGTAAATTAGACGCTGGCGATGGGTGCTGGAACCAATCATACCTTGGGGCTGCGGACTAAAAAATTGTCTGAAAGCATCAGTCAGACGGCCACCTTCTCCACCGCTCCTTCTGACTGATGCCTCAGCAACACGTTGTCCAGGACCAGGAGTTTGTGACCTCCCAATCTTTGGGAACGCGTTGTACAGAGCTTTCTGCAAGGCCTCCCGGAGATGTCTCATCCTCTGCTCCCTCTGCGATGGCAAGATAAGGTCGGCAACCTTACCCTTGTAACGTGGAACAAGGAGAGTGGCCAGCCAGTAATGGTCCCTCTCCTTGATCCGAAGAATACAAGGATCCTTCCGCAGGCTTTGCAGGATCAGGGAGGCCATGCAGCATAGGTTAGCTGAGGCATTCGGTCCGGAGTCCTCTGGGTCACTAAGGACAACATGATCCGCAGCTACCTCCTCCCAGCCACGTACAAGTCCACGTGTTTCTTGGGACTGTAAATCATCCCTATAAGACTGCTGCTGCTGATGCTGATGCTGAGTGCCAGCCTCCACCTCCATGCTGACACAATCATCCTCCTCCTCCTATGCCTCCACCTCACCCTCTTCCTGTGTGATGGGTGGCACAGCAGGAACACTGTCTGGATAAAGGGGGCCTTGAGAGGCAAGGAAGTCCTCCTCTTCCTGCCTCTGTTCTGCCTCAAGTGCCCTGTCCATTATTCCACGCAGCGTATGCTCGAGGAGGTGGACAAGAGGTACAGTGTCACTGATGCAAGCTCACCATCCTTGTGGCCTCCTCAAACGGTGACAGGACAGTGCATGCATCCCTGATCATGCCCCACTGGCGTGGTGAGAAAAACCAAGCTCCCCTGACCCTGTCCTGGTGCCGTAGTCGCACAGGTACTCATTGATGGCCCTCTGCTGCGTGTGCAGCCGCTGCAGCATGGCCAATGTTGAGTTCCATCTGGTGGGCATGTCACATATAAGGCGGTTCTTGGGCAGGTTCAACTCCTTTTGGAGCTCAGCCAGCCGAGTACAGGCATTAAATGATCGGCGGAAATGCACACAGACTTTCCTGGCCTGCTTCAGGACATCATGTAAGCCGGGGTACCTGCCCAAGAACCGCTGCACCACCACGTTAAGGACATGAGCTACACAGGGCACATGGGTCAGTTGTCCCTGTCGGAGGGCAGAGAGGAGGTTGGTGCCATTGTCGCAAACCACCATTCCTGGCTTAAGCTGGCATGGCGTCAACCACCTCTCGGCCTGCCCCTGCAGAGCTGACAAAACATCCGCCCCAGTGTGGCTCCTGTCCCCCAAACAAACCAGCGCAAGCTTTGCTTTGTTCTTTGGTGTGGGTCTTTGAGGTACGCTTGCCAATGAGCTGCATGGCAGGTCAACATATGTCTGGTCAAGCATGTGGTGCCCAAGCGGCTGATGTTTTGGCCACGTGAGATACGCTTGAGACATATGTTGCAAATAGCAGCGGTGCGATCTGATGCACTCGTCTCAAAAAAGGCCCACACCAAAGAACTTTTAGAATAATGCGCAGAGGAAGCGCTCTGCGCAGGTGGAGCTCTGCGGTGTGATTCAGTTGGTGTGCTGCCCCTAAGCTGACCCACGGAGGGCATCCTGCCTCGTTGGACATGTGCCTCCTCCTCCTCCTCCTCCTCCTCCTCCCTCCTTCCAGGCACCCACGTGGAGTCAGTGCCCTCATCATCCCTTCCCTCTTCATCGCTGTAGCAAACCTGGCAGTATGCTGCAGCTTGTGGAACATGACTGCCAGATTGCTGTCCTTCTTGAGCATCCCCTCTCTCTGCGCTCACGCTACTGCCTTCCTCTAGCTGAGTGTCATCATCAGAGCCCACCAAACACTGGGCATCCTCCTGGAGCATGTACCCAACACTGTGCTCAAAGAGTTCAGGAGACTCCTCAGGAGGACGTGGTGGGTCTAGGGAAGGAGTCACTGATGATGACATTAAGAGGAGGGAAGACGATGTGTTGGCAGCTGCTTTGCTACTACCCTGAGACTGGGTGAGAGAGGATGAGGAGGATGAAGAGGGCTTGGTCATCCACTCTACCAAGTCGTTGGCATGTTGCAGTTCAACATGTCCAGCTGCAGAAAAGAAGGACAAGCATGTCCAATGGCCACATGCTGATGACAATGCACCGCGTCCACGACCAGCACTGTTGTCTCTAGACACAGAGCCTGCTTGCCCTCTTTTATCGGCTCGCGCCTGTCTGCCTCTCCTTGCTGGCCTTCCAGACATGGTAATGGCCTGAAGGGAGTTTGGTAAAACAGTAGTTGGGTAGTTTATATTGTGCTGGAGGCACACAACACCCACTAACTCCTGCAGATGCCTTTTTTATAGAACAGTAGAGATAAAGGGGTATATACAGATGTATACCTAACACTACTGACTGCAAGCTCTATTATTAAAGATGGACCACTAGCTATATAGGTGAGGTGAATATCACGGTGTATACTGCGGTCAGGGCACGCAGACAATAACCAGAAAACAGCAGAGTTAAAGGGGTATATACAGATGTATACTGTGCTGTGCTGGAAGCACACACAACTTCCAATAACTCCTGCAGATGACAATTGGGCCCAAATAGAGAACAGCTATGTAGGTGGATTATAGCGGTATGTACTGGGTACAGAGCACGCAGACAGCACGCACTATCTCCTGACACTACTGACTGCAAGCGCTATTATTAAAGATGGACCACTAGCTATATAGGTGAGGTGAATATCACGGTGTATACTGCGGTCAGGGCACGCAGACAATAACCAGAAAACAGCAGAGTTAAAGGGGTATATACAGATGTATACTGTGCTGTGCTGTGCTGGAAGCACACACAACTTCCAATAACTCCTGCAGATGGCAATTGGGCTCAAATAGAGAACAGCTATGTAGGTGGATTATAGCGGTATGTACTGGGTACAGAGCACGCAGACAGCACGCACTATCTCCTAACACTACTGACTGCAAGCTCTATTATTAAAGCTAGATCACTAGCTATATAGGTGAGGTGAATATAGTGGTGTATACTGGGGTCAGGGCACAGACAGTAACCACTACACAAGAGCAAGATAGGAAATCAGCCAAAAACGATTGGTGTGTAACTGTGTTGAAGGTACACAGAACACCCACTGCTTCAGATGCCAACACACTACACGAGGCCGCCTTAAAGGCGGCCTTATATAGTGTGGGGCGTGCACTACACAGCCTGAGCTATGATTGGCCACAGGCAGGACGCCCGTGGCCAATCATGACTCTCCTCGCTGCTGGCGCTGCGATTGGCCAAGCATGCGGGGTCACAGTGCATGCTTGGCCAATCATGAGCCAGCAATGCACTGCGCCATCGCAGTGCATTGTGGGCCACACGAATTTTCCCAAACGTTCGGAATTCGCCGAACGACCAGTGTTCGAGTCGAGCGTACGTTCGACTCGAACACGAAGCTCATCCCTAATCCTCTCCCCTTGCTTCTTCTGGCAGCATTATTTATTAATGCCTAATTTTTATATTTTGCATCTTGTAATAAATCTATATTGTATTAATACCCTTGTGGTTGTGCTTATCTCAATAATAGAAAAACATATCCGTTAAAATCCCATCACCCCATGAGAGAGTGATACTCTCTCTTATTCTTTTTCTATTGACCCAATAGGGATGTGGATATGATATTCTGTCCCTAGAATCTGTCCAACAAATTTCTTATATATCCAGCAGATGTTTGTTGTAGGTGCTCCTGTCCTGTAAGGCCCCTTTCACACGATAGGCCCGCTCGGATCTGCCTGCCCATTTTTCAGGCAGATCTGAACGGGCCACCCATGGACCTGAATGGGCAGGTGGCCTGCCATCCGATCCATCAAGATCCGCTGAAAACAGGCGGATGGTGAATGTATCGCTATCAATCCAGCAGATGGGATCGGATGAAATCGGATATGCAGATCCATTTTCATCAAATCTCCCATAGAGGAAAGTGGAGCTTTGACAGGTTCTGTCCCTGCACAATAAGCAGACCTGTCATGCGCTGGTTCAGCAGGAATCAACAAAGCAAGCCAGTGAGCGGACTAATGAAATTGCCTACTCTGATTTCACTTTATACTGTGAACTTCTCATAGTGTGCAAAAAATCTTCATAAATTAATACAGAACTCACCTAATTTTCTGACTTGAGGTTATCTAGATCATCTAGCTCTTTCCTTCCCTGGATTACTGTCATTGCCCCTCTCTTCATTCATTTGATTTCAATTACTTTATTCATGGAGGGTTAGCATCACTCAAGACAGCTAAGGCTGTGATGTGAATGTATAATATATACGTAAAGAGCTGCGTAAATTGACAGCATTATATAAGTACCTGTAATAAATAAACCCAAAACCATAAATTATATACATTGATGCTTACCAGACCTTAGATTTAGTGACTTAAATCAAAGTCTCTACAATTGGCCAACATTCATGTCTTAGCCACACAAGTTAATACAAACTAGACATGTGCACACTGAAATATTTTGTTTCGGAATTTCGTTTTCGTCCGAAAAAAATACATTTGTTTAGTTACTCCCGAAAATTCGTTTTTATTTAGTTTTTTGTTAAAAATTGCATTCATCCGAAAATCCAAATTAATTAAGGTCGAATCTGTCATTGAAGGCTTATGGGGCCTGTCGAATGTTCAAAGAAGATTTGACGGAGCAGCTAAACTGTATGACTCCGTATAGGTTAGCTGCTCCATCGAATCTTCTTAAAACGTTCAACGTTTGTATGTTTTTCGCTGCTTTGTTGAATCTTTGTCATTCACGTTGAATGTATATAGTTCAAACAGAAAATGGACTGGTGATAGTGATCACTGATAAGACAGGTAACAAGATAGGGTATATAGAATCTATATAGAATCTCAATCTATAATATAAAATCTATAATAATAAATTCCCCCCCCCCACCCCCACACAACATGGGCAGCCTCTGAGGCTATCACAACACTAGCAACACTAGTATCACTATCAAGTTCACAACACTAACACAATAGCAGCAGATTATTATGAAAAAGTTAAGTTGAACTGTAGCTTGCTTTACTATTGTTCTGCTGCTGTGCTTATGCTTAATTGCTAAATAATTTAGGTTCTCTGACAAACGGACCAGCTAAGATTGACTGTCTTCTGAAATTATTCAGTGTGTGTGTGTGCCTCTCTCTGCTAGCAATCGTAAGTGAACGTAAGTTGGCTGTACGTGTGTACTTAGTTCTAGCTATTTTACTGCTCCTCCTCTTTGGTTACAATCAGCCAATAACATTCATCATCATTATTTTTATTTTACTTCCCCCACCCAATTCCAGCAGCGATCTTTTTTCTCTATGTCAAATCTTTTCTCTCTATGTCAAATCATTTCTCTCTATGTCGAATCTTTTCTCTCTATGTCAAATATTTTCTCTCTATGTAGAATAATCCTGAACTGAGTTAAGGTTAGGCAATTTTGACCACAGGTTTGATATACACATATTGTTATTGTCAGCGTCATGTCAAATCTCCTATCTATATCGACCTGTTGTCACATCGAAAACGAAAATAAAGCATTTGTTTATGTTGGATCTTTCTTTTTTCGGATTCTGCCTTTTCTTTATCGTTAGTTAAAACGATAACGAAAATACCTGAAATTCGGACGAAAATGCATTTGGATGAAAACGAATGCACATGTCTAATGCAAACACCCTGTGAGTGTGTACAAAAAAGTCTCTTGGTGAAAATATCCTTGTGTCCTCGTATTGATTTATGTTATTTCATGCACCAATCACCGGATTGTCATCACGTGAGTCCCACTCCCTTAAGAGTTTAAACTCAGAAATAATAATTAAATACACCTTTGTTTAAAGTGCTGTCCAATAATCATAAAGGGAAGGTGCCGCTCACACTGGGATCACTCCAGGAGTCACTCATCTTTTATAAGAAAAAAGCTCCACATAGTGTAATCCCGTTTAATCAGACTTTACTAAAAACATCTCCCTTTAAAATTGCACTTACAAGCACAGGTCATATAATGCATACGGTATGTTCGCATCAACATCAACAGCTTATGTATGGTGTCTTATCCACCACGCTGACACTCTAACTATGTCTGGCGTCTGGCACTGTCGATGGTGTGCTGACGTCACTTCCGGCCACCATCCCGCTCAGACGCGTTTCATCATTATAGCTTCATCCGAAGGCACTGTGTCCCGATATTTATCAGCTGTCTAGGTAGCCGCTTAACCTCATATAACCAACTGCTGATAATTTACTCAATTACCACAATCAATGACCATCAATGGCAGGAAGTCAGTGAAAATACAGCTCCTCGCTGATTCATGATCTTTCTCCTGAATCAGTCAGTGCACTTTCATGCTTTGATTAAAACATTACACACACTTTCAATACTTTGTATCTAATAACAATGTTAAAATAAAATAACATAATTACATACACTGAATACAAGACATCATAAAATGCATACAATACCATGAATTACCATTAAGCATCCCATTGAATTTATTATATACTGTATAAACACTCATCATATTCTAAGTACTTGATTACTTTTATTATATGCAATTCCTATAAAAAAAACTCATATTCTTATAATCAACTTCTCTGGGTCTACATCTGTTCTAATAGTCACTGATAAAGCAATTTATATCAAGTTCTATGTACATTCCCTTTGGTGTTAGAGTTTCCGCTAAATATATCCATTTTGTTTCATGTTTGGACGATTCACTGACTCTGTTCTTCTCCATGATGGATCAACCCCCCAAAAATTTTAGACATGAAGGATCTCTATTATGATACTCTTTAAAGTGTAACAACACACTATGATCCTTATATCCTATTTTTATGTTATGTATATGTTCAGCAATTAGCTTTTTTAACATCCTTTTGGTGCACCCATAAATTCAGTTATTTGAAATTCTCTATTGTTAGATGTGGATGTAAAATGATCTAAACCACTAAAAGTACTGCTCACCAGTCAGCATGCTTTGCATTTCCTAAATGCAAACAAACTGGCCCTATCCTAAAAATATCTGTGGTGTGGCTGGTGGATCCAGTATTTTCTCTACAACTTTGTCACCAAAACTTGGAGACTTCCTATAAATAAATCTAGGGTTGTCAGGAAGAACTGAACTCAGTGTTTTATCCATACACAGCACATACCAATGTCTCTTAAATATAGTTTCAACCTCATTATATTGTGAGTGATAATTGGAGATGAAGCCTCATTCTTGTTTCTAATTTTTTCTTTGATCCCTCCCTTCGTCACTCAAACAATATTCTTGAGGTACCTCCATTACCTCTTGTATTGTTCTATCAATCTGATGGGGGTTATAGCCTTTTTGGGTGAACCTTTCCTGATTATTTGGGATTGTGCAATAAAATCACTATCAGAGGAGTAATTTCTCTTCACTCTCATAATCTGGCCTTTCGGAACATTCTTCAACCAGAGTGGATGATTTTTTTGCACATAGTAAAGGCAAAGTATGCCAGCAGGTCAGCAGTACTTTTAGGGGTTTAGATCATTTAACATCTATATTTTTTTTGTGGGTTGGACTTGCAGGGGTGACTCAGACTGCTAATAATAGCAATTATTCCAATAGTAATCTTCCAATGAATAAACATGATATAACGAATATAGCCGATCTTTCAAAATAACTTCCAAAAATATGAAGCAATTTAATGCAACAAATATACAAAACAAATCCAAATATACAAAACAACTTCTGAAAGTGAATCTTTCTAACATAACAATATTGATAAAACAAAATGATTTTATCAATGAATGAATCCAAAACGAAAAATGTTTTCTATTGTGCACATCTCTACTTTGTGTGCCTACACTATTGTGCTTGGTGAGGGCTGGAGCACTTAGGACTGCGCCATAAGAGTTTTTGTTGCTAGAGAATGAAGTGGTACAGACCTGTTGCCTGTGTGTGTCTGCATCTGCCCCAGACAAAGCCACGAGGACAAGAGACCTGGAGCTGAGCCTACGGGTTATGATAGCTACTGGGGCCTGCTTTCCTGAGGACTGTAGTACTGCTAAGCTCTCAGGACAAGACTCATGTGTGCCAAGATCAGTGAGTGGAATTAACTGTGCTTATCCCATCAGTGTCAACAGTTTAATGCCAGTAAAGACCGCCCATTACTTTGCAGCACTACAGACTTCCACTGCATAGAGCTTAAAGAGACAGTAGCCTGTGCACCACTGTATAAACAGGACCCAATGTTAACTTCTTTTAATTACCTAATCAGGAGTAGGGTACTTTAGAGCTATCCCCAGGGGTATCCCTCTCAAGAGCGTGTGTACCCACCCATTCCTAAGGGTATATGCGCAGAGTGCACTTTGCAAACAGTTTATGACTAGCTATTACCAAGAGTTACTATGAAATTTTGTTTTTGTGCCATTTATGTTCTTCAGGGTTTATACTGTTCTTTATCAATGCTGTGTATTCCAGTTTAATTTGGTCTAACCTTATAGCGTTTTAAGTTAATTTCCATAGTTGAGACTAGTATTCCTGTCAGTTATCTAACGCATTCTAACATATTTTCTGACCTGTATATTAGTTTGTGCACTGTATTTACCCTACCTTGCCATAATTCAATATGGGGGTACTAACAGCAAAAACATCAGAATATTTATTTGTTGAGCAGCCAATTACCCCAATATTTAATTATTTGTCTAAGAGCGACAAATTGGGTGACACTGTGTAAGGTCACCTGATTGTGGCAGGCATAGGATCCCTTTTGGAAAGATTAGACGAATGGGTGGATGTGCACTTAGAGCCTCTGGTTGCACGCTTGCGAGTCTTTATCTATGATACTGGCACTGTTTTAGCCCATATTTCCTCATTAAAGTGGTCATCTAGCTTTACAAGACAAGGAATTGTCGCTTGTGAAACATCTACTATTGCCTGTATCTGTCTGACCCTTTTGACTTTTGACCACACAAGTAAATACAAACACTCTGTGAGTGTGTCCAAAAAAGTCTCTTGGTGAACAATATCCTTGTGTCCTCGTATTGATTTATATTGGAATTTATCACCATATCTGTGAAGTTTTTACGCACATATAACTTTTTCCTTTTTGACAAAGTACATTGCCTGCAGTGTTGTGTTCACCCTCCATGGCGAACCTATACATAGGATGGTGGGAGGAGCACTTTCTTTTTACTCCCGAGAACTCCTTTAGGGACAGTATATGCTGGTATGGTTGTTACACTGATGACCTCCTGATGGTGTGGAGCAGAACACTTTTTCTGAGTAAATTAATTATGTTAATGGAATGCTTTAAAATGATGGTTAATGTGACAGTCATACCAATATTATACACTTCTTGGACATTACTCTGGAGGGCAATGCAGTTACTTGTGAAATTTCTTCTCTTACTTTTCATAAACTATGCTCAGGGAATACCACTCTACAAGCCACCAGCTGTCATCCACACCATTAGGGCCATACCAGTGGGGGAATTCACAAGAGCCCAGAGGAATTGTTCTACTGACTCTAATTATGAGAGAGAATGCCAAATGATCACCACAACTTAGACAATGAAGCTTCCCTGACTGGTCCATAGAAAGGGGAAGAAAAATTGCAGATAAAAAAAGATGGGGGGACTCTTCTGAATTCAACCAGTAATTCTTACAGTAGAAGGAAGAGAACACAACAAGATTTAACACATGAAAGCACAGTCACTTTTGTTACTGGCTTCTCTTCTGAATATAAAAGAATAGTTAGAATCATTAGAAGGAACCTACCTATCATAAATTCAGATAAGGATCTCCTCCCTATCCTACAATGAGGATGTAGGTTTGTCAGTCGTAGGGCTCCAACTTTAGCATGTCTTTTGCCTCCCAGTCTCTTTTCATCAGACACTCATCCAATCCCCACGTGGCTTCATACTCAAGGCTCTTTTTCATGTGGCCACATGTCTTTTAGATATTGACACTTGAATGTTTTCTCCAAAGTTTTACCGGGGAGCAGTTTTCTATCAAGCATTATATAAATTGCAATACAACCTATGTGGTCTATGTGGCAGGATACAAAACATGTTGTTTACAATATGTAGGCTGCACATTGCGTTCCCTAAGGAGTAAAATTTCTGAATATTTCTGCGATTCATTGAATCCCAATGCCAACTCAAACACAAATGAATCTAAACATTTTAAACAACAGCATTTGGGAGATATGAGCAGTCTTGGTTTCTATGGGATAGAATGTATACCTCATGCTGTAAGAGGAGGAGATCGTCATCAGAAACTACTAGCCAGAAAGGCTTGGTAGATATTTAGACCAGAGTGCCACATGGTCTTAACCTATTTCCTGTATGTTAACATAGTATGGTAGTATACTAACACTTCATTTATAACAAGGTGTGCTGGAGAGGGCAGATTGGTTCACAGAGTTATGGCAGAACCAAGAACCCATTATACCAAGTGGTTCCTGTTGGGTGGGAGTGTGGTGTAAGTGCCAAATCAGCTTCAACAACTGTCAATTTTTAATCTGTGTAGCACCTTATTTTAGGCTGTTCAAGATCTCTGGAGGGGAATGATGGGAAGCTGGGGTAAGGATCAGCTCTGAAACTGTGAAACTTCCTTTGTGCAAACTACAAGGACACAGTAAGGACAACATTCTTTAGCAACAGACACCATAGTTGTTAACAGATCTGAAGATTTACAGATGCCTGAATCTAAAAGTAACAGTGCAGTGTAGCTTATCTTTATCAGAAATGATAGATCGTGTTCAAAATAACAGTACAAAGAGCAATGTGGAAAGAGCAACATGGTTGTGCATAGAGCAGTCATCTTTATATTTACTGAAGTCACGTCAATGAAAGATAAATTCAGGTTGCAATTACTGTATTTTGTAGTTGAATATCCCTTCATGTGTCTGTGTCCACTCTCTCACACTCTACTGAATAACACTACAGATCATTCAAGAAACAAGAATCATGGAATATTGACTTTTTAGTTGTTCTAAGGTATTTTTCATTATATGTCCACTTTGCACACAAAACATGCATAATGGAGATTAGACATGCTCCTAGAAAGTGTTCTAAACAACATGGGATGTTATAATTCCTACCCAACACATGGGTGTTTGGCTCTAAGGCCTAGTACTGTTTTTCAACTCCAGTCCTTAAGGCACCCCAACAGGTCAAGGATTCCCTCAGGTGTAAAACTGTTAATAAACAAAAATTTGCAAAAAAATAAAAGAATTTCCCTCAAGTGTAAAACTGTTAATAAACAAAAATTTGCAAAAAAAATAAAAGGATTTTCCTCAGGTGAAACAGCTGTTGTAATTACTATGACAGTGAAACTGATCAAATCACCTGTGCAAAATAATTGAAAGCCTGAAAACGTGACCTGTTGGGGCGCCTTGAGGACTGCAGTTGAAAAACACTGCTCTAGAGCACTGATTCTCAACCACCACGACATGGCCTACTGCCCTGCCATGGCCTCCCTCCTACTGGACTTACAGACAGCTGCAGATTTCTTAACCTCCCAAAGAGCCCCCCAGCTCCCATAGGGCTTCCCAAAACTCCATAGTGAACCATACTGCACAACAACAATGCCCCCAACCCCCCACAATGGCACCCAGCGCCCCATAGTGAGCCCCAGCCTCTTACAGAGTCTACAAATCCTCCCAAAATATGCCCCCAATTTCCAACAGTGTCGTACACTGTCCACAAACTCCCATAGTGCCCCCAGCCCCTGTGGCACTCTCCAACCTCCTGCAATGCCCCTGCAAAGTCCCCAGCCTCTTGGAGAGACCCCCAGCCCTCCAGAGACCCCATTCCTAACAGTTTTTTTCAGCCCCCTCCAGAAATATCACCCCTTTCAAGTCTTCTACAGAATCCCTAAGCCCACTCTAGAAATCCCACCCCCTACAGTGACACCTAGCCCCATCCAGAGCTGTTCAGCATTTTAAGACATATTTTGCATTCCTATATTTTTATTGTGTAAGTTTAAAAAATGTTTATTACTTTTGGGGCATGGAACGTTTTGAAAGAATTTAGCAGGCTCTGGTCTTGAGGATAAGTCAGTATTTTTTTGTAGCAGAAAAGAAGTGTTTTGGTGGCATTAATATTGGTTCAACCATTACTTAGTTGCCCAGACATCTGTAATATATGGAGACATATTTTAAGCAATACACCATTGTACAAGAAAAAATATCTGATCCATTTGATGTGCTGTGAATGTGCTCTGAAGCTGTGTACAAGTAATCATTGCCAGAGCATAGCCCTAACCATGTAAAGTCTGCAGGCATTTAACAACTGCTACAAATGTCAAGCTTTTTCTTAGTATTCCCCATTTTTTTGGATTAGCAGCAAATAACGTGACTGAATTTACTATGTGTTCCAACTGGCTGGATTTCTTGATGTGTCTCAAGGAGTAAGTAAATCTAGATTTAGCCTCAGAATGAGGTGGGCTTTCTGCAACTGTGTATGAATTATGGGCAATCGGCAGCTGTTTTTTGGCAAATGACTTATTATATATAAAGTGAACTAATGCTTCAAGAATTATGTAAAGCTGATTAAACATTTATGGACTTATTTTAGGATTTGTCCCTTTAATCATGTTTTTCTTGTTTCCTTTAGTGTTATTCAGATTACTTGCCAACCAACAATTGTGCATAATTTCTAATTAGAAAGGAACAAAACAAAACTGTTTTGATTGTGATCAACTGTAGCATTTATGTATATGCTATAATGAAGCAAATCATTATTATTTATAAAGTGGTAGTCATCTTCTGTAGCGATAAGAAAATGACGATTTTGTAGATATGGCCACTTGTTAAAGTGTTTGTACCCTAAAGAAAAAACAATTGGATCCTTTACCAAATTCAGCCCCTGAAGATTTGGCTGCTCAATGACCAGCACACTTTTTACAATTTGGAACTGCGCTGCTTTAACTGGTAATTGTGCGGTCATGCATTGCTGTACCCAAGTGAAATTTGCATCCTTTTTCTCACACAAATAGAGCTTTCTTTTGATGGTTTTTTATTGCCTCTGCAATTTTTATTTTTTTGTGATATAAAAGGAAAAACAAATGATATTTTCTACTTTTTGTTATAAAAAAAATCCAATAAACTCAATTTTAGTCATACATTTAGGCCACATGTCTTTGGTAAATTTCAATAAGCATATATTTATTGGTTTGCACAAAAGTTATAGTGTCTACATACTAAGGTACATTTTCTGTAATTTACGCATCTTTTAGTTTATGACTCTCATTTCTTGAGGTGCTAAAATGGCAGGGCAGTACAACCCCCCCCCCCCCCTACAAAGTGACCCCATTTTGGAAAGTAGACACCCCAAGGCAATTGCTGAGAGGAATGTTGAGCCCATTGAATATTTTATTTTTTTGTCACAAGTGATTGGCAAATGACAAAAAAAATGACACAAAGTTGTCACTAAATAATATATTGCTTACACATGCCATGGTTATATGTGTTATATCATTTAGTGACAACTTTGTGAAAAAAAATAAAATTTGTAATTTTCCCACAACTTGTGGCAAAATGTAAAATATTTCATGGACGCAACATGCCTCTCAGAAAATATCCTGGGGTGTCTATTTTCCAAAATGGGGTAATTTGGGGGATTTTGTGCTATCTTGCCATTTTATGGCATTCAAAACTGTGATAGGTAGTGGGGAGTGAAATCAAAAATTTACGCCCTTGGAAATCCTGAAGGCTGTGATTGGTTTTCAAGGTCCTGTACATGGATAGGCGCCTAAAAAGTATTGTCATACTCAGGAGAAGCAGCAGAATGTATTTTGGGGTGTATTTGCACATATAACCATGCCATGTTTGAACAATATGTCTTTTAGCGACAACTTTGTTTAACAAAAAAAAATGAATGTTCCCAAAACTTGTGGCAAAATATAAAATATTCTATGGACTCAACATGCCTCTCAGCAAATAGCTTCCCGAGTCTGGCTCGGGTGGAATTTTTATACCAAAAGCAGTAACCCCGAGCCAGACTCGGGACCGCATCGCTGTATGCAGGGAGAGGTTTACTTACCTTGTCCCTTGGATCCAGCGATGTCCCCGCGCTGTACGAGCGAGCCGTGTCTCACTCGATCTATCACATCGCCGATCTCCGGGCCCTGCGAGCGTTGCGACGCACGGGGACGGAGATCGGCACCAAATTCAAAAAGTGAAACACTCACTATACATACAGTATAATGTAATCTTACAGATTACATTGCTGTATGTAATAATTTCACATCCCCTTTGTCCCTAGTGTTCTGCCCAGTGTCCTGCATGCAGTTTTATATAATAAAAACTGTTCTTTATGCCTGGAAACTGGAGATTGTCCATAGCAACCAAAACTGTTCCTTTACATCAAAAATGATTTTAGATCAGCTAGAAAACAGCGATAATAAATTGGAATCACTCGCAGAATTGAGCGATAGCGATTCGTGGGGAGATCCGTCATCAAATATTGAAAAGTAATGACAGTGACAATTCTGCAAATGAGCAAATTTCAGTGTTTTTGATTTGATTACATTATTGAATAATTTTTTAATATTGTTATATTATTATTTGGTATAATTATTTATAATTATTTATTATATGATAATTTATGGTTTCATTTTTCAAACTTTATCATACCCGGGATGTCTGCTAGACTCTGGTTTGGACAGATTTAAGTGAGTTATTGCTAAGAATTACAGGACTGCAATACAAAACGCCAAATTTTCCTGCAAAATAATTGTACCGCTTTTAGCACCTAAAATTCGAAATAATCGTACCGCCAGGGAGGTTAAGTGTCTTCTTTCCAAAATGGGGTCATTTGGGGGGGGGGGGGATTTTCTTGATATTTCATGACCTTCGACCTTGTGTTAGGTAGTGAGGAAGTGAAATGTGAAATCACCATTTTACGGCCTTAAAAAGCCTGAAGGCGGTGATTGATTTTCGGCTCCTGTACATGGCTAGGCTCTCAAAAAGTCTCACACATGTGGTATCCCCATACTCAGGGGAAGAAGCAGAATGTATTTTGGGGTGCAATTCCACATGTACCCATGGTATGTTTGGGCAATATATGATTTATGACAACTTTGTGCAAAAAAAAGTTTGTTATTTTTCCGAAAATTGGGGCAAAACATAAAATATTCCATGGACTCAACATGCCTATCAGCAAATAGTTTGGGGTGTCTACTTTCCAAAATAGGGTCATGGGGGGGGGGGTGGAACTGCCCTGGCATTTTATGCACAACATTAGAAACGTATGTCACACATCACCCACTCTTCTAACCACTTGAAGACAAAGCCCCTTCTGACGCTTTTTGTTTACATGAAAAAATATTTTTTTTTTGCTGGAAAATTACTTTGAACCCAAACATTATTAGTTTTTTTTTAACGCAAAGACCCTACAGATTAAAATGATGGGTGTTGCAATTTTTTTGGTCACACAGTATTTGCGCAGCAATTTTTCAAATACAATTTTTTTGGAAAAAAAAAACTTTGTACAATTTTAATGCACTAAAACACACTATGTTGCCTGCAGGCTGCATGAAAAAAAGAGATTGATCAGTGGGTATGCCCACCATTAAAATACCACCCTTTATCCACCCACTTTTAATGATGGGCATACATGCAGTATTTTTTTTTTAACTGTGGTGGTAAAATCACCTCCTACAACGCTGGAGTCGCAAACACTATTGCTGTTAAGATAAATAAATCAGTGCTGCAGCTGACAGGCATAACTGAAAAGCAAACAATGGTAACAATAAAACAACTTGATTTTTAATGCAATCTGTGCTTAAAAAATATATGCCGAAGCATGGGGGCAATCCGCCCCTAATGTTATGAGAAAATCGCTCCTGTACCTCTACCCCCATGCTTTAGCATATGTGCTTTTTTTTAACTGTGGTGGTGAAATCACCTTCTACAGTGCTGGAGTGACAGCTTTATGTATCGTGAGGGCAAATGCTGTTGCTGTCATAATAAATAAACCTGTGCTGTAACTGAATGGCGTACCTGCTAAGCAAATGATGGTTAACAATAAAACAAAGTAACCTTACAGTACAACCTGCAAAGAAAATACAATAAAAAACAGTGAAATTAAAACATTACCATTCTAAAATACAGTAACAATAGAGAGAACAATAGATATAGCACAATAGAGAACAAACAATAGAGCGGACAATAGAGAGCGAACATAAGAGAGAGAACAATAGAGAGAGAAGAAAATAAAACAATTTTTGGCTTTTTTATTTATTTATTTTTTGTGTTTTTGTGTGCTTTTTTATAAACTGTAAACTGTAAACATTCCAGATTAGGGTCTCTCAAAATGGCCATCTCACCTTTTGATACCCTGTGTAAGTGTGCCCTAGGACTGTGCAATGCTGTACCCTATGCTAATACTCCACTAGTGTGTGGTAGCGTTTGAAGCAGTCACCAATGCAGAGACCAGGTTGGTCAGAACAGGAGGGACAAAAAAGTGGGTATCACATCTAAATCCACATTTTCTGCAGACACAACATCGACATCTTCTTTGGAGATTTCTTTGAGAAAGGGTACTAGGGAGGACATACAGAAAATGCCTCTCATACTGCCGGCTCACTGCATTTGCAATGGGAAGGTGGGCCACAGCATCGCCTGGAAACAGAAGGGCTGTGATGATCTCTTCCTGGAATTAAGGAAGGATCCAGATCGTCCTGAAGCTTTGTATAGCACATAAGCATTTAGCAGAGCCAATTGGAATAAATATACAGACACTTTTTTTTACCAGCATCTGGCCTTATGGGTAATTAGGTATGGCACCAACAACTGGTCATTGCGGTCCACCCCTCTCATGTTAAGGTTGTATTCATGGACAGAGAGGGGTTTCTCCACAATACCAGTCATCGTAGGAATTTGGACTGTCGTATCTGTGTGAAGGGAGGACAAACGAAAACATTCAGTGTATCCCTCCACTTCACTGCTAACAAATTATTACATTTCAAGCAGTCTCTCTCCCCTGTCTAAGTAGGGATCCTACAAGCCGTTGGCAGACCCCCCGGTGATTATATCACACTGTGTCACATGAGCCAATTCCACAATCAAAAAAGGTGACTAAAAAGTGTCACGCTTGTGTATTAATTGTCCATGTACAAGTGGTACCCCTTTCTGAATAAGGGTCATACCAAGTCCCACACAATCTTACCAGTGCTCTCTATGTAGTCTGGGCAGTTCTCCAGCTCCACGTGACTATCTCTTCCCTCATAAACCATAAAACTATATGTATGGCCTGTTGCCCTGTTACAGAGCTTATACATCTTGACCCCATATCTGGCATGCTTGCTGGGAAAATCTGCTTGATAGACAAGCGGCCAGAAAACGTAACCAGAGACTCATCAACACAGTCAATTTATTCCTGAGTAAACATGGCTACAAACTGTTGGTTGAAGTGGTTTACGAGGGGCCGAATTTTATGGAGACGATCATATCCAGGGTCACCTCGAGGACGACAAAGTTCATTGTCATGGAAATGCATGAAATCCAGGGTCACCTCGAGGACGACAAAGTTCATTGTCATGGAAATGCATGAACCGCAAGATCTGCTCGTATCGTGTTTTGGTCATGGAGGTAGAGAACACGGGCATATGGGGAATTGGGTCAGTGGACCAATATAATCGCAACTCACTTTTTTAAACTGCCGATAAGGAGGGATAGGTCCAGGAAGGTCTTAAATGTTCCATCCACTGATAATATCTGTCTTTTGGCATGCAGTACTGAGGTCCACCAGCAGGTGTCTCCTGGCAGTTTCAAACTGTCAGGAGAGCTTTTCCCTGCTGATGTTATGTCATCTTTGGACTGCAGTACTGGCGTCCAACAGCGGATGGATCCTGGCAGTGTGAAGCAGACAGCACCTCCTGCAGGTGTCACTTGAGGCCAATCACAGGCCTATAAATAGCTGGCAAGCATTCACATGCTTGCCTTGGTATTGTCCTTGTGCCCTGACCTGCTGCTTGTGGTCCTGAGCCTGATTCCATACCTGTTCCTGTGCCCTGATCCTGTTTCCCTGTCCTGGTCCCTATCCTGTTCCACCTGTTGCCATCATTCCTGCCCTGCGGTCTGATCCATCCATCCTCTCCCCGTCCTGTGTTCCTTACCCCATCTGCTGATCTCCTGGTGTATGACCTTGGCCTGGCTTGTGTCTCTGATTCTGGACTGCCCTTGTTTATCTACTGATCCTCTGTGTATAACCCTGGCCTTCCTATCGTTTACGATCCTGGTATTTCCCATTTATTGTACATATCTGTCTGTTGTTACTTGGGGGTCTCTGTTGGTTGATTTATTGCACTGTGTGGTTGTATTTATATTATTCACTTTCCTTAATAAATCATTATGTTTCACTTATACACGTTTGGGTTTCCTCTGTTGCAGTCCACACAGTTCTGGTCTTATCCGATACACGACACCGTATGTCAGAAACCATGCACCAGACCGAGACAGAAGTACAATTAAATCACACTTGTTTATTAATAAAAAATAAAAAGGTAAATAGAGTAAGCGTAGTCAAAGCATAGCCAGAGTCCAGTAACCAAATCGAGTAGTCAGCCAGTCCAGAGTTCAATAACCAGATTGGGTAATCAGCCAGGCCAGAAGTCAGGGATCCAAGTGGAGCAACAGCAAGCAGGATAAGGAGCCAAAAGGGATGTCAGCAAGCCAGTCTTTAAACAGAACCACAGGAGATGGTTTCTTGTGATGTGACCAAGGCTGAAGGCAGAGATGAAGTGAGCAGGACAGCTTTAAGTAGGCAGGTTAGACGAGCAGGATCAGGAACAGCTGGTAACTGTGGAGAGAGATGAGAACTAGCAATTAGCCGACAGCTGAGCAGCCAGCCCAGAGAAGGAAGGGCTAAGCCAGCCCTGATACCGTAATAGGTCTCCAATCTCTGGCAATGGCCAACTGGGGATTAGTGGTGATGAATTGACCAGCATACAAATTGGTTTGGTCTACAACAGATCTATAGAGATCTTTTGTGAAAAATAGCGAATAAAAATCAACTGTTTCCACCTGAATTCCGGGTTGGCCAGTGAATGGGGGAAGTAGGGGTGCTGCAGAAGTGTTGGGCTCCCAATTTGGATTGGAAAATGCAGCAGGAAGGGCATATTAGTCTTGATGGGCCTGTGTTTGTCTTCTTGTTGGTTGTGGGACTCTACATGTGCTAGTCACCTCACCAGCTTGAACTGCACTTATGGGACTCACCAGGTTACCAAGTGTTACTGCAGTGCTGGATGTACGAGCAGGATGTACTAGGCCGCTGGGGCTTGCTAGTTCATCAGAAGGATGAGCGGCACTAGTACTGGCTCTCTGCTCCATACGAGAGCCCTGCAGTTCTTGCACCTCAACAATAGCAGAAGAACCGAGTCGGGTATGCCTGACTTTGACTGGGACCACTACTCCATTGTCAGAGCTATCTGTCGGGGTGCTGCTGTTTTCTACTGGTTCGTATTCTGAGCCAGAATCGGACAGAACGGTGACTTCCTCTTCACTCTCATCTGTCGGACTCAGAAACGTGTAGAACTCTTCACTACTACACCTTCGATTGGACATTTTGGCCTCTAAATTTACTGGTACACTAGTGTGACTCACAGGAAAAAAGAGCACCTGACTGTCAGTGACTGCATCAAACTCTACCAAAAAATTGGTTAGCGTTTGCAGGGATCAGGCCTGACTCTGCGAATGCTGCAG
Organism: Lithobates pipiens; assembly: GCF_037356315.1. Classification (NCBI taxonomy): domain Eukaryota; kingdom Metazoa; phylum Chordata; class Amphibia; order Anura; family Ranidae; genus Lithobates; species Lithobates pipiens. The sequence goes on along the minus strand of NW_027507903.1, from coordinate 84,975,034 downwards.
TTATGTGTTTAGTGTTTTGTAAGTGACAGTGATCGATTGATACTGGACTTGGGTGGGCTGGGCTGGGCTGGGTGGAGGGGCTAAATGCAGGTACTAGCAGGTATCTGGGCTGATCCCGCTAACACTGCATTTTTTGGGAACCCTAAACTATTGGAGACGCTAATATTGTTCTGACCAGATTAAAAATATTGATCCATTCAGACACTGTACTACTAAGGGAGGTGTATGGTGCGTGCATGTATGTTAGCACTACTGGCACTAAACTGACAGCAACGGGGCAACGCAGACCCTGACTGATGCTAAAACCTAACTGATATCACCCACTGAGTGATAAGGGGTTAAACCTTTTATTAGGTAATATACCGCGGGTGCCCTGACACTATAAAAAAATAACTAACTAACCAGCGTCACCTGTAACACTAATACGGTGATCACTGGTGACAAGGGGTGATCAAGGGGTTACACCTTTATTAGGGGGTTTAGGGGAGTTCTTAGACCTATCTGGGTCTACTACTAAGTCCTCTAACACTGATTATTGTCACAAATGACACCAGTACAGTGATCAAAGGAAAATATGGACATTGCACTGGGTGACACAGTGACAGGGAGTGAAGGGTTAACTGAGGGGAGGGGGCGTTTGGGGGTAATCGAGGAGTGACAAGTGTGCCTATGTGTAGTGTTGGTACAACTTACTCTGAGATGTCTTCTCTCCTCTCTATGGAATGGAAAAGAGTTCCACGAGGGGAGATGACACCACCTACCCTGCCTGTGGAGGTTTTAATTCGCCAGAACCGATCACCAGGTCCAGGCTAGAAATCATTGGCCTGGGCCTGGAGAGTGATCGGTTCTGAAGCGAATCCGATCATTGTGGCCAAATCCAATAAAATCGAATGTTGTCATAAATTTAAGCCAAAATGTATTCTGCTGCTTGTCTTTACTAAAAAAAATTTGGTTAAGTGTATAATTGGTTTGTGTGATCACGGACATATGTACGCAAATGATCATGTACATATGTTTGCAGATATCATTGGGACATGTGATTTTAGTGGGACATATGTTGGGGACATGTGTTTTTATTATTGGGGACATGTGTTGTTATTATTTGGGGATATGTGTGTTTTGGGGACATGTGTGGGGTCATTGTGTTTACACTGTGTGGTGACATGTGTGTTTTCACTAGACTGGTGATCAGTGAGTAAAAAGCTGTAAAAACCAGCCGGCTGCAGCGATCCGCTCTCCTCTCCTCAGTGACGACTTCCGTGTGAGGAGAGGAGAGCCGATTGCCTAGCAACCGGCTGTTTGTTTACATCACATGATGGCAGTGATTGGATACGGCTATCATGTGATCTCTAGGGCCAATCGCAGAGCCCTCCTGCCGATCCGAGATGCACTGTGTCCGTGTGACACGAGCACATCGGGATCGCTCCGCTGCGCAGGCACGCCCGCGTGCTATCCCCCTACTTCTGAAGGACATTTAGGAACGTCCACTCAGAGGTAGAGAGCTCCCACCCAACCGTATATGTACATTGGCCGGACGGGAAGTAGTTAAACTCAGTAATGAGAAAATAGTTCATCTGCCCCCCCCCCCACGCCACAGTTATAATTCTTCTTTTTACTTTAAAATACTGACACTATATACCTTTTTGGATGATCTGTATACCATGGTCAGTGATTAACTGTACAGTTTCTCTAGTGCTGAGAGTTCAGGTAGGAGGAGATTTCCACTTCAGCCTATCTACACGCCCACAAGTGTGATGTCAATATCATGTGACCTGGCTAGCTCTGAGAAAAAGTAATTATTCTCTCCGGCATAAAAGACACAACTGAACATGTGCAGGTTGGCTACTCTGCCTCTGTGTTAGCTGGCCTTCCCCAGATAGACAGTGCAGGAGGGAAGGTCTGTGCATACAGGATAAAAAAGTCTTTTTACACAATGCAGAGGATTAATCCCTTAAATTCCACAGTGAGTATAACAAGCATGCTATGCTGTATATACAGACAGATTTTACTGTAGTGGGTTTAGTAACACTTTAAAGTGCATCTAAGCCCAAGAACAAAAATGTTACATAATGTTTTTTTTTCCAGATTTTAGCCATAAAGGTTTATATTCAGCTACACAGCTACCACAATGTTGCACTTTAAAAACCTTGGTGGTTTTAAGAGTACCATACATTATAATAACACAACTACACCTTAACTAATTTCTGTAATTGTATTATTCTATATATTCTATAGTTCTAGCAAACACTTTTCAAGTACCCCCTGTTGTATGTCACTTTATCTCAAGTAGACTCTTAGGCCCCTTTCACACTAACGTCCCGTTCAGGCCCGCCTGTCAGTTTTTCAGGCGGACCTGAACGGGTGCTCCATAGAGGTCTATGGAGCGTCGGATGTCAGCGGTGACATGTCCGCTGACATCCGACCCGCTCCGATCCGAAAAAGTGTGACGGAGGAAAAAGCTATTTTTCCATCCGTCTGCGGATCGGATCGGATGACGACGGGCACTGCGGTCCGTCGTCATCCGATCTCCCATAGGGGAGAGCGGCGCTGTGACAGGTCCGTCCCTGCACAGTGTGCGGAGACAGACCTGTCATCTCCCTGCTCAGCGGGGATCGGCGGAGTGATCCCCGCTGAGCAAACGGACATCCACGGGGCGGATCAGAACTGATCCGCCCCGTGTGAAAGGACCCTATGAAAGGACCCTATACAGAACTGCACATACTGGGTTGATTTACTAAAGTCAAATAGACTGTGAAAAGTGCAGTTGCCCTCTACAAGTGCAGTTGCTCCAGAGTTTGGTAAATGAGGTAAGGCTTCACATTGCAAGGAGTTCCCAATCACGTGCAAGGAAAATAAAAAGAAACAGAATTATTTCTTGCACATGATTGGATGATGGAACTCAGCAGAAGTTCTGCTCAATTACTAAGCTCTGGAGCAACTGCACTTTCAATGTTGTTTGGAGCAGTGAACATGGGTTCTCATTTTACTATTATCTCATTTTACTGATTCTGTGGTATCATGATGCATGGTTGTCTCTCCCTCATTGTGCTGCACTGTAATTTGTTATACAGTAACAGAACATGTTACTAAACCCAGGACCCTGCATTTGCTATATCTTCCACAATACACAAAACATGGAAATGTAATCCTTTTAGTAAATATAAACCGCTAAATACCTTTTTTTTCATCAGCAGTATATAGCAGACTTGTGACTTCTATCAGTGTCTGGTTAAAGCTTGTAGGAGGAGTTTTCATTCTCCCCTGATTGTCCTATGAGGTTACATGACCCCTGACTATCTATCTGGACAGTGCTGATTGGCCCTGTGCTGATCACATGTACTCTTCCAAGAAAAAAAAACTCTCTAGCAATACACACCAACCTGAGCATGTGCAGCTTGTCCCCCAGCCTCTGCTTTATCAGCAGATGGATTGGGGGCAGTAAAAGTGCAGAATCAGAGAAGACAGGATCAAACAACCTTTTTACACAATGCAGAGGATAAACCCCTTTGGTTCCACAATGAGTATAACAAGTATGCTTTACTGCATATACAGACTCATTTTACTGTTGTGGGGTTAGTAACATTTAATTTTAAGAAGGCCCGACCTGAAACAATTGTTCCAAAAACCTCAGTTGAAAAGATGAGTCCACAAAACTGGTTGAAGTAAAGTTTAGGTTCTGAGGAGTGATCACCATCTACCTGTGGATATCGGGGAATTTGGTATGGGGATATTGGGGCAGCCGTTCACGCTAGCCTCCTGGGACCAACCCAAACCAAAAGAAAATGTTGTTTGGACTATACCGGTACTTTTCGTTCAAAGAAAGAGAAAAATAATAATTATTAAAATGTACTAATGTTTAATAAATGCATAAAAAGAACAATACACAAAACATCATTGTTAAAATCATGGTACACCCCAGAGTATTTATCATTTACAGATACTCAAAGAAGAGTTCAGTTCTAGTGGCGTACAAGGTCTCCTCTACTAGTTTCGCGGAACACCCGCTTCTTTAGGAGGATATCTATATAAATTGTAATAAACAATATACAGACCATTAGCAATCAGCCAGATAATATATAGAAAAAATCGAAACATCATTTGAATAATAAATATACATCATCACATGAGGGGAATAAGGAGATCAACTCACCCAAAATTCAAAAAACAGAGGGTTAAGAGATAACAGGAAAACGGACCCCTATGTTCCCTCTACATCGGACACGGGGGATTGGTTAGGTAGCTCTAGTAAAAAGAATAAATAAATACTTGGTTTATGGCAATTAAAGAGAGGAAAAAAAAAAGGGGGGAGGGGAAAAGATTGAGTATCTGTAAATGATAAATACTCTGGGGTGTACCATGATTTTAACAATGATGTTCTGTGTATTGTTCTTTTTATGCATTTATTAAACATTAGTCAATTTTAATAATTATTATTTTTCAAATTTTTTGAATGAAAAGTACTGGTATAGTCCAAACAACATTTTCTTTTGGTTTGGGTTGGTCCCAGAAGTTTAGCGTGAACGGCTGCCCCAATACCCCCATGCCAAATTCCTTGATATCTAAGATTTATGGATGATGGTACTTAGTATTTGCATATTTATATTAGAGGCGATACTCGTAACTCTTTGAATCTACCTGTGGATGCCACTACAGAAGAAATGAGAAGAGATATGTAGCAATGCTTTTGGGTATTTGTGCTTTGTGGGGTTAGCCATGTGGCAGAGGGGAGGAAGAGGTTCAGGAGCTCATTACAGGCCCATTAAGTAGTGGATGTGGGTGGATTATTTGACTTAGTGTGTCCTCCTCCAAACGAGTCTCTGGGCTCTTGTGACAACAATGGTCCTCACCTGTATCTCCTTCTTGGTACAGCTTCTAATGTTTACAGGCAGGACAGCTCCCGGACCACATCAGGCCTAAGTTCATATTCACTACATGTTAGGCCCCACACAGACAATGGGGCCCAATAGCAGAGCTCAATCCAGCAGCACATCCCCATGCCTCAGCCTTGGGGAACAGTAAGGGCACTTCCACACTGAGGTGCGGGGGTGTTGGCGGTAAAGTGCCGCTAGTTTTAGCGCCAATTTGCTGTCATTTCGGTGCATTTCGGCCACTAGCGGGGCGCTTTTCAGCTGCAAGCAGGGCACTTTTAATCCAGCTAGCGGGCGAATAAGGGGTTAAAAAGGGCTTCGTGGCTTTCACACTGGAGTGACAGGAAAATTGCTTTACTGGCCCTTTGCAGGCGCTATTTTTAGCGCTATAGCACCTGTAAAGTGCCTCAGTGTGAAAATAGCCTAAAGACTGATGAGAGGCTTTTGTTGGAAAATGCGACCGTGTCTATGCTCCATCGGCATTTTGCTGGCCAAATTTCTGCCAGCAAAAGTTTGAGAGCAGGTTCTCAATTTTCCCCATCGGAAAAAGTTTCTATCGGTAATTTCGATCATCTGTATGCAATTCCAATGTGCAAAAACTCATGCATGTCCAACTATTGGCTACTGGCTATTGAACTTCCTTTTTCTAGTCCTGTCATACGTGGTGTACGTCACCGCATTCATCTTGACGGTCGGAATTTGGTGTGACCATGTGTATGTAAGACAGCTTGAGCGAAATCCCGTCGGAATTCCGTCTTGAAAACCATCAGAGCTTTTTCCAACCAAAATTCCAATCATGCATACGCGGCATATGATCAAAATGCTTGTCCCAAATATTGCACCGGTAGTCATGAACCTTCTACTAGGTTGGCTGAAGGAAATATAAATATTCAAAATTCAGTCTTGTTATGAATATCATGCTACTGTCAGTGGTACCAGTGACACCTACTGGCAGCATTGAGAAATCACAACCCAACTGAGCTTAGGGAACTACCAAGTGAAAAAACTATACAATCAGTCTAGGTCAGTGTTTCTCAACTCCAGTCCCCAAGGTGCCCCAACAGGTCATGTTTTCAGGCTTGTCATATTTTTCACAGGTGATTTAATCAGTTTCACTGCTTTAGTAATTACCACAGCCGTTTCATCTGAGGGAAATCCTGAAAACCTGACTTGTTGGGGCGCCTTGAGAACTGGAGTTGAGAAACGATGGTCTAGGCCAGTGATGGCGAACCTTGGCACCCCAGTGTTTTGGAACTACATTTCCCATGATACTCAACTACACTGCAGAGTGCATGAGCATCATGGGAAATGTAGTTCTAAAACATCTGGGGTGCCAAGGTTCGCCGTCACTGGTCTAGGCTAACTACCTACCAGCCAGCAATAGCCCCTGTTTAAGACAGGGTGCTACATATTATAACAGTATTACACTTATTTTAAAATTAATAGCGTATCAAACACAGAGTGGTACTGTGGATACACTACATAATATAACATGCCACGTCCCGATATTTGAAATTGCTAAATAAAACTATTGTTGGAGATGATTGACTTTATAGGCATAAACACAAATTTCTTTAAAATAATTTTAACAATATTTATTTATAAAAAAATATAGTGCAAGACATACACTAATTGCCTCAGAGCATAACGTTTACACTGTCAATGTGGTCTAAGTACATCACAATTGGACAAAAAGGTTCATATATTTCCATTTTGTTATGATACATATATAACATAAAAGAAATCCAAAAATATGAACAGTGTATAACATAGATGACTCAGCTCGGTAATGCTCTACATGTTACGCGTTATACAAAACGCTTCATCAAGAGCTTTTGGCGTTTTTATAAAAATAAACAAACAACATTAAGATTTTTTATATAATAATAAAAATTACATATAATATATCACAAAAGACATAATACATAAATGTTTTAAAAAAAAAAAAACTGCTCCCATATCCCAAGACCAGAAAAGAAAAAGAAAAAAGAAAAAAAGAAAGAAGGAAAAAAAAATATGGGATATGTAAATTTTGTGAAAAAAATGCCCCTTTCTTTGTTTCTGTCATAAAATTTTGCTAATTAGTAATTTTTCTTCATAAATTTTGGCCAAAATTTATACTGCTACATATCTTTCGTATATTCTATGAGGCATGGGCTGCAAATAGGCACTCAGGTACTCTGATTGATGGGCTGCAGATAGGTACTCGGGTACTCTGATGAGCTGGTGACAGGTACTAGAGTACTCTGATGGCCTGGAGACAGGTACTCGGGTACTCTGATGGCCTGGTGACAGGTACTCGGGTACTCTGATGGCCTGGTGACAGGTTCTCTGATGGCCTGGTGACTGGTATTCGGGTACTCTGAAGGGCGGTGATAGGTACTCAGGTACTCATATGGACTGTGACAGGTACTCGGGTACTCATATGGACTGTGACAGGTACTCAGGTACTCAGATGAACTGTGACAGGTATTCAGGTACTCAGATGAACTGTGACAGGTACTCGGGTACTCAGATGGACTGGGACAGGTACTCGGGTACTCATATGGACTGTGACAGGTACTCGGGTACTCTGATTGGCTGTGACAGGTACTCGACTACTCTGATGGACTGGGACAGGTACTTGTGTACTCTGATGGACTGGGACAGGTACTTGGGTACTCAGATGGACTGTGACAGGTAATCGGGTACTCTGATGGGCTGTGACAGGTACTCAGGTACTCATATGGACTGTGACAGGTACTCGGGTACTCTGATGGGCTGTGACAGGTGCTCGGCTACTCTGATGGACTGGGACAGGTACTTGTGTACTCTGATGGACTGTGACAGGTACTTGGGTACTCAGATGGACTGTGACAGGTAATCGGGTACTCTGATGGGCTGTGACAGGTACTCGGGTACTCTGATGGACTGGGACAGGTACTCGGGTACTCTGATGGGCTGTGACAGGTACTCAGGCACTCGGATGGACTGTGACAGGTACTCTGATGGACTGTAAGTGACAGGTACTATGATGGGTGGTGACAGGTCCTCTTGGCATACTCCTCCATCGGCATACTCCATTCTTCTTTTTTGATTGCTGTACTAACCTTGAATGGTTGTCAGGTTTTTTTCGTGCTACCCGCTGGGTTGCACGAAAAAAAAAAACTGCAGTGTGTACCTGGCTTAAGAATATAAAATTAGCTGGCTCCAATATACATTATTTTTTCCTCACGGTATAAAAAAAGGTGGTAATCTTTCTATTTAGAATGTTAACATCTGTGACAAATCAAAGTTGAACAGTAATATGATTACCTGATGTACATTACAGCTGTAGAGACAATTGTCGTCTTTATTATGCAATTTACTGATTCCTTGTGCAGTGTCAAGTGTCTTGCTGATAAATTACTATTATGAAACAATGACATATTACATCACTTTGTTCAGTGTGGTCCTGATATCTAGAACTGGAGACAGCTCATTTGGCTATAGAGCAAATAGTCTACAAACAGTTTAATATATCGAATAGAAAGTAGAAAGAGATAACAATGAATAGTTACATCTTTCATCAATAGGCTACACTGATATCAAATGTTCATGATTTGCTCCGGCTGGGTTAAAGTGTATTTCCACTTTTTCAGTTAAAAGCCCACTATATGTTTGTTATCTGTTCCCATCCACAGAGCATACTTATATATATATCTATATCTGAAAATATATATATTTTCATATATATATATATATATATATATATATATATATATATATATATATATATATATATATATATTGACAAATAAATAAATAAATATATATATATATATATATATATATATATATATATATATATATATATATATATATATATATATATATATATATATTTATTTATTTATTTATTTGTCAATATATATATATAGATAGACAGATAGATAGATAGATAGATAGATAGATAGATAGATAGATAGATAGATAGATAGATAGATAGATAGATAGATAGATAGATAGATAGATAGATAGATATGGCATATATATATGAAAATCCTGATGTACTGATCTAATTTCTTGAAATGCCAGGAAAGTAAAATATCCCCCAAACAACCCTTTTTGGAAAGTAGACAGTACGTGGTATTTAGTTAGAGACATGGCGATTTTTTGAAGTTGTAATTTCTTTGTCACAATTTTTTGGAAAATTAAGAAATAAAAAATTCACACATTTTTAAATATTTTAAATACTGTCACCAGTACAGCAGCATCATATACATGGTGTGGCAATGATCACACTGACTGGTGACAGCATGTAAAAAAAAAAAAAATAATTGTCATATTTATAAATATAATTTTTCTTTTTTGTTACATTTTTCTTTTAACATTTTTTTTTACATACAGTGACCAAAGCTATACAGTGTTACACACTATGGTTGCTTATAACTGTGAATTTTACAGTTATAAGCAACATTTTTTCTGAATGAAAACTATTAATTCGGGGATAACTATTGTGATTAGCTGTAATTGACCACAGCTATTCACATGCTAAAGATGGGCTGTGATTGGCCCTGTTTGTACAATGCGATCACTGTAACCAATCACAGAGTTGAATTGCTGAAGTAGACATCACTACTCCAGTCATTTCCACTAGCTTCCAGGTCCCATGCCAAGTGCCTGCACTGCTCAATTCTAAACACAGGATGTCATCCACTCGGCAAGGGTGTCATTCAGTAAACACTTTTTTTCTAAATAAATACAAATCATTCTCTGATTGGATGAGGTGGGGAGGCATGGCGATGACATTACAATCTCCTCCTTATCCAACAAGAAAATGTTTTTCATCCATTGAGAAAACGCAAAGTGTACTCTAAGACCCCTTTTACACTGGGGCGGGGGTGGTGTCAGAGGTAAAAGACCGCTATTTTTTCTTTTCGGCTATTCGGCCGCTAGCGAGGCACTTTTCCCCCCCGCTAACGGCCAAGAAAGGGTTAAAACCACTTTAAAGCACTGCTGCAGCAGCGCTATGCCGGCGGTATAGCTGCGCTGCCACATTGATTCCAAAGGGCAGGAGCGGTGAAGGAGCAGTGTATACACGACTCCTTCTCTGTGCCAAAGATGCTGCTAGCAGGACTTTTTTTACCATCCTGCCAGTGCACCGCTCCAGTGTGAAAGCCCTCGGGGCTTTCACACTGGAGACACATCAGCGGCAAGATTGGCGTGATTGGTGTTATTGGCCCCAAGTGTACCTAATATGATTGATGCTGTTTTGAAGGCAAAGGGTGGTCACACCAAATATTGATTTGATTTAGATTTCTGTTTAATGTCAAATTTATCATTACAAATATAAAAAATGCACTCACAAACAGTTATTCCCGAAGGCAGAAAAGTTATAAGCAGCAAGCATTCCAAAGGAATCCCTGCGCAAGGGTCAGGAGTGAGTAACATCTAGAGTTCAGGGGTCCATAATCAATAGTTGGCACAGATTAATAATACATTTTGAACTGTAAAGCTAATTTTTATGAAAGCAGTATGAAACCCAAAGACAAAAATGTAATGTTTTTTTTGTCTTAAGGGCTGTTACCAACAGCAACTCTTCACTACCCACCTTTTTCTTCCCACTGGCCTTACACACAGACATTTGATCCAGATGGAGGATGGTGTTTGTTTTCATTTCACAGCTAATAAGGGTGCCAGGATCTGAATGTGCAGTTTGCAGGTTGTGGGAGCCTGCATGTCCCTGTTTTCTCTCTGCCGTCATCTATGAACTTGTGTGAATCACGTTATAAATTATGGGAAACTTGAAGACTGCTGGCAAGATACTCTGTGCCATGCTTTTTTCCTGTTAATCTGCAATACTGCAGGTTTGTTAAGCCTCCTGAACAAGTGTTGAGTAATTAAATCACTTTCTAGCAAAAAAACAATGCTCCTTAAAATGAAGGCTCAAATTAAATACAGATGGCTGGGATTGCCTAAACTAACCAGGTAAATAATGACTGGCATATAAAATTTTATATGAATTACAAGTTAGATATACAGATGTGAGCTTTAATAATGAATTACTATGTAGTATTATCTACATGAAAAAAAAAACATTGTAAATTCTTACTCTAAGTAAAGGAGAAAAACAGCAAACTGCCTGATTCCAGTGTTTGTTCTCTAGTTCTAAGGACATCATTATACCTGTCTTTTTCAACCTTTTTTCCATTGAGGAACCCTTCACATAGTTGTCTAGTCTCAGGGAACCGTTGTTAACAACTACTATATCTACAACTCAATGCACATTAGCATGATGCTGAGTAGGAAGAATGACCCTTATATTTGTGGTCAGTTACAAGGAATCCTCTCCTTGTAAATAGCCAATAAGAGCACTGATGTCAATGGTTACTTATCTGATGAGCAGAAGTTGCTCATTACTCAAGGAACCCCTGGCAACCTCTGAAGAAACCCAGGTTGAGAAAAAGCTTCGAAGCTGCTCTATGCTGGCTCACATTTCAGATCAGATTGCAGACTTGCCAATACACTAATAAAGTAAAACATATCTACACATTATATACACATTAGAACCCTTGTCAGGTTTCATGACAGTTGGAGGCTTCTTCTGTCCATCCCTCCTGTTCTGGAATCCACAAGACTGTACTGGGATTTTAACACAATCCTGATATCCATAAATTTGGGCTATGCCCCAGAGCCCAGTGCCGGAACATTTGTTCCGGCTCCAGTTCTTTGAAGAATGTGTGCACTGAAGTGATATTCAGTAGATAGAGTTTGTATCGTTTCATAAACAAGAGGAGGATATGGACAGAGAAAGCAGGATCTGGGGATACATACTTCTGTGCAAGTTAAGTGTTGCACTTGTTCATAGAAACCAATGTTCACCCCCATCTCCCCCCTAGGTACTATTGTTCTCCAAACCCTCCCCGATTCAAATTCTGTGTTAAAAATAGCTGGTTGTTAAGAAGTGGGCCAGGAAGCCAGCCACCAATTCCTTAACAACTGATGACTAATCAACTGAATGTGAACAGAATTGCTTTCCAATAAAAATTACCAAAAAATACCTATCTGTACCAGGCCAATCGCGTCTGATATGGATTTTAAGGTGGACTCACATCAAAATGTAAAAATAGCATGGGGTCCCCCTCAAAATCCATACTAGACCTTTATCTGACCAGACAGCCTAGAAGGTCAGGAAAGAGAGGGGGTATGAGCGAGTACCCCCTGAACCACACCAAGCCACATGCCCTTAACATGGGGGGGTGCTTTGAGGCAGGGGGAGCTCTACCCTCCCCCGAAAGCACATTGTCCCAATTTGAACTGTGGGATTATCAGAATCTGGAAGACCCCTATAACAAGGGTGCCCCCAGATCCCAGCCCCCCATGTAAATGAGTAGGGGTACAGAGTAACCCTACTCATTCACCAAAAAGTGCTCAAAGGAATAATAAAAACACAACACCAGTTTTGACAAATCCTTTATTTTAAAAAAAAAACATAAAAATGCCAACTCTAGCATGACTGGTTCTGACCGGAGACACAGCCATATGACAGGTAAACATAGGGGCAGGATTCACCCGGTGACATAACTGAGTGACCCGGCCCCATGTATTCCTCTCATTGGGTGATTGTTATTGCCGAATGACAGATAAACATGGTGGCCGGTTTACCTAGTGACATCACAGAGTGGTTCCACCCCATAATGACACTCACCCAATAACAGGTAGCCATGGGGGCAGGGTCACCCAGTTACGTTGCTCGGTAATCCCCATGTCTATGTTTACCTGTCATTTGCCTGCATCCCTGGACAGGGGCAGTTGTGTCGGCAGATGGGCATTTTTTTTCATTTGAGTTGCCATTTTTATGTTTTTTTTTATAAGGGACTTGTCAAAAACTGGTGTTGTGTTTTTATTAACTTTGACTTTTATTCGTTGAATGAATAAGGGTACTATGTACTCCATACCCATTCACATGGGGGCTTCCAGATTCCGATAAGTCTCCGGGTCAGAGTTATGGGGAAGAGGCCCTTGCCCCCATCAACATGGGGACAAGGTGCTTTGGAGTGCTGCCCCAATGTGCTGCCCCAAAGCACCCCCCATGTTCAGGGCATGTGGCCTGGTATGATTCAGGAGTGGGGGTGCTTGCTTGCCCCCCCTTTCCTGTCCTGTCAGGCTGCATGCACAGATAAGGGTCTAATATGAATTTTGGGGGACCAACACAAATTTTTTTTAAATGTTGGCATGGGGGTCCCCTTAAAATCCATACTAGACCCGAAGGCTTGGTATAGATTGGGGGAGGACCTACGCTGTTTTTTTTCTGGATTTTTTTGCCTGCAGTTCTGTTTATATTCAGCTGTCAACGGGGAAGCCCGCTGACAGCTGATGAGTCATCAGTTGTTAAGGATGCGATGGTTGGCTTCCCAGCCTGCTCCTTAACAACCAGCTATTCTTCATACAGAATTCCAATCTGTTGCTCATTTTTGAACCGATCTGAATTCGAATGGTGCCGAAAATATGGAATCCATTTGAAAATGAATAAACAAAATGAAATGAAGCTAAACACATTCCAAAACGAATCAACAAAACTAATTTAGTAACATAACAAATCTATTCGGAATTAAACAAAATTTTCTGTTCTGCACTAATTGAAGCCTAGAAGCCCAGGCCAAATTTAGCAGTTGTGACTAATTTGCCTACCTAAATAATATTACAGAATCTTTCTAATTTTATAAATTGTATCATATAACTAAATTAATAGGCAAAAGTGGCAGGTTTAGAGATACACATATTATGTTTTATTGGTACCATTCCTAATAAAATTACTTATCACTAGGGATGAGCTGAACACCCCCCGTTCGGTTCGCATCCAGAAAATGCGAACAGGCAAAAAATTAGTTCTAACCATGAACACCGTTAAAGTCTATGTTACATGAAAGTGAAAAATCTAAAGTGCTAATTTGCAAGTTATTGTCATAAAAAATGTTTGGGGACCCGGCTCCTGCCCCAGGGGACATGTATCAACACAAAAAAAAGTTTTAAAAACTGACTTTTTTCAGGAGCAGTGATTTTAATAATGCTTAACCACTACAGCCCCGGACCAATAAACACCTTAAGGACCAGAGGTCTTTTTCCAATTTCGCACTGCGCTGCTTTAACTGGTAATTGCACGGTAATGCAATATTGCACCCAAACGAAATTTGCGTCCTTTTCTTCCCGCAAATAGAGCTTTCTTTTGATGGTATTTGATTGCCTCTGCAATTTTTATTTTTTGCGATATAAATGGAAAAAGAGCGAAAATTTTGAAAAAAAAAGATATTTTCTTCTTTTTGTTATAAGAAAAATCGAATAAACTAAATTTTAGTCATGCATTGAGGGCAAAATTTATTCAGCCACATGTCTTTAGTAAAAAAAATGTCAATAAGCGTATATTTTTTGGTTTGCGCAAAAGTTATGGCGTCTACAAACTAGAGTACATTTTCTGGAATTTACACAGCTTTTAATTTATGACTGCCTATCTCATTTCTTGAGGTGCTAAAACGGCAGGGCAGTACAAACCCCCCCCCCCCCCAAATGACCCCATTTTGGAAAGTAGACACCCCAAGGAAATTGCTGATGGGTATGTTGAGCCCATTGAATATTTATTTTTTTGTCCTAAGGGATTGAATAATGACAAAAAATAAATAAAAAAATTTACAAAAAGTTGTCACTAAATGATATATTGCTCACACATGCCATGGTTATATGTGGAATTGCACCCCAAAATATATTCCGCTACTTCTCCCGAGTATGGGAATACCACATGTGTGGGACTTTTTGGGAGTCTAGTCGCGCACGGCACCCCGAAAACCAATCACTGCCTTCAGGATTTCTAAGGGTGCAAATTTTTGATTTCACTCCTCACTACCTATCACAGTTTCGAAGGCCATAAAATGCCAAAATAGCACAAAACCCCCAAAATGACCCCATTTTGGAAAGTAGACACCCCAAGCTATTTACTGAGAGGCATTTTGAGTCCATGGAATATTTTATATTTTGCCACAAGTTGCGGGAATATTACAAACTTTTTTTTTTTGCACAAAGTTGTCACTAAATGATATATTGCTCACACATGCTATGGGCATATGTGAAATGACACCCCAAAATACATTCTGCTGCTTCTCCTGAGTACAGGGATACCACATGTGTGGGACTTTTTGGGAGCCTAGCCGCGTACCGGACCCCGAAATCCAAGCACCGCCTTCAGGATTTCTAAGGGCATACATTTTTTATTTTACTCCTCACTACCTATCACAGTTTTGAAGGCCATAAAATACCAAGATGGCACAAAACCCCCCCAAATGACCCCATTTTGGAAAGTAGACACCCCAAGCTATTTGCTGAGGGCCATGTTGAGACCATTGAATATTTTTTTTTTTTTGTCCTAAGGGATTGAATAATGACAAAAAATAAATAAAAAAATTTACAAAAAGTTGGCACTAAATGATATATTGCTCACACATGCCATGGTTATATGTGGAATTGCAGCCCAAAATATATTCCACTACTTCTCCCGAGTATGGGGATACCACATGTGTGGGACTTTTTGGGAGTCTAGTCGCGCACGGCACCCCGAAAACCAATCACCACCTTCAGGATTTCTAAGGGTGCAAATTTTTGATTTCACTCCTCACTACCTATCACAGTTTCGAAGGCCATAAAATGCCAAAATAGCACAAAACCCCCAAAATGACCCCATTTTGGAAAGTAGACACCCCAAGCTATTTACTGAGAGGCATGTTGAGTCCATGGAATATTTTATATTTTGCCACAAGTTGCGGGAATATTACAAACTTTTTTCGTTTTGCACAAAGTTGTCACTAAATGATATATTGCTCACGCATGCTATGGGCATAAGTCAAATTACACCCCAAAATAAATTCTGCTGCTTCTCCCGAGTACGGGGATACCACATGTGGGGGACTTTTTGGGAGCCTAGCCACGTACGGGACCCCGAAAACCAAGCACTGCCTTCCGGATTTAATTATAAAATGCTACCAAAAAACTGTTAGCGATCGCAGGGATCAGGCCTGACTCTGCGATCGCTGCAGTTATGTGTTTAGTGTTTTGTAAGTGACAGTGATCGATCGATACTGCACTTGGGTGGGCTGGGCGGAGGGGCAAAACGCAGGTGATAGCAGGTATCTGGGCTGATCCCGCTAACAATGCGTTTTTTTAGAACCCTGAACTGCTGGGACACTAGTATAGATCTGATCAGATCAGATATTGATCTGTTCAGATTCGATACCACTACGGGAGGTTTATGCTTTGCGTGTGGGTGTTAGCGGTACTGGCACTAACCTAGCGCTGCCTAGGGCGACGCAGACCCTGATCCTAAAACCTAATTGATATCACCCGCTGGGTGATCAGGGGGTTAAACCTTTATTGGGTAATAAATGGTGGGTGCCCTGATGCTATAAAAAGCAAACTAACCAGAGTCACCCGTAACACTTATACGGTGATCAGTGGTGAAAGGGTTAACTAGGGGCAATTTAGGGGGTTCAAATTTTTATTAGGTAGTATATGGGGGTCCCTGGCGCTATATAAAAACCTGACGGGGAACCTAAATAACTAACTGGCTAACCAGCGTCACCAGTGACACTTATACTGTGATTGCTGGTGAAAGGGTTAACTAGGGGCAATCAGGGGGTTAAAACCATTATTGGGTAGTATATGGGGGTACCTAACGCTATAAAAACCTGGCAGTGAACCTAAAAAAATAACTAGCTACCTAACGACACTAGTGACACTAATGCAGCGATCAGAAAAATGATCGCTTAGTGACACTGGCAAAAGGGGGTGAAAGGGTTAACTAGGGGCAATCAGGGGGTTAAAACCATTATTGGGTAGTATATCGGGGTACCTAGCAATATAAAAACCAGGCGGTGAAGCTAAAAAAATAACTAGCTACCTAGCGACAGTAGCGACACTAATGCAGCGATCAGAAAAATTATCGCTTAGTGACACTGGCAAAAGGGGGGGAAAGGGTTAACTAGGGGCAATCAGGGGGTTAAAACCATTATTGGGTAGTATATCGGGGTACCTAGCAATATAAAAAGCTGGCGGTGAACCTAAAAAAATAACTAGCTACCTAGCGACACTAGCAACACTAATGCAGCGATCAGAAAAATGATCGCTTAGTGACACTGGCAAAAGGGGGGTGAAAGGGTTAACTAGGGGCAATCAGGGGGTTAAAACCATTATTGGGTAGTATATCGGGGTACCTAGCACTATAAAAACCAGGCGGTGAACCTAAAAAAATAACTAGCTACCTAGTGACAGTAGCGACACTAATGCAGCGATCAGAAAAATTATCGCTTAGTGACACTGGCAAAAGGGGTGAAAGGGTTAACTAGGGGCAATCAGGGGGTTAAATCTTTATTGGGGGGTGATAGGGGGCTACCCTTGACCTAACACTAACTGCCCTGACAGTTTTAACTGTTACAACTGACACTGAATGCAGTGATCAGTAAAGAAATGATCAATGCAATCAGTGACACTGTGACTGGGGGGGGAGGGGGGGGCGGGGGGCCATCGGGGGGGTTTGTGTGCCTGTGTGTACATACATGTCAGTGTAGTGTTGGTGCACACTTACTTTTAGTCTTCTCCTCGTATTCCGGTCAAAAAGACCGCCCCGAGGAGAATGACATCACTTCCTCCTTCCTGTGTAAACAATACACAGTGGGAGGAAGCTTCTCATTGGCCAGGAGCGATCCAGAGGGGGTGGCCAGAAACCAACAGCCATCCCCTCATCACAGATCGCTCCTGGAGCGAACCGGACCGCCGTATCCAGCGGGAGGGGGTCCGATCGGACCCCCCACCTGCTGGAAGGCAGGCACATACATGTACGTGCTTGTGCCTGCCTGTGCCATTGTGATGACGTACAATGGCAATACGGCGGTCCTTAAGTGGTTAAAGTCAAACAATAAAAGTGTAATATTCCTTTAATTTTCATACCTGGGGGATGTATATAGTGTGCCTGTAAAGTGGTGCATGTTTCCACTGTTTAGAAAAATCCCTGCAGAAAATTAAATTTTTAAAGGAAAAAAGTTATTTAAAAGTACTAGCGGCTATGATTGGGTCTTGGCAATACAGATGAAAGTCCTTGAAAAAAACGGCATGGGATTCCTACCAGTCCATTACCAGGCCCTTTAGGTCTGGTATAAATATTAAGTGGAACCCCCGAACCAAAATTTTAAAAAAAATTTATGTGGGGGTCCCCCCAAATTCCATTACCAGACCCTTCAGGTCTGGTATGGATATTAAGTTGAACCCTGCACCAAATTTAAAAAAAATGGCGTAGGGGTCCCCTCAAAATTCATACCAGACGGGTCTGGTATGCATTTTAAAGGGAACCCCACGCCAATTTTTTTTTTTTTTATGGCGTGGGTTCCCCCCAAAATCCATACCAGACCCTTATCCAAGCACGCAACCTGGCAGGCCATTGGAAAAGAGGGTAGGACTAGAGAGGGCCCCCCTCCTGAACTGTACCAGGCCACATGCCCTCATCATTGGGAGGGTGCTTTGAGGAAGCCCCCCCAAAGCACCTTGTCCCCATGTTGATGGGGAGACGGGCCTCATCCCCACAACCCTTGCCTAGTGGCTGTGGGGGTCTGTGGTCGGGGGCTTATCAGAATCTGTAAGTCCCCTTTAAGAAAGGGGACTCCCAGATTCCAGCCCCCACCCTGTGTGAAATTTTAATGGGGTACATTGTACTCCTACCATTTCACCCAAAAAAAAGTGACAAAAAAGGTAAAAAAACACACACACAGCTTGGCACAAGTTCTTTAATAAAAACAAAGCAAAAAAAATTCCAGGGATGTAATCCTTCTAAGATTCCATGAATGATACAGCCTCTTCCATAGGAGCCACCGCGCAGAATGACGCATTACTCGGATGACAGTTCTTAAATAACCAAGGACAGGGCCCCCTGTGACGTGTGGGCGAGTGACCCTGCCTCCCTCTGATGCAAGGGGGAATTCCAGGGTTACCCAATGACATGTACAGGTGATCCCGCCCCCTCTGATGCAACGGGGGTTTCTTGTGACATGTACAGGTGACCCCGCCCCTCTGACACAATGGGGGTTTCTCGTGACACGTCAGAGCGGGCGGGGTCACCCGTACAT
This sequence comes from Lithobates pipiens, assembly GCF_037356315.1. Lineage (NCBI taxonomy): Eukaryota > Metazoa > Chordata > Amphibia > Anura > Ranidae > Lithobates > Lithobates pipiens. The sequence continues at coordinate 84,956,049 of NW_027507903.1, read as the reverse complement.
GTCACTGGGTAACCTCAGCATTCCCCCCCTGCGTCAGAGAGGGACAGGGTCACCCGTCCACCGGTCACAGGTGGCCCCGTCCTCGGTTATTTAGGAACTGTCATCCAAATCACGTGTCATTCTGCCGGGCGGCTCTTACAGAGGAGACTATATCGTTCATGGATCGTAGAAGGATTACATCGCTGGAATTTTTTTTGTCTTGTTTTCTTTTTATTAAAGGACTTGTGCCAAGCTGTGTGTGTGTTTTTTTACCTTTTTTGTCACTTTTTTGGGTGACATGGTAGGAGTACAATGTACCCCATTACCATTTCACACAGGGTGGGGGCCAGGATCTGAGAGTCCCCTTTGTTAAAGGTTGCTTCCAGATTCTGACAAGCCCCCTGCCCGCAGACCCCCACAACCACTGGGCAAGGGTTGTGGGGATGAGGCCCTTCTCCCCATCAACATGTGGACAAGGTGCTTTGGGGGGCTACCTCAAAACACCTTCCTAATGTTGAGGGCATGTGGCCTGGTACAGTTCAGGTGGGGGCGCGCTCTCGTTCACCCCTCTTTTCCTGCGGCCTGCCAGGTAGCGTGCTCGGATTAGGGTCTGGTATGGATTTTTGGGGGGAACCCCACGCCATTTTTTTTAATAGGCGCGGGGGACCCTTCCGGTCTGGTATGGATTTTAAGGGGGTCCCCTATGCCAATTTAAAACAAATGGTGCGGGGTTCTCCTTAATATCCATACCAGACCTGAAGGGCCTGGTAATGGAATTTAGGGGGACCCCCACGCAATTTTTTTTACATTTTGGTTCGGGGTTCCCCTTAATATTCATACCAGACCTAAAGGAATCCCCATGCCCTTTTTTTCAATGACTTTCATCTGTATTGCCAAGACCCGACAATTCAATATAGCCGCGTGTACTTTTAAATTACTTTTTTTTCCTTTAGAAATTATATTTTGTGCAGGGACTTTTCTAAACACGGGAAACATGCGCCACTTTACAGGCATACTATAGACACCCTCCAGGTATGAAATTTAAAGGAATATTACACTTTTATTGTTTCACTTTAAGCATTATTAAAATCACTGCTCCCGAAAAAAAAACTCCACCGTTTTAAAACTTTTTTTTGCATTGATACATGTCCCCTGGGGCAGGACCCAGGTCCCCAAACACTTTTTATGACAAAAACTTGCATATTAGCCTTTAAAATTAGCACTTTTGATTTCTCCCATAGACTTTTAAAGGGTGTTCCGCGGCTTTCGAGTTTGCGGGCGAACAGCCAGTGTTCGAGTCAAACTCATGTTCGACTCGATCAGACATCCCTTCCCTACTCATCACATATCCCCTCAACACACCACATAGGAAGGGGGGAGGTTGGGGGAGGAAAAAATTATACTTTCATTGTACCAGGTAGAGATGACACTCAGATATAGAATATAATAGCAATTATTTTTAAAAAAAATGATATATGCCCATACAAACATGCTGTGAGTATCAATCAATACAAAAATTAAATTTCTGTCCAATTTCCCAAAAATTTTGAATTTCCAGGAAGGTGTTTCTAGCCCAAACATGCTAGCCAGTTAAGGATTATATATTTCCCTTAATAAACAACAAGAAGGTCCTACTGTGCCGTATTGTGGAAAAGATAACACCCTGGAAAGGGGACATCACCCCTTGATTAAAGTGGGGTTCTTTCGCTGCATACAATGTTATTTACCAAGATCCATTTGCCCCTCTGTTTTCTCAAACTTTGCAAAATCTGTAAAAGTGATCACACAGCTCTAGAGCCATCCAGATCACATATACCTCATTGCTGGGAGCCAGCTGAACATAAAGAAAACAAGCTCAAAGCTGTTACTGCAGCCATAAGCTTGTTTCACCCAGTTCAAAGCCAGCCATGAGATACACCCAAGGTCCTGAACTGGTTTTTAATTAAGCCTTCAATATGCATGTGATGTGCATATGCAGGTCATTGTTGACATACTGATCACATGATTGTGAATCACTCTCATTGGTTCCTAATTGTTAGTGAGGACTGAAGCTGTCAGTAACAGGCATGTTTGGCGGCTAGCAATAATGCAACGTGTTGGCTGGTAGCAACAGTATCAACGAGAGGATGAAGATTAATGCATCTTCAGCAAGGGACATCATGCAGAGGTACATTAATCTATGCACTGTGAGCAGTAAGGAGGGGTTCTAAAGGCTAGACATTTTTTAACTTAATGCATTTCCTGCATTAACGCACAAAATATCCCAGTAATTGTATATACTCCCCCCCCCTATATACTATATAGTCCTATGTCAATTAGGTAATGCGCCCATCTGCAGTGGCTCCATTGGCTCCTGCTACTGCCAATCAAATCCCTTGAGCAGGGATCTGTGGGTGGGGCCAAGCAGTGCTTCATATGTCTATGGACACACACAGACTGGCTCAGGAGCAAGCCTGCATGTCTGCTCCCACAGCAAGCTGTTTGCTGTGGTGGAAGACACAAAGAGGAGAAGCCAAGAGTTTGGGTGGGGAACCCCAGAAGAGGAGGTTTAGGGCTGCTCTGTGCCATGGTAAGAATAAATGTTTGTTGTTTTAGAAAAAGAAATTCAAGCCTTTACAACCGTTTTAAAGAGACTAGTTGCAAATAAATGGTTTTACATTCTGAATACAATTCATATTAAGAGTCACTGATCTATATTTGCTTCATAGCACAGCATAATTACATTGGTAGTTGACTGAAGACTGTAGAGTATACTGAATAAAATGATTACATTTGCTTAAGTTTGAAGATTGGGTCCTCTCCCTCTTAGATAAAAGTTTACTTTATGTTCATTAGCATTAGTTGATGATATATAGATTCTGTAACTGAATAAAATCTTCCCTACATATTCAGAATTCCCAGTAGATAAAAAATAGAAATACACCTTTTTTATACAGTACTATTGGCCAGTTTCTGAAAGCCCTTCCTGACGCGTAATGGCATTTAAATAAATCTTTTATTCTGCATATTACGGTTTGTAACACCTTATATTTTTTTTTTCAGGAAAGCATTCAACACTTTAAAATTGTGTCCATGACCAAAAGTGGTAAGAGTACAAAAAGCTTGGATAGGGTAGTATAACAATTCACAAACTATGGCATTTTTGAAAAGAAGATTTCCTTACCTAAATACTAAAATTATATACTACAAAAAAGTACTTTGCAGGCTAATTGAGGGCCAGATTTACAATTAGGCACATTAGGCTTGTGCATAAAGATAGAGGAAGGAGAGATGCTGCTTTTCCTGTATTTATTGGGCACATGTGTTTTCACTTTATGAGAAGGAATACAGCCATATTATATATATGTATTGACAAGTAAAGTTGATTTGCTAAAGGAGTAGGCCGTATTTACTTAAGGGTACCCATAATAGAAAAGTGTAAAGGAAAAACAGGATTTTTTGCTGCACAAGGTTGGACGATTAAAGTCATCACAGTTTCACCTCATTCACTAAGTTTAGTGAAAATTAATTCTGAAAAGTGAAATCACATTGTTCCTTTAAAATATCAACCCCATTATCAGAATCAATATTCTAAACCAAGTTAGAATCATTAAAATAAGAATATGTTCTGTTTAAAAGAGGAAAACCAACACAGTGGTAATGCTTTCTGAGCTAAAAGTTGTAATACACAATCCAGAGATATAAAAAAAACAGCCAGGGTCTGACCGCTATGCTCCCAGTTTATGTTGGTAACCTCATTGCCTGCTGGGTAATCACAGCAGCCTTTACTACTCTGAATGGATGTGTGCCAAGGTCTACGCCACTATAACCACCCTCTGCAATATACAGATTATAAATTCCTTCAATATTAAATTTCCTTGAGTAAAATTGTTTGCACACTTTAACATGAACACAGGGATAGCTAGTTAGCAGACATTCTTTTCATCCTAGTCCTTTCACTAACAGCAGAAATCAATGGCAGTTTAAGATGTAAATCTGTCTAATTCCTTGGGAACACCAATCTACCACTTGAATCTGCTGAGATTTGCGTGTTTCTACATGCATAGGAGTGGTGTTTGCTAAGACAATCACTGTTCTAGTCATTCACTTGAATCTTTCGGCTCCTGGAGTGCTAATTCATAACAGCAGTAGCCCACTGCATCCAATAGGAATCCACCTTATACTTTCAATGAATTCAGGTTTGTTGCTACAAGGTACCTTATTTAAAAAGTAACACATGATGATGAATAAGATTAATTATGTGGTGAGACACTTTCTGGAGAACAGTTTTTATTTTATTTTTCAATAAATTATAATCTATCGCTCATGAATCCAGTATGAATTTAACATATTGACTTTTTTTTGCAACTTAGTGAAATTCTTCCATGAGAAAGTAGGCATCAAGGAACTTCCATTTGCCTAAACTCACTAACAAAATATCCAGGAAACATATTTTAAATAAATAGAAAGCATTTCTTCTTTCATACATTATGCATCATTAATGGCTTGACACCTACCTTTTAATAACCTCTGGGCAAGCTGTGAATTCATTTCTCATTGGCAAATCAATTTAAAAAAACGTATTTAATGAATAGTTAAAGCTTGTCATTGGTAACAATTCACTTCAACAATGGAGGATTCATCATTGACTTACATTTAGCCTAATTGCTCTTTATTTCCTTATTTTATTTTTATGGCAAACTCACGTGCCCTAGAGCCTCATTTAATTTTAACCTTATAGTAAGAAACCTTGAAGCATTTACTTGCCAATGCTCTGTCCAAAGTAAGCCTAAACTTGGGGTTTTACCACCTTGTCTCCAATAAGAAACAACCCTCCTATGATACCCTCCACCTAGTGCTATGGTGCAGAGCCTGGACATTGTTCAAATCCACTCAAGGGGGTGTACCATCTAATACTGGACTTTTCAGGACAGGATCACCAGCACCCACACTTCTACTGCAAAATAGAATTTCCTTTTGGAAGCACCACTAGTGATGGTGATGAATAGATCTGCCCAGATTTGTTTTCCTAGTGATCTGCCAAATCTGTCCCTGATATTCTTTCTGCAGGGTGGACTTTTTGGTCCTTTGGACTATATAGCAGTTCATTTCTGCATTCTATTATTCTTTCTGAAGAAGTGTGATGTAATTGATCATATTTGAGCTATACTTAACCCTATTTAGGATAATTATAAGGACAATTAATTATGATGATGTGGTGCACTTGTAAAACCATGTGCTGCAGTATATCTATATGATAGGCAAACTCCAACTTATCCATTCACTTTCTGACTATGATAGAACTTGGAGTGTCCAAACATCCCATCAAAAAATGAATTGAGAAGGAGTTCAAAGGGAAGTCGTTACTAATTCACCTAAAGTGTATGTAAAGATAAATTCATTTTGTCTGAACTGGGGAAGGGTTTACAGGTTATTTTTTTCTGTCTGTGTTCTGCTGGGTAGATTTCCCTTCACTTCCTGTCCTGAAAACGCAACAGAAAATGAAAGGAAAACTCCCCAAATAAAAGACAATTCCCATCATAGGCAGTTGATAGTAGAACATTTTTACCCATTGAAAGATTTGTCCTCACCTCTTGCTCTCATTACAGCTCTATTTTGGATTTCTCATCCTTTGTGTCTCTGTGAGAATGGTCAACAGGATAAATAGAAGGCAACTCAAATTTTGCACTACCAAAAACTCCTGATCTGTATTAGGGGTATGAATGGGGGAACATTGGAACATTGTGGTTGTATTTAGCATATTTATGCAAAAGACCACATTTCAGAGTATGCACATTATTTAAAGTAGTCCTATTCCCAAAAAAGTGAAGATATGCTATCTTATAGGGAATATCTATAGAGGTTAATTTTCCTAAGTAGGGATGAGCTTCGAGTTCGAGTCAAACTCATGTTCGACTCGAACATTGCCTGTTCGCCTGTTTGGCGAACAGTGAACAATTTGGGGTATTCGTGGCAAATTCGAAAAGCCACGGAACACCCTGTACAAGTCTATGGGAGACTGGGTGCATTAAGATTATTCTCTCTCGGAACTAAGGATGAGCCGAACACCCCCGGTTCGGTTTGCACCAGAACCTGCGAACAGACCTAAACTTCGTGTGAACTTTAGAACCCTATTAAAGTCTATGGGACTCGAATGTTAAAAATCAAAAGTGCTAATTTTTAAGGCTAATATGCAAGTTATTGTCCTAAAAAGTGTTTGGGGACCTGGGTCCTGCCCCAGAGGACATGTATCAATGCAAAAAAAAGTTTTAAAAACTGCAGGTTTTTCGGGAGCAGTGATTTTCATAATGATTAAAGTGAAACAATAAAACTGTAATATTCCTTTAAATTTTGTACCTAGGGGGTGTGTATAGTATGCCTGTAAAGGGGTGCATGTTTCCCGTGCTTAGAACTGTCCCTGCACAAAGTGTAATTTCTGCAGGAAAAAAAGTCATTTAAAATCACTCTCTGCTATAATGAATTGTCTGCTCTCCTTAATACAGAGAACAGTCATTGAAAGTCATTGATAAAAAAAAAAAAAGTGTGGGGTTCCCCCAAATTCAATTACCAGGCCATTCAGGTCTGGTATGGATTTTAAGGGGAACTCCACGCCAAATTTAAAAAAAATGGCGTGGAGTCCCCCCTAAAAATCCATGCCAGACCCTTTATCTGAGCACGCAACCTGGCAGGCTGCAGGAAAAGAGGGGGGATGAGAGAGCGCCCCCCCTCCTGAACCGTACCAGGCCACATGCCCTCAACATTGGGAGGATGCTTTGGGGGTCTGTGACCCCTCAAAGCACCTTGTCCCCATATTGATGAGGACAAGGGCCTCATCCCCACAGCCCTGGCCGGTGGTTGTGGGGGTCTGCAGGCGGGGGGCTTATCAGAATCTGGAAGCCCCCTTTAACAAGGGGACCCCCAGATCCTGCCCCCCCCTGTTTGAAATGGTAATGGGGTACAAAAGTACCCCTACCATTTCACAAAGAAAGTGTAAAAGAATGTTAAAAAAGACACACACTCCATTGAAAAAGTCCTTTATTAAAAATAAAAAAAATAAAAAAAGATTCCAGCAGTGGTAATCCACTCTTGCTATACAGCGATGGATGATCATCTCTCCGGAGTCCAGCGGTGGCTGATCTGATCCTCTCTCCAGTGCAGCACAGTCCATGCATCCTCTGTCTCCACTGGCTGAGACACTGCGGGGATCCTGGCAGCCTGACATTTCTTATATGAGGAGGGTGGGGCCACCCCAATGAGCCTGGCTTCCCCAATGACGTGTGGGTGACCCCGCCCCCCTCTGATGTAACGGAAACCTGCGTTACATCAGAGGGGGTGGGGTCAGAGGGGAGCGTGGAGTTCCCCTTAAAATCCATACCTTCAGGTCTGGTATGGATATTTAGGGGGAACCCCACGCCATTTAAAAAAAATGAACTGTGGGGTTCCCCTTAATATCCATACCAGACCTGAAGGGCCTGGTAATTGAATTTGGGGGAACCCCATGCTCTTTTTTTCCCTTTACAGGCATACTATAGACACCCCCCAGGTATGAAATTTTAAAGAATATTACACTTTTATTGTTTCACTTTAAGCATTATTAAAATCACTGCTCCAACTTCAAAAACTGACATTTTTAAAAGTTATTTTTGCATTGATACATATCCCCTGGGGCAGGACCCAGGTCCCTAAACACTTTTTAGGACAATAACTTGCATATTAGCCTTTAAAATTAGCACTTTCGATTTTGAACATTAGAGTCCCATAGACTTTAATAGGGTTCTAAAGTTCACATGAAGTTTAGGTCTGTTCGCAGGTTCTGGTGCGAACCGAACCAGGGGGTGTTTGGCTCATCCTTATTCCTAAGCAGTACCTTGTAAAATCTACTTTTTGCCTTGAATTCCTCGTAAAAGGAGCAGTGTACTTCTTGGCATGTGGCTGTGCCTAGGCATCCATGTTCCTGTAGATTGATAGTTGCATATTTGCTTTGTGAGGTCATCTAAGTCATATCATGCCTACTTGTGCTTTTAAGTTTCAGCAGAATTTCAAATTTTTAAATTAGATTAAAAATGTTGTCGTAGGAGTTACTAAATTTAGATTTATTGTACAATAAGTAAAGTAATTCAAATGATTTCTTGGCAAATGGAAGACCTTGTCTGATATTCAAAAAACTTCTATCCTGGGTGTTACACATGCCAAAGTACTTCTTATTTCCACCCCTCCTCTGTCACCTACTGTCCTCCACATTTATTTACTTGACAACCCTGCCATAGACAAATGGGGATTTTCTACTGTAATTCTGTCTTGAGGTGCTAATCTTCTTGTCGTAGGCACTGTGTTACCAGTGTTTAGCATATACATTAACTTGTTTCTGATAAGCCCTCCCATGCAGGAGATCAATATCTGTCCTGTAACATGGTAGGGGTTCTCAGCAGTATATTGTCACCTTTGGAAGGCTTCCTGGCTGAAGGTGTGGAAGGCTGTTATGACAAGATGCTTTCAGCTGTGTTAGACCCTACTGAGCACAGCATGAACAAGAATGTTGAACACCCAAGCCTGTGTGACTTGTGTTTGTCTTGCAAGTTACATATTACTGTACAACGAATACATATAAGAATTATCAGATTATACTCGACGTTGGTTTGTTATGCTAAGTAGGCACCAAAATGACTAATCTCTTGTAACTAACCTAATCTCATGTACTTATGGCACTAAATCTACCTTATTTACTTAGTTCTACATCCCTGGTGTGACTAGCACTATAACTCCAATTCTGGACAAATAAACATTATTTAGCTACTCAATGCCTAAACGGTATATGGATTTGAGTTTTGGAAAGATGATGGTGGATTGAACACCTCATAAACACATTGGGGGTTATTTACGAAAGGCAAATCCACTTTGCACTGCAAAGTGCAGTCGCTCTAAATCTAAGGGGTAGATCAGAAATGAGTGGAAGCTCTGCTGATTTTATCATCCAATCATGTGCAAGCTAAAATGCTGTTTTTTTATTTTCCTTGCATGCCCCCCTCGGATCTACGGCGACTTTGCTTTCAAGTGCAAGTTCAGTGCACTTTCAAGTGCACTTGCAGTGCAAAGTGGATTTTCCTTTAGTAAATAACCCCCATTGCATGTTTCTAAGATTCTGATGGTGGATGGTGAAAGCTTTAATTTTTAAGTTATATAGTCTACCCCACCACTTTTGCAAATATGATAGGGCTCTCACTTTTCCCATGGGACTGCTTCCAAGGTATATAGAGACTTGTGCTTAATCTAAATAGAAATGTTTTCAGCTTCTCTGAAAAGACAAAAAAAGGAGGTCTTGACTTACATATGCTGCCTTATCAATGCAGAAAGTTCGGAGCTTAATTTATATACTTTATTGGTTATCTTAAGTTATTAAAGATGTAAGCTTCTGAGATATCTTAGATCCCTTGTACAGGCTTTTTAATTTTTTTTAAAATGAAACCCACATATTTACACATTGATTTACTAGAAGGAGCAATGAAATATAAATATTGTAAAATATATTCTATATATTACGCCCCTTTCACATGAGCGGATCGATCAGGTTCACTTGTCAGATTTTCAGGCAGACCCGATAGGAGCCTTCATTCTCCATTACATGTGCCTGTTTACACCCACCTTCATCTGCTAAAAACAGAAGGATGGGGATCCGTCTATTGAATCTGATGACGGCCGAGGAGAGTGGGCTGTGCTTTGTCAGTTCTGCATTATCGGAGGGGACATGGACCAGTCATCAGCCTGCTCAGTGGGGATCAGCAGAAAGATCCCCCGCTGAGCAAGCGGACTACTGGCAGAGTCTGCCCCATGTGAAAGGGGCCTTATTTGATTGCTAACATGGTACAATACAACTGCCCCAACCACTTAAGGACTGAGCCTCTTTCTGAGATTTGGTATTTACAAGTTTTTTTTTGCTCGAAAATTACTTAGAACCCCAAACATTATATATTTTTTTTCTAACACCCTAGAGAATAAAATGGCGGTTGCTGCAATACTTTTTGTCACACCGTATTTGCGTAGCAGTCTTAAAAGCGCACTTTTTCTGTAAAAATAATGTTTTTTGAATTAAAAAATAAGACAACAGTAAAGTTATCCCAATTTTTTTTATATTGTGAAAGATAATGTTACGCCGAGTAAATTGATACCCAACATGTCATGCTTCAAAGTTGTGCCCTCTCATGGAATGGCGACAAACTTTTACCCTTAAAAATCTCCATAGGCGACGTTTAAAAAATTCTACAGGTTGCATGTTTTGAGTTACAGAGGAGGACTAGGGCTAGAATTATTGCTCTCACTCCAACAATTGCAGCGATACCTCACATTTGTGGTTTGAACACCGTTTTCATATGCGGGCGCTGCTTACGTATGCGTTTGCTTCTGCATGTGAGCGGGGCGCTTTAAAAAAAAACATTTCTTACTTTATTTTATTTATTTTGAAGCTTTTTTTTGTTTTGTTTTTTAAATTGGGTACTTTTATTCCTATTACAAGGAATGTAAACATCCCTTGTAATAGAAAAAAGCATGACAGGTCCTCTTAAATATGAGATCTGGGGTCAAAAAGACCTCAGATCTCACATTTGGACTAAAATGCAATATAAAAATTATGTCATTCATAAAAAATAAAAAATAAAAATGTCCCTTTAAGAGCATTAGGCGAAAGTGATGTTTCGGCCTCGCTTCCGCCCTGTAGTGTTATGGAGATGGGTGGGGCATCTTCCCCTCTCTCGTCTCTGTACACAGAAAGGGAGCAGACCCAATCGCCTCTGCCGCTGTCCACGGCTCCGGTAAGCGGCGGAGGGCACCGGAGAGCGTCAGGAGGGGGGCCTCTCCCGCTCCCAATAAAAGTGATCTTGCGGCGTATCCACCACAGAGACCACTTTTATCTTGTAGCGGACCGCCCACTGAAGAAGAAGATACTGGGGTTATTGTAGCTAGCTGCTACCATAACAATGGCATTCCTCTTCAAACATCCAACGTATTCCTGCGGAGAGCTGTCCGTAAGTGGTTAAGCAATAAAGAGTTCTTATTGGTAAGTGCAGTAGTCCATTGCAACCAATCAGAAATCACTCAGGTGACATTAGACCTGTCACCTGCACAAGATGGATTTTGATTGGTTTTCTTTGTATCACTGTGCTCAAAAATTTGCAAAAATTAGCATGAGGGAAATATGTTCTGTAGGGTACAGTGGTGAACTTGCAGTGTTGGTAACAATGTATAAGATTTCAGAGCAGCATTTTCAGCTCACTACAGTTTATGAGCTCACTGGATTTCCTTCAAGATCAACAGGTATTTTTATTGAGCACATTTAAGAAAATGCTTTCAACTGTATTTTTCACAAACTAAAAGGAAGTAAAAATTATAAATGTATTGTTAAGCTGGCCATAGATTGGTAGAATCTCCAATGAAAATTCTTAGGAAAACAAAGTTCTAAGAAAGTATTCTAATTATTAGTGGGTCAAACCAATGTTAATTTTTGACCACCGTGATGAAAACGTTTGAGGGAGCAGGATGGAATTTTTTTTCTTGAATGAACACATTTCTAACAGTGTATTTGGTTTTGTTTTCATTTGGTAAAGTCCATTCATTATAAAATCAATTGTTAAAAGCAAATAACATTTTTCGAACAACATTCAAATGTTCTGAGAATTCAAATTTTCCTAAGTTTTTTCCCAAATAATTTTTGTCTGAAATTCTATCCATCTATGGCCAGCTTTAGAGTTTACATACTTTTTAAAGCAAATATACACTGCATCTAAGCACCACAAATCAAAAACGCTGTTTAAATTATTTTTATTATTCAAAGCAAACTCATCCGTCCATGTCTCCATGCTTTAGTTTGCTGAGAAATCACTTTGAACAATACCTTCTAGCATTTCTGGTCGTGGCCATCTTGAGTAAGGGCAGATGACTCATGTTGCATTTACTTCCTGGAATCCATTTGTCCTTAGCTTAGCTTATATTACCTAGGCCTCGAAACCAAGAAGTAACTAAGGAAATGTAAAAAAAAAAATAAAAAAATAAAAAAAAATAAAAATTAAAACAAGTAAATATGACATACTTTCCTATATATTTACTAATGCTAGCAATATAAGGATTAAAAATAGTCAATGTTGATTGGGAGAGTAAAGTTCCACTTTAAAAATAAGAACTTGTTACTGGATAAAGCAGATGGTAATTATAGTTCACTTTTTTTTCAAACAACAGCTTTGTTCCTTTGATGTTGGCAGCAGGGGCATAGAATATTTATTTTCCTGGGGGGAAGGGTGGTTCATCTCTCTCAAATTAGCCAGTCATGGACACTGCTAAAACTATGAAGACCTGGGGCACACTTGGGCACCCAGAGGAGAGAAATTAGTTGGTGTGCCTAGGAAATTTTGGTTGTGATAGAATTGTTCTAACAATGGGAACCCAGATCACTTAATAGTACCTGTGCATTTATACCACCTACTGTGTGCAGGTAAAATAAATTTTTAACTCCCGACATGCAACATTCACTTGATTGACTATAACAACATCATCCATAACATTATTCATGTAATTTAAAACAATGATAATGAATTCTTCTCAATAGCCTCCCCTCTGGAAGCACTACTTAGGATCCCTTTAGTGCTAAGCAGCAACAAGTTCTACATTAACTCTATTCTCCTGCCTGGCTGTGCTCATATCTTACACTGCACTTTGGCACTCAACCAACCTCTCCCATTCAACTTTATCCTGCTGTATAAGAGGCATGATCTAGACAATCTAGACAAATTAGAAGTCTTAGGGTTATGGCATCCCCTGCAGAATGGAAGGACTCGAGCAGCTGCTCTAGCAATGTTTATTCATGCTCAAAAGAAGAGATCCAGAATCCATATCCTCCTACAGCCTCCCTCAGCTGAGAAGAATCTGTGGCTGCATTGCAGATGCTCTTGGGGGTGGAATTTGGACCACCATATCCCCCCCTTTTTTATCTCCAGAAAAACTTTATATAACACATATAAAATAAGCATTACAAAGTGCGGAGCAGTTTCTTTAAAAATGGTTACAGAGAATAGCATCTTCACCTTTGTGTAAATGGACATCAGTACTTACCATGGTCTCAGTCATTGAACATGGAAATTAAGATACCCAGGCATCTGTGCGAATAAAAAACCTCTTTGGCCCCAAGGATCCTCAATATATAAGACATGACAGCATTATCGCTTTTATAATATTTGGTCCAGAATAAGATCTACTAGAGCTAAACCTGGGACGTTTAACCATGGGGTCCAAAGTTTGTTTAATTTCCCCAAACTATCCCTGTGCTGGTAAATTTATTTTTCTAGTCTCTAGTTATTTATTTCCTATATTAATATAGTCAATATATTATACAATGCTTTCCAGAATACCTACAGTATATCCATTTCACCTCTATGGGTTCTTCAAGATAGGCAATGAAGTGTGTTTAGAATCTGGATATATGTTTTTTGTAGAGAAAACGAAATGCAAAGTGCAGTGCCCATAACAATTACTCTAAATACATATGGCATTCGTTAGTAAAGTTAATTCTGATTGGTTGGATATTTCCAGAAGAACAATGTGTGATCTTGCCTGTGCGAATTGTTGGAGGTGGCTGGATCCTGTAATGATGTATGCATCCTGTTTTGTTTTCCGATTATTCTACATGGAAGAATGAAGCAACAAGTCTACCTGCAGGAAGATTTTTCATGAAGTTGCAATAATCAGTAAATCTACTGCTCATTATGACTCTGTAAGAGATCAATAACAGCTCAATTATTGCACGCAATGCACTAAATCAGCAGCATCATTTGCTATAACCCAGTCAAATTTGACTACCGTACTTTAATGCTAATCATCTGTAAACTGTAACTGCCATTGACTACATGGAAATTGATGTCTTTTATTTACGAATCCTGACAAAGAGTGAGATTCTGAGAAGTGTGCCCTCGTAAGAAAATCATAGTATTAAGTTTTTCAGACACTTTCAAGACAAAGCTGTACAATGAGTAAAAGACTGATTAATAAATTCTTAACAAAATGCAAGCTACTACTACTACTTTATTAACAGCAGTAAATTACTAGAGATACCGTACTTTAGGTAAAAAAAAATTTGTAAACTGTCAAAGAATTCAGCTTTATGTCTTAATTAGTTTGAAGCCATAAATTATATATTTTCTGTACAGTATATGGCAGGTGTGGCATCCAACAGAGATGTTCAACATTCCTTACTATGTAAAATCAACAGTTGTGTGGCTGTTTGGCACCTAAAGCTGTGCTTTTTTTGACACAATAAAATACATTGTCTATGATGCTGATACCCCTAAAATTCTTTTTAAGAACCTTTATGGGGTTCTGACCCACAGGTTACAAACCCCTGGTGTAGAAAAGCTGCAGACTTTTGAGAGCCACTAGATCCATTTTTTGTGGTCCAATACATTTGTATTGAATTTTACCATAAAAAAAACATAGGATGCAAATGGTCTTGGAGTAATCAAAGACATGGTGCTGAAACACCCATACACAAAACAGCCGTAATACAAAAAATACATTGATCAGATAAAGGTATTATCTAATATAAGAATAAACAATATCAAGCAAACTGAAGTAAAAAAAAAAATATGGATATACAGTACCTCAAAAGGTGAGAATTCAACATAGGTAGCAATCAGGTGGTGGGGTCACAGAGTGAGGAAAAAAAGGGGGGGCAATGAAAGAAGAAAGTAAAGAAAGAGGAGAAATGGAAAGGTAGCGGTCCAGCCCTACCTACATACCTACAAGCCAAATGGACTATGATCTATTCCAGCAGGGAGAAAATGTGTGCACCACAGCTACCACATAGCCAAGTATTTTTGCATTGTATCAGTTATCCTCATGTCCACCTTCTCTTGTACCATTGTTTGTGTGGTCCACACCCTACCAACTGTTTGCTTAGCAGCTGTAAGCACATAGGTCACCTCAAACAAGATTTTATACAAAGAAGAACATTCAGGTTTGAGGGCAATATTCTGTCCCATCAAAGTAGTCAGGATGCTGATCAAATTCGCTAAACCAGTGGGCAGGTTCACCATATATGGAAAAAGGTTTCTAGCTGCCCACAACAGCAGACACTAGATCAATTTTGAAGGCATCTTATTTAGATGGTAGAAAAATCCAGTAAGAGTAAAAAATACTAACAGCTCTTGGATTTCTAAAACAAAAACTCCTCCCTTCCAAGAAAAGATATTTTAAAAAGTGTTTGTCTTTGGCAGAATCTTGACACCAATAAATAATGCATATAGATATTGTTTTTATTGCATTGGCCCTTTAAATTACAAAAATAACTGTTGTTTTAGAGTATGGACAGCATTAGTGGCTTGGAAACACCTATTGTCAGTACCAGCATGTACCTTCCCTCTGCAGTCTACAAACATTATCTATGTAAGCATCATCTTCCAGGTCAGAGGAGGAATTTAACCTCTGATAAACCTATCACCTACTATGTCACTTAAAGAATAATACACAAGGGATGCAACTGTTTTCATGGATTTTACATGGAAAAATAACTGGAAATGTCTGTATCTGTATTGTTTGAGACAGTAGACTGTTTTTTTGTTAGTCTGTTGAAAGGTGATTTATTATTCATCCCCTGGTAAAGAAATTCTTTGAGGATGAAGAGTAGCCACAGTTTGAGATCATTACAGCAGGCACCATATGAACACTGTTCTTTCACCATTCCTTTAGATCATGATTTTATGTACTACTTAGTACAGCACAGTTCTTTCCAGAGTGATGTCGGATATGCTGTATTTCCGAATGATTTTTCAGATGATGATACATGAGCTTTTTATTAATATCACTTTTTAAGCAACTGACATTTATAAGCCCACCTTTGAACTTCCACCGTGTCCCTTATGTTTTCAAGTGGCTCCAATACCATTTTTTTCGGTCAACTGAATAGTGCAGACTTTTGGCACCCACGCTGAATGCCTTATATAGTTTCTATATATTTAGTATTTATCTATCGCCGTGTATGGTCACAGTTCCTGCATAATGAACCACCTGCAGATAAAGAGTAGAAGATTATGGAGATCTGTTCTTCCCAAGTACAAGAAACCTTAGGCTGTCTACAGAATGTCTACATAATGGCAAACCAGTCTTGTAATGTTAAGGTAACCAGAGCCAACAGATGGTAGTTGAACATTATAAAGCAAAGTATTGACTAAAATATCTTTATTTCACCATGTACAATAAACATAATAAACAAACTAATACTGATTAATGTGGTTGTCAAGTTGCTAGTCACAAATCCTGGAATCTCCTCTGTTACAGAAAGATAAACTGTGCAGTATCTGTGTTTTTTAAAAATGATGCGGCAAAATACCTTATTTCAAAGAACAACAGGACTACAGTGGGAGGGGCTGAGATTCCACATTGACACCAGCCAGGAGGAGAGGGACAGGAGGTCACATGAGTGCATAGCAGTGCTCAGAAATAAGGTATTTTGCTGCATAATCTTTAAAACACAGATACTGCACAGTATATCTGTCTGTAACAGAGGGGCTTCCAGGATTTGGGATTAGTGATTTTACAGCCATAGAGCATGGTATCAGCAGCCATAATTACCGTCGGTCAGCACACTAATCATGACACAGGAACAGTCAAGATCAATCAGGTATTTTACAGCATAGATAGACACAAATGACACTGCACACGCACTATGCCTTATATCCTGCTTGAAATTAATTGGATAATTTTTAGGGTTACAACCACTTTAAACAAAACCTAACAGAAATATGGAAGTCATTATTATTATTACATGTACTTATATAGTGCATGTTGTCCTCCCTTTGTAAAAATGCAAGTTGCCTGCATGTTATTCCCTCTCTTTTAGGAAAAATTTGTAATTTGAATTGCATTTTCTCAGCAGGACACTACTGTTCCCCAATGATAAAACCAAGGCAACAATGTGCATACAAATGTATTCCTCAATCATGCTACATAAGGTTTTTTGCCTATAGACAAAAGATGATTGTTATTTGGTTTAGCCAATTTCAACTGGATTAAGCAGATGAAAGTTAGGTAGTTGATTAGTTTTAGTTGATCAGATGTATCCAACTAATTGCGCTGCTCCCACCCTGTTGTGTGACATTAGCGAATAATATGTTTCTCCTCGCTAATGTCTTTCTGTTTTTCCTCTCCGGAGTCCTAAGACCTGATTGGCTAGGGGTCCTAAGTCCTGATTGGTTGGAAGGAGAAGATAACGCCGGGACTCGGGAGGAGACGCAGTGGGGGAAGATGCAACCTGGATGGGGTAAGTGTAGGGGCTGGCAGGGGGCCTGGAGGGCAATAGGGCTAGTGATGCGGCGATCAAGCAATGGGGGGGGTGAGGGTTGTTTGGTTGGGGTGGCTGACTGGCTGGGGAGGCCGCCCCCCCCCAAGAAAATTGAGCACCAGCCACCACTGATATATACATGTCTGCTCATGCAATAACCATTTAAATTAACATGTAATAGTCAGGTAAATTGTTCTCCTCTAGCTGACTACCATTTTATATCTATGGCGGTCTGCTGTGTTTTGGAAGAGAAAGCATTGTCTAATTTCTATTGTCTTTAATTTTAATGGCATTGTTGTATTTACAGTATATTCTGTTTTATCAATCACAAAAATGATATGTTTAGTCACTCAGCTTTTATATCTAATGCAGAGTGAGAAGCTCTATTTGACACATTAAAAGTTAATGGCACTATAATTACGCGGCCATGACAGCAATGTTCTCATGTGAGGTAAAATGACACTACCGCTCTAAGCATAATGTTTTCTATGCTTATTGTCTTAGCAATTATTCACATTGAAAGCTTTAAATGTCTGCAGAGTGTCAAGAAGGGAGCAGGAAGTTAGTATGCGTGATTTATTCCATTTCAAGGTGAACATGACAGTGTTCCCAATCTTCCTAAGACTTATATGAGGTTAGGCTGTTTTTGTTCAGTTAAGCCTAGACTCACTGAGTGTTGTACAAATATTAAGCAGTTACTGCTATCCAGATTACTAGAAAGCTGATACGTGGGGCAAGTAGAATAGAACTTAATTGCTCATAAGGAATGGAATAGAGATTTGTTCATGCAGAAATGATTTGTGTACATAAGAAACAGAAATATTACACTCTTGACAAAAAAACTGAACACACAAAAAAAATAAAACATTTTCCCTAAAATGTAATTAATTCTTGCTAAGTCTTCAGCTTTTAGTGAATACAAAGGTATATTCCTGACGCCAATGTGATTCACGGAGTAATCATTTTAAAGGCTTTCAAATCAATGAAACTTAAGGGTCAGGAATCAAAATGAGGTGCTGGAACCTGTTCTGGGGATTTCCCGACAGTGAGATTTGCAATTATACCAGAGGCTACTTTACATTTTTGATGCCACAGAAAAAGTCTTTGTAATACATGGTAGGTGTACAGTATGTCAAAAGTGACTTTATCCTGGGCATCAGGAGATCGGTTGAATTAACAGTTAACCCGGAGAGAGGAGAATAGGCAGAGATGAGTAATGGATATGGTGCATCCCGTAAAATTAGAATATCATCAAAAAGTTTATTTATTTGGGTAATTCAATTCAAAAAGCAAAACTCATACATTTTATATACAATAGATGCGTTACACACAGTGATTTATTTCAAGCATTCGTTCTTTTAATTTTGATGATTATGGCTTACAGCTAGTGAACACCCAAAATTCAGTAGTGCAGAAAATTTGAATGTTATATAAGACCAATAAGAAAAGGATTTTTAATACAAAAATGTTGCCTTATTGAAAAGCATGTCCATGTACAGTATAATACTTGACCAGAGCATAAATGAATCCATCAATGCGGTGTGGTATGAAGGTGAGTTGTTATGGAAGCCCAGGTTGCTTTGATAGCGGCCTTCAGCGCATCTGCATTGTTGGGTCTGGTGTCTCTCATCTTCCTCTTGACAATACCCCACAGGTTTTGGGTCAGGCGAGTTGGCTGGCCAATCAAGCAAAGTGATACCATGATCATTAAACCAGGTATTGGTAATTTTGGCAGTGTGAGCAGGTGCCAAGTCCTACTGGAAAATTAAATCAGCATCTCCATAAAGCTGGTCAGCAGAGAGAAGCATGAAGTGCTCTAGAATTCCCTGGTAGAGGGCTATGCTGACTTTGAACTTGATAAAACACAGTGGACCAACAACTGCAGATGACATGGCTCCCAAATCATCACTGACTGTTGAAAATGTTGCATTTCATATGGAAATCAAAGTACCAGAGTCTGGGGGAAGGGTGGAGAGGCACAGAATGCATGATTGCATGAGGTCCAGTGTGAAGTTTCCACAGTCAATGGTGGTTTGGGGAGTTATGTCATCTGCTGGTCCACTGTGTTTTATCAAGTCCAATGTCAGCACAGCCCTCTACAAGGAAATTCTAGAGCACTTCTTGCATCCTGCTGCCGGCCAGCTTAATGGAGAAGCTGATTTCATTTTCAAGCAGGACTTGGCACCTGCCCACACTGCCAAAAGTACCAATACCTGGTTTAACGATCGTGGTATTACTGTGCTTGATTGGCCAGCAAACTCAGCTGACCTAAACCCCATAGAGAATCTGTGGAGTATTTTTAAGAGGAAGATGAGAGACACCAGACCCAACAATGCAGACGAGCTGAAGGCCGCTATCAAAGCACCCTGAGTTTCCATAAAACCTCAGCAGTGCCACAGGCTGATCGCCTCCATGCCACACCGCATTGATGCACTAATTCATGCAAAAAGAGCCCCGACCAAGTATTACTATATTGTACATGGACATACATTTCAGTAAGCCAATATTTCTGTATTAAAAAAATCTTTTTTATTTTTATATAATATTCACATTTTCTGAGATACTGAATTTTGGGTTTTTACAAACTGTAAGCCATAATCATCAAAACTAAAAGAAAGAAATGCTTGAAATATATCACTTTGTGTGTAACACATCTTTATAAAAATATATGAGTTCCACTTTTTGAATTGTATTACTAAAATACATTTTTGATGATATTCTCATTTTATGAGATGTACTTGTACTGTATGCTAGCAAACAGAGCACTATGTTAAAATAAAATATATATATATGTCTTGATTAAGGCTGTGTGATTTTTATTTTTTCAGCATACTGTCAATGCATGTTGGGTCTTACGAAACTCTGTAGGGGTTTTATACTATCTATTCTATCTATAATGTCTCTCATTTTCTACTCAATTATAAAATAATGCTTTGCTCAGTGTTAGGATCCATGTGCCCTGAAATCTTGCAATATTTATGTAACTTTAAATATATCACACGCTTCACATACAATACTTTGCCATACCGAGTACAAATTTCAAGCCAAGGTTTTGTTCCACTCCAAGCTTAACTCCTGGTGCACCATCAGTGTTATCAGTGTTAAAAAATAGAGAGTACACACCAGACACCTGGTTCACATAAAAAAATATTGTTCAGATGATGGCTGATGGAGTGTTTTATTTAGAAACGAGCTTAGTCATTTGCTTCTATGTCTAAAGCTTATTTCGTAGTTAAATGAGTCAGAGTGACCCAGGCGGATGGAATGCTTATCTGGACAATTCGATTTTATCTGGTTTGCACCCACTATTTTGACTTGTCATGTCAACTCCACAAAATTTTCCAACAAATGTATCATATATGCGCCAATCTTAAGGTGACCATACATTGGGCCAGTTATTGTCAAATAAAGGTTCTTTTCAACTTTCTCTTCCAGCACACGGCCCATATATTTTACCTTCTGGTTTTTATGGCTGACACATATTCACTTAGATGTCAAGTTTGTTGTGAGGAAAAGGTTATACCACAAGTGTGCTTCACTAACATGAACACTTCCATTGTTACCCAGTGGGTGTTTGGCACCATTATTGCGGTATGGCAGTTTTTAAGTTGGAACATGCTGGTTATATAGTCTTAACATATTGTGATACCCAGGTGGATCTATCCATCAGTGTATCTCTGAGTCTCTCACTGTCCTAGTCTGCATCTGTCATCTTCTGTTGGACTGTATATGACCAAGAAGAATTTGTGTTTGTCAGTCTAGCACAGTGAAAGTCTATCAACATATGTAAGTGTGTGTTTTAGTCTATGATAAACAACGAACATACCCTATGCAATACAGCCCATGGAGACAAGGCTGCAGCCTTGAACAATTGTACAGTATCTGAACAGTAAATCTCAACACCCTCTTAAATTACAGGAAGGGACACATTATCCAACATATATTTAGTGTTGGTTGTCAGCTGTGCTCAGACAATGTGCTTTAAACTCCATATACACTATATTACCAAAAGTACACACTCATGAACTTTAATGGTATCCCACCCTTTGCAGCTATAACAGCTTTGATTCAACTGGTCCAAATAATTTATTGGAGGGGTACAGTTGTGTACCAACAGGGGGGCAGTCCAACCCGGGTGCCACACACCGCTCACAGCAGAGTAGAGCAGAAGAATGAAGACACTACACTTCTGTATATTAGGACATAGAACCAGAGGAGCAGCACTTAAAAGCAGATGGGAGGTGGTCCTAGCAACCCATTATTTAGCTTGTTAATATGAAAATAGCAGGGGTCCAGAGCTGTGGGGAGGCTGTGTAATGTGCAGGGGTCCAGAGATACAGGGGGCTGTATAACATGCAGGGGTTCAGAGCCACGGGCGGCTGTGTAACGTGCAGGGGTCCAGAGCTGTGGGGGGCTGCATGATGTGCAGGGGTCCAGAGCTGTGGGGAGGCTGTATAACATGCAGGGGTCCAGAGCTGCGGGCAGCTGTGTAACATGCAGGGGTCCAGAGCTGCGGGGGGCTGTGTAAGGTGCAGGGCTCCCAAGCTGCAGGCAGCTGTGTAATGTGCAGGGCTCCAGAGCTGGGGAGCTGTGTAATGTGCAGGGGTCCAGAGCTGTGGGGGGCTGTGTAACATGCAGGGGTCCAGAGCTGAGGGGGGCTGTGTAATGTGCAGGGGTCCAGAGCTGTGAGGAGGCTGTATAACATGCATGGGTCCAGAGCTGCGGGCGGCTGTGTAACATGCAGGGGTCCAGAGCTGTGGGGGGGCTGTGTAATGTGTAGGGGCCCAGAGCTGTGGGTGGCTGTGTAACGTGTAGGGCTCCAGAGCCGTGGGGAGGCTGTATAACATGCAGGGGTCCAGAGCTGTGGGAGGGGGCTGTGTAACGTGCAGGGGTCCAGAGCTGTAGGGGGGGCTGTGTAATGCGCAGGGCTCCAGAGCTGTGGGGAGTCTGTGTAGTGTGCAGGGGTCCAGAGCTGCGGGGAGGCTGTATAACATGCAGGGGTCCAGAGCTGCAGGCGACTGTGTAACATGCAGGACTCCAGAGCTTTGGGGGGCTGTGTAACGTGCAGGGCTCCAGAGCTGGGGGCTGTGTAATGTGTAGGGGTCCAGAGCTGTGGGGGGCTGTGTAACATGCAGGGGTCCAAAGCTGTGCAAGGGCTGTGTAATGTGCAGGAGTCCATAGCTGCAGGGGGTCTGTGTAATGTACAGGGGTCCAGAGCTGCGGGGGGCTGTGCAATGTAAAGGGGTCCAGAGGTTCGGGGGCTGTGTAATATAAAGGGGTCCAGAGGGGCAGGGGGCTGTGTAATGTAAAGGGGTTCAGAGGTGTGGGGCCTGTGAAATGTAAAGGGGTCTAGAGGTGCAGGGGGCTGTGTAACATGCAGGGGTCCAAAGCTGTGCGAGGGTTGTGTAATGTGCAAGAGTCCATAGCTGCAGGGGGGTCTGTGTAATGTGCAGGGGTCCAAAGCTGCAGGGGGGTCTGTGTAATGTGCAGGGGTCCAGAGCTGCGGGGGCTGTGCAATGTAAAGGGGTCCAGAGGTTTGAGGGCTGTGTAATGTAAAGGGGTCCAGAGGGGCAGGGGGCTGTGTAATGTAAAGGGGTTCAGAGGTGCAGGAGGCTGTGTAATGTAAAGGGGTCCAGAGGTACAGGGTCTGTATATTATAAAGGAGTTCAGAGCTGTGGGGGGCTGTGTAATGTGCAGGGGTCCAGAGCTGCGGGGGACGGGTGCTTTGTAATGTAAATGGGTCCAGAGCTATGGGGAGGCTGTGTAATGTAAAGGGGACCAGAGGTGCGGGGGCTGTGTAATGTAAAGCAGTCCAGGGGTGCAGTTGTGGAGAGGGGGTACACAGTAGTGACAAAGAGATATTGGAGGGTTCAGAGGTATGCAGGGGGCACATTGGGGTGCTTTTAGATTTTAAAGTTAGGGGTGCCAGATATAGGATCCGCCCGGGTGCCAAATGCTCTAGTTATGCCCCATGGGAGGGGGGATTTTGGTGTCGGGCTGTTTTTCAAGGGTTGGGCTTGGACCCTTAGTTTCAGTGAAGAGAACTCATTTTAGACAATTTCATGCTCCCAACTTCGTGGGAACAGTTTTGGGATGGCCCCTTCCTGTTCCAACATGACTTCACATCAGTGCACAAAGCAAGGTCCATAAAGACATGGATGAGCGAGTTTGGGGTGGAGGAACTTGACTGGCCTGCAAAGAGTCCTGACTTTAACCCAATAGAACACATTAGATCACCTTTGGGGTGAATTAGAGCAGAGTCTGTGAGTCAGGCCTTCTCAACCACATCAGTACCTGACCTCACAAATGTGCTTCTGAAAGAATGATCAAACATTCCCATAGACACACTCCTAAACCGTGTGGACAGCCTTCCCAGAAGAGTTGAAGCTGTTATAGCTGCATAGGGTGGGCCAACTCAATATTAAACCCTACGGACTGAGAATGGGACGCCATTAATGTTCATGTGTGTGTAAAGGTAAGCGTCCAAATACTTTTGGTAATATAGTGTATTTTGCACTAGAGCAACTGCTCAAAAAGTCATACTTTTTATATATTAACCACTTGCCGACCGCCGCACGACGATATACGTCGGCAGAATGGCACGGGCAGGCATATGGGCGTATATATAAGTCCCTGCCTGCCCGCGGGTGGGGGGCCCGATCGGGCCCCCCCCCCGGTGCCTGCGGCGGTCGGCATTCCTTCGAGAGCGATCCGGGATGAGGGGGCGGCCATTCATTCATGGCCACCCCCTCGCGATCGCTCTCGACGAATGGAAATCCCCCGTGACATCACTTCCTCTCCTGTAATGTAAACACAGGAGAGGAAGTGATGTATTCTCTCCTCCGTGTCGGTATTTTTCGTTCCGACACGGAGGAGAGCGGATCGGTGAGTTGCACCAACACTCTACACACACAGTAGAACATGCCAGGCACACTCACACCCCCCCTTTACCCCCCGATCACCCCCCCAATTACCCCTGCCCCCCAGTCACAGTGACACCAATGTCATTTTTTTTTTTTTTTTTTTGCATTGGTGTCATTTGTGACTGTAATAACTGTTAGGGCAGTTAGAGTTAGCCCCCTTTAGTTCTAATGTACCCCCCTAACCCCCCCAATAAAGGTTTAACCCCGTGATCACCCCCCGTCGCCAGTGTCACTAAGGCTGGGTTCACATTGCAGCGGTTTATGAGAACGAATGTGATTCGCACCGCACTGCAGTGCAAATCACATCCGATCTCTGTGCGATTCGAGTTCAGCCATTCGCCGCACCCGCCACACCCGCCGCACCCGCCGCAAATTCGCACGGGACCCTTTTTTTGGCCCGCAGCAGAATCGGATCGCATGGGTGTTCACACCATGCGATCCGAGTTTGCAGATCGCACTGCGATATGCGAACTGATCTGGGGGTGTCAGTAACATTTCACTGACACTCCCAGCAGTTCGCATAGGGCAGTGTGAACTGCCGCCGGGAGGCATGCGATGCGGGAACCCGCCGCGGATTCGCGGCGTTTCCGCATCGCTCCAGTGTGAACCCAGCCTAATAAGCGATCATTTTTCTGATCGCCGTATTAGTGTCACAGGTGACGCTAGTTAGGCAGGTAGGTATTTAGGTTCGCCGCAGCTTTTTATAGCGCCAGGGACCCCCATATACTACCGCATAAAGCCCCCAGATTGCCCCCTAGTTAACCCTTTCACCAGTGATCACCATATAACTGTTACAGGTGACGCTGGTTGGTTAGTTATTTTTTTATAGTTTCAGGGCACCCGCCATTTATTACCTAATAAAGGTTTAACCCCCTGATCACCCGGCGGGTGTCATTTGTGACTAATAACTGTTAGGGCAGTTAGGGTTAGCCCCCTTTAGTTCTAAGGTACCCCCCTAACCCCCCCAATAAAGGTTTAACCCCGTGATCACCCCCCGTCGCCAGTGTCACTAAGGCTGGGTTCACATTGCAGCGGTTTGAGAACGGATGTGATTCGCACCGCACTGCAGTGCAAATCACATCCGATCTCTGTGCGATTCGAGTTCAGCCATTCGCCGCACCCGCCGCACCCGCCGCAAATTCGCACGGGACCCTTTTTTTGGCCCGCAGCAGAATCGGATCGCATGGGTGTTCACACCATGCGATCCGAGTTTGCAGATCGCACTGCGATATGCGAACTGATCTGGGGGTGTCAGTAACATTTCACTGACACTCCCAGCAGTTCGCATAGGGCAGTGTGAACTGCCGCCGGGAGGCATGCGATGCGGGAACCGCCGCGCATTCGTGGCGTTCCCGCATCGCTCCAGTGTGAACCCAGCCTAATAAGCGATCGTTTTTCTGATCGCTGTATTAGTGTCACAGGTGACGCTAGTTAGGCAGGTAGGTATTTAGGTTCGCCGCAGCTTTTTATAGCGCCAGGGACCCCCATATACTACCGCATAAAGCCCCCTGATTGCCCCCTAGTTAACCCTTTCACCAGTGATCACCATATAACTGTTACAGGTGACGCTGGTTGGTTAGTTATTTTTTTATAGTTTCAGGGCACCCGCCATTTATTACCTAGTCTCACTAGTGTACCCCTAAATTTAGGGGTGTCTACTTTCCAAAATGGGGTCATTTGGGGGGGGTTTGTGCCATCTTGGCATTTTATGGCCTTCAAAACTGTAACGCCCTTAGAAAGCCTGAAGGCGGTGCTTGGTTTTCGGGGCCCCGTACGCGGCTAGGCTCCCAAAAAGTCCCACATATGTGGTATCCCCGTACTCAGGAGAAGCAGCAGAATTTATTTTGGGGTGTCATTTCACATATGCCCATGGCATGCGTGAGCAATATATCATTTAGTGACAACTTTGTGGAAAAAAAAAAAAAAAAAAAGTTTGTAATTTTCCCGCAACTTGTGGCAAAATATAAAATATTCCATGGACTCAACATGCCTCTCAGCAAATAGCTTGGGGTGTCTACTTTCTAAAATGGGGTCATTTGTGGGGGTTTTGTGCCATCTTGGCATTTTATGGCCTTCAAAACTGTAATAGGTAGTGAGAAGTGAACTCAAAAATTTACGCCCTTAGAAAGCCTGAAGGCGGTGCTTGGTTTTCGGGGCCCCGTACGCGGCTAGGCTCCCAAAAAGTCCCACATATGTGGTATCCCCGTACTCAGGAGAAGCAGCAGAATTTATTTTGGGGTGTCATTTCACATATGCCCATGGCATGTGTGAGCAATATATCATTTAGTGACAACTTTGTGAAAAAAAAAAAAGTTTGTAATTTTCCCGCAACTTGTGGCAAAATATAAAATATTCCATGAACTCAACATGCCTCTCAGCAAATAGCTTGGGGTGTCTACTTTCTAAAATGGGGTCATTTGTGGGGGTTTTGTGCCATCTTGGCATTTTATGGCCTTCAAAACTGTAATGGAGAAGCTGATTTCATTTTCAAGCAGGACTTGGCACCTGCCCACACTGCCAAAAGTACCAATACCTGGTTTAACGATCGTGGTATTACTGTGCTTGATTGGCCAGCAAACTCAGCTGACCTAAACCCCATAGAGAATCTGTGGAGTATTTTTAAGAGGAAGATGAGAGACACCAGACCCAACAATGCAGACGAGCTGAAGGCCGCTATCAAAGCACCCTGAGTTTCCATAAAACCTCAGCAGTGCCACAGGCTGATCGCCTCCATGCCACACCGCATTGATGCACTAATTCATGCAAAAAGAGCCCCGACCAAGTATTACTATATTGTACATGGACATACATTTCAGTAAGCCAATATTTCTGTATTAAAAAAATCTTTTTTATTTTTATATAATATTCACATTTTCTGAGATACTGAATTTTGGGTTTTTACAAACTGTAAGCCATAATCATCAAAACTAAAAGAAAGAAATGCTTGAAATATATCACTTTGTGTGTAACACATCTTTATAAAATATATGAGTTCCACTTTTTGAATTGTATTACTAAAATACATTTTTGATGATATTCTCATTTTATGAGATGTACTTGTACTGTATGCTAGCAAACAGAGCACTATGTTAAAATAAAATATATATATATGTCTTGATTAAGGCTGTGTGATTTTTATTTTTTCAGCATACTGTCAATGCATGTTGGGTCTTACGAAACTCTGTAGGGGTTTTATACTATCTATTCTATCTATAATGTCTCTCATTTTCTACTCAATTATAAAATAATGCTTTGCTCAGTGTTAGGATCCATGTGCCCTGAAATCTTGCAATATTTATGTAACTTTAAATATATCACACGCTTCACATACAATACTTTGCCATACCGAGTACAAATTTCAAGCCAAGGTTTTGTTCCACTCCAAGCTTAACTCCTGGTGCACCATCAGTGTTATCAGTGTTAAAAAATAGAGAGTACACACCAGACACCTGGTTCACATAAAAAAATATTGTTCAGATGATGGCTGATGGAGTGTTTTATTTAGAAACGAGCTTAGTCATTTGCTTCTATGTCTAAAGCTTATTTCGTAGTTAAATGAGTCAGAGTGACCCAGGCGGATGGAATGCTTATCTGGACAATTCGATTTTATCTGGTTTGCACCCACTATTTTGACTTGTCATGTCAACTCCACAAAATTTTCCAACAAATGTATCATATATGCGCCAATCTTAAGGTGACCATACATTGGGCCAGTTATTGTCAAATAAAGGTTCTTTTCAACTTTCTCTTCCAGCACACGGCCCATATATTTTACCTTCTGGTTTTTATGGCTGACACATATTCACTTAGATGTCAAGTTTGTTGTGAGGAAAAGGTTATACCACAAGTGTGCTTCACTAACATGAACACTTCCATTGTTACCCAGTGGGTGTTTGGCACCATTATTGCGGTATGGCAGTTTTTAAGTTGGAACATGCTGGTTATATAGTCTTAACATATTGTGATACCCAGGTGGATCTATCCATCAGTGTATCTCTGAGTCTCTCACTGTCCTAGTCTGCATCTGTCATCTTCTGTTGGACTGTATATGACCAAGAAGAATTTGTGTTTGTCAGTCTAGCACAGTGAAAGTCTATCAACATATGTAAGTGTGTGTTTTAGTCTATGATAAACTATGAACATACCCTATGCAATACAGCCCATGGAGACAAGGCTGCAGCCTTGAACAATTGTACAGTATCTGAACAGTAAATCTCAACACCCTCTTAAATTACAGGAAGGGACACATTATCCAACATATATTTAGTGTTGGTTGTCAGCTGTGCTCAGACAATGTGCTTTAAACTCCATATACACTATATTACCAAAAGTACACACTCATGAACTTTAATGGTATCCCACCCTTTGCAGCTATAACAGCTTTGTGTGTAAAGGTAAGCGTCCAAATACTTTTGGTAATATAGTGTATTTTGCACTAGAGCAACTGCTCAAAAAGTCATACTTTTTATATATTAACCACTTGCCGACCGCCGCACGACGATATACGTCGGCAGAATGGCACGGGCAGGCATATGGGCGTATATATAAGTCCCTGCCTGCCCGCGGGTGGGGGGCCCGATCGGGCCCCCCCCCGGTGCCTGCGGCGGTCGGCATTCCTTCGAGAGCGATCCGGGATGAGGGGGCGGCCATTCATTCATGGCCACCCCCTCGCGATCGCTCTCGACGAATGGAAATCCCCCGTGACATCACTTCCTCTCCTGTAATGTAAACACAGGAGAGGAAGTGATGTATTCTCTCCTCCGTGTCGGTATTTTTCGTTCCGGTATTTTTCGGCACACTCACACCCCCCCTTTACCCCCCGATCACCCCCCCAATTACCCCTGCCCCCCAGTCACAGTGACACCAATGTCATTTTTTTTTTTTTTTTGCATTGGTGTCATTTGTGACTGTAATAACTGTTAGGGCAGTTAGAGTTAGCCCCCTTTAGTTCTAATGTACCCCCCTAACCCCCTCAATAAAGGTTTAACCCCGTGATCACCCCCCGTCGCCAGTGTCACTAAGGCTGGGTTCACATTGCAGCGGTTTATGAGAACGAATGTGATTCGCACCGCACTGCAGTGCAAATCACATCCGATCTCTGTGCGATTCGAGTTCAGCCATTCGCCGCACCCGCCACACCCGCCTCACCCGCCGCAAATTCGCACGGGACCCTTTTTTTGGCCCGCAGCAGAATCGGATCGCATGGGTGTTCACACCATGCGATCCGAGTTTGCAGATCGCACTGCGATATGCGAACTGATCTGGGGGTGTCAGTAACATTTCACTGACACTCCCAGCAGTTCGCATAGGGCAGTGTGAACTGCCGCCGGGAGGCATGCGATGCGGGAACCCGCCGCGGATTCGCGGCGTTTCCGCATCGCTCCAGTGTGAACCCAGCCTAATAAGCGATCATTTTTCTGATCGCCGTATTAGTGTCACAGGTGACGCTAGTTAGGCAGGTAGGTATTTAGGTTCGCCGCAGCTTTTTATAGCGCCAGGGACCCCCATATACTACCGCATAAAGCCCCCTGATTGCCCCCTAGTTAACCCTTTCACCAGTGATCACCATATAACTGTTACAGGTGACGCTGGTTGGTTAGTTATTTTTTTATAGTTTCAGGGCACCCGCCATTTATTACCTAATAAAGGTTTAACCCCCTGATCACCCGGCGGGTGTCATTTGTGACTAATAACTGTTAGGGCAGTTAGGGTTAGCCCCCTTTAGTTCTAAGGTACCCCCCTAACCCCCCCAATAAAGGTTTAACCCCGTGATCACCCCCCGTCGCCAGTGTCACTAAGGCTGGGTTCACATTGCAGCGGTTTGAGAACGGATGTGATTCGCACCGCACTGCAGTGCAAATCACATCCGATCTCTGTGCGATTCGAGTTCAGCCATTCGCCGCACCCGCTGCACCCGCCGCAAATTCGCACGGGACCCTTTTTTTGGCCCACAGCAGAATCGAATCGCATGGGTGTTCACACCATGCGATCCGAGTTTGCAGATCGCACTGCGATATGCGAACTGATCTGGGGGTGTCAGTAACATTTCACTGACACTCCCAGCAGTTCGCATAGGGCAGTGTGAACTGCCGCCGGGAGGCATGCGATGCGGGAACCGCCGCGCATTCGTGGCGTTCCCGCATCGCTCCAGTGTGAACCCAGCCTAATAAGCGATCGTTTTTCTGATCGTTGTATTAGTGTCACAGGTGACGCTAGTTAGGCAGGTAGGTATTTAGGTTCGCCGCAGCTTTTTATAGCGCCAGGGACCCCCATATACTACCGCATAAAGCCCCCTGATTGCCCCCTAGTTAACCCTTTCACCAGTGATCACCATATAACTGTTACAGGTGACGCTGGTTGGTTAGTTATTTTTTTATAGTTTCAGGGCACCCGCCATTTATTACCTAGTCTCACTAGTGTACCCCTAAATTTAGGGGTGTCTACTTTCCAAAATGGGGTCATTTGGGGGGGGTTTGTGCCATCTTGGCATTTTATGGCCTTCAAAACTGTAACGCCCTTAGAAAGCCTGAAGGCGGTGCTTGGTTTTCGGGGCCCCGTACGCGGCTAGGCTCCCAAAAAGTCCCACATATGTGGTATCCCCGTACTCAGGAGAAGCAGCAGAATTTATTTTGGGGTGTCATTTCACATATGCCCATGGCATGCGTGAGCAATATATCATTTAGTGACAACTTTGTGAAAAAAAAAAAAAAAAAAAAAAGTTTGTAATTTTCCCGCAACTTGTGGCAAAATATAAAATATTCCATGGACTCAACATGCCTCTCAGCAAATAGCTTGGGGTGTCTACTTTCTAAAATGGGGTCATTTGTGGGGGTTTTGTGCCATCTTGGCATTTTATGGCCTTCAAAACTGTAATAGGTAGTGAGAAGTGAACTCAAAAATTTACGCCCTTAGAAAGCCTGAAGGCGGTGCTTGGTTTTCGGGGCCCCGTACGCGGCTAGGCTCCCAAAAAGTCCCACATATGTGGTATCCCCGTACTCAGGAGAAGCAGCAGAATTTATTTTGGGGTGTCATTTCACATATGCCCATGGCATGTGTGAGCAATATATCATTTAGTGACAACTTTGTGAAAAAAAAAAAAAAAAAAAAAAAAGTTTGTAATTTTCCCGCAACTTGTGGCAAAATATAAAATATTCCATGAACTCAACATGCCTCTCAGCAAATAGCTTGGGGTGTCTACTTTCTAAAATGGGGTCATTTGTGGGGGTTTTGTGCCATCTTGGCATTTTATGGCCTTCAAAACTGTAATAGGTAGTGAGAAGTGAACTCAAAAATTTACGCCCTTAGAAAGCCTGAAGGCGGTGCTTGGTTTTCGGGGCCCCGTACGCGGCTAGGCTCCCAAAAAGTCCCACATATGTGGTATCCCCGTACTCAGGAGAAGCAGCAGAATTTATTTTGGGGTGTCATTTCACATACGCCCATAGCATGTGTGAGCAATATATCATTTAGTGACAACTTTGTGTAAAAAAAAAAAAAAAAATTTTTTTTGTCATTATTCAATCGCTTGAGGCAAAAAAATAAAATATTCAATGGACTCAACATGCCTCTTATCAATTTCCTTAGGGGGTCTACTTTCCAAAATGGGGTCATTTGGGGGGGTTTTGTACTGCCCTGCCATTTTAGCACCTCAAGAAATGAGATAGGCAGTCGTAAACTAAAAGCTGCGTAAATTCCAGAAAACGTACCTTAGTTTGTAGATGTGACAACTTTTGCGCAAACCAATAAATATACAATTATTGACTTTTTTTTTACCAAAGACATGTGGCTGAATACATTTTGGCCTAAATGTATGACTAAAATTGAGTTTATTGGATTTTTCTAATAACAAAAAGTAGAAAATATCATTTTTTTTCAAAATTTGCGGTCTTTTTACGTTTATATCGCAAAAAATAAAAATCGCAGAGGCAATCAAATACCATCAAAAGAAAGCTCTATTTGTGGGAAGAAAAGGACGCAAATTTTGTTTGGGTACAACATTGCATGACCGCGCAATTACCAGTTAAAGCAGCGCAGTGCCAAAGTGTAAAAAGACCTCTGGTCATTTACCAGCAAAATGGTCCGGTCTGAAAGTGGTTAAACATAGATATTTGTAAACCACAAAATAGTTATTAACTATTAATACTTTCTTTGCTTTAACTTTTTAAAATGTTCATTTATGTTCCTTCTAAGTTCTACGCAGGAAATGTATTCAACAAAGGTGGTATAAAAAGTATTAAAGTGCTGTTAAATTCTGTATGTAACTGATTGTAGGAAAATATATTTATATACGTTCTATTGATTTCTAGAGGTACCCAGAGCTATCGGTTTCTGGTCTACTGATGAAATATTTGCTCTAATGAGCACCACTGACAAAGGCAGACACTCTGATGCTATCAGCATTTGGGATCAGTATAAAGCAATCCTAAAGATAAGCCTGCAGCTTAGAGGTAACAGTTTTATTACATCATTAGCTGTATAGTAACAAACAACATGTAAGACTCTGTACAGTGAGATATAAGACCATAAGAAAACATCTAAAAATGTCATTGTTTAGACTCGTTGTTTAGAGAAAAATAAAATATTCACTGGCCAATGGCCATGTGTATTACATCTTCAAATGCACAAGCCAAATAAAGACAATGAAAGCATATACAACTGGATTTGTATTTACCATTGCGAAAATTGTAGACCATCATATGATGATCAAACGCAGGGGAATCGTGCAGCCACATCGACTACAGCTACATCAACCAATCAAGCGTTTTCATGTCTAATGTCTTTGTTGTTTTTACATTGTAAATCAGTACCGCTTGGACCTTGAAGAAGGGGACCTTCCCCCGAAAGCTTGTCCTGAAAAATTGTATGTAAAAAAAGTATCACGGACGGTACTCAATTTTCTCTGTTACAATTGCACTAATACGGCTACAATCACAAGTATAATGTCTAATATGAAATTTAATAGGTACCAGGAATTATCACACTCTGAAATATAGCCTGATTATTTAGAGATTCAGTCAAAAACAGCCTAAACCATCAACTATTCAGGCACAGTTAACTTTATGCATTTTGGCAAAAAAGTATAGTACAGGGAAAGTCCATCATGACCTAACTCACTAGCAAATAACTGTGAAAATATCTGAATTAAGTACAAGGCTTTGTTCAAGTGGAAGAAAAGCAAAGTAAACAGAGCATAATCTTATTTAATTAAGAGTTGTTAATTATCAGTTGCCCTCTGTCTTAGACTTGATCTGATGACTTTGTTTGAAGTGTGCTTCCAGGCCTTTTGTGTGTCCAGTCATTGCAGTGTTTATTCAAGAAAATTGTAAATGTGCTATGCATGGCTGATCACTTCTTGACATCTGCATTTAACAAAACAAATGGCTCAGAGGGTTGTGCTAAACTTCCTATCCTAGACTTGTCAACTGATAATCTAGAAAGCTGTGATTATTACAACACATTACATTCTGCCACCACAGGAAGTCGGTCATAAAATATAACTAATGGTAAAGCACACAGACATGACATAACCCGCCATACTAAAAATACAAAATGGGAGAATTTATTTACTGTTGCACAATGCTCAGACACAATACCATTGAAATCCTATATAATAATAATAGGCAAGCCGGCTGGTAGGCATCCTAAAGCTGGCCATAGGCTACTAGATTTTTGGCTGATTCCTCCTTGTTTGGCTGAAATTCAACAAAAGTTTATTACTTCATTAACTCTTGTTAAGGGGCCTGTCCAAAAATCGCTAAAACAGTGCCTGCATCCAATAAAATCCATGCCATTTTTGGGTATTCTGACAGTCGGCAGGGGGGGATTGGTCCATCTGAACTGTTGGCATGGATGAAGGAATCCAATACATTTGGTTGAAAAAATTTAATTTTAGTTTGACCAAACAAAATAAATCCACACATGTATGGCAAAAGCATCTTTTGAACCACTGAGGAACCTATTCAGACAAAACTCGTACATGTGTGTCGTCATCATTCTTGGATGTTTTTGAACTACAGCGGTGCCTGGTTTGTGCCAGAGAATGAGGCCATAGCCTGTTGTGGGTTTTATGACATGCTGACACTTTTTCTGCTTATTTGAGTTTAATCTTTTATTTTTTAATTAAAAATGTTAAGTGGTACTTCACTATTGTTAGTCTCTTTTTCCATCCATATGAGATTTTTATTTTGCTGTATGTATCTGTGGTCCAAGTTCGTATATGAAAATGGCTGTCGAGAGTGTATTATAAATAAATCGTTTTCAGACCTTTCATTAATTTCAGGGGTTGATTGTGATGGTTAACTGCTCTCCTATGGTATTAAACACTGGGTGTTTTTAAATTCAACTTTATCAGCACAACAATGGCAGGGAGATTTTTATTTACATCTTGGGTATCTAGTCATGGCTATATATATTTTTTTAAATAAACATTTTATTTTGAAAGAAAGAGGAATAATACAAACAAAAAGAAAAGAAAATACAATTGGCTAGTTTGTACAGAAACATAATACATATTGGTTAGAGACAGCCAACTTCCTGTGCGGTTATTGAAACTTGTATGTATAAATTTACGATCAAGTTAATACAACCATTCCACTGTCCACCATAATAAGGTAGCCTAGCTTAACTTGAACTTGTGGCCCAGTAGGGGTGAATCTACACACTCAACACTGTTGGGATGTACAATTTGGGATCAAGATTCATTACCCTTCTGACTTTTTCTAAGAGGCTATAACTAAGGCGCGGGTTTGAAATGGCACACAGTGGTCTGTGGAAGGTAGTGAGAAGTTTTTCATCTCCAAGTCTGAGTATGGTGTCCCCCACTAGCGATGCTGCTTTTCGTTGCTTATAGGGTAAACTTTGTGTGAGCTGTGCTATATTATTCATGGTTTCTGTACTTTATGTGTTAGGTGATGGGTCATATTAACCTTGAGTACGGACATAAAAGGGAGGGGTGGGGGGAGAGTGATCATGGCTATATATGCATGTAGCGTCCCCCAGGGTCTACTGGGCGCAGGAAGGTACCTCCAGATACAGAGAGCAGGCTTACATTCACCCCAGGGCTGAGTCCATGGCTATAATGGGAAGTTAGAACAAATGTGGGCACCAGAGCCCTGTAGGGGTGAGAGTGGGGGAATATGGACTACCTGTTCTCTACCTGAGCCTGGACTAGATATAATCCAGGTCCGATTCACAACATAGTTTATCAGTCTTGTGATAATAATTATATATACCCGACTGAGGAGCAGTTGGTAGTTAATTAATAATACCAGCTTATTCTTGCAGAGTATCTGTTTCCAGTTCTGCTGTTCAGTATTGTTTAATACCTAATCAGAATGTGCTAAAGTTTTACACTTGAACATATTGATATGCAAGACAATGTACCTTGACAAGGGGAGTTTGTAAAAAGTAATTGTAACTGTCTTTTGAAAATATTGTCATGTTCTGCATTCATTGAATAAAAAAAAAAAAAAAAAAAATGTGGGCACCAGTCATTTTAGGTATTTTCAATGCTTTAATTATAACTTGATAAAGGTTGTAGAAAAGAGGTTGAGGGGAGGTTTCAGATACCCTTTTTAGCAGATCACTTACAGACTCCTTGAATCAAAGGACAAACAACTTTCTTTCAGCAGATCTTGAATACCTGGGTAGGTCTCTCACACAGACCTAGCAACCAGTAATATGTCTGGATAAGCCTCTCTCACAGACTTAGCAGCCAAGAGCGTATTACCTTGATTAAATTGTAGAGCAGCTTGACAGTACCAGAACCTTTAAGCCAACCCAGCGGTACTGGAAGGGTAGTCAGATACAGCTGCGTAGTCCAAGTGAGTTACCAGGCCCTTCCGAGAGACCAGCCTTCATCCTGGCTCTCTCCGGCAAGGGTCCTCTACTGGATCTCCTCAGCTTGGCTCGGCTTCTTCCAAACAGGCAAGACAGCCTAGGACCACCCCAGGATTAGTAGATCCCAGACTTCTGGGCCTACTTGCAGAGCTTGCAGCAACGTAGCCTCAGGCCAGAAGGGCTACAAGGTAAGGACTGACTAGAGAACACGGCATCTGTCCAATATATACACCTTCCCAAAATGCACAGCTGCCAAGAACCTCCTACTGGGCTGTTTCCGGAAAAAGAATATTCCTTACAGCTCAACCTAGTTGTAATTCTCACACTGTCCTGTGGTACCAGTGACACCTACTGCCAGCAATGGGAAATTCACAACACAGTCAAGTTTAGAACAGAACCAAATAAACTATGTACAATAAATCTGAGCTGTTTACAGCTCAGCCAAAAACTAAATGTACACTATAGCCCCAATTTTAGGAACAGGGGGCTATATAGTACAGTATACAGGCTATATTTTATTTATGATTGATGTTTTGTATATTTTCTGGTATGAATTTCTAATTTATCAGATATTTATAGCATAGACATGTGGAATTATCTGACAACACTGCCCATCTATCCACCTTGTCCAATTAGAGAATGCTTTGCATTCATTGAGAAAATGCAAAGTGTTCCCCGAATGGTGCCCGTGCCAAGCAGGTCACCTTCTGTGTTCATATTGCAGCAGGGCAGACACTCGAGATGGTGATCTCCAACTTCCACAGCGAACCCACATATATGGCATATATATATATATATATATATATATATATATATACACACAGTGTGAACCAATGTAACAATGCGAAAATAACCATACCTAAACTTTGTACAAATAAATAAGTAAATCATTCCAGATTAAATTAAATGTTACTCATTATTGAAATTAAATTGTATTGTAACTATGCTATCTCCCTCACGTTAAGCGCTGTGCAAACTGTTGGCACTATATAAATCCTGAATAATAATAATAATAAATGTGCCAAGAAAAGCGAATCCTATTCTCCAAAATGATCTTACGTGATTTTATTGAAGACAGTATTTCTTCAGGCTGGGTTCACACTGCAGTACGGAACGGCTCACAGCAAGGGTCCAGTGTGTCCCTGTTCACTGTTTCAGGTCCGATTTCAGTCTGGATTTTTGGCAGAATTTGGACTTGAAAAGGACCAGAAGACGCACAGGACTCCTGTGCAAAACACACCAGAGCAGCTCTGGAGATGTGTGAACCAGCTCCATAGAGAACCATTCAAACACTCCTGTAATGCGAATTGGATGCGGCGCCGCTGCTGCCTTGGTTCCCTGTACACCAATTCAGGTGCGGATCCAATTCGCAATAGTGTGAATCCAGCCTTAAAGAATAGAAAAGTTCTCTAACAATTTATCTAACACATAGCTTCTGTTTTGCATGACCTGTTGCACATTTGTGGGCACACAGTGATGTTAAACATGTCACAGTATTCAAACCTAGATCATATATCTATATATAAGATGAATTTTCTTCACATGATCCGTAGCAATAAGAGTTAAGCTGTTACTTAGCCAGAAAGGTATTTTCACCCTCCATTGAACAGCCATTAGCTTGTTCAGAGCAAATGACATAAAGAACTTGAGATGACATCTCCAAACATTCTAATTAAACTAATTACTCTACTTTATGTTCCATTCAACAGATGCCTGATAGATTATCAGAGTCACAGAAGTGATTTTGCTTTGACATGTCAGACCTGGATTAGCTGTGATTTGATCAATTCTACCCTATAGACATCCCTTTAACTTTACATTTAAGAGAAAAATGCTAAATATTTTTTTGTGGGGGGGACATGTTTGGATGAGTGGAGTGATTTCTGCAATCTCACTGTCAAAATTTCACCAAACCAAAAACTCTCACTTTACTTTAATGAGCTTTCTAGGTGAAACTTGAATTTTATTTCTGCCTTAATCTAAAATCTTAAGGGTAGCGATAGCCAAAGATCAGATCCAGGATCCCTACTGATGAATGTGTAAATGTGGCGCTTGTTTAAACCCCTTCTATACTAATATACAGTGAAGTATTTTACCATGAAAAAGAAAATAAAATAATAAAAATAAAAAACATAACATTTATATCACAATACAGTGTCCTTTTGCTTGTGTGAAAAAATAAATGATATTCAAAAAGATGATTCAAAAAATGTATAATTCGTTATAGTCCAAAAAAAATATGGGTGCTTCATTCACAATCGACTGACCTCTGTTCCCAAACGTGTTCAAACATTATACGATGGTAAATGAGTGACCTCCACCAGCCACCTTCTAGTGAATTGGCCGCTCGCCTTAGGAAAAGTCCTTACGACCAGATAACATTTTTTATCATGAATAACTGATCTCCAGATTCTGGAAACTTCCGCCAGATGTAATCTGTGTCACCCATGGTCCTTCTGATGTGACTATGCACACTTTACTCCACCGGCCCCCTGTTGGGGCTATCTAGGTCCTAATACAGATTATTTATCCTCTCCCTATTGTTTTTTACCCATCCTGTATAGTCTAATTACCATTTTTTGTGTATTTTTTGGGTTCTTGGGTAGTCCCAAGGTTCATAAAGACATGGATGAGTGAGTTTGGGGTGGAGGAACTTGGCTGGCCTGCACAGAGTCCTTACCCCAACCCGATAGAACACCTTTGGGGTGAATTAAAGCGGAGACTGCGAACCGAGCCTTCTCATCCACATCAGTGCCTGACCTCACAAATGCGCTTCTGGAAGAATGGTCAAACATTTCCATAAACACACTCCTAAACCTTGTGGACAGCCTTCCCAAAAGAGTTGAAGCTGTTATAGCTGCAAAGGGTGGGCTAACTCAATATTGAACCTTATAGACTAAGCCCTTGTACACACGGTCGGAGATTCTGCCAACCAAATCCATTGGATTTTGTCCGACGGATTTTGTCAGATGGATTGTGTCAGAAACTGTTGCATACACACGGTCGGACCAAGTTGTCGGAAAATCCGATCGTTCAGAACGTGATGACGTAATTTCGTTACGACGGGACTACGTTCACGCTAGTAGCCAATAGCTTTGGTGTAGGAATTTGATCTGAGCATGCGTGGCACTTTGTCCGATCAAAATTCTCTACACATGATCGGAGTATGTCCGATCGGGCCAGTTTGTCGGAAAATATTTCCAATAAGTTGGAAAATTGGGTCCGACGGATATT
The DNA here is from genome assembly GCF_037356315.1 of Lithobates pipiens. Lineage (NCBI taxonomy): Eukaryota > Metazoa > Chordata > Amphibia > Anura > Ranidae > Lithobates > Lithobates pipiens. The sequence continues at coordinate 84,916,788 of NW_027507903.1, read as the reverse complement.
CTGACGGAAACAGTCCGATGCATACCACACACAGTCGGATTATCCGACAAAACGGTCCGATAGGACACATTCCGTCTGAATCTCCAACCATGTGTACAAGGGCTAAGACTGGGATGCCATTAAAGTTCATGTGCTTGTAAAGGCAGGCACCCCAATACATTTGGTAATATAGTGCATATATATATATATATACATTTGTATAGCTTCAAAGACTAAGGCTGGGTCCCAGCAGGGGTCCGGTGTGTCCCTGTACACAGATTCGGGTGGGAATCAGGTCCTAAATTCTCCCTGAATTCACACCTGAAACAGAGCCAAAGATGCACAGAACTCTTTTCCGATGTGGATCGCAGGCGCCTCAGCTGTGTGAATCGGCTCCATTGAGAGCCAGTCACACTCTCCTGTCAAATTGGATGCCAGGAATACCTGCATCCGATTCGCATGTGTGAACCCAGCCTTAATGTCTTAAGAGCTGAGTAGAAAAGAGATTGGGTCCATGTATGGGCAGGCTGATTGTACCCAAGCTGATCCATCAATCGTCTTAGGAACAACCAGCCCATCAGATTTTTTACATTTCACTGCTGTCAGTAATCATTGTGTTCTGTAGGCCAGAAACACTCCCCGCATCTCACCCCCCCAGCTGATAGAACACAATAGTACTGCAGGAAGCATATGAGCTGCTTAAGAGATCTGCCCATTTTCAAAACAATCAACAATTAAATATTGAAAGCTACAATGCAGATTTTTCATTGGATGGTTTTTGACCGTAGAGATGAGAACATTCGAAGTAGCAGGATGGAAAATTTGACAGAACATAATTCTAACCTTGAAGTTGGTTTCAGGGAAAATCATACATTAAAATTAAATCTGTTTAATGCATCTGGGATTCTATTCAAACAGCAGGTCTGTATGGAATCTTAAAGGTGAAGCCTAGCCAAAGCTTTTTTGGCTATACTTCTATGGATCACAGGGCTGCAGTTAGTTCTGCACTCCTGTGATCTGTTTTCAGCCAACAGCAAGTTTAAACCCACCCACAAGCCATGGAAACTTACCGTGGGCATTTTCATGATCCCAGTGAGCGCTTGAGGAATGCTCTGGAAACTTTTGGCGGTCGAGTCAGCCTTGATATAATCTGATGGACTGTACTGCTTGGAGCTACACAGACTGAACCGGGGAAGCTTCAGACAGGGATGGAAATTACCCACATGAACCAACGGGGAATGGAAAATGCAGAAGTTGCTCGTCCATCCATGCAAATGTTCTGATCGGTGTCAGGAAAATGGTGAGATCCTCGGCATGGACCACCTCCGAATCCTCCCTCCAGTTACTTTGTCTCGGGCTAGCCAGCCCCGAGACTTGGGATTGGATGGATCCGCACCCCAGGCCATGAAAGCCATGAGGGTTGGTCAGGATGACCAGGACCAAACAGACAGAAAGCACTTTTGGACCAGAACCCCATAGCATATAATGTCAGTATCTTAAGTACCCTCTCCCAGAATGCACAGCAGGATGACACTCCCACTTGGCTGGTTCAGAGAAAAACGGCATTCAATGCACCCAGATGAACTGCGTTCTCACACCTGCCAGAGATGATAGCGCCACCTATAACCAAGCAGAACACAGTGTAATCCAGCTAGATTGGTACTGAGACCATGTTTTGGTGTAATTGAACCTAAAACCAAACTGCGGTTCCAGGAATGTTAAATGAAAAAACAGATAGCGTGTGCTCTTCAGGAGCCGGCGCTACATACATTACCAGTCACCCCGGGTCTGTGTCTCATATCCATCACAAATTTTCCATGCAATACTAATCAGTGCATTAGGCTACTGACACATAATACTGTGGCCATATATACCAGCCTGATTGCTTTTGCTCCTGTATGACCTTCTTATTCTCCGCTTGTGTCCCCTGGATGAACATTACCTTCTTTCTTCCAGGATTAATAGTGACCATTGTTTAATCAACTATTTACATGGGGGGTGTATGGTTGTGTGTGGTGGCCATCTGTGTATGAAGACAACATTGTCTTATTTTAATGGATTGTTGGTGGTATTTTCTAAATATATTTAATTGTTGATTAATGTTTAGAGCCGGTTCACACAGGGGCGACTCAGATCCGACTTCAGGTCGCCCCTAGTCGCCATAAGTCACGCTACATGTAAAAATCAATGTAAGTGAATGAGAGCCGTCTTAATGCACACTACTGAAGTCGCTCCGACTTCAGAAAAGGTTCCTGTACTACTTCAATCCGACTTGTAGGCGACTGGTACCCATTGATTTCAGTGGAAGTTGCCTCCAATAGGATCTCCGTCTATACGGAGGTAACTCTCACAGAATTATCAGCTCTCAAGAGGGAACTCCACGCCAAATTTATTAAAAAAAATTTATGTGGGTTCCCCCTCCGAGAGCATACCAGGCCCTTAGGTGGGGTATGGATTTTAAGGGGAACCCCCTACTCCAAAAAAATGGTGTGGGGGTCCCCCCCAGATCCATACCAGACCCTTATCCGAGCACGCTACCTGGCCGGCCAGGAAAGGGGGTGGGGAAGAGCGAGCGCCCCCCTCCTCCTGAGCCGTACCAGGCCGCATGCCCTCAACATGGGGGGTGCCTTGGGGAAGGGGGGCCGCGTGGGCCCCCCCACCCCAAAGCACCTTGTCCCCATGTTGATGAGGACAAGGGCCTCATCAAGGGTTGTCAGGGGAGGGGGCTTATCGGAATCCGTGAGCCCCCTTTAATAAGGGGGCCCCCGGCCCCCCACCCTATGTGAATGAGTATGGGGTACAATGTACCCCTACCCATTCACCTGTGAAAAAAATGTAAAAAAAACACAACACACAAGGGTTAAAATAGTTTATTGCACAGCTCCGGGGGTCTTCTTCCGTCTTCGGGGGTCTTCTCGCCGGACTCCTCCATTATCTTCTGCTAGCTCTTTTACTAGCGGAGGAGCCCGGCAATCTTCTTCGCCGCCCTCTTCTTCCGACTTCGGGGGTCTTGTCCCCCTCTTTGGGGGGTCTTGTCCCCCTCTTTGGTTCTTCTTGCCGGGCCACCACGCCTTCTTCTAGCTCTTTTACAAGCGGTGGCCCGGTCTTCTGTAGCTGCTGCCGCCATCGCCGCTGCCGTCTTCTGTTCTTCTGTTCCTCTGTTCTTCTCTTCTGGAGATGTTGCCTCGTCGCTGTCTCCGCTCACTATGATAGAACACGCGGCGTGCGGCGACTCATATAGGGACATCCTCGGATGATGTCCCCGCCCATTATGATATCACAGTCCCAGCATCCATCCGGTGATGTCCCTATATAAGTCGCCGCACGCCGTGTGTTCTGTCATAGTGAGTGGAGACAGCGACGAAGCAACATTTCCAGAAGAGAAGAACAGAAAAACAGAAGATGGCGGCGGCAGCGGCGACAGAAGACCGGGCCACCGCTTGTAAAAGAGCTAGCATGCTAGCTTTCGGCGTAGGGAGTTCCCCTTAAAATCCATACCAGACCTGAAGGGCCTGGTATGCTCTTGGAGGGGAAACCCATGCCGTTTTTTTTTTTATTTGGCGTGGAGTTCCCCCTTCAGAGCTCATTCTCTGATTGGCCACGGCAAAAGTCGCCTGGCCTGGGGCGACTTAAAGTCGTGTTGTAAGTCGCCCCAAGTCGTGTCCAAGTCGTGTTCAAGTCGTGTCCAAGTTGCCTCCAAAAGTCATGTTGAAAGTCGTGTTGCCCCTGTGTGAACCGACCCTTAAGTGAATTTGCATAATAAACGTTATTTTTTTTCTTAATTGCCTGTTCCTCTCCAAAGAATTGTCCTTTCAGCACCTATATTTTTTCTCAGCAGCAGGTGGCTGGCATCACAGACCCGGTCCAGGCTCGGAAAAGATCCCAACTATATGGTTGGGATCCACCCAGAAGCCTGGATTGGCAGCTGGCTCAGGCTTTCAGCGAGTTGCTGAGAGCCTGAGCCAGCTGCTCCTATCCCCTCCACAGCCCAGCGTTCCAGTGAGAGCTGGAGGGGAAGAGCAGAGAGCCGATAATTTACAGTTATTAGCTCTCTGCAGGATGAAGACTGAGAACTGAGGGATCAGCTGAGTTTTTTTTGGTAAGTCCAGTGGGCTGAGCAAAAAAAGAACTGAGGAGCTTGGGACAAGGCCGCTGTACTAACGATGTAATTTTAGTACAGCGATCTCCCCTCTGAGCTACCCTGTTCTGACAGGGGGACTGCCCCCCGCCACCAGAACATACCAGTTAGTGCTCACAGCCATTGGCTGTGAGTGCTGATCGGATGCCAATCGGCAGATGTTTTTCTGGCATGCCTGTTCTATCTAAGTTGAACGTTCAGACAGCTTCTGTCGGACAGGCTGTTGTACATGCAGCCGAAAGGCATTAGAGACAGCAGGGACAGCTGCAGCTGCGATTGGTGCTGCAGCAGCACAGCCATCTAGGTAAATTTTCTAATCGCATACTTCTCTTTTAAGGGATTTTAAACAACATTAGTTGACTCAATCATGTCAAGAAAGAATGTTCTGGTGAACAATTTTTAGGAATCTCCATACAAACATTCAAATGAAAATCTAACCATGTATGTCCAGTTTTATTTCTATTCACGCCACCCACAACTCTGCGCCCTGGCTACATCTCTTTTTTTTTCATTCTTTATTCGTTTTTTCCTCAATACATAAAATAAGTATTACTGTATTTTTCTCTTCACAACATCACATGTAATACATATTATCAATGTATCATACCTTGCCTTACCCCTCCTCTACCCTTCCCTACCCCTCTCTATTTAGAAGCTGTTCTCTGTATATACATTTCTATTATTTCAGTATTTCAATCTTTGTTTTAATTCACTTATTGCACCTTCTCTTATCTTTTCCTTTAAGTTAGTATTGGTTTATACTCAAGCACATCTATACTAAATCGTCTAAAATGTAGATACTATATCTATCTCGTTCCTTTAAAAGGTTCATAGCTCTTACTCTATCATCTTCCCTCTAATACCCCATATACATGAGCGGATTTTCCGTCGGATAAAACTTGGATGGTTTTTCCAACGGAATTCCACTTAAGCTTGGCTTGCATACACACTTTCGACCGTCAAGAACACGGTGACGTACAACACTACGATGAGCTGAGAAAATTAAGTTCAATGCTTCAGAGCATGCGTCAAATTGTTTCCGAGCATGCATAGGAATTTTGCACGTCGGAATTGATACAGACGATTGGAATTTCCGATCAGAACTTTTTCTGACCGAAAAATTGAGAACCTGCTCTCAATCTTTTGCTGGCAGGAATTCCACCAGGAAAGGTCCAATGGAGCATACACACGGTCGGAATTTCCGACCTAAAGCTCACATTGGATTTTGCTGGTGGAGTTTCTGATCGTGTGTACAAGGCATAAGGAAGGGATCTCATTTTGGCCAGCCATGATGTCCACATCCTTTCGAATTCCCTGAGGTTTCCTCTTTTTATATAGACTACTTTTTTTTCCATATAGTGATCTGAATATCTCCTACTCCATCCATCTTTAGGCAATCCCCGAAAACCCATCTCTTTAGAGAAGCCATCTTGCCTCCACCTAACAAATACATTTTTATTTTCTCTATCAGTTCTTCCCCCGCAGCTATTACCTTTTGTATCACTTGATCCTCCCTTTTAGATTGTAAGCTCTAATGAGCAAGGCCATCTGATTCCTTTTGTACTGAATTGTATTGTAACTATCTTTGTAAAGTGCTGCACAAACTGGCAGCACTATATAAAGCCTGCATAATAGTGATAATAATTTACACATGCATTACTGTAACGGAGACTGATTTGGGTATTTGTTGTTGTCCGCTGTCTTTGGTAAAAGACCTGACCTGCAATCTGTGGACATCCTTAAATATCCTTGAAACTTTGTTGGCTGGAAAATCACCTTCTCCAAGGCCAGTGTGAAACGTCTCAATTTAGTGCAAACTTGATGAACGTGTCTCATTTAATATGGTTTTAGAATCTTGGTGACTTGGTGAACTCACGCAACATTTTCTATCCTTTACCTTGGCAATAATCCTAACAGTATGCATCAATATGTCAGCACACATTACGGCTGAAAGGTTTTGGAGCCCTTGTTTGTTTTAGTTCTCTCACCTTTTTTCTCAAAGGTTGAGATTTGTTTGCTTGTCTCCTTGTTCCAGCCTGCTGCCAATGTCAAGTAACTCCCTAAACTGTTTATGGCAATTAATGATTACATTCCATTAAATGACTGCAATATGGGCAGGATTTGTATTCTGCAACCAATTAGCCAAAGCATTGTGTTTATCAAAGCTTTGAAAGAATAACTTTTTTCAACACTCTTAACTAATATTTTAAAATCAATTTCGAAAGGTTGTGATTTTGAAAACAAAATCAAATTGAACATATTAAGGTAAAAGGTATGTTTAACTTAAAGCTCCAAAGGAAACTTACAGTACAGTATTTTAATAATTCAGCAAAGGTTCAGTATCTCAAACCCTAGCATGATGTAAACTAAAATTATGAGAGGTTTATGGTTGTGGTTCTATGAATTGAAAAAAAATGAAATATACTTGTCATGTACATTGAAGGGACATTCAGTCTTCTAATATGAAGTTCATCAGTCCAGTGAAAGATTATGGAACTAGGTTGCATTTCCTAATGGAACATAAGCATTCTTATGTTGCTATTCCTGAATTTAAAGCCAACCGTTCAACTGCTGTCTGAATTTCTGTCTTGGAGGCCAGCTTGTTTGAAGCTGTAATCCCTAAACCTGCCTGTTTACCTGTACAATGTATAACACCCATTAAAGCGACATTAACATTTACAAACAAAATTGTAAATGACTGTTTCTAGCCAATTCATTCTGTTTGTAAACAAACAACTGCGGATTCCCTTCATCTTCTGTTTACCGGACCCTTATCCTAGATGAGGATCTGGTGTAGATGTTAACGGGGGAACCCACACAAATAAGGATGTGAGACCCCCTATTAAAATACCATGTACATATGCTTGATGATGGTTTGGTTAGGATGTCAAGGGGGACCCCATATGCAAACAAAAACAAATGCGGTCCCCCAAAATCTATACCAGTCTCTGATTCGGGCATGCACCCTGAAAGAGGGAGATGAGAATGTGGCCCCCTCGCTCCTGAATCATAATGGGTCACATGCCCTCAACAGCACTCTGGCAAAACTGTTGAAGGAAACAAGCGACTCTCTCCCACAACCCTGGCCCAATGGTTGTAGGGGTCTTCAGGCAGGAGGATTTGTGGAATATGGAAGATTATCGGAATCTGGGGCCTCAAATATTAGTCCTCCTACATGAATGAGTAAGGGGTACCAGTTTGCATTCACAAAAAAAGTAAAGATACACTTTGACAAGTTCTTTTATGTAAAAAAAGTCCCAGGATGTAAATCCACCGCCAACCAGATCTTCCAGTTGCAATGTAAATCTTTGTAAATCAAAATTAATGATACCTATCATAGAACAAAAGAGATAACAGTCAACATGATACGCTTCCAATGACTGCTCATGACGAATGACAGATAACTAGCTGTCAGGTGAATGTAAACAAAGGGGTTGGGTATACCCAGTGATGGGAAATTACCATACTTGGTCAATCACCAGGGATACCCGGTCCTTAGTCTGCATTCAGCTGTGGGGATTGGGAGCTGTCATTCACAGTCAGCAGCCATTGGGATTGGAGATGATGGCAGGTCAATATGTTTTTCCTTTTAGAGGGTTGGCGGGCATCACTGATCATGATTTACAAGGATCTGCATCACTCTCAATGTGACTGGCAAAATTCAGGCCAAATTCAGGTTCAGTTCAAACTCGAAGCTCATCCCTTTTAGCCACTGATATTCTGCTTGTAGAAATGCTTTTTTTTGGCTTCAGTACCATCTAAAGCTGATTATAGCTTTAGATGGTACTGAAGCCGTGGGTGGCCCCACCTGGCTTAACAAACTTCGACTGAGAAATCGAAGGAGCCAGATAAAAAAGTCAGTTGAATAGTGAGAGCAATCAACCAGCTGCAGAATACCGAACCACTGTTCGGTATTCTGGTAGCTGTGGGTGCCAGGTGTCAGAATACAATAGTTGGTAGTGTGAGATTCATCTTAGCATGGATGAGGCAATCTATAGATTCCCCTAGTTCAGCCCAGCAGGAAATCTTCACGTGTATGGTCAGCTTAAGCAACTGGCTTAAAGCAACCAGCAACAACAGAGTAAAGTCATGAGAATGAGTTTAAGCATCTGTATAAACATTACAGAAGGAAAACTACCATTTTCTTATGCAACAATTAGGCCGGCCATACACGGTTCAAATCTCGGGTGTTCCTGCTGAACCGGCCTAGATTCAAACTGTTAATGGGCAGGCTGAATGTACCAAGTTGGGTAAAACCAGCCTGCGAGATTCTCTAGCAATAATCACTGTCTTCTCCCGACAGGGAAGGCTTCCCCGCCTCCCACTGCTGGGAGAAGACAGTGGCCCGGCAGGAGGGATTCCGTATCAACACTGTGGCAAATATATTTTGTTAATTCAATTTATTTATTATTATTTATTTGGTAGGGAAGGTACTAGTAAAAGTCTAGATTTTTACTACTTTCACACTGGGCGGCTTTCAGGCACTTTAGCGCTAGAAATAGCCACTGCGAAGCACCTGAAAACCGCCACCCATTCATTGCAATGTGTTTTTTCACACTGGGGCAGTGCACTTGCGGGACGTTATGAAAAGTCCTGCAAACAGCATCTTTGGGATGGGTTGGAAGCGCTGCATTTAGTGCTCCCAAAATTCCCTGCTCATTGCAATGAATGGACAGAGCTTCCAAAGCACCTTAAAAGCACTTTGAAATGCCACAAAACTGGACTTTTTACCCTTTTTTGGGGGTAAAAAGCACCCCACTAGCGGCTGAAAAGTTTCACAAAAGCATCGCTAAAACAGTGCTAAAGCGCCGCAAACACGAGTGCCGATTTAGGCCTCTTTCACACTGACGTCCCGTTCAGGCCCGCCTGTCAGTTTTTCAGGCGGACCTGAACGGGTGCTCCATAGAGGTCTATGGAGCGTCGGATGTCAGCGGTGACATGTCCGCTGACATCCGTCCCGCTCCGATCCGAAAAAGTGTAACGGAGGAAAAAGCTATTTTTCCATCCGTCTGCGGATCGGATCGGGTGACGACGGGCACTGCGGTCCGTCGTCATCCGATCTCCCATAGGGGAGAGCGGCGCTGTGACAGATCCATCCCTGCGCAGTGTGCAGAGACGGACCGGTCATCTCCCTGCTCAGCGAGGATCAACGGAGTGATCCCCGCTGAGCAAACGGATATCCACGGGGCGGATCAGAACTGATCCGCCCCGTGTGAAAGGACCCTAAGAGCTAATGGCCAGGGCATCACAGTGTGAAAGTAGTCTAATTGTTTTTTTTCTTAAAACTGTTGTCCTTTAGTGCCCCTTTATATATATTTTTTTTGCATTTAGTTTTTATTTTGGTCCAATATATTGTATAAATAACTTTTGATGATCAATATTAACCTCCTTATTATTTACTCCTTTGTATATTCTGCATGTTTGCTTTTGATTCTAGGTCCAATATATTGTATAAAGAACTTTTAATGATCAATATTAATCAGTTCCAGATGACTTTACTCCAGAGGGATTTTGCCTGTTTGATTTAGGATATAAAATGCATGAATATATTTTCATACTGTCAAATAAATGTCGATTTAACCATGTTCTGTAAAGTATATACAATTGTAAGAAATATTCAACACGGATTCACGAGGGCAGATTAATACATTGACTTGTTTGCTGTTAGAACTCCATGCTGAGATAACTTCCCAATAAAATACAGCGCTATAAAGGATTACACAGATCAATGTGTGTATATTTGTAAAGGAGCCATGCTGTGTGGACAAGCAACTGGAACTGTCAATACTGAGTGATCAATTCCTGGGCTTAAAAAGGGTTTATCACATTATGAGTGTGAGTTGAAAACCATAGCATTCTGTTTACTCTGACCAGTCGCTGGCAAAATGCAATGTTTAAAGGTGGACTCCAGTAAAACAGCTAATTACACAAATAAAATTCATATAAGAGAGCTGCTTCACCTTCCAAAGGGTTTGTATTTCTGTCCATCCAGCACTGAGATCTGGAGAAAGGTCTCCAAATCTTGAGTAAAATGCTCACAACGTTGCACTGCAGTGCCTTCTAGTGAGGTTTGGAGTGCTCAGCATTTCCAGATCCCACTGGATGATGATGACATACAGAAGGTGGCGGAACTTTTCATGATGTCATCCGCCTGTCCCTCTGCCTCAGTCAATCAGAGTAAACTTTTTTATTCATTCATAGATTACAAAGCTTTCCTTGAATGGCTGAGCAGTGCTCAGCCCAACTTTGTTTTGTTTCATAAGTAAAAGGAGACAAAACAGTTACAATACAATAAAATACAAGAGGATTAAGAGGGCCCTGTTCAGAAGAGCCTACAATCTAATCAATATACTGTATGTAGCGGAGGCTACATACAGTAAACAAAGTGTGCCCAACAATTGCACCTGTTAGTGCAGTAAATAGTTTGCTTTGGCCAGCTTGGCCCAAACAAACTATTTATAGGGACATAAACATGGCGCTAGGCTTTAACTGCAGGGTTGATAATCATTTATATAGTATGTGTAGTACCTCTGCGCCAGGAAAGTAAGGGAGATAAAGGGGGAGATGGAATACTGCTGCATGCACTGAAAAAGGGTTAACTCCTGCCCAATAAGATAAATGTATATATGCAGTAGTGCTGCGCCGCCGTATATAGGTAAGGGGAGTAAAGGGGAGGGGAAGGAGGATAATATAGAATAGAAATGAATAAAGGGAAAGAATACTATAGGTGAGACAAAAGGTGATATTAGATAAGAGGTAGATAGATACTGAAAAATGGGTCACCGTTATTAAACTATTAGTTATTATTCACTATTCAATTGCTCGCTCAAATAAAATAGTCTCAAATAATAATCAGAACCAAAAAAACAGAAAAACAAAGTGCATATGTGCTGAAGGGTTAATTTCCCTATATGAATAAAGTGCCAAGTGCCAAAACTTAATGGTGCAAAGTCCTCATAAACATTAAAGTGGCTAGTGCAAAACTTCACTGTAAACCTAAAAAAACATATAAGTATACATAGCAGCTATTAGGCATACATAAATAAGCTGTGCAATTCATATATTGAAATTGTGCAAACAGGCAAAAATGTCATAGAGTAAGGTGCCAGTGCTTTAAAAAATCATGGTGAATGTGCCAATGCTGCTGGTGCAACCTTCAAACACAAAGCATTCCAGGATTGAGTGTTAGTGCTGTATGAACCATGCAGGCAAATCGGTGCAATAATCCTTTCTTTCCCTCCGTTGGGTGAATAGGTGGGTGTCCCCTTACCTTACAGCTGTAAGGCTACAGCATGTATCTCAAACGCAACAGGGGTTTCCTCATATCCCACAATGGAATATCTCAGGTTGAATATACCTTATAAGCTTGGCTGCAATCCCAGTGTGCACAGTGGTGTTAGGGCGGCACAGTGGTGTAGTGGTTAGCACTCTCACCTAGCAGTAAGAAGGGTTGCTGGTTAGAATGCCAACCACAACACTACCTGCCTGGAGTTTGCATGTTCTCCCTGTGCCTGCGTGGGTTTCCTCCAGGTACTCTGGTTTCCTCCCATACTCTAAAGACATGCAAGTAGGTTAATTAGCTTCTGCCCAACATTGGCCCTAGTATATAAATGGGGACCTTGGATTGTAGGCTCCTTGAGGATAGGGTCCGATGTGAGTGTGCAATGTACAGGGAAAGGGACAATTGTAGACACTCAGATTGAACTGGATGGACTGGTGTCTTTATTCAACCTTAGTAACTATGTAACTATGAAATAACGTCATCACGTTAAGTACGATCGGATTTTCTGACAACATTGTCCGACTGTGTGTATGCAAGTTTCGGACAAAATCAGATTTGGTTGTCGGAATGTCCGACCTTGTGTACAAGGACTAAGAGTTTGTGAAGAGGTGGTTTCCAAGCATTGTGCATCTACAACTGAATCCCCTGGTTTCTGTACTTTAGTATGTTGATGTTAGCAAGCAAAGGGTTACATCAAAGGGTTACCTGGAGCGGGACTGAGACTGTGCTCAGGTAACCCATACAAGAAATAGAAATACAGGAAATAAAAAGTGAAAAAGTTTTTTAATACTATTGTTGTTGTTAGAAGAGAATCAAAAGATGAATAAACATAAAAAAAAATTAGGATGTAATGTAAAAAAATTGAAATATAAAAAAAAAAGTGAATAAACAAATGAATAATGAAGAGATATGAAAGTGAAAAAACGAAAATGAAACTAGATTTGGAGTGAAGAATGAAATGATAAAATAAGAAAAAGTGAAAAAGAGTCAATAGATGATACGTTCATGCGCTTGGACCGCATTCCGGTGTGAATAAGACCTAATAATATTTTTTATTATATTTATTAATATAAAAATATCTTAAAAAGTTTTCTTTACCATTGACATGTGGCTACTATTTACCTTTAAAAGTGATATTTCTATAATTCCTAACACAAATGTAAAGCCATTAGGTTCATTCAGAACCCAAGCAATTTGTAATGCATTATTTAGGTTAAAGACCAAACGAAATGTGCCTTTTTCTCATAACTTTCCTTTCTGCGGATTGTAGAACTGAAAATAATCCATGATTGTAGCACATTGTGGCAATCAATTTTACCAGTCTCCTCCCCATAAACTTGTGCTTTGTTTGCCTATAGTCATAAACTTCTCAAGTGTTATATTAGAATTACGTCATCAAGGATGATTGAGGCAAAAGGTGGTTGTTAGTAAATACAAGTCAAAGTGGGGGTGGAGGGGGTATTAGTGTGATTGATCATCTCTGTTCAATCATGAGCAATTTATGTCCTTTAGTCACACATTACCGAACACTAGTGATGAGCAAACCAACTGCAGTTTAGTCTACTAGGCGTTCCCCAGACATGTGAAAAAAATTCACAAAGCCTGAACATAGCGCCTGAAAACCCCACTGAAGTCTATGTGAGCCAAATATTGTCATTTTTCTGACCTTTTTCAAGACTAGTTTGCAAGCTCTTCATAAGATTTTTTTTTTTTTAATATACTGTCCAGCAGGGAGTAGATCTTTTAATAATGCTTAAGGTCTGGTTCACACTGAGGCAGCATGACTTACAGCGCGACTGCCTCAGGCGACCTGGACGTGACCGCTGCGGCGACTTGCAAAACGACTTCTGTATAGAAGTCAATGCAAGTCGCCTCCAAAGTCGTACAGGAACCTTTTTCTAAGTTGGAGCGACTTGTGTCACTCCGATTAGATTGGTTCCATTGTACAGCACCGGACGCTACTTGTCAGGCGGCTAAGTTGCCTGACAAGTTGTCCCAGTGTGAACCGACCCTGAAGGGCAACGTTATAAATTCCTTTAAATAATATGCTGCAGGGTGATAACATGCGTGAGGGTGCCTATAAACAATAGCTTGGGTATTTTTTAAATCAGCACAATGGAATGTAAATACAATTATCCACTTGGTCTCCGAAAGGTTTTACCCCCTTCAAGACCAGGGCATTTTGAGCTACTTTCACTGGCAATTATGCAGTAATACAATACTGTACACAAATTACATTTTTACCATTCATTCTTTCTTTTGGTGGTATTTTATCACCACTGGGTTTTTCATTTTTTTGCAATATAAATGACACAAGACAGAAAATTTTGAAAAAAAACCCAATATTTTCTACTTTCTATTATAAAGCATATCCAATAATTTCCGCATAAATTTAGACCAAAATATATTCTGCTACATGTCTTTGGTAAAAAAAAAATCCCAATAAGTGTATATTAATTGGTTTGTGCGAAAGGTATTGCATCTACAAACTCTGGTATAAATACTGGAGTTTACGCATCTATAGAGGTTATACGGTAATGGCAGTGATCAGCAACTTATAGAGGGACTGTGATAGAGGTGGAGATCTACCTGAACAACATGATAGTGATCAAAGATGCCCTAAGATATCAGCCACGTAACCCTCACCATGTATCCTGGAGTCTTCTGCCCCACCTGTAGACCTGGTATGGGCATAGGGGCGTTGATGGGTAGAGCAGAGGGAGCCCCGTATGTGATAGCAATAAAATACAAAAAGTTTCAAAAATTAAAGTTGCACATAGTCACCCACATCTTTAAAGGTTCCAGGTGGGAACTAGGAATGTATTCCAAGTAATCAGACCCCCTTGTCAAATGACAGCCCCAGGTTTCCTCAAGTAATCAATCAGTAATTATGCAATTGCTTTACTACCATTTATGATGATCACAGGCACATTGGCTGTCACAAAATCACAAAATAAACCTCGTCATCCTGCAGATGCCACTGCGGCCTGATAATAATGGGAGTTTGAAATACGATTTATACATAGTGAAAAACACAGGACTTTTTTGATGAGGCAGTGAATAAAACCTTGAAAGCAATGAAAAATGCTTTATGACCAGAGGATGGGCAGATAAATGAAAGGTCTGTCTCCTCCAAATATAGATAGATTTTCATGGAGAGAAGCCATAGCACAGCTTCTATGAATGGATGAAGGTAGATAGGACAGGCATAGTCAACACTCTTCATGAGTGCCTGTGACGGATCCAACACACATATTAACCCTGCAAGGTTATGGCTGCTGGGGAATGGGGAAGGGCAGAGGACTTTGGCCTTCTACTAGGAAAGCCAGCACTGGTACATAGGACATTTCTTTTAAGGAAAAACACCTTCTCGATGCAGCCCCCCCCCAATACTTACCTGAGCCTGATCTTGATCCAGCAATGTCTCTGCTATCTCCCTCCACATTAGCTCAGCCATTGGCTCCTGCTGCTGTTAATCCCAGCCAGTGTCAAGGAAGCGCGCGCGCGGGGGGGGGGGGGGGGGGCGAGTTCCATTGTGTTAATAGACGCAGAGAATGAAGCTCAGTAATGAGGCTGCAAGAATGCCCTCATAGAGTGGGGTCACTCAATAGGGGGAGAAGCCAGAAGTGCCGTCAGGAGGCAGGGGATTGGGGCTGCTCTGTACAAAACAGTTACACAGAGCTTAGTTTGGAATCACTTTATGATAAATACTAGGGAAAAAATGAAAGCCTTCCCTATAAACCTACATTTTGTCTGTATTATATACTGTATATATATTTAATTTAGATAAATGGGATATATCGATTTCTAAGCACACATGAATGTGGCCTTGAAGCCATAAAGGCTCTTTTAAAGAGTTTACTTTAGGCTGCGTACACACGGGCGGATTGTCTGCCCAACTTAGTCCGCTGAACCGTGTTTCAGCGGACAATCCGCTCGTGTGTGGGCTTCAGCGGACTTTTTCAGCGGACAGTCTGACGGACTTAGGCCGCGTACACACGGGCGGACTGTCTGCCCAACTTAGTCCGCCGAAACACATTTGAGCGGACAGTCCGCTCGTGTGTGGGCTTCAGCGGACTTTTTCAGCGGACAGTCTGGCGGACTAAGTTTTTCAGGAATTTCCGTAAGATTGTCCGTCCAAACTTGGTTTGAGCGGACAGTCCGCCCGTGTGTGTGCCAGTCCGCTGTACTTTCGAAATGAGCGGACTTTTCCCGCCCGGAGAAAAGTCTTCTCATTTCGAGCGGGTATCCAGGTAGGTGGGGCCCGCGACGGAGACGTCGCGGGCCCCGCCGCCTGGAATGGACTTAAAGGGGAACCCCAACGCCGAAAAAAATCAGCGTGGGGGTGCCCCCCAAGTCCACAACAGACCCTTGTCCGAGCACGCTACCCGGCCGGCCAGGAAAGGGGGGCGAAAGCGAGCGCCCCCCCTCCTGAGCCGTACCAGGCCGCGTGCCCTCAACACCGCCCCATTGTCACTATATAAGTGGCCGCACAGCGCGGCTCTGGCATTCCGGCCGGAGAGATCGTCGAGGCAACATCTCCTGGGGAAGAAGAAGAAGAAGAAGAAGAAGAAGAACGGAAGGCGGCGGCGACAGCGGCGACAGAAGACCGGGCCACCGCCTGTAAAAGAGCTCTAAGAAGGCGCGGTGGCCCGGCAGAAGAACCGAAGAGGGGGACAAGACCCCCGAAGTCGGGAGAAGAGGCCGGCGGCGGGGAGGAAGAAAGCCGGACTTCTCCGCTAGTAAAAGAGCTACAAGAAGATAGCAGGGGAGTCCGGCGAGAAGACCCCCGAAGACGGAAGACCCCCGGAGCTGTGCAATAAAATATTTTAACCCTGTGTTGTGTTTTTTTTTGTACTTTTTTCACAGGTGAATGGGTAGGGGTACATTGTACCCCATACTCATTCACATAGGGTGGGGGGCCGGTATCCGGGGGCCCCCTTATTAAAGGGGGCTCCCGGATTCCGATAAGCCCCCCGCCCGCAGACCCCGACAACCAACGGCCAGGGTTGTCGGGAAGAGGCCCTTGTCCTCATCAACATGGGGACAAGGTGCTTTGGGGTGGGGGGGCCGCGCGGCCCCCCTTCCCCAAGGCACCCCCCAAGTTGAGGGCACGCGGCCTGGTACGGCTCAGGAGGGGGGGGGGGGCGCTCGCTCGCCCCCCTTTCCTGGCCGGCCGGGTAGCGTGCTCGGACAAGGGTCTGTTGTGGACTTGGGGGGCACCCCCACGCCGATTTTTTTCAGCATTGGGGTTCCCCTTTAAGTCCATTCCAGGCGGCGGGGCCAGCGACGTCTCCTTCGCGGGCCCCGCCTACCTGGAGACGCGCTCGAAATGAGCGGACTTTCCTCCGCGTGTGTGGGCGAGTCCGTTCATTTCCAAAGTAGAGCGGATTGTATGGCGGACTTAGTCCGCCGTATTAGTCCGCTCAAAAAGTGCCGTGTGTGGGCAAGTCCGTTCATTCAAAAGTTTGGACGGACTGTCTGTCGGATTGTCTGATGAACTTAGTTGGGCAGACAATCCGCTCGTGTGTACGCAGCCTAAGTCTTTCGGAATTTCCGTAATTTTGTCCGTCCAAACTTGGTTTCAGCGGACAGTCCGCTTGTGAGTAGGCAAGTTGGAAGGACTAAGTATGGTGCATGCTCAGAAAGGATTTACACGCCGAAGGTTGCATTGCAGTGTATTGGATGTCGTATTTCTAGTCCCGTCGTACGTGCTGTACACGTCATCGCGCAAGCTTTCAGCGGACTGTCTGTTCATCGTGTGTGGTCAAGTCCGTTCATTCAAAAGTTGAACGGACTGTTTGTCGGATTGTCTGACGAACTTAGTTGGGCAGACAATCCGCCCGTGTGTACGCGGCCTTAGTCTCATCTTCTTTTTCTCCTATTTGAAATCTTCGTGTAAGCTTTGGCCCTCTGATATCAAAGTGATGGCCCTCATGCTTACGTCTGAAGGATTAGTGGTTAATGGTTCTTCATCCGCCTTTAGCTGGCTGAAGCAAAACAAACATTATAGATTACTGCTGATGAATAAAAATACTGTATTTTATTTTGCTGATCTTTTTCTTATGTGAAATAAAAACAGACTTTAATTAAATTTGATATGATAAGTGTGAATGCCACATAGTCATAACATGTAAAGAAATCCCAGTTCTACGTTCTGAAAATATACATAGACAGTGTGCCCACTGCTGCAAGGAAATCAAGACAACCAAATGTATAGTTTATTGCCAATATGTATGATTCCTGTTCAGTGTTGTGCTTAATTATAGTACCACTCACCATAAAGTTGTTAAAATTATTCCTTAGAACAAGCCTCTGTACACAATTTATTTAACCACTTGCCTACTGGGCACGTTCACCCCCTTCCTGCCCAGGCCAATTTTCAGCTTCCAGCGCTGTTGCACT
Organism: Lithobates pipiens; assembly: GCF_037356315.1. Lineage (NCBI taxonomy): Eukaryota > Metazoa > Chordata > Amphibia > Anura > Ranidae > Lithobates > Lithobates pipiens. The sequence goes on along the minus strand of NW_027507903.1, from coordinate 84,898,984 downwards.
TTGAATAACAATTGCACAGTCTAGGTTTTAAATTTTTTGCTAAACAAACAAAAAAAGGCCAAAACTTAACAAAAAAAAAGGTTTTCTTAGTTTCTGTTATAATGCAGCCTGCTCAGTGCCCATCTGTAGCCTCACCTTTGCCCATCAATGCAGCCTCATCAGTGCCAAATTACACAGAGCTTGAATCTTCTGTGAACTCGGCCCAGCTCGGCTTGTCGTCACTCACAGTCCCGCCTCCTAGCCCGGGTCTTATGATAGACATAACACCGCTCCAATTCCGGGACATGGGACGTCTATGCTAGGAGCCATCCAGGGGGCGGGGCTGTGTGTGACTGCGAGCCGAGCTGAGTACACAGGAGATCCCGGCCCTGTGTAATTTGGCGGTGCTCGCTCCCTCCTTCCCCTTTCGAGGCAGCCAGGTATTGGTGTATAACACGCACCCATGATTTGCCCCCTAGTTTCAGGGGGGAAAAGTTAGTGTTATACGCTAATAAATACGGTATATAGCACATACAATTTGCGACACAAACCACATTGTAATTGAACTTTATAAAAAATTACCTTTGCTTTTCAATCTGCAGTGCTGTAAAACACAATGTAACATGCCTCTCAGAAACATAATTTCCTGCTTGTGTGATTGGCTCACTGATTTTCCCAGAAGTTTGCACTAAGATACAAGGCAGATTTTTTGCATCCCCTGCAACAAAAACGTAATTTTTGGTGAGATGCTCTCAATAGAAAGCCACGTCTAAAGGGATACAGATCCTGCAATTTTCCTCTTTTGTGCACTGCAGGTGCACAGCTGATTAATAATTATGAAACCACTCCCATAAAGATTCACTTACCACATGGACACAGACAAACACACAAGGATTTCTTCAGAATAACAAAAAGGTAGGAATCGGCAACAACGTTTGTTAAAATCCTTACAATGTACATAGATCACCCAGAGGGGACTGTTTTCTAAACAAAAAAAGAAAATAGTCTTTAAGGCTTTTTTCCCTCTGTTCTTACCTGGTGATCTGACCAGTAACACACCTCCTGTATTAGAGTGCCTCCACTCTGGATGAAGTGCACAGGGACACCATTGTCAGTCTTTGGGGGGGAGTCTTAGATGGACTAGCAGATTTAGATACACTAACAAATTGAAGCTCACACTCTATAAGCATATCAATTATAACATCAGTTTTTTGTCAGGACAGCTTGTTTTGTTTGAAAATTAACAGACTTACCAGGTGAAAATAAAAGAAAAAAGTCTGAAAAAGAAAAGGAATGCAGCCATCACATATAAGAATTAGTAAGCTGCAATATTTTAAATGCTTGCTTTTTGGTTTAATACCAGTTTAAATGTGGTGTATGCATTTGTTTTATTTTTTTTAGGACTTTTTACCTTTGTCTTAGGATGTCTCCACTCTGGAAAGTGGAGCACAGAGACACCTTTAGACAGCAGCATTGTCAGTCTGGGAAAAGGATAATGTTAGATGCACTAGCAGATTTATATGGACTTGACTAACAAATAAACCCAAACTTCAGCTAACATTTTGTTTTGTAAATAGCCACATTTTTACTACTCTTGTACCATTTGCCAACGCGCTAGATAATTAAGACAATGGTAGACAGTCTGGACAGTAAATACATGCACATTAGTATTGCCCTATATTGTACGCTGTTATGTCATGAATTCTAGGGAATGTCACATGAGAATGCATCGTTGTGACCCAACATGTTTCGTAAACATGCGTTCATGTCCTCAGGGGTTTATGCATACACAGTTATGAATCTGTTAAACATGGAATGACATGATCATACTCCACTGGAGACTGCTAAAATCGTCTATCCCAGGAGCTCTGGGTTTGGGATCTACAAGGACGCGAGAACAGGATGTGAGTCCAAACCAACATTAAGTAGCATCACGGTGATGGGTTCCAGACAATCAGGATTTAGGCAGACTTTGTGGGAGTTTTTCCAGTTGAACCAGGGCTTCCAAAAATCCACAAAACCTGTTTTTTTTTTACATCTGTGATTATTTTTCCCTCTATTCCAGTTCTGGCAACAATTCAGATCTTGAATTTTCCCTTGCTTTCAGTTCCTCTGTTTGAGCATGCTGACCGCGGGCAGATGATTGAAAATTTTGTGAAAATTCAAGATCTGAATTCCTGCCAGGACTGGAAAAGAGAGGAAAAATGTCAAAGATGTAAAAAAAATGGTTTTGTGGATTTTTGGAACCCCTGGTTCTACTGGAAAAGCTCCCAAAAATCCTGCCTACATTCTGATTGTTTGGAAGCCAGCACCATGGATGCTACCTCATGTTGGTTTGGACTCATGTCCTGTTCTGTTTGTCCCGCTGGGCCCTCATGGATCACATGCCCACAGCTCCCGGGCTAAACATTTTTAGCGGTCTCCAATGGAGTATGATTGTGTGTTTCCATGTTTAACAGATTTCTAACTGTGTATGCATCAACCCCTAAGGAAGTGAACACATGTTCACGAAATGCATTGGTTCACAACGATGCATCCTCATACCCATTATGGACTGTTCACTGGAATATGGAATTGGTTAGGAAACAACACTATGGGGGTTATTCACTAAAGAAAAATCCACTTTGCACTGCATGTGCACTTGAAAGTAAAGTCGCTGTAGATCCGAGGGGGACATGGAAGGAAAATAAAAAAACAGCATTTTAGCTTGCACATGATTGGATGATAAAATCAGCAGAGCTTCCACTTATTTCAGATCTACCCCTTAGATTTAGAGCGAATGCACTTTCAAGTGCACTTGTAGTGCAAAGTGGATTTGCCTTTCGTATATAACCCCCTATGTTCTACACTACAAATCTGTTTGATAACATGGTACCAGCTTGTGTTGGCATTGTATGTACTAATAAATCTGTATAACATGCATTTTACTACGTGGTGTGTCACACCACATTTAAAGTCCCATGGGGAAACTGTGGTAATTCTATGTCACATGGGCATGGAGAAGCCTCATGGGGTGAATCAAGCCACATTCTGTTATTTCACTTTTTACTTGTTCATCGCACGTTTTTGAAGTGTTTAGACCATTCACTTCTCCTAGTGAAAACCCTAGGCCCATGTGAAAGGTGCCCTAAATGGCTTGTCTCAACCCCCTAACTGCCACTTTTGCTAGACATCTTGGTCCCTTACCTGTCCTGGAGTCCAGCGATGTTGGCCCTGCGGCCGATGTTGGGTGCTGATGCCATCATTATGGGTAAGGGAACCTGGCAGCCTCACGGCTTCACGCCTGCAACCCTACTGCACATGCGTGAAGCTCCGCTCCTCTCTCCTACTGGCCCGGTGGCGAGGGAAGGAGGAGGAGGGAGCCGAACGGTGATGTCAACGGCGGCAGCCGTGGCGCCTGGAAGTGGGGACAGGATACCCGTCAAAGAACTCCACTGTAAAGGAAGTTGAAAAATAATAAAATGATTGGCTGGTTCACAGGGCAAAAAAAAAACAGGTATAACAAAGGAAACGAATGCAGCCATAACATCGAAAAATTGGCAAGCTATAAAATAATACATTTTTGTTTTTGAGGTTTAATACTGGTTTAAAAAAAAGTTACAGATTTAAAAAAATGACTATGATAAGTATATATGAGATTTGAGTGATTGGGTTTACATACAGTATACATTGTATTTCCTATAAATACAGTTTAGCTGAGTGTTTCTTAGACCAAAAAAAATACTTTTTGTAGTGGAAAACATTCTTGCTATACTTTATTATAACGTGCTTTAAAAGTTTAAATTTTTCCACACAGGCCCATGCTACAATGTTGAACAATTTCTATAAATTACAAGGTGCAATCGACGTGCCGAGTATTTTGTTTACATTCGGAATATTTGTCCCTCATTACCATGAAAAAGCGACTTCCAGGAAGCAGCAAAACGTGTTGGAATAGTATTATTTAACAAAATAATTGACTTGTAAACCTTGCATCCTTTACATGATTTACTAACTAGTGTTGAATGTAGTAAATGTACCCTAAAACAGTCAGAGTAGTATAGCGTGCCAGAAAAGCCTTTACGCAAAGCGATTAAAATGGAATCCTGAGGTCTACATTGTGGTAATCAGTGGTGTAAAGTGATAAGGGTGATAGGTTTATCAGATGGAAAATGCCAAGCCATAAATCTTTACAATATTTTTTTTTTCGTCTGGGCAAATGGTGTATTGCCAAGAAAAGCCTTTGGATCTTATTTATTTATGTGGTTGATTGGGCTTGTGCTGTGAAAATGTCTCCCCCGCAACTCCATCCATCTCCATCATCTGCACAGTAGAGTTCTTTCCAGTTGACTGGCTGTACCCTGCATGTAACACATGTGTGCCGGATATACCTGTAAATTCTGCCACCCGCTTTGACTTGATTGTAAAACACAACTGCGGCTCTGTTTTTATAATGGCAACAAACATTATTTGTTGATTACTAGTATTCAAGCCATTCTCACTGTAAGTGACCTGAAAGGGCTAAAACTACACTAATAAATCTGTTGCATTAACAGATTTAAGATGTTTCTGCTCTCAACAATTAAATTGTATATATCTGAAAGCACTGCACAAACTGTTGGCACTATATAAATCCTGTATAATAATAATATCAGAATTGTGCTAGCACAACATTGGACACAAAAGTGAATGCAAGTTCATCTCAGTTCACATTCACTTTGTAAGTGATTAGGTTGCATTCCTTAAACAAATCATTTCCTTTGTGTTGGGAATTTTTTAATTAGTCTCATTGCAAGCATGTCTTATGCATGTCTTATGCCGCGTACACACGAGCGGGATTTTTCCGATGGAATTCCGCTCATGCTTGGCTTGTATACACAAGGTAACACAAAAGTTCTCCGAACTTTTGACCGTCAAGAAATCGGTGACGTACAACACTACGACGAGCTGAGAAAATGAAGTTCAATGCTTCCGAGCATACGTCGAATTGTTTCAGAGCATGCGCAGGAATTTTGCGCGGCAGAATTTGTATAGACCAGTGATGGCGAACCTTGGCACCGTAGATGTTTTGGAACTACATTTCCCATGATGCTCATGCACCCTGCAGTATAGTAGAGCATCATGTGAAATGTAGTTCCAAAACATCTACGGTGCCAAGGTTCGCCATCACTGGTATAGACGATCAGAATTTCTGATCTGAACTTTTTCCAACCGAAAAATTGAGAACCTGCTCTCAATTTTTTGCTGGCCGAAATTCCGCCAGCAAAAGTCCGATCATACACACGATCGCATTATCCGACCAAAAGCTCCCATCTGACTTTTGCTGGTGGAATTTCCGATCGTGTGTATGGGGCATAAGGAGACTTAGAGCATCATTTGACAATGGGGTCTGATTACTTGGAATACATTCCTAGTTCTCATCTGGAACCTTTAAAAAATGTGGGTAACTTTAATTTTTGAAACTTTTTTTATTTTATTGCTATCACATACGGGGGTCTCTCTGCTCTACCTATAAAACCTCCCTATGTCAGTACCATGTCTGCAGGTGGGGCAGCAGACTCCAGGATACATGGTGGGTGTCACATTTTGATGGCTGTGGAAAAACTCAGGTACTTTTAGAATCTTCACAAAGTAATTTTTCAATTTATTATTTTTTCAGGGACTTGTATAGCGCAATCAATTTATGCAACACTTTACATATATATCATACATTCACATCAGTTCCTACTCTCAAGGAGCTTACAATCTAAGGTCCCTAACTCACATTCATACATAGACTTACTAGGGTCAATTTTGACAGGAGCCAATTAACCTAACAGCATGTCTTTGGAGTGTGGGAGGAAACCAGAGTACCGGGAGGAAACCCACGCAGGCACAGGAGGAACATGCAAACTCCAGGCAGGTGGTGCTGTGGTTGAGATTCGAACCAGTGACCTATTTACTGCTAGGCAAAAGTGCTAACCACTACAACACTACACCTCCCGACAATTAGTCAATCATGTAAAAAGCAAACCCTTGTTTACTTATTTTATATGCACATTACTGGATAACTGAAGGGAATTTTCAATCAATTTATTGCATGAAGATTCAGAACTCCTTTAGTAAATCAGCCACATTTTTTTACGATTCTTCTTTTGTTTTTAAAGGCATTATAAAAGTAGAATATTTTTACCTAAATGCATTCTATGTATTAAAGTGTTTGTTACCCCAAAACGTCATATTCCTGATATGTGCCTGCAGTACCATGAACTTGTATGGGAAAGTATCCTGCTCTCTTTGTATTGCTTCTTTTATGTGAAATATCTGGTGTTCCTGCCAGTCCCTCTGCTTTTCTTTTTAAAACTGACCACACTAAGCAGGAGAGCACACTGCGGTCAGTTCTCTAGCTATGCTGGGAACTCAGTATATTTTCCTCCAATGATTAGACTTGTCCTGACATACCCCCCGCTGCACAGCCATTCACTGGGAAGCTTATTGTGCTGCAGCTTCTCCTCCCCCTGCTCTTATGCAGCTGAGAACAAAGGGAATGTGATCACTTTTAAAAAAAGGGAAAAAAAGCTATTTATCATTTTTTTATATCTATACAAAAATGTTTTGCCCTTCATTTCTATTTTAAACTGAATGGGTTGTGTAGACATGTCACTGGAGAAGTGATCGAGGGGGTGTACATCTCACCTAGGTTGCTACACAGTGTGAGATGGTAAATCCAGGATGGATCAGTTTCTCAGCAGCGATATGCTGCTGAGTTGTTATTTAATTTTGCCGGGCCTGGGTTTATATGGAATGGCAGGTAGGTTTGGTAGAGGGACCTGTCATTCCACATCCCCCGATCCAGTTCTGGGTTTGGGATCAGGTGAGCTTGGATCCTAATTAGCCTGGGAAGCTAAAGGCTCTGTAGGGTCTGCAGGTGATTGCTTCTCAGCCAGGGAATGAACAATCTGTGTGTTGAAGGAAGCTGCAAGCACAGCCACTGCTGGAGCTAAAACTCACCCTGCGATATCCAGGCGAAAGACGCTGTGTTTGTAAGTGTCAGATAGGTGAGCAGAACCTGTTAGTAAGCGCCCAGCCGGGCTAGGACTTTTATTTTTGTTGTACTTAGAAAGCACGGTGTTGCTGTATATTTTGTTTGCTGGACTGTTTGTACCACGAATAAACGCCAAGATCTGCTTTATCAAATTCCAAGTCTGCTGTGAACTGTGTCCAAACACACCCTACCCCGGGAAGATCCCTTACAATTGGTGGAGAATGCGGGCAACGCGGTTGCTAGGGGCAACGGTGTGGACAGACTTGGCTACAGCTGCTGATGTCCTGGGTGAAAGCTGCAACTACACTCCAAAAACAGTCCAGCAACATGGAGGAGATGCTGAAGCAGTTTATGCAAGTGAGTTTGCAACAACAGCAGGCTCAGACAGAGGCCAATAGACGACATGAACAGTCCATGGCTGAACAACAGCAGATGATGGCTGCACAACAGCAGGCGCAGACAGAGGCCAATAGACGACATGAACAGTCCATGGCTGCACAACAGCAGATGATGGCTGCACAACAGCGGATGCATAAGGAAGAGTTGCAAGCTTTGCGCCAAAGCCAACAACAACTTATCGAGCACCTGATAGTAAATCGAGAGGCGCCTGTGGTTGCTAATCCACCCACAATGGAGGGAGCCGCTCCAGAGATTTTTTCTGGGAGAAGGACTGTGCAGAAAGCGCTGCAAAAGATGACTGCTGAGGACGATGTTGAGGCCTATCTAACAGTATTTGAGCGCGTGGCTGAGCGAGAGAAGTTACCAGCCGCTGAGTGGGCAGAGGTAATTGCGCCCTATTTAACAGGTGAACCTCAAAAGGCCTACTATGACCTCAGTGAGCAAGAGGTTAAGGACTATACTCGGCTAAAAGAGGAGATGCTTGCCCGACTAGGAGTTACTACTGCAGTCCGTGCCCGGAGGGTACGCAACTGGAGCTACAGTCTGGACAAATCAGCGAGGTCCCAGATGTATGACCTAATCCATTTGGCAAGAAAGTGGTTGGAGCCAGACACTTCTACTCCTGCACAAATCCTATAGAAGGTCGTGATGGATCGCTACCTCCGAGCCCTTCCTACTGACTTGCAACGCTGGGTGGGACAAGGTGATCCTAAGAATGCAAACGAACTTGTCAACCTTGTGGAGAGGTTCCAGGCGACTGAGGACTACCTCCGTGATGTTCCTGCAGCATCTTCACCTCCCCGGAGCGCCAGATCTGTGCCGTCAGCTGGTAAGAGACTTCCATCTATTGGGGGAGTGTGGAGGGGTGCTGATGGGGGGAAAAGGGCTCAAGTGGTGTCTCAGGGACAAAAGACTGGTGATGGTCCCGGGTGGCTAAGGGGCTCTGAAAAGGACTCCTTGCCAAAGAGACCAGGCCCTATCCAGTGTTGGAGATGCCATGAGGCGGGACACGTGTCGGCCCATTGCCCTCTTACCTCTGAACCCATGGAATGTGACGCTAGCAGGCGTCAGTCGCTATTTGCGGAACCATCTTGTGCTGCAGTTCCTGGACTAGAGACTGAACCGCAAATCTGCAACATCACAATCAATGACTTTCCTGTTAAAGCGTTAATGGACTCAGGAAGCCTTGTAACCTTGGTGCATGCTAGCCTGGTGACTGGGGACTTAGAGTCTAAAAAGCATATGAGTGTTGTGTGCATACATGGTGATACAAAAGTGTACCCTATAGTGCTGGCTAAAGTCGGGACTGAACAAGGCACCGTACAATATGAAGTGGGTGTGGTTAAAAACCTCATGCATAATGTAATATTGGGGCGCGATTTTCCATTATTCTGGGCTCTTTGGGAAAAAAGAAAAATCCCCAAAAGGAGTGAGGATACCTCTAAGGGGGTTGCCTTGTCCACTGTGAATGATAAAAATGTGCAGGATGAAAATGATTGTTTTCCTTTGCAGGTCCTGGCTGGGGAGGAGGAGGCTCCTCCCACTGAGCAAAATATACTAGACTTAGAGGTGTCTAGCGATAATTTTGGGACTGCACAATTACAGGACCCCACTCTCAAAAATGCGAGAGAGCAGGTTGCTGTTATGAACGGGGTACCTCAGGAACCAGATGCTGAAAAAAGATTTCCACATTTTTCGGTGACTAATGATCTTTTCTATAGAGTCAATAAGGTTAAAGATGAGATTGTGGAACAGCTTCTGGTACCTAAGCCGTACCGGCGTCAGGTGCTTGACATGGCACATAACCATGTTCTTGGGGGACACTTGGGGACTGACAAAACGCGAGAGAGGGTTCTCCAGAGGTTTTTTTGGCCGGCCATATATGATGACATTAAAAAATACTGTGAGTCGTGCCCCACATGTCAGGTTAGTGCCCCAGTGTCACATTTTCGCAGTCCTTTGGTTTCGCTCCCTATTATAGAGGTGCCTTTTGAGCGTATTGCCATGGATTTAGTGGGTCCCATTGTAAAGTCAGCTAGAGGACACCAGTATATTTTGGTAGTCCTGGATTATGCGACCCGCTATCCTGAGGCTGTACCCTTAAGAAACACTGCATCTAAAACAATTGCACGTGAGTTGTTTTATATGTTCTCTAGGACTGGGATCCCCAAAGAAATCCTAACTGACCAAGGTACGCCATTTATGTCGAAAGTAATGAAGGAATTATGCAGACTATTTAAAATCTCACACATCCGTACCTCTGTGTACCACCCCCAGACGGACGGATTGGTGGAGAGATTTAATAAAACTTTGAAACATATGTTGAAGAAAGTGGTGGCAAAAGATGGTCGTGACTGGGATCATTTATTACCCTACCTCATGTTTGCTATTAGGGAGGTGCCCCAAGCGTCCACAGGGTTCTCACCATTCGAGTTGGTCTATGGTCATCACCCTAGGGGTCTACTAGACATTGCAAAAGAGACATGGGAGAATGAGTCCACCCCATACAAGAGTGTTATTGAGCATGTAGCACAAATGCAGGACCGTATAGCCACTGTAATGCCCCTGGTAAGGGAACACCTCCAGAGAGCTCAAGAGGCCCAAAGTAGAATTTACAACCGGTCCGCAAGAATCAGGACATTCAACCCAGGCGATAGGGTCCTTATACTAGTCCCCACTGTTGAGAGTAAATTCTTAGCGAAGTGGCAAGGTCCTTATGAAATTGTTGAAAAGATCAGTGAGGTGAACTACAAGGTGCACCAACCAGGTAGAAGGAAGCCTTTCCAAGTTTATCACATAAACTTGATCAAGCCCTGGAAAGACAGGGAATCCTTGGGGGCGACAAATACTGTTAATAATTTGTCACAACCAATCCCTCCAGTCAAGGTAGGTGATACTCTATCAGTGTCACAGAAACAGGAGGCTCAGGAATTTTTACAGAAAAACAAAAACAAGTTCTCTGACCTCCCAGGGCGTACACACCTCATCCATCATCACATTGAAACTGAGCCTAGAAGCAGAGTAAACCTTAAGCCCTATAGGATACCCGAGGCACGTAGGGAAGCCGTATCTGCCGAGGAGGCTTTCCAAAGCCTTAAGTCTGCCTTGTGCCAACCACCTGTGTTAGTCACCCCCGATTTCAGGCGAGAATTTCTGGTCCAGACAGATGCCTCTAGCACAGGCTTAGGTGCAGTACTCTCACAAGTAGTGAATGGTGAGGAGCATCCAGTGACGTACTTGAGTAGAAAACTAACCCCGGCCGAGAAAAATTATGCCATTGTGGAGCGAGAATGTTTGGCAGTAAAGTGGGCCCTAGAATCTTTAAAGTATTACTTGCTAGGCAGGAAATTCAAGTTGGTGACAGACCATGCCCCCCTAACATGGATGAAGTTAAACAAGGAGAGAAATGCAAGAGTGACTAGATGGTTTCTCTCCCTACAAAACTTTAATTTCACTGTGGAACACAGGCCAGGGAAATTACAGGCAAATGCTGACGCATTGTCAAGGGTAAGTTGTCTGTGGGGACAAAAGGCTCAGCCCTCCGGTCTGAAAAAGAGGGGGGGGATATGTAGACATGTCACTGGAGAAGTGATCGAGGGGGTGTACATCTCACCTAGGTTGCTACACAGTGTGAGATGGTAAATCCAGGATGGATCAGTTTCTCAGCAGCGATATGCTGCTGAGTTGTTATTTAATTTTGCCGGGCCTGGGTTTATATGGAATGGCAGGTAGGTTTGGTAGAGGGACCTGTCATTCCACATCCCCCGATCCAGTTCTGGGTTTGGGATCAGGTGAGCTTGGATCCTAATTAGCCTGGGAAGCTAAAGGCTCTGTAGGGTCTGCAGGTGATTGCTTCTCAGCCAGGGAATGAACAATCTGTGTGTTGAAGGAAGCTGCAAGCACAGCCACTGCTGGAGCTAAAACTCACCCTGCGATATCCAGGCGAAAGACGCTGTGTTTGTAAGTGTCAGATAGGTGAGCAGAACCTGTTAGTAAGCGCCCAGCCGGGCTAGGACTTTTATTTTTGTTGTACTTAGAAAGCACGGTGTTGCTGTATATTTTGTTTGCTGGACTGTTTGTACCACGAATAAACGCCAAGATCTGCTTTATCAAATTCCAAGTCTGCTGTGAACTGTGTCCAAACACACCCTACCCCGGGAAGATCCCTTACAGTTGTTTTACAGAGTGATTGTTTACAATCACTTTAAACTGGGTACACATGGGCCGAAAATTGACTGAAAAAAGTCGGTTCAGCAGGAACCGGACAACTTTTGGCTCATGTGTATGGCTGTCTGTTCTACAGAAGCCGGTCTTAGCAGGAGGGCATGCTTCAAAACCAGCGTCTGATCAGTGTGTTCTGGTGGGGGGGGGGGGGGTGCAGCATTAGTTTAAATGTTTTTTTTTAGGTGCAGAAAATTCAATGGACACAAATTTCCTTAAAACTTCAGTATTTATTCAACATTTAAATAGTTTTGGTGATGCCATCTGCTTGTCTCTCCACCTCAGAGGAAGCAAAATAAAACAAAGCTTCCAACGCGATTTGTTCTGGAAATGGAACAGGAAGTCCGTGTTCCGATAACGAAACAAAGCCCTGTATGCTGATGTTATATAATGCATCAATCATAGGTAAAGAATACCTGTGCAGGTATCCCCCTTACCTTCCCCAGCCTAGATATACACTATACAGTATTACCAAAACTATTGGGATGCCTGCCTTTACACGCACATGAACTTTAACCACTTCAGGACCGCCGTATTGCCAATGTACGTCAACACAATGGCACAGGCAGGCACAATCACGTAGATGTACGTGCCTGCCTTCCAGCGGGTGGGGGGTCCGATCGGACCCCCTCCCGTTGGATACGACGGTCCGGTTCGCTCCAGGAGCGCTCCGTGATGAGGGGATGGCCATTGGTTTTCGGCCACCCCCTCTGGATCGCTCCTGGCCAATGAGAAGCTTCCTCCCACTGTGTATTGTTTACACAGGAAGGAGGAAGTGATGTCATTCTCCTCGGGGCGGTCTTTTTGACCGGACTACGAGGAGAAGACTAATAGTAAGTGTGCACCAACACTACACTGACATGTAGGTACACACAGGCACACAACCCCCCCCCCCCCGATCCCCCCCCCCCCGATCGCCCCCCCCCATCGCCCCCCGCCCCCCCCTCCCCCCCCAGTCACAGTGTCACTGATTGCATTGATCATTTCTTTACTGATCAATGCATTCAGTGTCAGTTGTGACAGTAAAAACTGTCAGGACAGTTAGTGTTAGGTCCAGGGTAGCCCCCTATCACCCCCCAATAAAGATTTAACCCCCTGATTGCCCCTAGAGTTAACCCTTTCACCCCCTTTTGCCAGTGTCACTAAGCGATCATTTTTCTGATCGCTGCATCAGTGTCGCTAGGTAGCTAGTTATTTTTTTAGGTTCACCGCCAGGTTTTTATATCGCTAGGTACCCCGATATACTACCCAATAATGGTTTTAACCCCCTGATTGCCGCTAGTTAACCCTTTCACCCCCTTTTGCCAGTGTCACTAAGCGATCGTTTTTCTGATCGCTGCATTAGTGTCGCTACAGTCGCTAGGTAGCTAGTTATTTTTTTAGGTTCACCGCCAGGTTTTTATAGCGCTAGGTACCCCGATATACTACCCAATAATGGTTTTAACCCCCTGATTGCCGCTAGTTAACCCTTTCACCCCCTTTTGCCAGTGTCACTAAGCGATCATTTTTCTGATCGCTGCATCAGTGTCGCTAGTGTCGCTAGGTAGCTAGTTATTTTTTTAGGTTCACCGCCAGGTTTTTATATCGCTAGGTACCCCGATATACTACCCAATAATGGTTTTAACCCCCTGATTTCCGCTAGTTAACCCTTTCACCCCTTTTGCCAGTGTCACTAAGCGATCGTTTTTCTGATCGCTGCATTAGTGTCGCTACAGTCGCTAGGTAGCTAGTTATTTTTTTAGGTTCACCGCCAGGTTTTTATAGCGCTAGGTACCCCGATATACTACCCAATAATGGTTTTAACCCCCTGATTGCCACTAGTTAACCCTTTCACCCCCTTTTGCCAGTGTCACTAAGCGATAATTTTTCTGATCGCTGCATCAGTGTCGCTAGTGTCGCTAGGTAGCTAGTTATTTTTTTAGGTTCACCGCCAGGTTTTATAGCGCTAGGTACCCCGATATACTACCCAATAATGGTTTTAACCCCCTGATTGCCGCTAGTTAACCCTTTCACCCCCTTTTGCCAGTGTCACTAAGCGATAATTTTTCTGATCGCTGCATCAGTGTCGCTAGTGTCGCTAGGTAGCTAGTTATTTTTTTAGGTTCACCGCCAGGTTTTTATAGCGCTAGGTACCCCGATATACTACCCAATAATGGTTTTAACCCCCTGATTGCTGCTAGTTAACCCTTTCACCCCCTTTCACCAGCGATCACAGTATAAGTGTCACTGGTGACGCTGGTTAGCCAGTTAGTTATTTAGGTTCCCCGTCAGGTTTTTATATAGCGCCAGGGACCCCCATATACTACCTAATAAAAATTTGAACCCCCTGATTGCCCCTAGTTAACCCTTTCACCACTGATCACCGTATAAGTGTTACGGGTGACTCTGGTTAGTTTGTTTTTTATAGCATCAGGGCACCCACCATTTATTACCCAATAAAGGTTTAACCCCCTGATCACCCGGCGGGTGATATCAATTAGGTTTTAGGGTCAGGGTCTGCGTCGCCCCAGGCAGCGCTAGGTTAGTGTCAGTACCGCTAACACCCACACGCAAAGCATACACCTCCCGTAGTGCTATAGAATCTGAACAGATCAATATCTGATCTGATCAGATCTATACTAGCGTCCCCAGCAGTTTAGGGTTCCAAAAAAACGCATTGTTAGCGGGATCAGCCCAGATACCTGCTAGCACCTGCGTTTTGCCCCTCTGCCCAGCCCACCCAAGTGCAGTATCGATCGATCACTGTCACTTACAAAACACTAAACACATAACTGCAGCGATCGTAGAGTCAGGCCTGATCCCTGCCATCGCTAACAGGTTTTTTGGTAGCATTTTATATTTAAATCCGGAAGGCAGTGCTTGGTTTTCGGGGTCCCGTACGTGGCTAGGCTCCCAAAAAGTCCCCCACATGTGGTATCCCCGTACTCGGGAGAAGTAGCAGAATTTATTTTGGGGTGTAATTTGACTTCTGCCCATAGCATGTGTGAGCAATATATCATTTAGTGACAACTTTGTGCAAAAAAAAAAAAGTTTGTAATATTCCCGCAACTTTTGGCAAAATATAAAATATTCCATGGACTCAACATGCCTCTCAGTAAATAGCTTGGGGTGTCTACTTTCCAAAATGGGGTCATTTGGGGGGGGTTTTGTGCTATTTTGGCATTTTATGGCCTTCGAAACTGTGATAGGTAGTGAGGAGTTAAATCAAAAATGTGCACCCTTAGAAATCCTGAAGGTGGTGATTGGCTTTCGGGGTGCCGTGCGCGACTAGACTCCCAAAAAGTCCCACACATGTGGTATCCCCGTACTCAGGAGAAGCAGCAGAATGTATTTTGGGGTGTCATTTCACATATGCCCATAGCATGTGTGAGCAATATATCATTTAGTGACAACTTTGTGCAAAAAAAAAAAAGTTTGTAATATTCCCGCAACTTGTGGCAAAATATAAAATATTCCATGGACTCAACATGCCTCTCAGTAAATAGCTTGGGGTGTCTACTTTCCAAAATGGGGTAATTTTGGGGGGTTTTGTGCTATTTTGGCATTTTATGGCCTTCGAAACTGTGATAGGTAGTGAGGAGTTAAATCAAAAATTTGCACCCTTAGAAATCCTGAAGGTGGTGATTGGTTTTCGGGGTGCCGTGCGCGACTAGACTCCCAAAAAGTCCCACACATGTGGTATCCCCATACTTGGGAGAAGTAGCGGAATATATTTTGGGGTGCAATTCCACATATAACCATGGCATGTGTGAGCAATATATCATTTAGTGACAACTTTTTGTAAAAAAATTTTTTTTTTTTTTTTTTGTCATTATTCAATCCCTTAGGACAAAAAAAATAAATATTCAATGGGCTCAACATACCCATCAGCAATTTCCTTGGGGTGTCTACTTTCCAAAATGGGGTCATTTGGGGGGGATTTGTACTGCCCTGCCATTTTAGCACCTCAAGAAATGAGATCGGCAGTCATAAATTAAATGCTGTGTAAATTCCAGAAAATGTACTCTAGTTTGTAGACGCTATAACTTTTGCGCAAACCAAAAAATATACGCTTATTGACATTTTTTTTACTAAAGACATGTGGCTGAATAAATTTTGCCCTCAATGTATGACTAAAATTTAGTTTATTCGATTTTTCTTATAACAAAAAGAAGAAAATATCTTTTTTTTTCAAAATTTTCGGTCTTTTTCCATTTATATCGCAAAAAAAAAAAATCGCAGAGGCAATCAAATACCATCAAAAGAAAGCTCTATTTGTGGGAAGAAAAGGACGCAAATTTCGTTTGGGTGCAATATTGCATGACCGCGCAATTACCAGTTAAAGCAGCGCAGTGCGAAATTGCAAAAAGACCTCTGGTCCTTAAGGTGTTTATTGGTCCGGAGCTGAAGTGGTTAATGGCATCCCAGTCTTAGATTGTAGGGTTTAGTACTGAGTTGGCCCACCCTTTGCAGATATAACAGCTTTAACTTTTCTAGGAAGGCTGTGCACAAGGTTTAGGAGTGTGTCTATGGGAATGTTTGACTATTCTTTCAGAAGCACATTTGTGAGGTCAGGCACTGATGTTGGAGAGAAGGCCTGGCTCACAGTCTGCACCCTAATTCATCCCAAAGGTGTTCTATCAGGTTGAGGTCAGACTCTTTGCAGGCAGGGCCATTTATAAAAAAAAATTCAATTTTTTTTAATTGCAAACAAATTCAATTAAATAGAGAGAGGAAGGATGAGAGAGAGAGAGATGGGGTGAGAGAAGGGTGAGGGAGGGAGGATGAGAGAGAGAGGGGGGGAGGAGAGCGAGGATGTGACTGAACATGTGTGGAAGTGACAGCAACAAAGCCTGGTCAAGGCAAGTGACCGAAGGCACAGAACCCGGAAGGAAGACAGGGAACAAAAGTGTGTCCATTCTAGAGCTGGTAACATTGAGGATATTCAATATCATTTTAAAGAACTGTTTTTGTGTGTAAGAGGCATAAGGGAGGAGTATAGATGGTATAAAAGTAGGAAGTATGTGCATGTGAGGGAGAGGAATGTGGCGGGTATAACAGTGAGCACTATGTACAGGAGAGGAGTGTGGAGGGTTTGATGGTGCAGTATGTACAGGAGAGGAGTATGGAGTGTATGATAGGGGCAGTATGTACAGGAGAGGAGTGTGGAAGGTATTATGAGGGTGCTATGTACAGGAGAGGAGTGTGGAAAAAAAGATAGTTGGCAGTATGTACAGGAGAGGAGTGTGGAGGGTATCACAGTGGGAAGTATGTACAGGAGAGGAATGTGGAGGGTATGAAAGTGGGCAGTATGTACAGGAGAGGAGTGTGGAGGGTATGACCATTGGCAGTATGTACAGGAGAGGAGTATGGAGGGTATGACCGTGGGCATTATGTACAGGACAGAAGTGTGGGGGATATGAGAGTGGGCGGTATGTACAAGAGAGGAATGTGGAGGGTATGACAGTGAGCAGTATGTACATGAGAGGAGTGTGGAGGGTATGACAGTGGGCACTATGTACAGGAGAGAAATGTATGACTGTGAGCAGTATGCACAGGAGAGGAGTGTGGAGGGTATGACAGTGAGCAGTATTTATTAGAGAGACGTGTGGATGGTATGACAGTGGGCACTATGTACAGGTGAGGAGGATGAAGGAATCTGAGAAGGAAAAATTTAAAGGTTTCTGGAAGGATGTTTGGGGATTGTGTAGTGGTTAAGCGGGCCATACGCGGATTGAAATTAAGCCAATTAAGCAGAGACCAGCCATGTATGGGCTAGCTGGTTGTACACAAATCAATCTATTAATTGACTTGAGTACAACCAGCCTGTCAGGTTTTTTCCCCAAAAAATCAGTGCTGCCAGCTACAGTTAGAAACACTGATCATTGTATTGTGTGGATAGGGAAGGCTCCCACTGGTAGAACACAGTAACACTGCGGGAGTGATTCCCCCATCCACAGGTCAGCAGGTGAGAGGGTGTGTGGGGATAGGCTGGGGAGAGAGGTCTGTCAGCAGGGGGAGGTGGTCATGGAGGGATATCAATCATCGGGTGGGGGGGTAACTGGGAGTGATATCTTTTGGAGTAGGGTCTGTCATCTGCAGGTTGGGAAATGGTCACCTGTGATATAAGTTGAAGGGAGTTGGCTAACATGGGAAGTGGCTGGGGAGTGACCTGGTTGGTGGGGAGTGTGAAATGGATGACGTGTTTCAAGTTTCTTTCACATTTGCAGTAATGCTTACTGCCCTCTGAAAAGTGATCTGTGGTGTATTGCTTTTCAACAAGTGGTAAAGCAGCGGCTGACAGACGTTCATGAAGTGCTGCTGCCACCTCCTTTTTTTTACATTGCTGAATGGCAGTTTTACATTGTTGGACTATGCTGCTACTGCGAGCGAGTTTGACAGGCGGTGCTGCCTGTCATACTCTGCAGGCTCCAAGCTATCCATTGAGCTCATTGCCTCTGACAAGAAGTGAGGAGAGGCACTGTGAGCTCATCCTCTCAGATTGCTGCAAACAGAATGTGCCAACTTGTATTTAAACTGGCCACTCTGTATGTAGCTTCTGACAGGCTGCGCAAGGAGCCCCGTATCTCCAGGACTATAGATGATAGGAGCCCCAAATTGACCAGTAGTGGGGTAGACCTTCAGCTACCTACCCCCTAAATGTGGACTCTATGTGACCCCTATTTGCCGGGCCATGACCCTCAAAGTCAATCTTTTTTGTTTTGTTTTTTGTTTTTTAAATGGGCATATGTTAAGGTAAGGGGCCTGGAGCTGCAGCTCCAATAGCCCCTAGGTACTATGTTAATCCAGCCCTTTGTGCAGGCCAGTCAGGTTCCTCCACCCCAAACCATGTCATCCATGTCTTTATAAGCCTTGCTTTGTGCACTGGTGTGCAGTCATGTTGAAACAGGAAGGGGCCATCCCCAAACTGTTCCCACAAAGTTGGGACCATTTTTATAAAATGTCTTGGTATACTGACACCTTAATGCCGCGTACACACGAGTGGAATGTCGGACAGAAAAAGTCCAACGGAAAATATTCATCGTATATTCCAATCGTGTGTATGCCTCATCGGACTTGTTTTTACAAAAATTCTGACGGAACTAGAAATGGAACATGTGTTAAATATTTCCGATGGAAATTTCCGGCGGAACCAATTCCTATCGGGAAAACCGCTCGTCTGTATGCTGTTCGATGGACCAAAAACGACGCATGCTCTGAAGCAAGTACGAGACAGAGGCTATTGGCTACTGGCTATTGAACTTTCTTTTTCTAGTCCTGTCGTACGTGTTGTACGTTACCGTGTTCTTAACAATCGGACTTTGGTGTGATTGTGTGCATGCGGAACTCCGTCGGAAAAACCTTTGGAGTTTATTCCGCCGGGAAAACCGGTCGTGTGTACATGGCATAAGATTTTCCTTCACTGGAACTAAGAGGCCAAGCCCAACCCGTGAAAAGCAACCCCACACCATAATCACCCCTCCACCAAATGATAAGGACCAGTGCTCACCTCAACCTGATAGAACACCTTTGGGATGAATTAGAGCACAGATTGCGAGCCAGGCCTTCTTGTCCACATCAGTGCCTGACTTCACAAATGCGCTTCTAGAAGAATGGTCAAACATTCCTATAGACACACCCCTAAACCTTGTGGATGGCCTTCCCAGAAGGGTTGAAGCTGTTATAGCTACAAAGGCTCGGCCAGCTCAATATTAAACCCTACGGAGAAAGACTGAGATGCCTTTAAAGTTCATGTGTGTGTAAAGGCAGGTGTCCCAATACTTTTGATAATATAGTGTATACTTATTTGAATTGGATGATTGTGGCCCACAAAGATTTTCAGTGTCTCTAGACAAACTCTTCTGTTACTTTCAGACATGACCCTATATAAATCTATGGTTTTCTGGGCAGGCATGGCCGGAGGTGTTGAAAACAGTGGCATATCCAGGGTATGGCAGATATGGCAAGTGCCATGGGCGCCATATGAAGGGGGCACTCCTGAGTGGCTGGGCAGCAAGGCACTTGTAGAGATCTCTTCTTAAAATGGCCCTGGTATCGCTCACTGTCAGCCTGGGGTGGGATCCTGGCCAGCGGAGACTGCTTTAGGTCATTCACCACTGGCCCCTGGCTCACTGCCCAAACTGGTTGCTAACCAGGGCCCGCCTGACGTCTAACAACCAGTGACGTCACGAGCAGGAGAGAGGCAGAGACCAGCATTCAGAGCGGAGGAGATTTAACTTCCTCCTCCTCGCCCACTGCTTAGCTCCGCCCACCTCCTCCCTGCATCTTCTCCGACATGCACAAGAATCATGTGAGGCGCTGACTGCAGTGCACAAAGGGATAGAGGAGTTTAGGCAGTGGTGTCCCACTAGATTATTTGCAAAATAGGCTGCCATGCAGGAGAGGGGAAAGGAGTCGGCAGGTGTGCTGTGCTCTCCCTCCTCTCCAACTTCACAGTCCTGACACTGCAGCTCTTTTCTCCCTGTGGCTCTGTGTGTATAGGAGCACCCTGCAGCTTCCCGCCTCATGTCCTGTCATTGACTATATAGAAGCAGCAGAAAGGAACCAGCAATCTCATATTATAGGAACGGCTGCCACAGGACAAGAAAGAGTTAACGGTAGGAGCTGATCCACCTCCTGCTGCTTACTGAGCCAATGGGCGCCACCTTTGATTGAGAAGAACAGAGTGCTGTAGCCATGCTGGATCCTGGAGAAAGGACTGAGCTGCTGTGGGGACTGGGGAGGGGCAGAGAAGGAGGAGAAATGAGCAAGAGAAGCAGAAGAATGAATTCAGGAGAAGGTAATGTGGAGAATGTGCACAGGAAGAGACATTTGGTACAATACTCATCTCTTTATTCTCTCTGTACTTTCTGATGTGTTCTGTATTCCTCCTCTCCCTCCCCCTGCCCCCCTTCTCTCTCTAGCCTCCCTCGTCCCCCCTAGTTCTCTCTCTCCTCCCCCTTCCATCCCCCTCCCCTCCCTTTTTTTCCCTCTTGCCATAACCAGTATAAACACTGTAAATATTACAATAAAATACAATGCTGTGCGTTCTTCTTATGCCCCGTACACACGAGCGGACTTTTCAACATCAAAAGTCTGACGGAATGATTCCGGCAGACTATTCGATCGTGTGTGGGCTGCAACGGACTTTTGATTTCGCAAAAGTCTGACAGACTTTAGAAATGGAACATGCTTCAAATTTTTCCACCAGAACTCTGCCGGACCCAGAAATCCGCTCGTGTGTGTGCTAGTCTGACGGACTAAAATTGACGCTAGGGCAGCTATTGGCTACTGGCTATGAACTTCCTTATTCTAGTCCAGTCATACGTCATCACGTTCGAATCCGTCGGACTTTGGTGTGATTGTGTGTGGCCAAGTCCGTTCATTCGGAAAGTCTGTCAGAACTCTGTCAGAACTCCATCAGAACTCCGTGGAAAGTCTGCCGGACTTAAGTCCTGTCATGTGTACGCGGCATTAGTGTTTCAATTTAAATGCAATTGCATAATTTAAAGCGGTTATATACCGCTGGACTTTTTTTTTTACCATGCAAGGTAAAGGTATAATCTGCTAGTATGGATTGCATACTAGCACATTATGTTAAACTTACCTTAAAACAAAGCCTTCCCACAGCCAGTAATCAGTGCAGTGCGCTCTCATTTTTACTCATCTTGCTTCTGGGTTTGTGGGCTCTGTGACTGACCTGAGCTATGAGAAAGTCACTCCTGCGCAAAGCCACCGTTTATGGCACAGGGTTCTAAAGGAACAGCACCAGTGGCCGTTCCTTCAGAGCGCATGCGCCAGTGATGTCATTGGCTCCATGTAATGTAAATATCTTCTAAACTGTACACGTTTAGGAGATATTTATTGTACCTATAGATAAGCCTTATTATGTAAAAGGCAGGAAAGGAAGATAACTTCCACTTTTAGTGATGGTGGAGCCCTCCCTCTGAATACCATATACTGTATATGTGGTGTCCTGTAAACCATATAAACAACTTGATATCTTTCAAACAAATAAGAATATCAAAATATAAAATTACAGCATATTAGTGACATTGACACCCCCTCAAAAGATTTGTGATAACAAGTTGCAATATATAAGTAATGGTAACACCCACTCAAAACCAGCGTCTGATCAGTGTGTTCTGGTGGGGGGGGGGGGGGTGCAGCATTAGTTTAAATGTTTTTTTTTAGGTGCAGAAAATTCAAAGGACACAAATTTACTTAAAACTTCAGTATTTATTCAACATTTAAATAGTTTTGGTGATGCCATCTGCCATCTGCTTGTCTCTCCACCTCAGAGGAAGCAAAATAAAACAAAGCTTCCAATGCGATTTGTTCTGGAAATGGAACAGGAAGTCCGCGTTCTGATAACGAAACAAAGCCCTGTATGCTGATGTTATATAATGCATCAATCATAGGTAAAGAATACCTGTGCAGGTATCCCCCTTACCTTCCCCAGCCTAGATATACACTATACAGTATTACCAAAACTATTGGGATGCCTGCCTTTACACGCACATGAACTTTAATGGCATCCCAGTCTTAGATTGTAGGGTTTAGTACTGAGTTGGCCCACCCTTTGCAGATATAACAGCTTTAACTTTTCTAGGAAGGCTGTGCACAAGGTTTAGGAGTGTGTGTATGGGAATGTTTGACCATTCTTCCAGAAGCACATTTGTGAGGTCAGGCACTGATGTTGGAGAGAAGGCCTGGCTCACAGTCTGCACCCTAATTCATCCCAAAGGTGTTCTATCAGGTTGAGGTCAGACTCTTTGCAGGCAGGGCCATTTATAAAAAAAAATTCAATTTTTTTTAATTGCAAACAAATTCAATTAAATAGAGAGAGGAAGGATGAGAGAGAGAGAGATGGGGTGAGAGAAGGGTGAGGGAGGGAGGATGAGAGAGAGAGGGGGGGAGGAGAGCGAGGATGTGACTGAACATGTGTGGAAGTGACAGCAACAAAGCCTGGTCAAGGCAAGTGACCGAAGGCACAGAACCCGGAAGGAAGACAGGGAACAAAAGTGTGTCCATTCTAGAGCTGGTAACATTGAGGATATTCAATATCATTTTAAAGAACTGTTTTTGTGTGTAAGAGGCATAAGGGAGGAGTATAGATGGTATAAAAGTAGGAAGTATGTGCATGTGAGGGAGAGGAATGTGGCGGGTATAACAGTGAGCACTATGTACAGGAGAGGAGTGTGGAGGGTTTGATGGTGCAGTATGTACAGGAGAGGAGTATGGAGTGTATGATAGGGGCAGTATGTACAGGAGAGGAGTGTGGAAGGTATTATGAGGGTGCTATGTACAGGAGAGGAGTGTGGAAAAAAAGATAGTTGGCAGTATGTACAGGAGAGGAGTGTGGAGGGTATCACAGTGGGAAGTATGTACAGGAGAGGAATGTGGAGGGTATGAAAGTGGGCAGTATGTACAGGAGAGGAGTGTGGAGGGTATGACCATTGGCAGTATGTACAGGAGAGGAGTATGGAGGGTATGACCGTGGGCATTATGTACAGGACAGAAGTGTGGGGGATATGAGAGTGGGCGGTATGTACAAGAGAGGAATGTGGAGGGTATGACAGTGAGCAGTATGTACATGAGAGGAGTGTGGAGGGTATGACAGTGGGCACTATGTACAGGAGAGAAATGTATGACTGTGAGCAGTATGCACAGGAGAGGAGTGTGGAGAGTATGACAGTGAGAAGTATTTATAGGAGAGACGTGTGGATGGTATGACAGTGGGCACTATGTACAGGTGAGGAGGATGAAGGAATCTGAGAAGGAAAAATTTAAAGGTTTCTGGAAGGATGTTTGGGGATTGTGTAGTGGTTAAGCGGGCCATACGCGGATTGAAATTAAGCCAATTAAGCAGAGACCAGCCATGTATGGGCTAGCTGGTTGTACACAAATCAATCTATTAATTGACTTGAGTACAACCAGCCTGTCAGGTTTTTTCCCCAAAAAATCAGTGCTGCCAGCTACAGTTAGAAACACTGATCATTGTATTGTGTGGATAGGGAAGGCTCCCACTGGTAGAACACAGTAACACTGCGGGAGTGATTCCCCCATCCACAGGTCAGCAGGTGAGAGGGTGTGTGGGGATAGGCTGGGGAGAGAGGTCTGTCAGCAGGGGGAGGTGGTCATGGAGGGATATCAATCATCGGGTGGGGGGGGGGGGGGGTAACTGGGAGTGATATCTTTTGGAGTAGGGTCTGTCATCTGCAGGTTGGGAAATGGTCACCTGTGATATAAGTTGAAGGGAGTTGGCTAACATGGGAAGTGGCTGGGGAGTGACCTGGTTGGTGGGGAGTGTGAAATGGATGACGTGTTTCAAGTTTCTTTCACATTTGCAGTAATGCTTACTGCCCTCTGAAAAGTGATCTGTGGTGTATTGCTTTTCAACAAGTGGTAAAGCAGCGGCTGACAGACGTTCATGAAGTGCTGCTGCCACCTCCTTTTTTTTACATTGCTGAATGGCAGTTTTACATTGTTGGACTATGCTGCTACTGCGAGCGAGTTTGACAGGCGGTGCTGCCTGTCATACTCTGCAGGCTCCAAGCTATCCATTGAGCTCATTGCCTCTGACAAGAAGTGAGGAGAGGCACTGTGAGCTCATCCTCTCAGATTGCTGCAAACAGAATGTGCCAACTTGTATTTAAACTGGCCACTCTGTATGTAGCTTCTGACAGGCTGCGCAAGGAGCCCCGTATCTCCAGGACTATAGATGATAGGAGCCCCAAATTGACCAGTAGTGGGGTAGACCTTCAGCTACCTACCCCCTAAATGTGGACTCTATGTGACCCCTATTTGCCGGGCCATGACCCTCAAAGTCAATCTTTTTTGTTTTGTTTTTTGTTTTTTAAATGGGCATATGTTAAGGTAAGGGGCCTGGAGCTGCAGCTCCAATAGCCCCTAGGTACTATGTTAATCCAGCCCTTTGTGCAGGCCAGTCAGGTTCCTCCACCCCAAACCATGTCATCCATGTCTTTATAAGCCTTGCTTTGTGCACTGGTGTGCAGTCATGTTGAAACAGGAAGGGGCCATCCCCAAACTGTTCCCACAAAGTTGGGACCATTTTTCTAAAATGTCTTGGTATACTGACACCTTAATGCCGCGTACACACGAGTGGAATGTCGGACAGAAAAAGTCCAACGGAAAATATTCATCGTATATTCCAATCGTGTGTATGCCTCATCGGACTTGTTTTTACAAAAATTCTGACGGAACTAGAAATGGAACATGTGTTAAATATTTCCGATGGAAATTTCCGGCGGAACCAATTCCTATCGGGAAAACCGCTCGTCTGTATGCTGTTCGATGGACCAAAAACGACGCATGCTCTGAAGCAAGTACGAGACGGAGGCTATTGGCTACTGGCTATTGAACTTTCTTTTTCTAGTCCTGTCGTACGTGTTGTACGTTACCGTGTTCTTAACAATCGGACTTTGGTGTGATTGTGTGCATGCGGAACTCCGTCGGAAAAACCTTTGGAGTTTATTCCGCCGGGAAAACCGGTCGTGTGTACATGGCATAAGATTTTCCTTCACTGGAACTAAGAGGCCAAGCCCAACCCGTGAAAAGCAACCCCACACCATAATCACCCCTCCACCAAATGATAAGGACCAGTGCTCACCTCAACCTGATAGAACACCTTTGGGATGAATTAGAGCACAGATTGCGAGCCAGGCCTTCTTGTCCACATCAGTGCCTGACTTCACAAATGCGCTTCTAGAAGAATGGTCAAACATTCCTATAGACCCACCCCTAAACCTTGTGGATGGCCTTCCCAGAAGGGTTGAAGCTGTTATAGCTACAAAGGCTGGGCCAGCTCAATATTAAACCCTTCGGAGAAAGACTGAGATGCCTTTAAAGTTCATGTGTGTGTAAAGGCAGGCGTCCCAATACTTTTGATAATATAGTGTATACTTATTTGAATTGGATGATTGTGGCCCACAAAGATTTTCAGTGTCTCTAGACAAACTCTTCTGTTACTTTCAGACATGACCCTATATAAATCTATGGTTTTCTGGGCAGGCATGGCCGGAGGTGTTGAAAACAGTGGCATATCCAGGGTATGGCAGATATGGCAAGTGTCATGGGCGCCATATGAAGGGGGCACTCCTGAGTGGTTGGGCAGCAAGGCACTTGTAGAGATCTCTTCTTAAAATGGCCCTGGTATCGCTCACTGTCAGCCTGGGGTGGGATCCTGGCCAGCGGAGACTGCTTTAGGTCATTCTCCACTGGCCCCTGGCTCACTGCCCAAACTGGTTGCTAACCAGGGCCCGCCTGACGTCTAACAACCAGTGACGTCACGAGCAGGAGAGAGGCAGAGACCAGCATTCAGAGCGGAGGAGATTTAACTTCCTCCTCCTCGCCCACTGCTTAGCTCCGCCCACCTCCTCCCTGCATCTTCTCCGACATGCACAAGAATCATGTGAGGCGCTGACTGCAGTGCACAAAGGGATAGAGGAGTTTAGGCAGTGGTGTCCCCCTAGATTATTTGCAAAATAGGCTGCCATGCAGGAGAGGGGAAAGGAGTCGGCAGGTGTGCTGTGCTCTCCCTCCTCTCCAACTTCACAGTCCTGACACTGCAGCTCTTTTCTCCCAGTGGCTCTGTGTGTATAGGAGCACCCTGCAGCTTCCCGCCTCATGTCCTGTCATTGACTATATAGAAGCAGCAGAAAGGAACCAGCAATCTCATATTATAGGAACGGCTGCCACAGGACAAGAAAGAGTTAACGGTAGGAGCTGATCCACCTCCTGCTGCTTACTGAGCCAATGGGCGCCACCTTTGATTGAGAAGAACAGAGTGCTGTAGCCATGCTGGATCCTGGAGAAAGGACTGAGCTGCTGTGGGGACTGGGGAGGGGCAGAGAAGGAGGAGAAATGAGCAAGAGAAGCAGAAGAATGAATTCAGGAGAAGGTAATGTGGAGAATGTGCACAGGAAGAGACATTTGGTACAATACTCATCTCTTTATTCTCTCTGTACTTTCTGATGTGTTCTGTATTCCTCCTCTCCCTCCCCCTGCCCCCCTTCTCTCTCTAGCCTCCCTCGTCCCCCCTAGTTCTCTCTCTCCTCCCCCTTCCATCCCCCTCCCCTCCCTTTTTTTCCCTCTTGCCATAACCAGTATAAACACTGTAAATATTACAATAAAATACAATGCTGTGCGTTCTTCTTATGCCCCGTACACACGAGCGGACTTTTCAACATCAAAAGTCTGACGGAATGATTCCGGCAGACTATTCGATCGTGTGTGGGCTGCAACGGACTTTTGATTTCGCAAAAGTCTGACAGACTTTAGAAATGGAACATGCTTCAAATTTTTCCGCCAGAACTCTGCCGGACCCAGAAATCCGCTCGTGTGTGTGCTAGTCTGACGGACTAAAATTGACGCTAGGGCAGCTATTGGCTACTGGCTATGAACTTCCTTATTCTAGTCCAGTCATACGTCATCACGTTCGAATCCGTCGGACTTTGGTGTGATTGTGTGTGGCCAAGTCCGTTCATTCGGAAAGTCTGTCAGAACTCTGTCAGAACTCCATCAGAACTCCGTGGAAAGTCTGCCGGACTTAAGTCCTGTCATGTGTACGCGGCATTAGTGTTTCAATTTAAATGCAATTGCATAATTTAAAGCGGTTATATAACGCTGGACTTTTTTTTTTACCATGCAAGGTAAAGGTATAATCTGCTAGTATGGATTGCATACTAGCACATTATGTTAAACTTACCTTAAAACAAAGCCTTCCCACAGCCAGTAATCAGTGCAGAAGGCGCTCTCATTTTTACTCATCTTGCTTCTGGGTTTGTGGGCTCTGTGACTGACCTGAGCTATGAGAAAGTCACTCCTGCGCAAAGCCACCGTTTATGGCACAGGGTTCTAAAGGAACAGCACCAGTGGCCGTTCCTTCAGAGCGCATGCGCCAGTGATGTCATTGGCTCCATGTAATGTAAATATCTTCTAAACTGTACACGTTTAGGAGATATTTATTGTACCTATAGATAAGCCTTATTATGTAAAAGGCAGGAAAGGAAGATAACTTCCACTTTTAGGCCTCATGCACACGAGACGCAGATGAAACCTCTGTTAAAAAAAAGCTGAAACGCGCGTTTAGAAACGCGCGTTTTGCCGCGTTTGCATGTCGCGTTTAGACGCGTTTAGACGCGTTTAGACGCGTTTGCGTTTAGACGCGTTTATAAAGATAACATCATGTAGACCCTCCCCAAGCTCTCAAAGCATTTTTTTAACTATTTCTGCTATTTTGATCAGAGTGAGCAGCAGCAGCATAGAGAGCAGTTGTACACTTGCATTTGCCGTGTCACTTGCCACGGCACCTGCCACAAGTTGTGGATTGTCCACTTGCCACGTCACTTGCCACAAGTTGGGGATTGTCCACTTGCCACATCACCTGCCACGTCACCTGCCACGTCACTTGCCACGAGATGTGGATTGTCCACTTGCCACGTCACTTGCCACATCACCTGCCACGTCACTTGCCACGAGATGTGGATTGTCCACTTTCCACGTCATCTGCCATGCCACCTGCCACAAGCTGTGGATTGTCCACTTGCCATGTCACCAGCCACATCACCTGCCACAAGTTGTGGATTGTCTACTTGCCGCGTCACTTGCCACATCACCTGCCACGTCACTTGCCACGTCACCTGCCACAAGTTGTGGATTGTTCACTTGCCACGTCACCTGCCACGTCACCTGCCACAAGTTGTGGATTGTCCACTTGCCACGTCACTTGCCACAAGCTGTGGATTGTCCACTTGCCACGTCACCTGCCACATCACTTGCCACGTCACCTGCCACAAGTTTTGGATTGTCCACTTGCCACGTCACTTGCCACGTCAGCTGCCACGTCACTTGCCACGAGATGTGGATTGTCCACTTTCCACGTCATCTGCCATGCCACCTGCCACAAGCTGTGGATTGTCCACTTGACACGTCACCAGCCACATCACCTGCCACAAGTTGTGGATTGTCCACTTGCCACGTGACTTGCCACATCACCTGCCACGTCACTTGCCACATCACCTGCCACAAGTTGTGGATTGTCTACTTGCCGCGTCACTTGCCACTTCACCTGCCACGTCACTTGCCACATCACCTGCCACAAGTTGTGGATTGTTCACTTGCCACGTCACCTGCCACGTCCCCTGCCACAAGTTGTGGATTGTCCACTTGCCACGTCACTTGCCACAAGCTGTGGATTGTCCACTTGCCACGTCACCTGCCACGTCACTTGCCACGTCACCTGCCACAAGTTTTGGATTGTCCACTTGCCACGTCAGCTGCCACGTCACTTGCCACATCACCTGCCACATCACCTGCCACAAGTTGTGGATTGTCCACTTGCCACGTCACTTGCCACATCACCTGCCACGTCACTTGCCACGAGATGTGGATTGTCCACTTGCCATGTCACTTGCCACGTCACCTGCCACGTCACTTGCCACGTCAGCTGCCATGTCACTTGCCACAAGATGTGGATTGTCCACTTGTCACATCACCTGCCACATCACTTGCCACATCACCTGCCACAAGTTGTGGATTGTCCACTTGCCACATCACCTGCCACGTCACCTGCCACAAATTGTGGATTGTCCACTTGCCACGTCATTTGCCACATCACCTGCCACGTCACTTGCCACGAGATGTGGATTGTCCACTTTCCACGTCATCTGCCATGCCACCTGCCACAAGCTGTGGATTGTCTACTTGCCGCGTTACTTGCCACATCACCTGCCACGTCACTTGCCACGTCACCTGCCACAAGTTGTGGATTGTTCACTTGCCACGTCACCTGCCACAAGTTGTGGATTGTCTACTTGCCGCGTCACTTGCCACATCACCTGCCACGTCACTTGCCACGTCACCTGCCACAAGTTGTGGATTGTTCACTTGCCACGTCACCTGCCACGTCACCTGCCACAAGTTGTGGATTGTCCACTTGCCACGTCACTTGCCACAAGCTGTGGATTGTCCACTTGCCACATCACTTGCCACGTCACCTGCCACGTCACTTGCCACGTCACCTGCCACGTCACCTGCCACAAGTTTTAGATTGTCCACTTGCCACGTCACTTGCCACGTCAGCTGCCACGTCACTTGCCACGAGATGTGGATTGTCCACTTTCCACGTCATCTGCCATGCCACCTGCCACAAGCTGTGGATTGTCCACTTGACACGTCACCAGCCACATAACCTGCCACAAGTTGTGGATTGTCCACTTGCCACGTGACTTGCCACATCACCTGCCACGTCACTTGCCACAAGTTGTGGATTGTCTACTTGCCGCGTCACTTGCCACTTCACCTGCCACGTCACTTGCCACGTCACCTGCCACAAGCTGTGGATTGTTCACTTGCCACGTCACCTGCCACGTCACCTGCCACAAGTTGTGGATTGTCCACTTGCCACGTCACTTGCCACAAGCTGTGGATTGTCCACTTGCCACATCACTTGCCACGTCACCTGCCACGTCACTTGCCACGTCACCTGCCACAAGTTTTGGATTGTCCACTTGCCACGTCACTTGCCACATCACCTGCCACGTCACCTGCCACAAGTTGTGGATTGTCCACTTGCCACGTCACTTGCCACATCACCTGCCACGTCACTTGCCACGAGATGTGGATTGTACACTTGCCATGTCACTTGCCACGTCACCTGCCACGTCACTTGCCACGTCAGCTGCCACGTCACTTGCCACAAGATGTGGATTGTCCACTTGTCACATCACCTGCCACATCACTTGCCACATCACCTGCCACAAGTTGTGGATTGTCCACTTGCCACGTCACTTGCCACATCACCTGCCACGTCACTTGCCACAAGATGTGGATTGTCCACTTTCCACGTCACCTGCCATGCCATCTGCCACAAGTTGTGGATTGTCCACTTACCACGTCACCAGCCACATCACCTGCCACAAGTTGTGGATTGTCCACTTGCCACACCACTTTCCACGTCACCTGCCACGTCACCTGCCACAAGATGTGGATTGTCCACTTGCCACGTCACCAGCCACATCACCTGCCACAAGTTGTGGATTGTCCACTTGCCACGTCCCTTGCCACGTCCCCTGCCACGTCACCTGCCACAAGTGGATTGTCCACTTGCCACATCACTTGCCACATCACCTGCCACAAGTGGATTGTCCACTTGCCACGTCACTTGCCACGTCACTTGCCACGTCACCTGCCACAAGTTATGGATTGTCCACTTGCCACGTCACATGCCAGTCACCTGCCACAAGTTGTTGATTTTCCACTTGCCACGTCACCTGCCAAGTCACTTGCCGCGTCACCTGCCAGGTCACTTGCCACGTCACCTGCCACAAGTTGTCTATTGTCCACTTGCCACGTCACATGCCAGTCACCTGCCACATGTTGTTGATTTTCCACTTGCCACGTCACCTGCCAAGTCACTTGCCGCGTCACCTGCCAGGTCACTTGCCACGTCACCTGCCACAAGTTGTCTATTGTGTACTTTCCACGTCACTTGCCACTTCACCTGCCACGTCACTTGCCACAAGTTGTGGATTGTCCACTTGCCACATCACTTGCCACCTGCCATGTCACTTGCCACAAGTTGTGGATTGTCCACTTGCCACGTCACCTGCCACAAGTTTTGGATTGTCCACTTGCCACGTCACTTGCCACATCACCTGCCACGTCACCTGCCACAAGTTGTGGATTGTCCACTTGCCACGTCACTTGCCACATCACCTGCCACGTCACTTGCCACGAGATGTGGATTGTACACTTGCCATGTCACTTGCCACGTCACCTGCCACGTCACTTGCCACGTCAGCTGCCACGTCACTTGCCACAAGATGTGGATTGTCCACTTGTCACATCACCTGCCACATCACTTGCCACATCACCTGCCACAAGTTGTGGATTGTCCACTTGCCACGTCACTTGCCACATCACCTGCCACGTCACTTGCCACAAGATGTGGATTGTCCACTTTCCACGTCACCTGCCATGCCATCTGCCACAAGTTGTGGATTGTCCACTTACCACGTCACCAGCCACATCACCTGCCACAAGTTGTGGATTGTCCACTTGCCACACCACTTTCCACGTCACCTGCCACGTCACCTGCCACAAGATGTGGATTGTCCACTTGCCACGTCACCAGCCACATCACCTGCCACAAGTTGTGGATTGTCCACTTGCCACGTCCCTTGCCACGTCCCCTGCCACGTCACCTGCCACAAGTGGATTGTCCACTTGCCACATCACTTGCCACATCACCTGCCACAAGTGGATTGTCCACTTGCCACGTCACTTGCCACGTCACTTGCCACGTCACCTGCCACAAGTTATGGATTGTCCACTTGCCACGTCACATGCCAGTCACCTGCCACAAGTTGTTGATTTTCCACTTGCCACGTCACCTGCCAAGTCACTTGCCGCGTCACCTGCCAGGTCACTTGCCACGTCACCTGCCACAAGTTGTCTATTGTCCACTTGCCACGTCACATGCCAGTCACCTGCCACATGTTGTTGATTTTCCACTTGCCACGTCACCTGCCAAGTCACTTGCCGCGTCACCTGCCAGGTCACTTGCCACGTCACCTGCCACAAGTTGTCTATTGTGTACTTTCCACGTCACTTGCCACTTCACCTGCCACGTCACTTGCCACAAGTTGTGGATTGTCCACTTGCCACATCACTTGCCACCTGCCATGTCACTTGCCACAAGTTGTGGATTGTCCACTTGCCACGTCACTTGCCACAAGTTGTGGATTGTCCACTTGCAATTGCAATTGTTTAAAATATTTTTCTAATGGTTTTTCATCATTTGCAATCATTTTTGAGATTTTTAATGTAAAAAAAAAGGTCACCTTTAAAAACGCATATAAACGCAAACGCGGCTAAACGCGGTAGCGGCGTTTTGCCGCGTTTTACCGCGTTTTGCCGCGTTTTGCGTCTGAAACGCAGAAATTTTTGTTTCTGAACGCATTTTTTTGCTTCTGGAAAAACGAGATTAAACGCAACTGCATATAAACGGAAAAAAACGAGACTGTGTGCATGGACACATAGGATAACATTGAATGAGTTCAGGTGCAGTTGAAAAAACTGTCCAACTGCATCTGAACGCGCGTTTAACTGCGTCTCGTGTGCATGAGGCTTTAGTGATGGTGGAGCCCTCCCTCTGAATACCATATACTGTATATGTGGTGTCCTGTAAACCATATAAACAACTTGATATCTTTCAAACAAATAAGAATATCAAAATATAAAATTACAGCATATTAGTGACATTGACACCCCCTCAAAAGATTTGTGATAACAAGTTGCAATATATAAGTAATGGTAACACCCACTCAAAACCAGCGTCTGATCAGTGTGTTCTGGTGGGGGGGGGGGGGGGGTGCAGCATTAGTTTAAATGTTTTTTTTTAGGTGCAGAAAATTCAATGGACACAAATTTACTTAAAACTTCAGTATTTATTCAACATTTAAATAGTTTTGGTGATGCCATCTGCCATCTGCTTGTCTCTCCACCTCAGAGGAAGCAAAATAAAACAAAGCTTCCAATGCGATTTGTTCTGGAAATGGAACAGGAAGTCCGCGTTCCGATAACGAAACAAAGCCCTGTATGCTGATGTTATATAATGCATCAATCATAGGTAAAGAATACCTGTGCAGGTATCCCCCTTACCTTCCCCAGCCTAGATATACACTATACAGTATTACCAAAACTATTGGGATGCCTGCCTTTACACGCACATGAACTTTAATGGCATCCCAGTCTTAGATTGTAGGGTTTAGTACTGAGTTGGCCCACCCTTTGCAGATATAACAGCTTTAACTTTTCTAGGAAGGCTGTGCACAAGGTTTAGGAGTGTGTGTATGGGAATGTTTGACCATTCTTCCAGAAGCACATTTGTGAGGTCAGGCACTGATGTTGGAGAGAAGGCCTGGCTCACAGTCTGCACCCTAATTCATCCCAAAGGTGTTCTATCAGGTTGAGGTCAGACTCTTTGCAGGCAGGGCCATTTATAAAAAAAAATTCAATTTTTTTTAATTGCAAACAAATTCAATTAAATAGAGAGAGGAAGGATGAGAGAGAGAGAGATGGGGTGAGAGAAGGGTGAGGGAGGGAGGATGAGAGAGAGAGGGGGGGAGGAGAGCGAGGATGTGACTGAACATGTGTGGAAGTGACAGCAACAAAGCCTGGTCAAGGCAAGTGACCGAAGGCACAGAACCCGGAAGGAAGACAGGGAACAAAAGTGTGTCCATTCTAGAGCTGGTAACATTGAGGATATTCAATATCATTTTAAAGAACTGTTTTTGTGTGTAAGAGGCATAAGGGAGGAGTATAGATGGTATAAAAGTAGGAAGTATGTGCATGTGAGGGAGAGGAATGTGGCGGGTATAACAGTGAGCACTATGTACAGGAGAGGAGTGTGGAGGGTTTGATGGTGCAGTATGTACAGGAGAGGAGTATGGAGTGTATGATAGGGGCAGTATGTACAGGAGAGGAGTGTGGAAGGTATTATGAGGGTGCTATGTACAGGAGAGGAGTGTGGAAAAAAAGATAGTTGGCAGTATGTACAGGAGAGGAGTGTGGAGGGTATCACAGTGGGAAGTATGTACAGGAGAGGAATGTGGAGGGTATGAAAGTGGGCAGTATGTACAGGAGAGGAGTGTGGAGGGTATGACCATTGGCAGTATGTACAGGAGAGGAGTATGGAGGGTATGACCGTGGGCATTATGTACAGGACAGAAGTGTGGGGGATATGAGAGTGGGCGGTATGTACAAGAGAGGAATGTGGAGGGTATGACAGTGAGCAGTATGTACATGAGAGGAGTGTGGAGGGTATGACAGTGGGCACTATGTACAGGAGAGAAATGTATGACTGTGAGCAGTATGCACAGGAGAGGAGTGTGGAGAGTATGACAGTGAGAAGTATTTATAGGAGAGACGTGTGGATGGTATGACAGTGGGCACTATGTACAGGTGAGGAGGATGAAGGAATCTGAGAAGGAAAAATTTAAAGGTTTCTGGAAGGATGTTTGGGGATTGTGTAGTGGTTAAGCGGGCCATACGCGGATTGAAATTAAGCCAATTAAGCAGAGACCAGCCATGTATGGGCTAGCTGGTTGTACACAAATCAATCTATTAATTGACTTGAGTACAACCAGCCTGTCAGGTTTTTTCCCCAAAAAATCAGTGCTGCCAGCTACAGTTAGAAACACTGATCATTGTATTGTGTGGATAGGGAAGGCTCCCACTGGTAGAACACAGTAACACTGCGGGAGTGATTCCCCCATCCACAGGTCAGCAGGTGAGAGGGTGTGTGGGGATAGGCTGGGGAGAGAGGTCTGTCAGCAGGGGGAGGTGGTCATGGAGGGATATCAATCATCGGGTGGGGGGGGGGGGGGTAACTGGGAGTGATATCTTTTGGAGTAGGGTCTGTCATCTGCAGGTTGGGAAATGGTCACCTGTGATATAAGTTGAAGGGAGTTGGCTAACATGGGAAGTGGCTGGGGAGTGACCTGGTTGGTGGGGAGTGTGAAATGGATGACGTGTTTCAAGTTTCTTTCACATTTGCAGTAATGCTTACTGCCCTCTGAAAAGTGATCTGTGGTGTATTGCTTTTCAACAAGTGGTAAAGCAGCGGCTGACAGACGTTCATGAAGTGCTGCTGCCACCTCCTTTTTTTTACATTGCTGAATGGCAGTTTTACATTGTTGGACTATGCTGCTACTGCGAGCGAGTTTGACAGGCGGTGCTGCCTGTCATACTCTGCAGGCTCCAAGCTATCCATTGAGCTCATTGCCTCTGACAAGAAGTGAGGAGAGGCACTGTGAGCTCATCCTCTCAGATTGCTGCAAACAGAATGTGCCAACTTGTATTTAAACTGGCCACTCTGTATGTAGCTTCTGACAGGCTGCGCAAGGAGCCCCGTATCTCCAGGACTATAGATGATAGGAGCCCCAAATTGACCAGTAGTGGGGTAGACCTTCAGCTACCTACCCCCTAAATGTGGACTCTATGTGACCCCTATTTGCCGGGCCATGACCCTCAAAGTCAATCTTTTTTGTTTTGTTTTTTGTTTTTTAAATGGGCATATGTTAAGGTAAGGGGCCTGGAGCTGCAGCTCCAATAGCCCCTAGGTACTATGTTAATCCAGCCCTTTGTGCAGGCCAGTCAGGTTCCTCCACCCCAAACCATGTCATCCATGTCTTTATAAGCCTTGCTTTGTGCACTGGTGTGCAGTCATGTTGAAACAGGAAGGGGCCATCCCCAAACTGTTCCCACAAAGTTGGGACCATTTTTCTAAAATGTCTTGGTATACTGACACCTTAATGCCGCGTACACACGAGTGGAATGTCGGACAGAAAAAGTCCAACGGAAAATATTCATCGTATATTCCAATCGTGTGTATGCCTCATCGGACTTGTTTTTACAAAAATTCTGACGGAACTAGAAATGGAACATGTGTTAAATATTTCCGATGGAAATTTCCGGCGGAACCAATTCCTATCGGGAAAACCGCTCGTCTGTATGCTGTTCGATGGACCAAAAACGACGCATGCTCTGAAGCAAGTACGAGACGGAGGCTATTGGCTACTGGCTATTGAACTTTCTTTTTCTAGTCCTGTCGTACGTGTTGTACGTTACCGTGTTCTTAACAATCGGACTTTGGTGTGATTGTGTGCATGCGGAACTCCGTCGGAAAAACCTTTGGAGTTTATTCCGCCGGGAAAACCGGTCGTGTGTACATGGCATAAGATTTTCCTTCACTGGAACTAAGAGGCCAAGCCCAACCCGTGAAAAGCAACCCCACACCATAATCACCCCTCCACCAAATGATAAGGACCAGTGCTCACCTCAACCTGATAGAACACCTTTGGGATGAATTAGAGCACAGATTGCGAGCCAGGCCTTCTTGTCCACATCAGTGCCTGACTTCACAAATGCGCTTCTAGAAGAATGGTCAAACATTCCTATAGACCCACCCCTAAACCTTGTGGATGGCCTTCCCAGAAGGGTTGAAGCTGTTATAGCTACAAAGGCTGGGCCAGCTCAATATTAAACCCTTCGGAGAAAGACTGAGATGCCTTTAAAGTTCATGTGTGTGTAAAGGCAGGCGTCCCAATACTTTTGATAATATAGTGTATACTTATTTGAATTGGATGATTGTGGCCCACAAAGATTTTCAGTGTCTCTAGACAAACTCTTCTGTTACTTTCAGACATGACCCTATATAAATCTATGGTTTTCTGGGCAGGCATGGCCGGAGGTGTTGAAAACAGTGGCATATCCAGGGTATGGCAGATATGGCAAGTGCCATGGGCGCCATATGAAGGGGGCACTCCTGAGTGGCTGGGCAGCAAGGCACTTGTAGAGATCTCTTCTTAACCACTTCAATACAGGGCACTTTCACCCCCTTCCTTCCCAGCCCAATTTTCAGCTTTCAGCGCTCTAGCGCTTTCAGTGACAATTGCGCGGTCATGCTACACTGTACCCAAATGAAATTGTTATCATTTTGTTCGCACAAATAGAGCTTTATTTTGGTGTTATTTATTCACGACTCCGTTTTTTTTTTTTGCGATATAAGCGCAAAAAAAGCGGAAATTTGGGAAAAAAACAATATTTTCTTTTTTCTATTTGAAAAGAAATCCAATAAAATCAAATTTTGTCATAAATTTAAGCCAAAATGTATTCTGCTACATGTTTTTGGTAAAAAAAATTCCGTTAAGTGTATAATAATTGGTTTGTGTGATCACGGACATATGTACGCAAATGATCATGTACATATGTGTGCAGGTGATCACGTACATATGTGTGCAGATAATCATTGGGACATGTGATTTTAGTGGGACATATGTGGGGGACATGTTTTTATTATTAGGGACATGTGTTTTTATTATTTGGGGACATGTATGTTTTGGGGACATGTGTGTTTTGGGGACATATGTGGGGACTGTGTTTTCACTGTGTGGTGTGTTGTGTGTTTACACTACACTGATGATCAGTGAGTAAAAAGCTGTGAAAAGCAGCCCATACTCACTGATCATCAGCCGGCTGCAGCGTTCTGCTCTCCTCTTCTCAGCGGTGACTTCCGTGTGAGGAGAGGAGAGCCGATTGCCTAGCAACCGGCTGTTTGTTTACATCACATGACGGCCGTGATTGGACACGGCCGTCATGTGATCAGGAGGGCCAATCACAGAGCCCTCCTGCCGATCTGAGATGTGCCGTGTCCGGGTGACACGAGCACATCGGGATCGCGCCGCTGCGCGGGCGCGCGCGCGCGCGATCCCGCTGCTCCTGAATGACGTTCCTGAACGTCCTATCAGGAGCAGGCGGCTCCCACCCGCCGTATATATACATTGGCCGGGTGGGAAGTGGTTAAAATGGCCCTGGTATCGCTCACTGTCAGCCTGGGGTGGGATCCTGGCCAGCGGAGACTGCTTTAGGTCATTCACCACTGGCCCCTGGCTCACTGCCCAAACTGGTTGCTAACCAGGGCCCGCCTGACGTCTAACAACCAGTGACGTCACGAGCAGGAGAGAGGCAGAGACCAGCATTCAGAGCGGAGGAGATTTAACTTCCTCCTCCTCGCCCACTGCTTAGCTCCGCCCACCTCCTCCCTGCATCTTCTCCGACATGCACAAGAATCATGTGAGGCGCTGACTGCAGTGCACAAAGGGATAGAGGAGTTTAGGCAGTGGTGTCCCCCTAGATTATTTGCAAAATAGGCTGCCATGCAGGAGAGGGGAAAGGAGTCGGCAGGTGTGCTGTGCTCTCCCTCCTCTCCAACTTCACAGTCCTGACACTGCAGCTCTTTTCTCCCAGTGGCTCTGTGTGTATAGGAGCACCCTGCAGCTTCCCGCCTCATGTCCTGTCATTGACTATATAGAAGCAGCAGAAAGGAACCAGCAATCTCATATTATAGGAACGGCTGCCACAGGACAAGAAAGAGTTAACGGTAGGAGCTGATCCACCTCCTGCTGCTTACTGAGCCAATGGGCGCCACCTTTGATTGAGAAGAACAGAGTGCTGTAGCCATGCTGGATCCTGGAGAAAGGACTGAGCTGCTGTGGGGACTGGGGAGGGGCAGAGAAGGAGGAGAAATGAGCAAGAGAAGCAGAAGAATGAATTCAGGAGAAGGTAATGTGGAGAATGTGCACAGGAAGAGACATTTGGTACAATACTCATCTCTTTATTCTCTCTGTACTTTCTGATGTGTTCTGTATTCCTCCTCTCCCTCCCCCTGCCCCCCTTCTCTCTCTAGCCTCCCTCGTCCCCCCTAGTTCTCTCTCTCCTCCCCCTTCCATCCCCCTCCCCTCCCTTTTTTTCCCTCTTGCCATAACCAGTATAAACACTGTAAATATTACAATAAAATACAATGCTGTGCGTTCTTCTTATGCCCCGTACACACGAGCGGACTTTTCAACATCAAAAGTCTGACGGAATGATTCCGGCAGACTATTCGATCGTGTGTGGGCTGCAACGGACTTTTGATTTCGCAAAAGTCTGACAGACTTTAGAAATGGAACATGCTTCAAATTTTTCCACCAGAACTCTGCCGGACCCAGAAATCCGCTCGTGTGTGTGCTAGTCTGACGGACTAAAATTGACGCTAGGGCAGCTATTGGCTACTGGCTATGAACTTCCTTATTCTAGTCCAGTCATACGTCATCACGTTCGAATCCGTCGGACTTTGGTGTGATTGTGTGTGGCCAAGTCCGTTCATTCGGAAAGTCTGTCAGAACTCTGTCAGAACTCCATCAGAACTCCGTGGAAAGTCTGCCGGACTTAAGTCCTGTCATGTGTACGCGGCATTAGTGTTTCAATTTAAATGCAATTGCATAATTTAAAGCGGTTATATACCGCTGGACTTTTTTTTTTACCATGCAAGGTAAAGGTATAATCTGCTAGTATGGATTGCATACTAGCACATTATGTTAAACTTACCTTAAAACAAAGCCTTCCCACAGCCAGTAATCAGTGCAGAAGGCGCTCTCATTTTTACTCATCTTGCTTCTGGGTTTGTGGGCTCTGTGACTGACCTGAGCTATGAGAAAGTCACTCCTGCGCAAAGCCACCGTTTATGGCACAGGGTTCTAAAGGAACAGCACCAGTGGCCGTTCCTTCAGAGCGCATGCGCCAGTGATGTCATTGGCTCCATGTAATGTAAATATCTTCTAAACTGTACACGTTTAGGAGATATTTATTGTACCTATAGATAAGCCTTATTATGTAAAAGGCAGGAAAGGAAGATAACTTCCACTTTTAGTGATGGTGGAGCCCTCCCTCTGAATACCATATACTGTATATGTGGTGTCCTGTAAACCATATAAACAACTTGATATCTTTCAAACAAATAAGAATATCAAAATATAAAATTACAGCATATTAGTGACATTGACACCCCCTCAAAAGATTTGTGATAACAAGTTGCAATATATAAGTAATGGTAACACCCACTCAAGAAATAAAATAAATCCACTTACAATAGAGGGTGTCGCCATTACTAATATACTACAATTTTATATTTTGACATTTTTCCTTGTAGTTTTGTTAGGTGTTTTTTTGTTAATGTTATCTGAAAAATGGGTTTCAAATGTTTTGACAGGGGCGCATTTTCAGTGCTTGCCATAGGCGCCATTTTCACTAGATACGCCTCTGGTTGAAAAACACTGCAAGCCATGGTCAACTAATTCAAGCAAGTATACATGTAGGATGGGATGCAGTATATGAAGGTATGGTTATCCTGTACTTATTATGTACTAGCAGAAAAATATACCCTTTAGTCCAGTTACTGAATAAAACATTTAGTATATCTGTCTGAAATCTCTCTTTCTATTATCTTTTCATAATACTGTGCAGAAGGTATGAGCATGAGAGTGGGATGTTGTCCGCTGTGAGCAAATAAGGGTTCTACTGCATTGCATTGTGATGTCCATTAAAATTGATCAAAACCCATGAAAAATGTAATATATTGCCCCTTACCAGATATGATAGCTGATTTCCCTTTATTTGCACCTGGTGATCCTGCAAAAATCACACTTCCTGTCCTAGGGTGAGAACATTCACTCACTGCACTATATCAATGGGGAAAGAGGATGCTATATTGTATTCTGCTTGTTATTAATTTGGACTACAAACACGTCTCCCTCTCTTCATCTCCATAACACATGGTGAGGAAGTCTGTAGTCTACAGAGGTAAACTGGGCAGGGGATAATAACCTTGCTTGGGATTTTTAGTGCAGCAGATGCAAAGGAAGAAAATAGCTCACTGGATTTTTGAGCAAATTACCGGGTATTCTTGGTACTTTTAGCATATTTAGAGGCAAACACTGGTTAAAAAAGGAAAAAAAAATGTAATACTACTCCTCAATAGTCGTAAACGATATAAATCCACTTTGTTTGCACCAAATGCCTTTGCAGACCCAGTTATTACCATATACAAATAGTGGTGACATCATCACTTTGCTGTACATAGCTATGGGTAGAGCAAAGCAATGGAGGGGCCCAGCAGGACCACTCAATACAGGCAGGGGTTGGAGACAAGACCAGTCACCCTGCACGAAAAGAGAGAGCAGTAGGGATGAGCTTTGTGTTTGACTAAAACATCCGAACATCGGATGTTCGCCCATTTGGCGAATTCCAAACGTTATGGGCCATTCGCGCCAAATTTGAGTGGCGCTCACGGCCCATAATTCACTGTGGCATCGCAATGCATTGCTGGCTGATGATTGACCAAGCATGCACTATGACCCGCATGCTTGGCCAATCACAGCGCCATCAGCGAAGAGAGCTATAATTGGCCACAGGCAGGATGCCTGTGGCCAATTAGGGCTCAGGGGGTTTAGTACACGCCCCACACTATATAAGGCCGCCTGCGCGGCGGCCTTGCATACTGTGTTGCGCCGCTTACAGAGAGAGAGAGATAGACGGAGAGACAGTGTCTGAATTTCCTTTTAAGCTATTGCAATTACAGTCGGTGCATTGTGCCACCTGCACAGTGTACACCCAAAGCTACCCCAATTGCTGGTGTTCTTCTGATCCTATACAACAAGCAGCTGCTGCAGCAGTTACAATCAATGCATTGTGCCACCTGCACAGTGTACACCTGAAGATACCCCAATTGCTGGTGTTCTTCTGGTACTATACCACAGGCAGCTGTAGCAGTTACAGTCAGTGTTTGTGCCACCTGCACAGTGTACACCTGAAGCTACCCCAATTGCTGGTGTTGTTCTGGTTCTATACCACAGGCAGCTGTAGTAGTTACAGTCAGTGTATTGTGCCACCTGCACAGTGTACACCTGAAGCTACCCCAATTGCTGGTGTTGTTCTGGTCCTATACCACAGGCAGCTGTAGCAGTTACAGTCGGTGTATTGTGCCATCTGCACAGTGTACACCTGAAGCTACCCCAATTGCTGGCATTGTTCTGGTCCTATACCACAGGCAGCTGTAGCAGTTGCAGTCGATGTACTGTGTAATCTGCACAGTTTGCACCTAAAGCTACCCTAATTGCTGGTGTTCTGCTGATCCTATACCGCAGGCAGCCCAGTAATTACAGTTGGTGTATTGTGCCACCTGCACAGTGTACGCCTAAAGCTACCCTAAGTGCTGGTGTTCTGCTGATCCTATACCGCAGGCAGCCCAGTAATTACAGTTGGTGTATTGTGCCACCTGCACAGTGTACGCCTAAGGGCCGGTTCACACTGCGGGCGATGCGAGGCGACACGACTTGCCTCGCCGCAATCTGACAAGTCGCCCCCGTTCTGTACAATGGAACCGTTCTGAGAGGAGCGACTCGAGTCGCTCCGACTCAGAAAAAAGGTTCCTGTACTACTTCTGGGTGACCTCGGGGCGACTTGCATTGACTTCTATACAGAAGTCATTTGCAAATCGCCGCTGAGGTCGCGGCAGGTCGCGGCGAGGCAAGTCGGTGTCGCCTCGCATCGCCCGCACTGTGAACCGGCCCTTAAGCTACCCCAATTGCTGGTGTTCTGCTGATCCTATACCGCAGGCAGCTGCAGTAATTATAACCCTTCCCTATGTTTTCCAAAAAGCTTAAAAATAGATTTTTTGACTGGAGCTACACTTTAAAAATGTACCAGTTCAAAATTCAAAAAACGGATTCTACTTAACACAACAAA
Organism: Lithobates pipiens; assembly: GCF_037356315.1. Lineage (NCBI taxonomy): Eukaryota > Metazoa > Chordata > Amphibia > Anura > Ranidae > Lithobates > Lithobates pipiens. Next base: position 84,856,251 of record NW_027507903.1, on the reverse strand, counting down.
CCTACACAGTCCCTGTCTTGTTTGCACTGCCTGTATACTGCTGTTCTGAGTATATAGGGCCTGGGGGCCCCACGCCTTTCCTTTTTTTAATGTGGGTACGGGGTTCCCCTTAATATCTGTACAAGATAATTCATCTTCCCAGAGTTCAGTTTAAAGAGACAAAAAGATTACAAATGAAGCATTGCAAATTAAACAAATTAAATTAAACAGATTAAACAAAATACACATTAATTACAAATTAAATGAAATTACATTTAAATATTACATTTAAATAATTTACAATTTTTAAAATAAATGTTTTAATTTTTAATTAATTTTAACATTTAAATCAAATTAAATTAATTACCAATGAATTACAAATTAAATTAAACAAATTAAATTAAACAAATTAAACATTACAAATACACAGTGCACACCAAGATTAAAGTATGAATACACATCGCTTTGATTTAAACAATATTTCCTCTTTCCAGAGTTTAGTTTAAAGCTTTGGGCATGCAGCTTTGTTGGCCAGAAAAGGAGGGGTGGCAAATGTGAACCATACCAGGCCTCATACCCTCAACAATGGGGAGGGAACTTGCAAGAGAACCCCTAACAAAGCACCTTGTCCCCGTGTTGATAAGCCAGTAAATGTGGGGATTTAGAGGGGGAGCTTTTGGGATCATGCTCCAAATATCTTCCCTTCCCTAAGTGAATGAGTATGGGTATTCCTCGGTCCTCACAAGGGAATCGGGAGGCTTCAGTAACCAAAACTGCAGTGTTTATCCTCATGACACATCACAGGAAGCACCCTCATGGCTAACAGAGGACAGAATTAGAAGTAGACTTGGGAAACTTAACATTAATAAGTCACCGGGACCAGATGGCTTGCACCCAAGGGTCCTTAGGGAACTCAGTCAAGTAATTGCCAGACCATTGTTCCTAATTTTTACTGATAGTTTACTGACTGGAATGGTACCAGCTGATTGGAGAAAAGCCAATGTAGCTCCAATGCTTAAAAAAGGGCCAAAATACATCCCTGGGAATTACAGACCAATTAGCCTAACATCAATAGTATGCAAGCTCTTGGAGGCGATGATAAGGGACTATATACAAGATTTTAGTAATGAAAACGGTATCATTAGCAGTAATCAGCATGTATTAATGAATAATCGTTCTTGCCAAACCAATCTATTAACCTTCTATGAGGAGATGAGCTGCCATCAAGATAAAGGGAGACCCATAGACATGGTATCTGGATTTTCAAAAAGCATTTGACACAGTTCCCCATAAACATTTACTGTACAAAGTATGGTCCGTTGTCATGGACCATAGGGTGAGTACATGGATTGAAAACTGGCTACAAGGGTGAATTCAGAGGGTAGTGAAAAATGGGGAACACTCAGAATGGTCAGGGGTGGAAAGTGGGGTCCCCCAGGGTTCTGTCCCAGGACCAATCCTGTTTAATTTGTTCATAAACAGCCTGGAGGATGGGGTAAACAGTTCAATCTCTGTATTTGCAGATGGGGCAATAACTTCTCCGCAGGATGTGGAAACCTTGCAAGTAGATCTGAATAAATTAATAGGGTGGGCAACTACATGGCAAGTGTGGTTTACTGTGGAAAATTTTAAAATAATGCATTTGGGTGGCAAAAATATGAATGCAATCTACTCACTGGAGGGAGAACCTCTGGGAGAATCAAGGGTAGAAAAGGACCTGGGTGTCCTAGTAGATGATATGCTCAGCAATGGCATGCAATGCCAAGCTGCTGCTAACAAAGCAAACAGAATATTGGCATGCATTAAAAAGGGGATTAACTCAAGAGATAAAGTGATAATTTTCCCACTCTACAAGATTCTGGTCCAGCCTCACCTAGAGTATGCTGTCCAGTTCTGGGGACCAGTCCTCAGGAAGGATGTGCTAGAAATGGAGCAAGTACAGAGAAGAGCAAGAAAACAAATAAAGGGACTAGAGGATATTAGTTATGAAGAAAGGTTACGAGCACTGAACTTATTCCCTCTGGAGAACAGACGCTTGAGAGGGGATATGATTTCAATTTACAAATACCATACTGACGCCACAATAGGGATAAAACTTTTCAGAGGAAAGGAGTTTAATAAGACACGTGGCCATTCATTAAAATTAGAAGAAAAGAGGTTTAACCTTAAACGGCATAGAGGATTTTTACTGTAAGAGCAGCAAGGATGTGGAATTCCCTTCCACAGGTGCTGGTTGTTTCAGTGGGGAGCATCAATAGTTTCAAAAAACTATTAGCTAAGCACCTGAATGCCCATAACATACAGGGATATACAATGTAATAATGACAGATAATCACACACATAGGTTGGACTTGATGGACTTGTGTCTTTTTTCAAACTCACCTACTATGTAAGGTAAATAATAAAATTAAAGAACTACTGACACCGTCCACTGCCCTACTGACACCAATATTTGCTCTACTGACACTGCTCTGCTGATATACACATGTGTGTTTGTGCTTTGGGGTGCACACCCTAATGCAACAGACTGCGCACACCAATGCTAAAGACGTTCACCGCCAATGACCCCATTGACCACTATATGTGGTCATTGTCACTATGCTTTTACCAGATAAAGAACTGGTACTTAGCAGTAGTAGGCTTATTTATTTATTTTATTTCACTTTTGCTTTAGTACATCTAACAAGTGTGCCATGTGCAGGTTTAACCATGTTATTTAACAGAACTATGTATTTTTTATGTTGCCCTTTAAGTTGCATTAAAAGACCTGTTCATCACCACTGAATTGTATTAAAAAAAGAAAAAATGTATTGGTAGATGTGTGTCTCCCATGGCAGCCCCTAGATAATAATGCTCCTTTTTGCCAAAAGCTTACAATTTGGTCTTGAAAAACCCCATAAATAAAATGACCCTATAGACTTTTTCGAGGTTCAGGATCTATATATTTTAGTCCAGCTAAATAAACGTTGCTTGAAATTTTCATTGTTTATTTATAATAGGTCCATTTTGGTTAATTCTGTAAAAATATAACAAAGTAAAACAAGAGAAGAGTTAACGTGGGCTGAACAGATGGATAAAGTAATCCCAACCTTGACATTTTTGTGTCTGACAAAATATCTGTGACTTAACACATTCCATGCATTATTCTCTGGTGATACTTCATTAAATGAGGTAACGCTAGGAAAAGCCAGTAACTGTTTAAAAGATGTTTATTCGAGTTCTAAAGAATGGGTTTGTTTGAATATCAAAGACCTGAGTGAAATGGAGCATTTTGTAAACCATTATCATTAGACTAACAATGTCAAGTCAGTAAAATACAAACCTAAGTCATGAAATTCTGCTTCTAACCAATTAAGTTGAAATCTTTTAGTTGAGGTAAACTTAAAGTGGAACCTCACCCTAAAAGAAAAGTTCTGCTTTAACACTTTCTTCCTCCCCCTCTCCCACTTTCCCAGGAGGCTGCAAGACCATTTATACAGCCGGTTTCCCTTAATAAAGATGACAGGAACCCGAAGACCAGCGAAGAACCAGCCCGGGAGAGGAAAGCACATGATCCCTGGATAGGTGCGTGCTTTTTTTTAAAGATCAGCAGCTGCTTAGTTTTAGCAGGTACCCACTTCCACTTCTGCTGTTACCACCTAGGTGATGGGAACAGAAATATTGAACCGTGCAACCTTCTGGGAAAAGTCACAGGTTTCAGGAAGCTGTGGGGCCATTTATACAGCTAAGCGTGGCTCATGCATGTGCAGTGGAAAGCTGGTTGTGAAGCCACAAGGAGCCACAGCCAGCTTCCCTTTGTAAAGATGCCAGAAACCTGAAAACCAGCAAAGAACTGGCAAGAGTAAGGACAATGCTGGATCCCTGGGCAAGTAAGTGTAATTTTTTTTTAAGCCAGTAAATGTTTATTCTAGTTTTGAAGAATAAGTTTATTCAAATATCAAAGACCTGAGGGAAATGCGTAATTTTTAAATCATTTTCATTAGACTAACAATGTCATGTCACAGCAAAATACAAACCTAAGGCATGAAATTTTGCTCCTACCCAATTAAATTGAAATCTTTGAGTTAAGTTAAACTTAAAGTGAAATATTACCCTAAAAGGGAAGTTCTGCTTTAACACTTCCTTCTTCTTTCCTCTCGCACTTTCATTCAGAGTTTTTCTGGCGGGGAGGGGGGGGGGAGTACCTAGGTGATCAGAGAAGAAGTTTCCCCACCCCTGTCCACAACCTTCTGGGACACGTCCCAGACCTCAGGAAGCTGCGGGACCATTCATACAGTGCAGGGTAGCTCGTGCATGTGCACTAGGAAGCAGGCTGTGAAGTCACAAATAGCCGACTTCTCTTTGTAAGAATGCCAGGAACCTGAAAATCGGTGAAGAACTGACCCAGGTGAGGACATCGCTGGATCTCTGGGCAGGTAACTGTCCTCTTTTAATTTTTTTTTTTTAGACTGAAGTTAAGTTAAGTTAAAGTCGCACATTACAGTCAATACACTTAATCACAGTAAAGAGGCATAAGCTCTTTACCATGTGATCAGCTGTGTCCAATCACATTTACAATCACGTGATTGGCATTCCTCTATTCATGCTGACAGCATGTGAGGAGAGGAGAGCCAGTAAGCGACATTCCTCAGTTGGGACATCTGCACTGTCAATCAGGGCACTGATCATCAGTGTCCTAAATATCAGTGCAGCCCCAACAGTTCCCACCAGTGCTGCCAGTCGGTGCCCATCAGTGCTGCCTGTCAGTGCCCATCAGTGATTCCTTTCTGTGCCCATCAGTGGTGCCTGTCAGTGCACATCAGTGCCTCCTCATCAGTGGCAACTATTAGTGCAATCTATCAGTGGCCATAAGTGCTGCCCATTAGTGCTACCTATCAGCGCCGTCTATCAGTGCCACCTATCAGTGCCTATTAGTGCCTCCCCATCAGTGCACATCAGTGCTGCCTATCTGTGCCCATCAGTGCCGCCTATCAGTGCCCATCAATGCTGCATATCGTGGCCAGTCAGTGCTGCATATTAGTGCCTCCTCACCAGTGTCAATCAGTGCCGCCTCATCAGTGCCCATCAGTGCAGCCTCATCAGCGCAAATCAGTGAAGAAGAAAAATTACTTATTTACAAAATATTAAACAAAATAATAAACTAAGAAAAACATATTTTCTTCAAAATTGTTGATCCTGTTTCATTTGTTTAGCAAAAAATAAAAAAACCCAGTGGTGATTAAATACCACCAAAAGAAAGCCCTGGCTCAAAAAAATAATAAAAATTCAGTTTGAATACAGCATTGCATGACTGTGCAATTGTCATTCAAAGTACGACAGCACTGAAAGCTGAAAATTGGCCTGGGCAGGAAGGTGGTGGCAGTGTCTAGTAGGCAAGTGGTTAAACTGAAAACTTAAGTTTTAGATTATAATAAGACAATAATGAAAATAGCGCATACTTTTGACCTGTTTTTATATCTCCCCCTTCTACTTAGTGATTAGCAAAGCCGATTAGGCAAATTACACATTGTTTGCATTATTCCTTGCAAATCACTTTTGCATTCATATATTCCAGACAATCTGATTCTCTAGATTCGATCATAACTACTTTGAAATATTTCCTGTTGTTCTAGTTAAATCAAGGCAAAATTACCTTTTAAAGTCATTGTATTCCCCACTGTGCTGGACCCAACGACATCACAGGTGTAACCTGCTTTCTGCACATAATGCAAAATTCAGAATGTTTCTCGTGTGCTTTAGGCATTTGAAACAAAATGGCTGTGATCAGCAGGTGGGCTCTGTAAAAGGATAAATTATGTACCATACCAGGTGCAAAAAGCTAAACACCATAATCTACAAACCATACAGAATAGAGTACATGATCATGAAGTGCCTTAATACAAACCTATAAATCTTTACTTGTCAAGTATTATTGCATAACGATGTTGTGTGTGTTTTAGGTTAGAAATGTGACTGTTTACTTAGGGACTTCAGATTGCTCGTGTTAATATAGAATGTAGAACATTTGTGTCACTCAGAAATTAGTAATTCTAAAAGTTAGTAGTTGGCAACTCCTGAGCCCCAAAAAAAATAAAAAAAGATAACGATCCCTTGGGAAATTATTAAACTACAAGAATGCATAATTATTACATGACAATATATTAAACAATTAATCAGCAGCCTTTATTAGCTTGATTTCCTGATTTTCTAGAAGTTTAGATCAGTAATGGTTAACGGGGCTCAAGATCACCCATCTAAAAGGTAGCATAAAACCAATTTTTTGTAGATTTATTACATTATTTATTAAGTTGACCTTACTAAAATATTAAAATACTAGTGTATTATCTATATAGTGCTGCACAGTGCTATTTTAGAATGCAGTCATTTGAAGTATTCCTTCCCATCTATGTGACAAAGCAGAGGTTTTTAATTTCGAAAAGCTTCCTTTTTTTTTCTTTTGACATTTCATTGTGAAACACACAGGAAAAAGAATCTTTTTGCATACGTTTTTAATACAACATTAACATAACATCAGGTATGATTTGCGTTACTGTTGATATTTTCAAAGGTTTTCAAGGGACAGTTAAAATTCTTGACTTGTTTGTGTGAGTGTTTGACACTCAAAGCAGTAAAGACAAATATAATCCAGAATTGCAACATGGTCTGCTGTCTAGAAGAGAGAATCATTTTATTGATTTACCTATAATTTTTTAACCTTAGCGATGTGCTACTTGAACTGACAATTGCACAGTCATATAACACTTTTTCCGACAAATAAAGCTTTCTTTTGGTGGTATTTGATCACCACTTGGGTTTTACTGTTTGTGACATAAACGACAAAAGACCAAAAAGTTTGAAAAAAAACAATATTCTCTACTTTCTGTTATATCAAATTTCTTCATAAATTTAGGCCAAAATGCATTCTGATGCTTGTCTTTGGAAAATAAAAATTCCAATAAGTGCATGTTAATTGATATGTGTGAAAGTTATAGCATCTACAAACGATGGTGTGCACAGGGCTTTTTTTCTCCGAAAATAGGTGCAGGAACTCAACCACGACTTCTCAAAAAAAACCTCCCCCACCCCACACAAACCCTTCAAACCACATCAAATAGTGAGTGTGGTCAGATTTCCACAGCTGGTTACCTCTGCATCCCCTATCCTCCTCACTTTCACCACCCTTCAACTCTGCATGCAACCCCCCCTTACACTGTCTCCATCTTCTTCTTCCTTCCTTAAAAGCTCCGCCATCTTCCACATGTCTTACTTGTGTTGGTGTATTAAGCTGAAGCACCCAGCTGGCTCTAGTACTTCCCTGCACACTATAGGTGGCTCTGCCTCTCTCACTTGCAGGGGGTTCATTCAGTTGGGGTGTTGGGATCTGCACCTGCATCTCCCTTGTCCCCATCCTGCACTCAGTAGCAGTCACTCAGGAGATCAGATCTAGGGGAGCCGTTGGGAGACATGCTTTCACTTGTAAACACAGAAGTCAGACTTCTGTGTTTACAAGAGATAGTGGTGAGCAGGGAGCAGAGAGCCTGAGCCAGAGGTAGTGGAACTGAGTTCCACCAAGTTCCAGGTGGAAAAAAGCCCTGGGTGTACATATACACATTTTCCTGGACCTCCCTATGTCAGCCTACTACGGGTCAGGTCCGCCGGCAGGACTCCTCTGTGATTTGCGCTGTCTGAAGGGGGGCGGGTCACTCTGTCTTTAACCTCCCTGTATTCCCCCTTCAGCGGTGTTCGGCTTCCTGACTCCAGCTTGTCAGCTGCTGCTCTGCTCAAGGTAAGCTATCCCTTGGACTGTGGTAGTATAACAGCCTGAATGTACCTACACGGCTCTGCAAACCCTGGGTCTGATGTTTATTCTTCCCTTATAGGTTTATATGCCTGCCTGCTTGTCTGCCTGTGTTGCACTGAAGATCCCATGGAAAGGTCTTTTTTTTTGTATATTTTTCTTTTAAAAGAGAGCACCTCTTCTGTTTTTTACAGAGAGAAAAGCTCAGTGCAGGATAAATGTCTGCAAAGAGGTTATAAATCTGCTGTTGAGACATGGCAAATTGCAGAAACATTTGCAGCCACATGGTCCTTCACGACTCCAGGTCGCCCTCTCCCGTGCCTCATTCCAGCCACTGGAAAGCCTCTAAAAAGAGCAGATACGGACGCAGGCACAGGAGGCGGTCTTCCTCTTCGTTTATATCCTCCTCTCTAAGCCAAGTGGAAGACGGAGGCTGTTGGGCATTTTCGACTGAAGCCCTTCTGTTGAAGCTGGTATGCGCTGGTATGCGCTGGTATGCGCTTCGTGTCTCAAGGACAATCATATATGCAATCATATATTAAATCTGCGGTCAAGGAGGGGTTAAGAGGCTTTTCTAAAAAAAGCACCTGACCAGTATCATAGAATGCATTAAGGTGAAAAAACTTTTACCTTTACAACCCCTTTAAGAACAGTGTTCTTACAAGCTATTGCCTCCACAAGAAGGGTCTCAGAATTATGCGCTTTTTCTTCCAAGGAGCCTTTTGTGTGATTTTTTCAGATAAGATCATTCTCAGACCAGTGCCTAGCTTCCTACCAAAGCTGCCTTTCACATGAATTGGGAAACTATCCTCCCAGCCTTTACTGTAGATTCATTGCAAGATGGTTGGAAGAGGCTAGACTTGATCTCCTCTGTTTCGACTTACCCAGAGCGAACTGAAGAGTTTCGCAAACAAGACCAGCTTTTCATCTTTCCTATGGGCCTTAAAAAGGGCATGGCAGCTCCGCCAAGGATTGTCTCTTCCTGGATCATAAAGACCATTCAGATCACATACGAGTCTCTGGGTCTATGCGAAAGCGTCCCCTGAGATAGTTTGCAGAGCAGCAAGCTGGAGTGCACCCAACACTTTTATCCAGCACTATAGGCTGAATGTAGCCTTCTCTCCTGCGGAGGCGCTGGGTTGAAAACTGAAATATTAAAGGAGGCAGATAAGTGTTGGCCAAACAGTGCCTACATCCAATCAAATGCAGCTATTCCTCTGGTATTTTGACTGCTGGAGGGAACAGTTGTTGAAATGCAATAGCCACAGTAGGAAATTATTCCATTCAGCTCAGCCTACATGGAGAATAGCAAAAATATGTGTATGTGTATGGCCAGCTTTAGTATTGGACAGACTGGCAGTGGTTGCTGCTATAACGCCCCTTGAGTCATTGGGGCCTTAACCAAGGTCTAGCATAACAGGCCACAAAATGAGTGTTGGTAGGCCACCTGTTAGGCACCACTGATCTAGATTTTTAGTATATCTTTTTTTATATATTTTGTAAGCCACAAAGAATGAGTGAACTTCAAATGTAAGTCAATATTCCTCAAATACTTCCCTTGCAATTCACAAATATATATATTGAAGTAGCCAAAGTACAGAAGTCAATATGTTTAATAATGCATTTAAATTTGTTAATCAGTTTCTTGTTCCTTGCGCTGATTTCTGCAGTGGACTCCTTTGGGTGTAATGAGAGGTATACTGCTACAATAAAAAGTAATAATAACCTGGAAATATGCTCTTCATTACATTTTATATTAAATTGTAGTTAATTATCAGGTTTTTTTTTAGCATTTACTTGCTATATTGATCGCATATTTTAGTGTACCAATAGAACTATTTACATCAGTGTTTGACCCTTGCTTACATTCTATTGGCCCTAAAACAGTACTAAAAAGTACACACATATGCAAGGATAAATTCAGGGAGAAGCTAGTTAAAGCAGAGTTCCATCCAAAAATGGAACTTCCGCTTATCTGGTCCCCCCCCCACTCTGGTGTCACATTTGGCATCTTTAACGGGGGAGCAGATACCTGCCTAACGCAGGCAGCGATCTACGCCATGTTTGGCCCCTCCCCCCGCTGCCTTCTGGGAGACACACAGGTCCCAGAAAAGAGCAGGGACCAATCACGACGTGCAGCGCGACTCGCACATGCGCAGTAGGGAGCCAGGCTGTGAAGACACAAGGCTTAACTTCCTGATACTCCTACTGAAGATACCAGCACCGCCACCCGTGAGACAAGGAACATTCAGGTGAGGACATTGCGGGTTCCCTAGACAAGTAAGTGTCCTTATTTTAAAAGCCAATGGCTGCAGTATTTGTAGCTGCTGACTTTTAATTTTTCTTTTCGGCTAAACTCCGCTTTAATCTATCATCACATTAATCTGATTATAAAAAAATATTACTGACATTATGGTAGCATCTATGTTATTTAGTTTTGCTTATATTCATTGGACTCTTCAGTAATATGCATACATTCCTCACAGTGTTTTATTAGTGTATTCCAGCTATGTAAAATGCAAAACCCACGTATTTTCACTTATGCAACAGTCATGTGTGCCTCCAGATATGATAACCTATTCTTAGGCTTCTAAAACGCATCACTATTCATGCCTCAGCCGACTAAGAATGCAGACTCTTCAAGAGAGGCAACTGTGATCAAGTCAAGCATGTGCGTTTGTTTTGCTACTAAATCCAAACCTCTCTTATAGCAAATTACAGGATGAGGTTGGAAAGGGAGGGGGGAAGAGGTTTGCAAATCTCAAAAACGCATGGCACCATTTTTATAGTCTTTGTTGTGGAATGATAAACTCTTTGTGGTTAGGAGACTATTGAAACCTCGAGGGCACAGAACTTCAAATAACAGCACAATCCAAGAACAACATTATTATACAACAAGAAATCTCATAGCTCTGAGCAACCTTCGTCCGCCTTGTCCAGTTGTAAATCTTCATAAAATAGCTTGCAGGTGTCAGGATTAAAGTATATTCATTGGGAGCTTAAACACAGCACCAGCTGGACTCTGCATTTGCCAGTTGTAGTTGTTTCTTTGTTCTGAAACTGTTGACAGTACAACAAAAAGTATTCCCAGGATCCCAGCCTGAGTTAAATCAGGATGAGTAAGAGAACAGCTGTAATTATTTTCTGTATTTACCCTACCTGCCTTTTTGATTTATGGCACATCCCACTCACATAATGTACATTCCATAACCTCAAATATTTTATTTGTTTTAGCCACGGTCATGATAAAGCAATCAAGAGAAGGAAAGGGTTCTGGCAGGTGTTAGTCTACAAACGGAATATTTGAATACGCCATCTTAAAGCACATTAAGATAGCGAGAAGTAATTCTCTCGCGTCACCCATTTTCTACATAAAGGCCAACAAATGTGGCTGTGCAGGATCAGCGTAAATTCCTGGTTATATATGTGCCTTCATGAAATGGCCATTTATATGAAATATTCTTGCCTATCTGGCTCCATGTCATTACGAGGATGGCTTTTAAATACATGCTGAATTATGACACAAATGCTGAAAATTCCAGAGACCTTTTATTGCATATCCACTACATTTCACTAAATGGACCGATGCTTTTGAGAAAGAACACCCTAGGGAAGAATAAACATCAATTATTGAAACATACTGTATTGAGGAACACTGTTTGACACATGCAGATTTAGTGGAAGGAGAATGGGTGGAGAGTAGTATTCCTTAATAAAAGCTTTATACACAGTCTTAATGGGCAATATGTGTAATACAGTAAAACTGTAACACGTCTTCTTTACTAAACACAAGTTAAAGCAGTTCCGTAGGCAGTTGATGGTTGATCGACATATTTATACATCTGCAATTAAAATAACATATTTACAAATCCTTTCATGAAAGGCTTAGGCAAAGATATGAGGAAATATTATGGAACCCATATAAAAGATTGGAAAAAAAATGCAAAATAAATATTTTTGCTTAACATCAAGCTATTTTTTTTTTACACCTAATATAAGTTTGGGATGGAAAACTTCAAGCTGAGTGACAAAAATGGCTGAAAGTGACAGACATTTAAAAAAAGGCATAGAAATCAACGTTTGGTAAAATAAATAAAAGACAACTGTTTTAAAGGAATGTTCTTCTTGTATTTTCCCCTCTTTTAAAGAAGTATTCAGCATGGTTTAGATTTGCATAAATGATTGCTGAAAACTGGAGGAATGGAGACTTTATATCTTTTTTTTTGGAAATTCTTTTTATTGGTTTTGCCAAAAATAAAGAGTAGGTTCATAAAGCAGAGCCTCTGAGCATTCCCTGGCTCGGCACATGCAGTAACATAGTAAAACAAATACATAGCAACTAGTTACCAACTAGAAAAACAATAGCTAAAACTGAAACCTCTAAACTGCTCATATCCACAGATTGAAAGATTATGTAAAACATGGCACTTCATATAGAAACACACACCACCATTTAGGATGGAGGGGATGGACAGGGGGTAAATGTACTTGACCCAAATATCTTCAGTTGAAATACTAGGAGTAAGTATCAACAAGGCTTCGGTTCACAACTTGAGGGCTATCAAACAGGAACCATATGGCTTGATTCCAGTTATTGGGTGGCATTGGTTGTAAGATATTCCAGCCAAATGTTCCATATTTTATGAAATTTGGCAGAACAGCCATGGGAGTGGTAAGCGGCTTTGTATAGGGAGATTTTCAAGAATTTAAAGAGGGCGCCTCCATTTGCTTCCATTTCAAGATAATGGACTTGCTTGCTTGATGAAAGGCGAGGTTGCCTACAAGGCCAAGCAAGCAGACTGCCGTGGTCTGAGGGATGGGAATGTTGGTCAGAGTAGTTATGAATTGAGTGACCTCCTTCAAAAATAATTGCAGCTTGGGACAGGACCAAAGCATGTGGTGGAAGTTAGCATCAGTACCACTACACTAAGCCCCAGGATAGATTTTGTTGAATTGTGAGTTTTTTTATCTTAGTGGAAAATTGCAAACGAGAAGAGAAACTGTTCAGAATAACTCTATATGCACATAGATGTAACCGATATTTTAAACACTAAAACGTGTTGAAATGCCAAATCTGAAAATTTCTAATTGGATCCTAAGTGTTATACATGTGCCTGCCTGACAATAGTGACATTTTTGTTATCTAATTGTAATATCAGGGGATAGAGATAAATAAAATATTATGCAACAGAACTAAATCAAGCAATTGTATGTTGATATTGGTCTTCAGAATTATTATTTTTTATACCACATATGGATAATTTATCCTCCTGTCCTGTAGATAGTGTGACAATACCTACCTATGTATAGCAGATCTTAACACTGAGCTTACAAAGAAGATTATGCAGTCATATTTCTACATAATCATTAATGTATCAAAATTAGGGGGTGGCTTTAAAACATAAATCCTGAAATATATTTGTTACCATTAACTTAATGTTTTTCATATACGTGTCCATATTGTTTACATATTAGGATCATAAATGCTGTAAATTTGATCCATACAAGTACCTTTTGTGAGAATGCTTTTGACTGATTTCATGACAGATTTCTGAGTGAGTTTCCATCAGCCTTGAGATTTATTTGCAGCTAATGGATCCTCTAGACTAATAGTAATTTTTGAAACCAGAGGCAGATTCAGACATTGCTTATAGACAGAGTATAGATTTTGCAACTTTGCTCAATACAAATTTTTATGAGCTTTGAAGCACAGGCTCTAAATCACTATGATCCACAGTCTTAACCCTCATTTATTGTATGAAATAATGATGAGTCTATATAAATATATCCAAACACATACAACATGAACAGAATGGATATAAAAAGGTGCAGTTGGCCATTACCTATCAACACTTAGCCAATACAATATTATGTGATTATTATGGTAAACATAGGAACATTCAGTTAATTTGTAGTAGATATCACATATTGCCACTAATAACCTAACCCTGATGGCCTTTTGTAAATAACACAGCACAATTTTTAAATTCTGCAGGTCAAGACTTTTTTCCCATAAATGTGATAGGATGGTTGGCATTTCGGCTAGAGTAGGCAATGGTTTCTTGTCTGTGGATTAAGAGTATGTCCACTAGCCAACTGTTATTAGAGGGAATGGCAGTAAGATAGGTGTGGAAATCTGTCCTAACCACTAATTCTCCTCCAAAGAAAAGCACTGCCAATAGTATTCACCTACATCCCCTGGATGAGAGTAAACTTGAACACCCAGCTGAGCATTCATGCTTATGTATGGCAAGTAATAGAATTACTTTTTATAGTACTGCCTTGGTAACAATGTTATCACTGTGAAACTCCTTCTCTTTTACCCACCCCTACCCCCTATTGAATCTGACTATCAAGAGGATGTTTTGAGAAAGACACCATTTAGGTTAGGCCAAATTTTCTTTAGAGGTGTTCTCAGCAGTGTGGGACAATGACACAGTATTTGGACTGGAGATGTTAAAAGCAAAAACTTGGAAAACTGTTGTAATGCTCAAAATATTATAGCAAGTGTCTTCTTGTACTACTGTTAATGGGTAATTAACCACTTGCTTACTGGGCACTTAAACCCCCCTCCTGCCCAGACCAATTTTCAGCTTTTAGCGCTGTCACTCTTTGAATGACAATTACGTGGTGTAAGGGATCTTCCCGGGGTAGGGTGTGTTTGGACACAGTTCACAGCAGACTTGGAATATATGAAGCAGATCTTGGCGTTTATTCGTGGTACAAACAGTCCAGCAAACAAAACATACAGCAACACCGTGCTTTCTAAGTACAACAAAATAAACAAAAGACCTAGCCCGGCTGGGCGCTTACTAACAGGTTCTTCTCACCTATCTGACATTTATAAAGACAGCGTCTTTTCGTCTGGATATCGCAGGGTGGGTTTTAGCTCCAGCAGTGTCTGTGCTTGCAGCTTCCTTCAACATACAGGCTGTTCATTCCCTGGCTGGGAGCAATCACCTGCAGACCCTACAGAGCCTTTAGCTTCCCAGGCTAATTAGGATCCAAGCTCACCTGATCCCAAACCCAGAACTGGATCGGGGGATGTGGAATGACAGGTCCCTCTACCAAACCTACCTGCCATTCCATATAAACCCAGGCCCGGCAAAATTAAATAACAATTCAGCAGCATATCACTGCTGAGAAACTGAACCATCCTGGATTTACCATCTCACACTGTGTAGCAACCTAGGTGAGATGTACACCCCCTCGATCACTTCTCCAGTGACATGTCTACATATCCCCCCCCTCTTTTTCAGACCGGAGGGCTGAGCCTTTTGTCCCCACAGACAACTTACCCTCGACAATGCGTCAGCATTTGCCTGTAATTTCCCTGGCCTGTGTTCCACAGTGAAATTAAAGTTTTGTAGGGAGAGAAACCATCTAGTCACTCTTGCATTTCTCTCCTTGTTTAACTTCATCCATGTTAGGGGGGCATGATCTGTCACCAACTTGAATTTCCTGCCTAGCAAGTAATACTTTAACGATTCTAGGGCCCACTTTACTGCCAAACACTCTCGCTCCACAATGGCATAATTTTTCTCGGCCGGGGTTAATTTTCTACTCAAGTACGTCACCGGATGCTCCTCACCATTCACTACTTGTGAGAGTACTGCACCTAAGCCTGTGTTAGAGGCATCTGTCTGGACCAGAAACTCTCGTTTGAAATCGGGGGTAACTAAGACAGGTGGTTGGCACAAGGCAGACTTAAGGCTTTGGAAAGCCTTCTCGGCCTCTGGGGTCCACGTGACCATTGCTGTCTTTCCGCCCTTTGTCAAGTCAGTTAGTGGAGCAGCAACTGAGGCAAAGTTCGGCACAAACCTACGGTAATACCCCGTAATACCCAGGAAAGCTCTAACCTGTTTCCTTGTCAGGGGTCTAGGCCAATTCTGTATTGCCTCAATTTTATTTAGCTGTGGCTTAATCAACCCTCTCCCAATAATGTAGCCTAGATATTTGGCCTCTTCTAGGGCTAGAGCACACTTCTCTGCATTTATGGTCAACCCCGCATCACTTATGGCATCCAACACGGCCTGTACCTTACAGAGGTGACTTTCCCAATCAGGGCTAAAAATGACCACATCATCGAGGTAGGCAGCTGAGTAATCACGATGTGGTCGCAGAATCAAGTCCATCAACCTCTGGAAAGTTGCAGGCGCTCCATGTAACCCGAATGGCATCACTACATACTGGAATAGCCCATCAGGGGTGGAGAATGCAGTTTTCTCTTTAGCCTCACCAGAAAGTGGAATCTGCCAGTAGCCCTTTGTGAGATCGAGAGTGGTTATGTACCTGGCGTTACCCAACTTCTCAATCAACTCATCTACCCTGGGCATAGGATACGCATCGAACTTGGAGATCTCATTCAACTTTCTGAAATCGTTACAGAACCTCCAAGTTCCATTGGGCTTTGGGATTAGCACAATTGGGCTGGACCATTCACTCTGTGACACCTCAATTACCCCCAGAGCAAGCATACGTTTTACCTCGGCAGATACGGCTTCCCTACGTGCCTCCGGTATCCTATAGGGCTTAAGGTTTACTCTGCTTCTAGGCTCAGTTTCAATGTGATGATGGATGAGGTGTGTACGCCCTGGGAGGTCAGAGAACTTTTTTTTGTTTTTCTGTAAAAATTCCTGAGCCTCCTGTTTCTGTGACACTGATAGAGTATCACCTACCTTGACTGGAGGGATTGGTTGTGACAAATCATTAACAGTATTTGTCGCCACCAAGGATTCCCTGTCTTTCCAGGGCTTGATCAAGTTTATGTGATAAACTTGGAAAGGCTTCCTTCTACCTGGTTGGTGCACCTTGTAGTTCACCTCACTGATCTTTTCAACAATTTCATAAGGACCTTGCCACTTCGCCAAGAATTTACTCTCAACAGTGGGGACTAGTATAAGGACCCTATCGCCTGGGTTGAATGTCCTGATTCTTGCGGACCGGTTGTAAATTCTACTTTGGGCCTCTTGAGCCCTCTGGAGGTGTTCCCTTACCAGGGGCATTACAGTGGCTATACGGTCCTGCATTTGTGCTACATGCTCAATAACACTCTTGTATGGGGTGGACTCATTCTCCCATGTCTCTTTTGCAATGTCCAGTAGACCCCTAGGGTGATGACCATAGACCAACTCGAATGGTGAGAACCCTGTGGACGCTTGGGGCACCTCCCTAATAGCAAACATGAGGTAGGGTAATAAATGATCCCAGTCACGACCATCTTTTGCCACCACTTTCTTCAACATATGTTTCAAAGTCTTATTAAATCTCTCCACCAATCCGTCCGTCTGGGGGTGGTACACAGAGGTACGGATGTGTGAGATTTTAAATAGTTTGCATAATTCCTTCATTACTTTCGACATAAATGGCGTACCTTGGTCAGTTAGGATTTCTTTGGGGATCCCAGTCCTAGAGAACATATAAAACAACTCACGTGCAATTGTTTTAGATGCAGTGTTTCTTAAGGGTACAGCCTCAGGATAGCGGGTCGCATAATCCAGGACTACCAAAATATACTGGTGTCCTCTAGCTGACTTTACAATGGGACCCACTAAATCCATGGCAATACGCTCAAAAGGCACCTCTATAATAGGGAGCGAAACCAAAGGACTGCGAAAATGTGACACTGGGGCACTAACCTGACATGTGGGGCACGACTCACAGTATTTTTTAATGTCATCATATATGGCCGGCCAAAAAAACCTCTGGAGAACCCTCTCTCGCGTTTTGTCAGTCCCCAAGTGTCCCCCAAGAACATGGTTATGTGCCATGTCAAGCACCTGACGCCGGTACGGCTTAGGTACCAGAAGCTGTTCCACAATCTCATCTTTAACCTTATTGACTCTATAGAAAAGATCATTAGTCACCGAAAAATGTGGAAATCTTTTTTCAGCATCTGGTTCCTGAGGTACCCCGTTCATAACAGCAACCTGCTCTCTCGCATTTTTGAGAGTGGGGTCCTGTAATTGTGCAGTCCCAAAATTATCGCTAGACACCTCTAAGTCTAGTATATTTTGCTCAGTGGGAGGATCCTCCTCCCCAACCAGGACCTGCAAAGGAAAACAATCATTTTCATCCTGCATACTTTTATCATTCACAGCGGACAAGGCAACCTCCTTAGAGGTATCCTCACTCCTTTTGGGGATTTCTCTTTTTTCCCAGAGAGCCCAGAATAACGGAAAATCGCGGCCCAATATTACATCATGCATGAGGTTTTTAACCACACCCACTTCATATTGTACGGTGCCTTGTTTAGTCCCGACTTTAGCCCGCACTATAGGGTACACTTTTGTATCACCATGTATGCACACAACACTCATATGCTTGTTAGGCTCTAAGTCCCCAGCCACCAGACTAGCATGCACCAAGGTTACGAGGCTTCCTGAGTCCATTAACGCTTTAACAGGAAAGTCATTGATTGTGATGTTGCAGATTTGCGGTTCAGTCTCTAGTCCAGGAACTGCAGCACAAGATGGTTCCGCAAATAGCGACTGACGCCGGCTAGCGTCACATTCCATGGGTTCAGAGGTAAGAGGGCAATGGGCAGACACGTGTCCCGCCTCATGGCATCTCCAACACTGGATAGGGCCTGGTCTCTTTGGCAAGGAGTCCTTTTCAGAGCCCCTTAGCCACCCGGGACCATCACCAGTCTTTTGTCCCTGAGACACCACTTGAGCCCTTTTCCCCCCATCAGCACCCCTCCACACTCCCCCAACAGATGGAAGTCTCTTACCAGCTGACGGCACAGATCTGGTGCTCCGGGGAGGTGAAGATGCTGCAGGAACATCGCGGAGGTAGTCCTCAGTCGCCTGGAACCTCTCCACAAGGTTGACAAGTTCGTTTGCGTCCCTAGGATCACCTTGTCCCACCCAGCGTTGCAGGTCAGTAGGAAGCGCTCGGAGGTAGCGATCCATCACGACCTTCTCTAGGATTTGTGCAGGAGTAGAAGTGTCTGGCTCCAACCACTTTCTTGCCAAATGGATTAGGTCATACATCTGGGACCTCGCTGATTTGTCCAGACTGTAGCTCCAGTTGCGTACCCTC
This sequence comes from Lithobates pipiens, assembly GCF_037356315.1. Lineage (NCBI taxonomy): Eukaryota > Metazoa > Chordata > Amphibia > Anura > Ranidae > Lithobates > Lithobates pipiens. The sequence continues at coordinate 84,837,452 of NW_027507903.1, read as the reverse complement.
CGGGCACGGACTGCAGTAGTAACTCCTAGTCGGGCAAGTATCTCCTCTTTTAGCCGAGTATAGTCCTTAACCTCTTGCTCACTGAGGTCATAGTAGGCCTTTTGGGGTTCACCTGTTAAATAGGGTGCAATTACCTCTGCCCACTCAGCAGCTGGTAACTTCTCTCGCTCAGCCACGCGCTCAAATACTGTTAGAAAGGCCTCAACATCGTCCTCAGCAGTCATCTTTTGCAGCGCTTTCTGCACAGTCCTTCTCCCAAAAAAAATCTCTGGAGCGGCTCCCTCCATTGTGGGTGGATTAGTAACCACAGGCGCCTCTCGATTTACTATCAGGTGCTCGATAAGTTGTTGTTGGCTTTGGCGCAAAGCTTGCAACTCTTCCTTATGCATCCGCTGTTGTGCAGCCATCATCTGCTGTTGTGCAGCCATGGACTGTTGTTGTGCAGCCATGGACTGTTCATGTCGTCTATTGGCCTCTGTCTGAGCCTGCTGTTGTGCAGCCATCATCTGCTGTTGTTCAGCCATGGACTGTTCATGTCGTCTATTGGCCTCTGTCTGAGCCTGCTGTTGTTGCAAACTCACTTGCATAAACTGCTTCAGCATCTCCTCCATGTTGCTGGACTGTTTTTGGAGTGTAGTTGCAGCTTTCACCCAGGACATCAGCAGCTGTAGCCAAGTCTGTCCACACCGTTGCCCCTAGCAACCGCGTTGCCCGCTACCTCCACCAATTGTAAGGGATCTTCCCGGGGTAGGGTGTGTTTGGACACAGTTCACAGCAGACTTGGAATATATGAAGCAGATCTTGGCGTTTATTCGTGGTACAAACAGTCCAGCAAACAAAACATACAGCAACACCGTGCTTTCTAAGTACAACAAAATAAACAAAAGACCTAGCCCGGCTGGGCGCTTACTAACAGGTTCTTCTCACCTATCTGACATTTATAAAGACAGCGTCTTTTCGTCTGGATATCGCAGGGTGGGTTTTAGCTCCAGCAGTGTCTGTGCTTGCAGCTTCCTTCAACATACAGGCTGTTCATTCCCTGGCTGGGAGCAATCACCTGCAGACCCTACAGAGCCTTTAGCTTCCCAGGCTAATTAGGATCCAAGCTCACCTGATCCCAAACCCAGAACTGGATCGGGGGATGTGGAATGACAGGTCCCTCTACCAAACCTACCTGCCATTCCATATAAACCCAGGCCCGGCAAAATTAAATAACAATTCAGCAGCATATCACTGCTGAGAAACTGAACCATCCTGGATTTACCATCTCACACTGTGTAGCAACCTAGGTGAGATGTACACCCCCTCGATCACTTCTCCAGTGACATGTCTACAGTGGTCATACAACACTGCACCCAAATTACATTTTTTGCATTTTTTCCCACATATAGAGCTTTCTTTTGGTGGTATTTGATCACCTGTGGGTTTTACATTTTTTGTTAAAATTTTTTAAAAAGACCGAAATTAAAAAAAAAATTACAAAACGGTTTTATATTTTGTTATTACATTTTGCAAACAGGTAATTTTTCTCCTTCATTGATGTATGCTGATGAGGCTGCACTGATGGGCAGCGATAGGCTGCATTGATGGCCACTGATAAGGTGGCACTGATGGGCACTGATAGATGGCACTGATGAGGTGGCATTGTGGGCACTGAGAGGTGGTACTGAGAGTTGGCACTAAAGGGCATTGATAGGTGGCACTGAAGGGCACTAATAGGTGGCACTGATAGGTGACACTGCTAGCTGGCACTGATGGGCACTGATAGGTGGCAGTGATGGGCACTGATGTGTAGCAGGGATGGGCACTGATTTGTGGCAGTGATGGGCACTGATCGGCACTGGTAAGTGACACTGATAGGCAGCACTGCTAGGTGGCACTGATTGGCACCACTGGTGGACATTGATATGTGGCATTCGTGGGCATTGCTAGGTGGCACTGATTGCTGGCACTGTTATGCACTGGTGGGCACTGATTCGTGGCACTGTGGGCACTGACAGATGGCACTGGCAGGTGGCATTTAGGGCACAGATGAGATGGCTGTGCATCTTCCTCTTCGGGACCAATGTCCCTTGCACAGAAGCTGGTGATCTGCATTTTTTTCTACTCACGCTGTCAGCCGATCTTCTGTTTACATCACGTGATCTGCTGTCATTGGCTGACAGCTGATCACGTAGCAAGGGGCCGGGATCGACCCCTTACTCCGATTTGTGATCACCTGAGTCTCATTGACTTGGTGATCACAGCGCACCGCACATGCCCATCAGGGGGCACAGGGGGGGCATGCAAAGGGGAGGGCGGCAAAGTAGGTCCACACTGTGGCCGTCATTCCGCCATGGCGTGGATCTGAAGGGGTTAAAATGTAAAGTGTAACTTTTAAAAAAAATGTAGGAAGTTTACAAATTGAGGTTTAATGTAATTTTGTATGTATTCATAGTTACATAGTTAGTAAGGTTGAATAAAGACACCAGTCCATCCAGTTCAACCCGAGTGAGTGTCACCAGTTGTCCTTATCCCTGTATATTGCACACACACATTGGTCCCTACCCTCAAGGAGACCACATATTGTAAAGCGCTGAGCAAACTGTTGGCGCTATATAAAACCTGTATAATAATAGGACCAATTTTGGACAGAAGCCAATTAACATACCTGCATGTCTTTGGAGTGTGGGAGGAAACTGAAGTACCTGGAGGAAACCCACACAGGCAGAACATGCAAACTCCAGGCAGGTAGTGACATGGTTGGGATTTGAACCAGCGATGAGACTGCTAGGTGAGAGTGCTAACCACTACACCACTGTTTTACTTAATATTCATATTAATCTTTATTTAAAAAAAGTATTACAGGGTACATTCATGACTGTTTTAAATAAACTGGAAATGCTAGTAGCATGACTGTCTCTGGCTTCAAGGGATTTTTAGTCACTGACTTGCAACAGGCGTGAGAAGCTATTCAATCAAAACTTCTAATTTGGATACTTGAGCCAGGCCAGTCACTCAGACAGTATCAAGGTCAATAAATCAGCATGACAGCCAAGTAAATAGTCATTTTAAAAGTGGAGGTCAACAATGGCAGTCTGAATATTCACTCAAAAAAGATTTTCTTAGAGAGACTCTGTTACTTTGCCCATTTTGATTTGACAGCCCTGACCCTGTGTAAACTGCATGTCTAATGGTGGTAGAGCTTACAGTGGCTTGAAAAAGTATTCATACCCCTTGAAATTTTGCACATTTTGTCATGTTACAACCAAAAACGTAAATGTATTTTATTGGGATTTTATGTGATGAACCAACACAAAGTGGCACATAATTGTGAAGTGAAAGGAAAATGATAAATGGTTTTCAATTTTTTTACAAATAAATCTGTGAAAAGTGTGGCGTGCATTTGTATTCAGCCTTTTTAGAACCACCTTTCACTGCAATTACAGCTGCAAGTCTTTTTTGGAATGTGTCTACCAGCTTTGCACATCTAGAAAATGTCATTTCTGCACATTCTTCTTTGCAAAATAGCTCAAGCTCTGTCAGATTGGATGGAGAGCTTCTGTGAACAGCAATTTTAAAGTCTTGCCACAGATTCTCAATTGGATTTAGGTAGGGATGGGTGAACAGTTCAGCCCGAGCATAATGGTTGAAATGGTTAAGGGGAACCCCGCACCAAAATGTAAAAATAAATGATGTGGGAGTACCCCCAAAATCCGTACCAGGCCCTTCAGGTCTGGTATGTATTTTAAATGGAACCCCACGCCAAAATAAAAAAATATGCCGTTGGGGGGGCCCCCACCAAATTCCATACCAGACCCTTATCCTATTTTAGTGTAAAAATCTTCTCCCCTGAGCCACGTCTCCTGCCGTCATCTTCTCCTGGTGCAGTCTCTCTTGCCGCCATCTTCTGTCGCTATCGTCTCCTGCCGCTGTCCCTCCCACCACCGCCTACTTCTCCTGCTGCTGTGTTCTTCCTCGCTGAGTTTTTCCTTCTCGCTGCCATCTTCCTCTGTTGTGTTGAAACCCGCTGTCTTGATGTCACACGGAGATCCAGCCCCCTTTTTTATAAAGGGGTGGGCTCTCTGTGACAACACAATGGAGGATGTATGTCGAGGATGAACCAAGTAGTGAGGAATAACACAGCAGTGGGAGAAGTAGGCGGTGGCGAGAGATACGGCGGCAGGAGATGATGGCGACAGAAGATGGTAGCAAGAGAGACTGCACCAGGAGAAGATGACGGTGGGGGACATGGCTCAGGGGAGAAGATGGCTCAAAGCTATTTTACAATAAAGGAATTGTCAAAAACCAGCTATTGTTTTTTGTTACATTTCACTGCTTATTTTTGGTTAATGGGTAGGGGTACAATGTGCCCGATACCCATTCACATGGGCGGCCAAGATGTGGGGGCCCCCTTTTTAAAGGTGGCTTCCAGATTCCGATAGTCCCCTTGTCCACAGACCCCACAACCACGGGGCAAGGGTTGTGGGGATTGGGCATTTGTCCCCATCAACATGGGGACAAGGTGTTTTGGGGGGACCCCAAAGCACATGCCTCATGTTGAGGGCATGTGGCCTGGTACGTTCAGGAGGGAGGGGGGCCGCTCTCATCCCCTCCACCTTTTTCTGCGGCCTGCCAGGTTGTGTGCTTGGATAAGGGTCTGGTATGGATTATGAGGGGACCCCACTCCATTTTTTAAAAATGTTGCTGTTCCCCTTAAAATCCTTTTGGGGGGACCCCTACGCCATTAAGGTTCCCCTTAATTTCCATATTAGACTTGAAGGGCCTGGTATGGATTCTGGGGGGCCCCCATGCAATTTTATTTTGGTTCGGGATTCCCCTTAATAATTATACCAGTCCCAAAGGACTGGGGGCATGCCGTTTTTTTCAATGAGTTTTATCTATATTGCTGAGACCCGACAATTCATTACAGCCATGATCAGTTTTAAATGACCTTTTTCCTTTAGAAATGTCATTTTGCTGCTGTACTGTTCTAAACATGGCAAAACTGCGCCACTTTATAGGCATTTTTTTTATTTTCAATGTTGGTGTAGGGTTCCCCTTAATATCCATACCAGACCTGAAGGGCCTGGTATGGATTTTGGGGGGACCCCCATGCAATTTTGTTGTTATTTTGGTGCGAGGTTCCCCTTAATATTCATACCAGACCCAAACATCATTTTAGGAGAGAGTTTGCAACCATTTTAAGCATTATTAAAATCATTGCTCCTGAAAAAACTGCCATTTTTAAAACTTTTTTTTGCATTAATACAGTCCCTGGGGCAGTCCCAATACACTGTTTATGGCAATAACGTGCATATAAACCGTTGAAATGAGCACTTTTGATTTTTCATGTTTGTGTCCCATAGACTTTAACTGTGTTCACACAATTTTTTTGCCTATTCGCAAGTTCTGGTGCAAACCAAACCTGGGGGAGTTCGGTGCAGTAGCCAATGCCACATGAGCATGGTTGATACCATAATATTAATGCCTCAAATGCAAAACATTATTATATAGAATAAAAAGAATCAAACATTAGTAATTGTATTTTCAACATATGCTTGTGCTAAGCTCCATAGCATAGTGGTATGCTCTGCTACCTTCAAAGGTCCAAGCCATGGGTTTGAATCCCACCTAATGGGATCACCTCCTGAATACAGGCATTCTACTCAGCAGCATAATAAGCAAATGCACATCATTTTGGTTTATTCCATAATTTTAACTCTTCAAATGCATGCAATGGTATTTCATTATTCAATAATATTATAGTGTGGAATTCAAAAAATTCAGCTATTCAAAAATCAAGGAAAATCAAGCATAGGGTCCCCCCCCCCAGTGCATACCAGGCCCTTAAGATTTTATAAGGACTTTAAGGGGAACCCCATGACAATTTTTTTTTTTTTAATTGACGTGGGGTCCCCCCAAAATCCATACCAGGCCTTTAGGTCTGGTATGGATTTTAAGGGGAACTCACTCCAAAATGTTAAAAAATTGCATGTGGTCCCCCTAAAATCCATACCAGACCTTTATCCGAGCATGCAACCTGGCAGGCCACAGGAAAAGGGGGAACAAGAGAGCGGACCCTCTCCCTCCTGAACTGTACCAGGCCACATGCCCTCAACATAGGGAGGGTGCTTTGGGCCCCCCAAAACACATTTTCCCATGTTGATTGGGACAAGGGCAACATCCCCACAACCCTTGCCCCGTGTTTGTGAGAGTCTGCAGGCGGGGGGCTTATTGGAATCTAGAAGCCACCTTTAACAAGGGGGCCCCAGATCCCGGCCCCCCATGTGAATGTGTATCGGGTACAATGTACCCCTACCCATTCACCAAAAAAAGTAGTGAAATGCAACAAAAAACAATAGCCGGTTTTTGGCAATTCCTTTATTAAAAATGTCTTCTTCTTTCCCCCGCTTCTTCCTCCATCTTCCTCCGGTCTTGCTTCGGTCTTCTCCTTCTTCCTCCAGCTTCTTCTTCCTCCAGTTTTCTCCATCTTCTTCTGGCTTCTTCTTCCCCGCTTCCTCCTCTGGTCTTTCTCCACTGTCCGCTGAAAATGAAAATAGTGACCCTCCTCCAACGCTGCGGCCAGTCGATCTGTCCGATTCCATAGCACACAATTCATATATAACTATGGGGCGTGGCCACCAAATGATGTAAGCTGGAGGCCCTGGCCCCTTGTGATATCACTGACCCATCATGCCCCGGGTGGTGAAGTCACAAGGGGTGGGGTCTCAGAATGACATCATCCGCCCCATTGCAGCATTGAAGGAGGTTCCTATTTTGAATCTTCAGCAGGAGCGGCGGCGAGGGAAGAAGACGCTGGAGGAAGATGGAAAAGACCGGACGAAGATGAAGGAAGAAGCGGGGGAAGAAGAAGCTGGAGGAAGAAGAAGACCAAAGGAAGATGGAGGAAGAAGCAGGGAAAGAAGAAGCTGGAGGAAGCAGAAGACCGAAGGAAGACTGGAGGAAGATGGAGGAAGAAGTGGGGGAAGAATAAGACATTTTTAATAAAGGAATTGTCAAAAACTGGCTATTGTCTTTTGTCACATTTCACTGCTTTTTTTGATGAATGGGTAGGGGTACAATGTACCCGATACCCATTCACATGGGGGGGAAGGATCTGGGGACCCCCTTGTTGTGGGGAAGAGGTCCTTGTCTCCATCAACATGGGGACAAGGTGCTTTGGGGGACCCCAAAGTACCCTCCCCGTGTTAGGGGCATGCGGTCTGGTATGATTCAGGAGGGGGGGTGCTCGCTCATCCCCCCCTTTCCTGACCTGCCAGGGTTGCTTGCTCGGATAAGGGTCTGGTGCGGAATTTGTGGGGGACCCCTATGCAATATTTTTTATTTCGGCATGGAGTTCCCCTTAATGTTCATACCAGACTCAAAGGGCCGCCCAACTTTTTTTACTTGATTTTTGATCTATATTGCTGGGATCCGGCAATACATTACAGCCGCAAGCAATTTTGAATGACATTTTTTCCTTTAGAAATGTAATTTTGCTGCAGCAATGTTCCACACATCGGCCATATGCGCTAATTTACAGGTAGACTAAGGATACTCCCCAGGCACGATATTTAAAGGAGCTTTTCATTTTTATTGTTTCACTTTAAGCATTACTAAAATCACTGCTCCTGAAAAAAATGGCTGTTTAAAAAAAATATATATTTACATTGATACATATCCCCTGCGGCAGGACCCAGGTCCCCATACACTTTTTATGGGAAAGTACTTGCATATAAGCCTGAATAAGCAAGAACTTTGGATTTTGCAGGTTCGAGTCTCATTGACCCCCCCATTGTTTTCCGGAAATAGCGTTCCTTCCATTTGCATGCGTGCCCAGTTTCTGAGAGTTGAAGTCCTAATTGGCCTCAATTGGGCGCTATTTTCCAGGACTGCAGGATAATTTATTGGTACTATAGTAAATGACACCTTTTGTATATTGCTTTTAGGCCAAAAAGTTCAATTTTGGTCTCATCTGACCAGAGCACCTTCTTCCATATGTTTGCTGTGTGCCCCCACACAGCTTCTCGCAAACCGCAAACTGGACTTCTTATGGATTTCTTTCAACAATGGCTTTCTTCTTGCCACTCTTCCATAAAAGCCAGATTTGTGAAGTGCACAACTAATCATTGTTCTGTGTACAGATTCTCCAACCTGAGCTGTGGATCTCTGCAGCTCCTCCAAAGTTACCATGAGCCTTTTGGCTGCTTCTCTGATCAATGCTCTCATTGCCCAGCCTAACAGTTTAAGTGGACGGCAAGGTCTTGGTAGGTTTTTAGTTGTACCATACTCTTTCTATTTTCAGATGAGGAATTGAACAGTGCTCCATGAGATGTTCAAAGCTTGGGATATATTTTTATAACTTAACCCTGCTTTAAACTTCTCCAAAACGTTATCGGTGGCCTGTCTGGTGTGTTCCTTGGCCTTCATAATGCTGTTAGATTCTCTAACAAACCTCTGAGGGCTTTACAGAACAGCTATATTTATACTGAGATTAAATTACACACAGGTAGACTCTATTTACTATTTAGGTGACTTCTGAAGGCAATTGGTTCCACTAGATTTTAGTTAGAATTATCAGATTAAAGGGGGCTGAATACAAATGCATGCCACACTTTTCAGATATTTATTTGTAAAAAAAAATTGAAAACCATTTATCATTTCCCTTCCACTTCACAATTATGTGCCATTTTGTGTTGGTCTATCAAATAAAATCCCAATAAAATACATTTACAGTTTTGGTTGTAACATGACAAAATGCGGAAAATTTCAAGGGGTATGAATACTTTTTCAAGCCACTATACATAACAGTGTTTAGGACTGGTGATTGGCCAATGGGGCATGCTTATCTATGCAGCCCACATATGCGCTTTCCTCCAATCTCCCCTGGCAGGGGGGAGAAGCCAACATCCATGGCTCCTCCACGCTTTCCCCATGAGGTGCCCGGGCTGGTACCGGCCGCCATGTTGGGGACTGTTCCTCCCTGCTGGCGGCGTTTCTGATCATTCTCGGATGTCCTCGCTCACTTCGCACATGTAGGGCCCAGTGCGCAATTGACGCAATTGCGGAGCTGCAAGCCTTCACGAATGCCAGGGAAGCCACATGAGGCACCCCGTTCGGCTGCTATGCCCCCCCCCCCCCCACGGATCGGCTGGGTGGCGGAGTCTACACACCTTTGGCAAATTTTCTGTGATTTAGCACACACCCTTAACTTTTTGATATAAATTATAGTGGCAATGGATTGTGCGTTTATCACCGCTGGGGGGGTCGGGGATACACGCAGCTCTCACACAATAAGTATGCACCCCAGGACTATGGCTCTGCACCACTTCTATAATATTAAGATATTTAATATGCTGTTTGGTTTCATTAAACCAACCATAAATTTTTGTTTAAATCTGATTCATTATTTTTCTATTTATTAATTTCAGACTGGTTGACTCTTTTTGGATTTTTTATCCACAGAGCCTGTCAATGTTTGCGGCCAATCCCGGGTTAGGTCACAAACCCTAGTCTTTTTATACTGAGTGATATGGTGCAGTCACATATGTCCTCCAATATGGTTTAAGGTAATTTTTGCTATTTTTTTCCCCCCACACTGTTGTTTGTTTTTTGTTGGTTTGGTTGGCATTGCTGTGTTTGTCACTTCATTGCACATTGTTGTGCGTCTGAGCGCACTATATATGTCTTTCACTGTCTTCATTTATTCAGCTGTGCACTTTTTTGTCTCTCACTATAATTCCTTTCTTTCACTGATCCCCTTCTTTTCTTCTCCTTTTTATATCTTGTTTCCCACCCTTTTTTGTTATTTCCTCTCTTTCCCGGCACATATATTTCTCACATTTATATCTTTACTCACACATTCTTCACATATCTTGTTCGTGGTACGGTATTCTTTCATTCACATACACATCTATTTCATCCATGTTTAATTTATTCACTTTTATTCAAGCCACACTCACTCTTTCACTGACTTCTTGGTTCTCCCCCCCCCCTTTTTTTTTGTTGTTGTGCAGAATATACATCTCCGTGAGATATAATTCTCACCAATAGAGCTGATATTTTTTGTCCCCCCCCCCCCCCCCCCGTGTATCCATTGCATCTGTAATTTACTTTTATACATATATATTTTGCATGATTAGAGGTCCATATATGTAGATATGCACTCATTTTGTTGCATTCTCTACTCTAATCTATTGGGTAGTGTTACCATACGAATTTCTGTTTGACTGTTCACATATATTGTGGGCATGTCATCTCACTTATCCTGAATTTATGCCATAGGTGAGACCCACTGCCCTTTGCCTGATTACCGTCAATTTTGGGGGGTCATTCTAGTTTGACTTCCTGCAAGCCATATCGGATTACTGCCCCGGTTTGATTGATTCGGCTGTGGAGCACTTCGGGACCAGTTGGGGAGAAAAAAAGTTTTTAAAAGGACCTCCATGTAGGAAGCCGTGTCAGGCTCACTTTTCATATTGTCAACATTTTACCGACATTTGTGTTGTTATGAAATTTTTGTCTGCAAGTGCATATTTGGTCTAGTTTTAATTTCCTACTGGAGCTCATTTTTTAATTCTCATGTCATGCTTTTGGTACTACTAATAAATAACCCCTTTTTCTATATAATATTGATTCAATCGTTTTACTCGGCTGCCTAAAAACCCCCGATTTTGGGGGAATTCCTCTTCCGTTAAAGTGTTACTAAACCCAGGACCCTGAATTTACTTTATCAGGTCTCCCACAGTACACAGAACATGGAAATGCAGTAGTTTTTGTAAATCTAAACTGCTAAATACCTTTTCTCATCAGAAGTTAGAGGAACCTTGTGACTTCTATCAGTGTCTGGTTAAAGCTTGTAGGAGGAGTTTTCATTCGCCCATGATTGTCCTATGAAGATGCAGGACCCCTCACCCTCTGTCTGGACAGTGCTGATTGGCTCTATGCTGATTACATGCACACTCCCAAGAAATAAAAAAAGCTATCTAACAATACATACCAAATTGAGCATTGGCAGCTTGTCCCCTAGCATCTGTACTATCCGGGGATGGTTTGAGGACTCTGGAAGAAGGGGAGGATCAGAGGAGACAGGATCAAACAGCATTTTTACACAATGCAGAGGATTAACCCCTTATGACGAGTACACACGATCAGATTTTCCAACGGGAAATGTTGGCTGTGAGCTTGTTGGCAGTATGTTCATCCATGTCTATGCTCCATCGGACAATTGCTGTCGGACAAATGATGGCTAGCATGTTCTCAAATTTTCGGCCAACAAATGTATGTTGTCGGACTTTCCGATGGTGTGTACACAAGTCAATCAGACAAAAGTCAAAAGTACAAACACGCATGCTCAGAAGCAGAAGCAGTTGGTCTTGTAAACTAACGTTCGTAATGAGAATTAACATTCGTGACTTGGAAAATTATATGAAATCTACAAATGCAGTGCACAATTCTCTTCTTTTTTAATGGTATAATAATGAAGCTGCTTTGCTGGTGATACTGATGGAGTTTTTGCAAACAAATTTTCAAAAGGCTTTTTTAAACTAGTGATATCAAGAATAATCTTATTATGTTTTTTTTTTTTATTATTATTATTTGTGCAAGATACCACAACACCATTATCCCCTACTATTTAAGAACAAAGATAAAACTATGTTGGTACCCCTTGTCAATTTTACATTGTATTTTTTAAAATGTAATTGCCTACTCCCAAACTGTCATTTGAAGTAAAACACATAGTATTATTCTCCACAATTTTTTTATTGTGCATTAAAAAAAAATTAGACATGCTATCTGCCAATAGAAAATAACCAAAAAGTGCATTCTATGCATCCAAAAATATATAAAATTTACAGTAGCAAATCAAATCATTATTAAACCAAAAAAATAATGTCAAAGCAATACCTCCAAGGCCAATAATAAATAACATGTTATCTCCTCCGATTCTGCAACATGTCTGGTTGATGAGCGGGTGTTCAGAAACCAACTGAAAAGCACAGAATGAAAAGCGATAAACGAAAAATGCATAAAGAAAAGCGCAAATCGACACTCACCAAACTTCTACTAACACGAAATTAGCAGAAGGGGCCCAAAGGGTGGCATTAAAGAGCTGAAAAACCACATAGTGTGTCACTAAGTTCGCAATTGTTGGCCAACATTTGTGTGACCATGTGTATGCAAGACAAGTTTAAGCTAACACCCTTCGGACAAAATTTTTGTTGTCGGAAAGTTTGATCGTATGTACGAGGCTTTAGGTTCCACAGTGAGTATAACAAGCAAGCTTTATTGCATAAACACACTGATTTTACTGTTGTGGGTTTAGTAACACTTAATGTAGAGACTTTGGATTGCACTAAATAGTCACCACACCAGACATTAGACTGCACTAAGTAGTCACCAAAATTCCAAAGAAAAACCAGAAAAACCAGAAGGAAGTTTAGGTAGCAACCATGTTCAGCATCTCAACTATGTATTTATTTGCACATAAATCAGGTATGAGCTTAGGTCTAATCGATCTTTTTTCAAGCTGAAATGGGCTGGTAAAAATTTCACAGATGCCACTATGTCTCCCTACCATTTATGGGGCTCTGTCCACTCTCTAGCTGTCAATCTCTCATCTTTTTTTATTAAAAAGTGTTTAATAAAGTTTCTACAAAGACACAACGTACAATCAGTACAGCAGAACTTGCAACTTCGTTACAGCATAAAAAAGAAAATGATCATTTAGAAAGAGGGCACGAAGTACCCAATAGTCTAATTCTATTTCATCCTTTTTAATGTGTCCTGCAACTGATGACAAAATGCACAAAGTTATTATGAACAGGTCAATGTCTGTATTCCACTCTGAAAATCTGAGTAGGAAGATGTACTTTAGACAAATAACTAAAGAATAATAAAAAAAAAAACACAAAAAACAAAAACTATATATATATATATATATATATATATATATATATATATATATATATATATATATATATATATATATATATATATATATATATATATATTTGTAGCACTGACCCCCCCGAAGGGGCAAAACCCCACTAACTTGCCTCAGTCCCCTTGACACAGCTGTGGTGCAATACAATACAGTACAATATAATATATCACAATATACCTGTATTGTCCTCTCAGGATCCCCTGGCTCCACCTGCTGGGAGAAAACAAAACGAGGTACTTAACCAAAGTATATTTTACTATATATATTTGTAAATAGGTGATTACAGCAATTTTACTGTCACCCAACATAGATTGACAGGACAATGAACTTTGATATAACAGTTACAAACAATATATATCTATATGTAGGAGCTCCCCCTACTTTTATAGCTATGCTTGAGATCTCATGGCGCCAAACACTAAGCTATAGAACCATCCATAGACTTTCATTATAATTGCTAATACACATCAGAAGTCAAGGATACCGGCGCTACATATATATATATATATATATATATATATATATATATATATATATATATATATACATATATACATATATACACACACACACACTTTTTTTATATCTCTTTTTCTCTTTTTATATGTATATGTATATATATATATATATATATATATATATATATATATATATATATATATATAAAAAGAGAGAAAGATATAGCCTGTTTAATGTTTATGCCGTATGTGTGGATAATAAAGACGTTACCCTTATTTCCGGGAATGTCATTGTGTCCCCTAAATCAAATGTAAATATGGCCATAAAGTTTTAGCAAATGAAATCATAGTCATGTTTGATGTACATTGTAATGGGGCACTGGGGAGTTCTCAAAATTTTGTCCCATAATTATCAGATGAAAAATAGCCAACTTTTACCCTGGTTGCTAATATATTAGCCTATTATTTGCAGTGAGAAGCTGGGAAAGGATATTTCAGCCCTCACTCTGTGAATGGTTCTGATTTTAACATTATACCATGAACAGATGTAGAGATACTGTTAATAGCTCCTTCTGGAAACATTAATCACGGGGCTTTGCTAATAATATTTGCTGCAAGTATTTAAAGTTAAAGCACTTCCAAGATTGATATGATTCAAAAAAGTGTCACCTTGCTAAAAGTATTCATTCATTAAACAAAATATATGGCCCTGGAACATCGTTCATGTCCCTTGAACATATAGATGGCTTCCATTATGCTTTATGGGTAATCTTGTGAGGGTGCCAAATCAATTAGAAATTAATCTTTCTGCACTTCAACCTTAGTGATACATTGGCAAGTGTTGGACACACTCCAATATTCTACCAGGAAAATGATTTTGCTTTTAGTGTAGGGAGAAGAATTGATGTAAGTTATGAGCCATGGCTGTATGCATTATGTATAGAATGGACAGCACCTAGATTTCACTGCTAAAAGAAACTTTTCTTTACGCATATAAATTAGATTTTTAAAAATATTTGTTTCTGTTACTGAAATAAAAAGGGGACAAATCATACAAGAGTATAATAATCAACACAAGTGAGCAACCCCACATTTAAAGAGAACCTGATCTATGGAATCTGTGCCCAAAAAGGGTAAGTAGAAGGCAAAGTATTGGCCACCTTTAGTTGTACCCTACAGCTGATCTTTTATACATTACTGACTGGCTGACTAACTGTATGGAGGAAGCCATCTTGGTAGAATCAGGGCCTTGCTTCATCATGTCAGTGCTCTGATGACTGATGATATATTGACTACTGGGGAATATTCAAGAAACAGGAGAGGTACAGAAAACTCAGAATGGATTAGACAGAAACAGTGAGATCCTTTCCCAGCAGGTTCCCAGGTGCAGCTTCCTCTCCAGCAGGCCCCGAGAACAGTGGCCCCACCATGAGGGTAGAGGGGATGTGGACCGCCAGAGGGGTGACACCATCAAGTAGATACAAATATAAATCTGTGTGAAGGGCCCCAATTTGAATGAGGTGGCATTGTTGTCCTGGTAATGGGCGGTTGTTTACTAGCTGGAGCTGGATGAAGTGATGGTGGTTGGGTGAGAGACCCTTCTAAGGGAGGGGAGGTGCATGGGGTATTGTATGCAATGTAAGATTGTGCGGCACAGGAAAATTAAAATTGAAAGGAGGCAGCGGGGGAATTATAATTGTGTAGGGGGGTAATTATAATTGAAGGGGGGCTGCAGGGAAATTATAATTGTGGGGGAAGGGTAACTATAATTGAAGGAGGAGCTGCAGAAGAATTATAATTGAAAGGGGGCTGCAGGGGAATTATATATATATAAAGGGGAGGCTGCAGGGGAATTATAATTAAAGGAGGGGGATTATAATTTGGGGGGCTGCAGGAAAATTATGATTGTGTAGGGGGAAGGTAAATATAATTAAAAGGAGGGCTGCCGGTGAATTATATGTAACAGAGGAGGATATGTGAGGTGTTATAATGATGGCAGGGTGACACCATGTTTTACCTACACCAGGTGGCACCAACCCTAGTGATGCCACTGCCTCAGAAGAACATTGAGTAGTACAGTAGTTATACCATTGCAATAACTCTTGGTAGACTAGCATTGTCAGAGCACGGATTCTTCTACAGAAAGAGGTGTTAGCACATACAGATCAATGACCTTGCATTTTCATGCACTCTACCAGTACTTCTGGCACTGGTTGATTACACTACCAAGCAACGCCAAGCAGCATGTTAAATAAATAAGTAAAATGCCCATATTTTTCAAGAAATACTAAAACAGCGCTAACATCAAAATATCCACTCAAGTTACCTTGTATCTATTAGATAATACAATGTAGATTGATTCAGTTTGTTACTTCCAGTGTTTCTAAGTGAGCCTGGACCTTTCTTGTGACATTATTTTGCACAGTGCAATCACTTTTTCAAGGTCCCAAGGAGCATGGTGCTTGAAACCTAGAAATATTTCACCTTAAATTTTATATGTTCACTTTTAATGCCTTTCAGAATATCAGGATATCAGATATACTATGGTTTTCGTGACCATTGCATCGCAGATGTTTACTACTTGGCTGATTTTTCCCTTTAACAAAATAGAAATATTTTAATTGCAGTATTTATATTGCAGTAACTCTTCCAATCCAAATACAATCTGAACATTTCTAGGGACAATCTGACATTGTAAAAAATAAATATATTGGCAACATTAAATGCTTGTTTGTGATTAAAATCCTCAACTCCGCTCACAGAAATTTTCATGTATGAGAGAAAACCTAATATAAAAGTTTTGTCCTGGGCCCACAAATATCTTAAGGTGGCCCAGTGTAGATCATTAGTGTATAGCAATAGCTTATGTAAAGTTGTTTGCAAATGTTGTTTGCACTGATTACGTATTTAAAAATGTGTTAAAATGGCCCTAGTGTTTTACACTTTTATGGAGGCCATGTACCAGTCCTATGGGTTAAGTCATAAAACAAAATAATAAAAATACATCATTGAGCTAAAAGACTGTTTCACATCAACCATTGCAATGTTTATTATTAGAACAGTAATTATATTAATATGTTACCTATTAGAAAGCTTTATGTGATTTCCAGTAAATACAATCCAATTAACTTTAGTAAAAAGGAAAACTATATTACAGTTCCAGAACATTCATTCTTATCTCAAACTATTCTATTTAAGTGATACATTTAATGCCAAAATGGCTGTTGGGCATAATGTTCCACTTTGAGACTTACTATTTCTTGGCTTAAATAGTCTGACATCTAAATTTATCTTTGGTTAGAGATATAAAGACAGTTATTTTTAAAGTAATACATTACAGAATATATAACAAGATGGCTCTTGCTGAAGCTATAGACCAGAAGTTATAGAACAATATTTCTTCTGTTGGTACAATCCCTGACTGCTAATTGTGATAGAGGATGGACCAAAGATCTTTGAAAACTAGGTGCAAGATGCCTTAATACAGAACTAAGGCTGATGGGGCCATTGCAGTACTTGCCTAAAGTGCAATATGCACAGCTATGAAACACATGGATGTTACTGCAAACCTACCTCTTAGTTTGCCCCCACTAGCACTTACAGCTCTGTGATGCCCTTTACCATTTCATAGCTGCTTCTGCCATCTCCGCCGCCCCTTCTTCCACATCCAATATCTTCTTTCTTCAACCAATGGGCACCAGTGATGACATAACTCCCACACATCCATGCTGAAATTACATTATCTCGGTACTTAGCTCCATTTTCTGGATCATCACAAATGCTGAGAATTGACGGATGTGGCGCAGGCAGTGTACACAAAATAAAATTTCTACAGTAGGTGAAAGGGAAAGGAGCATTTTGTCAGAAAAGACATACAAAGTCTATTCCACCAAGATACTCTGTCTCTAAGTAATCATATGTTAAGGCTTCTGTTCCACTTTAATGTAAATTTCACTGTTTTGATCTTGATTGCCACACAATATTGACATTGAGGCTTCACCAAAATAGGGAACAGAGCAGATGAATTAATGACATTTTGGGTAAACAAAATAGAATTTTTGCATTTGAAAATTTTACTTAAGGTAGTTGCACATTAAAAATAAACTTTATTTTTACATTCATTAGAATGTCATGGCTTTTTACTATGATTTATTTAGATGTAGAGACTTAATTACCTATAACAAAACACTAAAACAGAACTAAAAAGGGAAGAGGGGGAGGGAGAGACAAAGGACAGAATAATGTACAAGTGAATGTGAGAGATGACATCAATAAGGGAGTTAGGGAGGAGGTGGAATCCTTATGGGTAGAGCTCCAAAGGGATGAACCTATGGGCAAAATAATACTGGGAATATGCTATAGGCCCCCTAATCTGAGGGAGGCAGAGGAGGCAGATCTCCTATCACAATTTGGGTTTGCAGCAAGGATTATCATAATGGGGGATTTTAATTATCCAGACATAGACTGGGCAGAGGGAACCTCACACTCATCTAAGGCTCGTCAGTTCCTAAATGTCTTGCAGGACAATTTTATCGGTCAGATGGTAGACACACCAACTAGAAATAAAGCATTACTGGATCTACTGATTACCAACAATACAGACCTTATCACGGATGTGGAAATATGGGGCAATTTAGGTAACATCAATCACAGGTCAATTGACTTCAGTATAAATCACACAAAAAGGAAACATAAGGGGAATACAAAGACACTGAATTTCAAAGGAGACAACGGCAAACCTTGCTAGAAAGCAAAAATTGGGATAAAATCTTAGGAACAAACAAAAATGGAGGAGAGATGGGTTTGCTTTAAGAGCGTATTAAATAAGGGCATTAGCCAATGCATCCCATTGGGTAATACATTTAAAAAGAGCGAGCAAAAGTCCTGATGGCTTAACTCCAGTGTAAAAATGCATGTAAAAGTAAAGGTGCAGGCCATCAAAAAATACAAGGTTGAGAGATCATCATTAGCATTCAGACTTTATAAAGAATGCAACAAGAAATATAAAGGTGCAATAAGGATGGCTAAGATAGGACATGAAAGACACATAGCGGAGGAGAGCAAATAAAAATCCCAAGACATTAAGTGTGTAAAGAGTAAAAAAGGGAGGACAGACCATACTGGCCCCATAAAGAATGAGGAAGGACATCTGTTTACAAAGGATGGGGAGATGGCGAAGGTATTGAATTTCTTCTTCTCCTCAGTCTTCACGAGGGAATTGGGGGGCTTCAGTAACCAAAACTGCAGTGTTTATCCTCATGACACATCACAGGAAGCACCTCCATGGTTAACAGGGGACAGATTTTAAATTAGACTTTGGAAACTTAACATTAATAAATCACTGGGACCAGATGGCTTGCACCCGAGGGTACTTAGGGAACTTAGTCAAGTAATTGCCAGACCATTGTGCCTAATTTTTACTGACAGTATACTGACTGGAATGGTACTAGCTGATTGGAGAAAAGCCAATGTAGCACCAATATTTAAAAAGGATCCAAAATACATCCCTGGGAATAACAGACCAGTTAGCCTAACATCAATAGTATGTAAACTCTTGAAGGGGATGATAATGGACTATATACAAAATTTTATTAATGAGAATGGTATCATTAGCAGTAATCAGCATGGATTTATGAAGAATCATTCTTGACAAACCAATCTATTAACCTTCTATGAGGAGGTGAGTAGCCATTTAGATAAAGGAAGGCCCATAGACGTGGTGTATCTGGATTTTGCAAAAGCATTTGACACAGTTTCTCATAAATGTTTAATGTACAAAATAAGGACCATTGGCATGGACCATAGGGTGAGTACATGGATTGAAAACTGGCTACAAGGGCCAGTTTAGATGGTGGTGATAAATGGGGAGTACTCGGAATGGTCAGGGGAGGGTAGTGGGTCCCCCAGAGTTCTGTGCTGGGACCAATCCTATTTAATTTGTTCATAAACTACCTGGAAGATGGGGAAAACAGTTCAATCTCTGTATTTGCGGATGATATTAAAGAGGAAGTAAACCCTGATGAGTTTACTTCCTCTTTTTTTCCCTGCAAAGGTAAAGCATAATGGACTACTATGCATCGCATAGTAGCCCATTATGTGTCACTTACCTGGCACAGGAGCCAGCGAAGTCGCCGCTGTCCCCTGTAGTCCGCCGCATCCATCTTGCTTGTGGCGTCTCGCAGCTCCGCCGAATGACAGCGGCGAAGCCGCGATGATGTCACTCCCGCGCATGCGCACAGGAGTGGCGTCTCGCAGCTCCGCCGCTGTCATTTGGCAAAGCCGCGATGACGTCACTCTCGCGCATGCGCACGGGAGTCGACAAATGCGGCAGCTCCATTCTTGGAACTGCCGCGTTTAGTGCGCCTGCGCGCCGCTGTCTACGGCGCATGCGCCGTAGACAGCGGTGCCCGTTTTCGGGCAAATATCTCCTAAACCATATAGGTTTAGGAGATATTTCTTGGACCTACAGGTAAGCCTTAATCTAGGCTTACCTGTAGGTCAAAGTGGTTTGTAAGGGTTTACTTCCTCTTTAAGCTAAGCAGGGCAATAACTTCTCCGCAGGATGTGGAAACCTTGCAACAAGATCTGAACAAATGAATGGGGTGGGCAACTACATGGCAAATGAGGTTCAATGTAGACAAATGTAAAATAATGCATTTGGGTGGCAGCAAAATGAATGCAGTCTAAACACTGGGGGGAGAACCTCTGTGGGAATCTAGGATGGAAAAGGACCTGGGAGTTCTAGTAGATGAAAGGCTTAGCAATGGCATCCAAGCTGCTGCTAACAGCAAACAGAATATTGGCATGCATTAAAAAGGGGAATAATTCCAGAGATAAAACGATAGTTCTCCCGCTCTACAAGACTCTGGTCCGGCCGCACCTAGAGTATGCTGTCCAGTTCTGGACACCAGTCCTCAGGAAGGATGTTCTGGAAATGGAGTTAGTACAAAGAAGGGCAACAAAGCTAATAAAGGGTCTAGAGGATATTAGTTATGAGGAAAGGTTGTGGGCACTGAACTTATTCTCTCTGGAGAAGAGATAATTGAGAGGGGATATGATTTCAATATACAAATACCATACTGGCGACCCCACAATAGGGATAAAACATTTTCGCAGAAGGGAGTTTAGCAAGACTTGTGGCCACTCATTAACCACTTAAGGACCGCCTCCTCTACATATACGTCAGTACTTTGAAGAGGGATATCTCAGTAACGGCAGCAGCTGCTGCCAGAACCGAGATATCCATTTTTTTTAATACAGTGTAAACATAAATAAAATCAAGTAAAATAAATAATAAAAAAAACAATTTTTTTTAAAAACACCCCATCCCAACGAGCTTGCGCGTAGAAGCAAACGCATATGTGAGTAGAGCCCGCATACGAAAACGGTGTTCAAACCACACATGTGATGTATCGCCGTGATCGGTAGAACGAGAGCAATAATTCTAGCCCTAGACCTCCTCTGTAACACAAAACATGCAACCTGTAGAATTTTTTAACTGTTGCTTATGGAGATTTTTGAGGGTAAAAGTTTGATGCCATTCCACGAGCGGGCACAATTTTGAAACATGACATGTTGGGTATCAATTTACTCGGCGTAACATTATCTTTCACAATATAAAACAAAATAACAAAAAGTGCGCTTGTAAGACCACTGCGCAAATACGGTGTGAAAAAAAATATTGCAATGACCGCCATTTTATTCTCTAGGGTGTTAGAAAAAAATATATATATAATTTTAGGGGGTTCTAAGTAATTTTCTAGCAAAAACAAATGTTTTAAACATCTAAACACCTAGTCTGAAAAAGAGGCCTGGTCCTCAAGTGGTTAAAATTAAAAGAAAAGAGGTTTAACCTTAAAATACATTCTTTACTGTAAGATTGGCAAGGATGTGGAATTCCCTTCCATAGGCGGTGGTCTCATCGGGGGTGCATCGATAGTTTCAAGAAACTATTAGATAAGTACCTGAATGACCACAACATACAGGGATATACAATGTATTACTGACATATAATCACACACATAGGTTGGACTTGTGTCTTTTTTCAACCTCACCTACTATGTAACTATGTAAGAAGATGTAAGAGTGACAAAAGTATCTAGTGACGACACCTGATTATTGACTCCACCACCCGACCTTGGCTACTGATTTTGATACCTGATTTTGTGTTATGACTCTGAAACCTGATGCTGACTGCTGACTCCTGACTTTAGGTCCAGTTGGTGACTCCTGAAAAGTTTCAATGTGGTTTTATGGGTCATTCATGGGATCAACCATAATTTTCTGAATACCTGACTAAGGATTGAAGGAAGAACATGAAGCAAAATAAGGTATATACTGAAATGTACAATGTAAAGCATCAGCACTTTCTAAAAATGCTGAAATTAGCCCCCCCCTCCATATATCCTCACATTTCTATTGGCAGCTCATCACAGAGCCCAGTAGGTATGTGGGGGGGGGGGGGGGGGCTTAGTAGTGGAACTAAAGCACAGCAGAGGACTTTGCAGCTCCCTTTTATTAAAGTCCATCCCTGGGAAAAAAACATTATATTGCTTTAAATTGTATGTAAAACCCTAGTGTAGCACCCTCTAGTTAGGTAGGTGCTAGTGTGAGGATTTTTCTGGGGAGTAGGAAAATGTAGGCAGGCCTAGCTTGTGTATAGGTCTGTTTGTTTTCATTCTGGGCTGGGAGTGGCTCAGGGCAAGGCTGGATGACTCACAGGTAGCATCACTGTCACCTCCCTCTTCTTTCTAGACAGTGCTAGAAGGAAAGGAGGAGAGGAGAGGTGGGGCTGCCTGGGGTGTTCTAAGGAGCCTTGACCAATCCCCGACTTGGATTGGCTTGAGGCAGGCCTCCTTAAATAGCTAGAGTCAGCCCAGCTGGGGAGGAGTTGTCGGTGGAAGAGCTGGAGAGAGTGTGGAGGCTGTTGGGGCCCATGGGGAGATCCACAATCTTGGGGTCGATGACCCTGGGCTGGGGCTCGGGTGCATCTGGGAGGGGAGAAGAGATCCTGGAAGAGAGAGCAATGAAAGGACAGTGGGAGAGAACATTGCTAAATGACTTCAGGGAGGACAACTGGTCACAGCCTGGAGGGCTTGTAAGTGAAGCACAGTTAGGTGGACTGGGGAGGCATGCCTGAGAGAACTAGGAGATTGTAGTTTGAGATGGGTGCAGATGGGTACAGAACCAGAAGAGAGGACTGTGGGAAAGGCAGTGGAAAGAGGTCAGTACAGCCAGGCTGGCTGGCATGGCCTGAGGAGTGCTATCTGTGAGTGGTAACTGAGCAGTTAGCACCTGAACTATTTCTACACCACAGGGGACAGAAGTCTCTGCCCGCAAAAGGCAGTTCACCGAGTACTGGCTGAATTCGTGTCAGGCCTAACCATGCGATGCTAGCTAGTCTGGAGGAGTAACAGTCTGCAGCAAGTGAAGTGCTGGAGGGGTGACGGTATGCAGCAAGTGAGGTGCTGGAGGAGTGAAGAATAAGAGGTCTTAAGCAAGAGTTTGTGCTGGAGAGAAGACTAAAGTGTATATACTGGAGTGTATATAGAAGTCCCAAGTAAGCTGCATGTTCCTGGGCATACAATAATTGTCCTTTCCCATCCAAGTTCAATCCCCTCAAATAAAAATCGAAAAAACAAAGCTTATGGACTGTTCTATGTCTCTGAGTGCATGAGAGATGGATGCCGGGCTGGGCACGGTGACGTGTGAACCACAACATTTAGCAACTCCAACGGGGCCATTGCTACACTAGTAATGAATTTATTTCTCTCTTTTGATCTGTTGTATATACCATTTGCTACATGTGTCTTTATTGGGAACATTTCCATTCATTGTAAGGGTAAAACTCACCTTGAAAAATTGTCACTGGAAGCAGTGCCCCCAATCAAAGATAATCCTACACTTTCTGTTGCAGTGATAAAGGTCTCGAGATCAGATAATAAAAGAAAATCTCCCCAATGAGCATGCAGACAGTAATGAAATACGACAGTGGTTCTAAACCTTCCCTTCTCTATCCAAAAATAGTAATAAAAAAATCGTACCTTGAGTTCTACTTTAATATGTTGTACTTGGAGTCCTGCTTTAATATACATATTCAATTAATATATTTAATTTCTTTTTCATTTTAAAGCAATCACCATGACTTTTAATTTCATGTAAACAATGCAAATAGCTTTTTCTGTACAAAACATTTCCTTGTTGTTCTTAAAACTACTGACATTATCCATTACATGATAGACCTCTGTTATTCCCGCTACACAACCAAGTAATACTAACCAGACTCGTGTAATTGAAGGGCAAGGTCCTTGTACCAGTGTGTCAGCTCTGCAGCAGATCAACTCGTATTCCCACATGTTGGACAACTGTGTAACGGAACCACTGAGCTACCACCTTAGCCCTGTTACATCTGCAGAGACTGCAATTTGTTGCAGAACAATAGTGGCCTCTCCAGATGTGCAGGGATTAAAATGCTTGCACATCTGGCAACGAATCTCCAGTATCCCCCATAAAGAGAAATTGGGGAAAACACAGGAAAACAAAGCAGACTGAAATTAGTTGAATTTCTCCACTTTCTGTCTTCACCATGATACAAGCGTTAAATCTAGCCATTTGCAGATACACACACTAATCATTGCGGGAGGAAATGACTGTCATTCCCTGCTTGTCCACCCAACAAAATGAAATGCAGTATAAAAAACACAATTGGCCTTTCTATTTATTTGAAGGATGTTTTACATTTCAAACGCTGAAACCTAAATGATTTAAACATTAAGGTTGAATGTAAAACTTTTTCATAATAAAAAAAGCCCAAAATTACTACTTATGTCAGTACAATAAGTACAATAAGTGGTTTTGAGTTGGAATTGGCTTTAAAGAGACTCTGTCAGCCTGTAAAAAAATCTGAATGCAATCCTCTACAATAGAAGAGCTCTTCTCTTACCTTTTCTCCATTCCTGTACTGCCTTTGTAAGATTCTTCAGCACTCAGCACTCAATAAACCAAAAGTATCAGATGCCTATGTTCCTCTCTGTGTGCCATGGTTCTATATCCTCCAACCCTTGTGCCACTACAAGACTCAGTAATGATATAGGGGTCAGAGGATGGAACCATAACATTTGGTGGGGAACATAAACATCTGACTTACGTAGAAGTTTTGAATGCTGAAGGGTCTTAAGGAGGCTGGGTAGAAGACACAGGCTGCTGGAGAGGTGAGTATAAGAAGCAGGGGATTGGCAATTTTTTTATGATGTGGTCTTTTACGATGAGCACAAAAATATATGAAATATGTTGTTTGTTTTTTTTGCTGCTCGGTATTTGTATTACCTTTTAAGCACTTCTCTCTATAGATGTTACTTGCAAAGTTGCATGTCATTTTCAAGCACATTCTTTATTGTTAATTTTATTACTGTGTTTTTAATCACTGTCAGGTTGCATGACCCGGCTTTTGAGTTTTAGATCACAGACAGATGCTATGATATTCTGCTGTAGAATTTCCTGCGAAATAATTGGTCCCTTAGTAATAGTGAGTCATTCAGGCAGCACCAAATAATTTTACTCCATCCATCATGCTTCACAGAGGGAGTAATATTTTTGGTTTTGGCCTTTGGCAAACTTGAGTGGTTTCTTCCATGTAAACTCTCCAAAAAATTATTCATGTTCAGTTTTTCTTGTAGTACACTAATGCATACAGATTTTGGCCTTACGACCCTTAGTTATCACCCTAGGGTCATATTCCTGCATAGCCACTGAGGCTTAGGGCAACTATTGGTCTGATTGTGGACTGCTGGGTAATGTTCATGAACTTCAACAAGGCTTCTTCTGAGATCCTGTAAAGAATCTTTTGATTAAGCCATAAAACATTTCAACAGAATTCTGCTGTCACAACAAAAATATTGTAACATGGTTTGTGACTGCTTTAGCTCATTTTCAGATCTTTCCACCTTGGGTGCAGTGTATTTTCCCTTCACTACGTGTATAAACGCTGATCAAAATGAAAGTGAAGATGCAGGACCACTTGGCTGCATCTGAAAGAGAGTTGCTGACTGATCCAGAGGACAGATAGTCATTGTTGTTTGTGACTACTCTTGAAGACTGAGAGTTTGCTAACTGTGAGTATTCCACACACACACTGTGCAACTGCCTCCAAGCACTATATAGCAGTCTCAGATTATTGGTCTGAGAGCACCACTGACTGTGTCTGGGATTTCAAGAAGGCAAATAACTACAGCATTATTCCAAATCAGCTTGAGGGAGCAGAGGTCAGGATGTGAGGTGTGATCCATCTCTGAGAATTTAAGAAATAAACCAGGACTCCAGAGTGGTGAGAGGCTTGTTGACCAGCCCAGTCTGTACTTTATGTGCTCAGGTTGCCAGTCTATTTCCTATTACTGGATTCTGCCCTCAAGGACAGAAAATGTCCAATTTGATCACAAATCTCTCCAGTTGCAAAGAGTGCTTCCAAGGGCCCCGATGCTGGCCGGCTTTATAGTACACTAGCCCATGGTACTGGGAGGGACGTTTCATGCTAGTTGGAATCAGTTTAGAGATATCTTGCTCAGTGTATACTTGGAGTGCTATGTATTAATTAACTGTGTTCTCTAAAGATACCTAGTTAAATTAAAACTCATGATTTTTTGTGCTTAGCATGATGGTTATCTATTACACAGAGCATTACTGTTTGTCATATTCAATTTAAAACGTGTTTTCTGGTCTGGTGGTCATGTTTGACCAATAAATTTGATTCAAACCCCAGGTGTGTCATGGGTACAGGAGCTATAAAACCAAGAGTCACCCTTTGAGTGACAGAGGAACCCAATAGAATCAGCAGCTCCTCCAGGTTAGAACTATAAGTGGGTGCTCATTGGTGATATCTTATTCGTTTGCAGAGGGATGACTGCCTCAATGAACCAGGGAGCCAACATAGACCCACTCAACTTTGACAAGTCACGCCAGGACAAATATGGCTTTAATGATTTAAGTGTATTCAAGGCCATTCCTAAGATCAGCTGGGTTGAACAAAAAAATCTGACAGGCAGTGGTGGCTCTGGAGCCTGACAGCAGAGTGAGCATACTGGAATGAGCAGCAGATCAGTCTACTTCCAGTATTGTCCACGTCTACACATTGTTAAAATGGAAGATAGGTTTCCCGGCCTGTTTCCAGGGAGCTAGCCTGCAGCTGGCCAGCAAAGTTGAAGCCCATCTAATTTAACTGAGAATGTCACCCAGCATCCCTGAGAGTTTAGACCCATGCAGTGCTGACAGAATGTACTAGCAGTCTTGATGATGGGCCCTCAATTCCTTGCAGCTCTGGAAGATCTTGCAGCAAAGTGCCAAAATAGCAATAAAAAAGTCCAATGTGTAAAACCACAGTCCAGTGTGTAAAATAAGCATCAAGAAGTCCTGCTTCCACTATAAAGGTGAGCCACCTTTACCAACTGCACTGTAAACCCAAAAGTGCTCAGATGCAGCCTTTAGCAAGAATTAACTTGCTGAAATTAGCAGAATAAGGCGTGTGGGAAAAAACCCTTCCTCTCCACCAACATGGGTAGCCGGAAATATATGTAAAAGGGATACAAAAATCAGAATAGTGTAATCCTGTTTATTGAATAAAAACAGATAAAAAAACCGAGGCCAAATGGCTGCTTACATTAGAAAGCTGTTCCGCTCTTCTCTAGGAGAAAACTCTGCTCTATGCATGGTGGTATCTTGGCATGCGTTCCACCACCAGCCCCCGACAACCAGAGCGACTGGATGTAAGGATTAGATAGCGTAACCAGGCACACCTCGATGTACGTTTGGTATCACGTCTTCAGGAGGCGTGCCTGGTGTCCTTGCTCCCTGCAATATGTGGGGAGTACCACACGGTAACTAAGGGTATGCATTAATGAACATGTGACAAATATCGTAAAAGTTTTTTTGAATCACAGTGTCTCTAGACACTTCCATCTCTGCCATTATAGGGATCCCCGTCTTTTGACGTTTTATGGCATAGAGTGATTTACAATTGGAGAGGCACAGACCTCAAAAAAGCAATTTCTCAAAACGAGACCCAATGGCTGTATCGGCTCAATTTGACTCAATATAGAACTAGATCTAAATTGCTTTTTGACTAACTATTGAGGGGTTGATTAACTATAAGAAGAATATTGATATAAATCACTTTAATGTTTAAGCTCCACAATCTCCTTTTTATTTTTTATTTTTTAATTCTTTTTAATGGATATGAATGTATTATACGAGAGTCCTGTTGTTATTTAGAGCGACCACTAGGTTTAATTCTAGTGTTTTGGCTATGGGATTATGTATGTCAGGTGTGCTGATGACCGGCATTGAGGCTGATAATCTGCCTAGTAACTATTCAACCTTAATTCCCGTTGGCCGAGCTCTTTACTATTTAAGTATGCACACATAGTAACCAGGCATGCCTCCTGAAGACATGATACAAAACGTACGTCGAGGTGTACCTGGTTACGTGTTCTAATCCTTACATTTGGTCGCTCTGGTTGTCGGCGGCTGTCGGTGGAATGCACGCCAAGATACTACCATGCGTAGAGCAGAGTTTTCTCCTAGAGAAGAGGGGAACAGCCTCAGTGCCAGACAAAGGCACCTTCTAATGTAAGCAGCCATTTGGCCTCTGTTTTTATTTATTTTTATTCAATAAAAATAAATTCCGATTTTTGTATCCTTTTTACATATATCTCCAGCTACCCATGTTGGTGGAGAGGAAGGAGTTTTTCCCACACTGCTTATTCTGCTAATTGCAGCAAGTTAATTCTTGCTAAAGGCTGTATCTGACCTTCTTTTAATTAAAAAGGTCAACAACTTCTGGTAAGCAGACATCCATTACAGAGCACTTTTGGGTGTACAGTGCAGTCGGTGACGGTGGCTCATCTTTATAATGGAAGCAGGACTTCTTGATGCTTATTTTGCACAGTGGACTGTGATTTTACACATTGGACTTTTCTTTATGATTAAGCATAAGCTTTGTTTAGCACTTGCAGAGAGTAGATGGTTGATTTATCATTTTTGATGTATGCACCATTTATACATATTTTTGTAATATAGATGCACTTATGGTTTTGGGTGGTCCAGTCCCATTTAAGGCAACACATTTTATTGATATTTGTTGTAATTATGGTTATTTAATATTGATGTGAGTAATTATTTATTAAGTTATTTAGCGCCCCCCATCACACTTGTTTTATTCACACTAGAATTTCTATATCTAGCATGGGGGATAGCAGCTTTACATTTTTTTCTATATATATTTTTCTATATATATATTTTTTCATTTATTAATTATACATTTTTTTTGGCGCGAGGTATTCATTTATTTTCAATGCAAACTATAAACAGTAATATAATCAGTACATCTAAGCCCTTTCACACACGGTCGGACGTTCCGACAACAAAATCCATCGGACAAAATGCACAAACACGCCTAAAAATTCTGAGAAAAAAAAACATCAATTGCAGCCTCAGTGTGCCATCAATTGCAGCCACTGTGCCCATTAAATGCAGCCACTGTGCCCATTAAATGCAGCCAATGTGCCCATCATATGCAGCCAATGTGCCCACCAAATTCAGACACTGTGCCCATCAATTGCAGCCACTGTGCCCATCAATTGCAACCACTGTGCCATCAATTGCAGTCACTGTGTCATCAAATGCAGCCACTGTGCCATCAATTTCCACCACTGTGCCCATCAAATGCAGCCACTATGCCCATCATATGCAGCCAAAGTGCAATCAAAGACAGCCAGCCACTGTGCCCATCAATTGCAGCCACTGTGCCCATCAATTGCCGCCACTGTGCCATCAATTGCCACCACTGTGTCATCAATTGCCACCACTGTGCCATCAAATGCAGCCACTGCGCCATCAATTGCAGCCACTGTGTCATCAAATGGAGCCACTGTGCCATCAATTGCCACCACTGTATCCATCAAATGCAGCCACTGTGCCCATGCCCATCATATGCAGTCACTGTGCCATCAACTTCAGCCAGCCACTGTGCCATCAAATGCAGCCATGGTGCCCATCAGTTGCAGCCACTGTGCCCTCAATTGCTACACTGTGCCATCAAATGCAGCTACTGTGCCCATCATATGCAGCCACAATGCCATTAAATGCAGCCACTGTGCCCATCGAATGCAGTTACTGTGCCCATCAGGTACAGCCACTGTACCCATCTATTGCAGCCACTGTGCCCATCAATTGCAGCCACTGTGCCCATCAAATGCAGCCACTGTGCCATCAATTGCAGCTACTGTGCCATCAAATGCAGCCAGTGTGCCATAAATTGCTGCCACTGTGCCATCAAATGCAGCCAGCCACTGTGCCCATCAATTGCAGCCACTGTGCCATCAAATGCAGCCACTGTGCCATAAATTGCCACCACTGTGCCCATCAAATGCAGCCACTGTACACATCATATGCAGCCACTGTGCCATCAACTGCAGCCAGCCACTGTGCCCATCAACTGCAGCCACTGTATCATCAAATGCAGCCACTGTGCCATCAAATGCAGCCACTGTGTCCTGTCATATGCAGCCACTCTGCCCATCATATGCAGCCACTGCGGCATCAAAAGCAGCCACTCTGCCCATCAAATGCATCCTCACTGTGCCCATCAATTGCAGCTGCTGTGCCCATCAAATGCAGCCACTGTGCCATCAAATGCAGTCACTGTGCCATCAATTGCCGCCACTGTGCCCATCAAATGCAGCCACTGTGCCATCAAATGCAGCCAGCCACTGTGCCCA
The DNA here is from genome assembly GCF_037356315.1 of Lithobates pipiens. Classification (NCBI taxonomy): domain Eukaryota; kingdom Metazoa; phylum Chordata; class Amphibia; order Anura; family Ranidae; genus Lithobates; species Lithobates pipiens. Next base: position 84,807,300 of record NW_027507903.1, on the reverse strand, counting down.
TCAATTGCAGCCACTGTGGCTATCAATTGCAGCCACTGTGCCATCAAATGCGACCACTGTGTCCATCAATTGTTGCCGCTGTGCCCATCAAATGCCGCCACTGTGCCCATTAAATGTCGCCATTGTGCCCATCAAATGCCTCCACTGTAACCCCCGCCCAACCGCTGTCTGAACAGCACTAACCCCATCTTGGTGACAGATCAGGCAGCTGTGTCCTCCATGTGTCTCTTCTTGCTTCCTGCTAGGAGCCCAATAGCAGCGCCTGTCCTTTCAGCCACTGTGCCATCAAACACAGCCACTGTGCCATCAATTGCAGCCACTGTGCCATCAAATGCAGCCACTGTGCCATCAATTGCAACCACTGTGCCCATCATATGCAGCCACTGTGCCATCAAATGCAGCCACTGTGCCATCATATGCAGCCATTGTGCCCATCATATGCAGCCATTGTGCCCATCATATGCAGCCACTGTGCCCATCAAATGCAGCCTCACTGTGCCCATCAATTGCAGCCACTGGGGCCATAAAATGCAGCAACTGTGCCATCAATTGCCACCACTGTGCCCATCAAATGCAGCCACTGTGCCCATAAATTGCAGCCACTGTGCCACCAATTGCAGCCACTGTGCCATCAATTGCAGCCACTGTGTCATCAAATGCGACCACTGTGTCCATCAAACGCCGCCACTGTGCCCATAAAATGCCTCCACTGTAACCCCAGCCCACTCGCTGTCTGCCTGGCACTTACCCCATCTTGGTGACGGGTCAGGCAGCTGTGTCCTCACTGTGTCTCTTCTTGCTTCCTGCTAGGTGCCCAATAGCAGTGCCTGTCCTTTCACCCAATCAGGTGATGGGTATCAGACCCACGCTACCTGATTGGTGGAGAGGTGGTTCAGTGTTAGAAAAGCAAATGTTCATTTGCTTTTCTAACACACCTGAGTGGGCTCAGAGCGCAAACCTTTCTTTAAGCTTATTAGAGCCATGGATAGATTCATGCAATGCATAAATCTATCCATTATATATATAGGGGGTGGCTGGAGAGAGGGGGTGGTGCCGTGTGCCCTTAATGGGCGAGCCGCCCCTGCTGTCTACTACAAAAGACAAAACTCATACAATGTTCCAGCAGTCTGAAAAAGTAGAATTAACTTATCTTCATAAAGATTATTGCTAAATATCTCCGTTCCAAGTGGAGGAGCTTCTCCAGCCCAGTCTGCAGGGGGGCCACCATATTGCCTCTGACCATTAACCTGTACAAGATTAATATTACACCTTTCCATGCACTCCAGAAGGGAAGCATTATTGTCTTTATTCAGAGAATTAATCAAGCTTCACTCTCAGTGTTCATCACGTTATTGTTCATCCTTAGAGAAGGATCTGTTCTCTCCATGGGATCAGAGGCTGAACGGAACAGTTTTCCATGCTCTGACTGGAAGAAGCAGGCAAAATCCCCAGTCTCCTCCATGGGCCATAATCAATGGGCAGAAGGCTAGTCCCCTCCAGAGGCCCCTGTCCTGGTTGGGTTTGTCACAGGAATGGATCTCAAGATTATTGAAGTCTGAGTAGGACAGATCTTATAGAGAGCTCAGCCCTTAGATCCCGTTATGCTTCAGTTGAGAACATGAGGACAGTGAGAACCTTAAATACCTTGAGCTAATACAAACAGTGTGAGAAGAGAAAGCCATGTAGGATGGAAAAGGGTCAGAGCTGATTGCTGGAGTTGGGAGCTCAGAGAGTAACCCCTCAGGCGGCTCTTGCTGAATGGTTGACAAGTCAAAAGATCTGTTATAATTGTGGAGGTATGGGCCATTACTCAAACAATTGTGCATCTTCTCCAAAGCAAGTAGGTAAATCCTCCAAGTCCACAACAGGGTCACACCAGAGGTTGTGCCATGCCTCTGCACCTGGAACTGTCACGATCAGGGGTCAGGCTCGAAGACCAGTTGCTATAGCAGTAGTGGGACTACAATCAACCAGCAGGATAGGTACACAGGCAGTCACCCTGGTGGATGACGCAGGCTCAACTGAGGTGTGGGGTCTAAGTACTAACAGGTGTTCATGAGAGCTCCTGATGGTGGAGATTGAGTTTGCTGCAGGTTAGCATGAGATCTTGGTCCTCAGGATAGCTCCACCAGGAGGTGAGCAAGCCAGAGTTCAAAAGCAGATAAGCAGGTAATTATCAATAGGAGCATAGTCAGTAAAACAACCCAAAGGTCAGTAATGAATAGTTGCAGATTGGGAGCAGGCAGAAGAATAGTCAAGGAACAAGCCAAGGGTTGATAACTAGTGGTAGCACAACTTAGACAGCAGCAGGGAAGATGAGAGCAAGATACTGGCTGAAGAAAGCACAATATTCTGGCAAACAGTGCAGAGACATGGCTTGAAAACGCAAAGAGATCAAGGTTCAGCTGAAGTCAAGGCACAAGGCGGTTTGGTCAATGGATCAGACAAGGCATTGCTAGCATCTCAGGTAGCTCAGCAAGAAGAGTCATTTCCAGACACAGCAGAGGCCCCAGGTTCAAGTCCAGGCCTTGACAGCAAGAGATTCAGCATCAAACCTCAGCAGGAAACTTCAGGGGGCCCCGGTAAAGGAGCTAACTGGGTGCCTGACTATACCAGCTTGCTCCATCTCCAGAAATGATACTGATCAGGGGAGGACAAAATCCTTACCTATGGCCTACCTGATGCTTCAGAGAGCCTGCCAGAATTACCTTTGTAGTAAAACAGTGCACAGACCACCTAAAAACCCATTAGAGCATTGAAGAATGTATCACCGAGCTAAGAGATGAATTTGAGCACAGGCCACTGGCTCTATGGCCCCAGCTTCATAAGCAAGTTCTTATATAAACCAGTAAGCCCTTCAGTAGTGCCAGTCCAGGTTGAAGGCATCTACAGTATACAAAGTTTCTTGACTTGGGTACACAAGTGGCATTGAAATACAGACACTTTCATGGGAAGCACCTGCCTTTGCAGAATTTGGAAGATCTAGATCTAGGTGTTTGACCTCTCAATCATTGGAAAACCAAGGACTTTTAACATCCCCACCATTTTCTCTACATCAGAGGATGTGCACCCAAAGCTGAGATCAGTGTATCAACACTTGTTTGAGAGCAAAAGGCCTCAGCAAAATTTGGAGTAAACAGAAAAGATACTGCAATCAGAAAAATGTACTGCTTTCCAGGTATCAGTCAAGTTGAGCTAAGACCAGCAGGGCAATTATATTGCCCTTAAAGCTAATATGAGAGATGAAAGGTACTCTAGATTACAGGTGGTCCTCAAAGTAGTCTCCACAAGAGAATTGCAACAGGTCAGAATTCCAGTTAGCGTTTGCAATATGGAAAATTTAGTTTCTCCTGCATTTGTGTGGATAGGTTTTAGTAAAACTGGTAGTATTTTCATATAGATATTGATATATAATCAATCATGCATGTGTGCCCCACTGCCTTGGCCGACTTGGGAAAGTTCAGAATGCTAAACTAAAAGAAGAAAGAGAAGGCACGTGGCCTGATGCATGAGTACTTCTAAAACACAGCAAGGGAATACTCTGCAGAGTGCCGCATGGCTGCAACACTACAGGAGAATATCCACAGCTCTACCAAGGTTTGCTGTAAGGATATCCCTGTCCTTCTCTTGGATGTTCAGCCAGGAACCATTATGGGAGAGTGGTTGCAATATCGACAATAACTACTGGGTCTCCAAGACAGATGGATGATGTGACCCCTTCACCCCTTCACGGTGCTGAGAGCGCTGGAATGTAGAGAGAACTGACCTACAGTGAAGGAGAATCCACGTATTTGAGTGGACCACTTGTCCAGTTTTTGTACTACACATCCAGTTCTCTACATTTTAAAGATGCAGCCCAGACCTGGTATATCAAGGCTCTGAGGAAAAAGGAAAACCCTTGAAACGCGTTAGCCGATTGTTCAATTTTTATCCCTTATATGGGCACCATTTTTTTAATTTTATATTTAACTCAGTTGACTAGGGAGTAATTACATTGTAACTCACCCACTATGAATATGTAGTATTTTTATTTTGTGCGCACACCAGTTTGTTTTAAGAAAAGTTTTAAAAGTACTCATGCATCAGGCCATCCACCTTTTTTTTCTTCTTTTAGTGTTTGCAATATCCCTGACTCCCCTGTGATGTTATAGGCCAGAATACAGCTGGGAAAGGCGAATCCAGCTACCTCCATCTCATCATCTGCTTTAGTATGGGGTTTTGAAGGTAAGATTCCAGCAGAGCAGTTATCACGTACCTGGTAGCAGAGCAAATGTAATGAGGCAGGCCTCTCTTAGACCTCTTAATCGGGGTCCCTGACAGTGTAGACAGTAGACGCAGGAGTACAGAGTGACACCGGTGCCTGTAAGTCTTGCTAGCAGCAAGGCAGGTGTCCATGCTGGGTATCTGAAGTAGTCAGAAGGCTCCAGTTTACAAGCCAGCTGGTAGGCAGCAGACTGAGGCAGACTGACACGGGTGACAGTGGGCAGCTGAGATGGTTGCTGGTAGAAGATAGTAGGTCAGCAGGAACAGCAGGGTGGTAGGCGGGTACTGATAACAGCAGGTAGAGCAGCAGGGTCAAGCAGGTGGGTCATACACAGGCAGGGTGGATCAGGTACAGGGCACAGGCAGGAGCGTGGTCAAGAAGTGAGCCAGATTTGGAACCGATCAGAGAAGCAGGAGCCAATGGAGCAGACCATAGCAGAGGTCAGAGGACAAGCTGAAGTCAGTGCAGGTGGAATTCAGAAAGTGATTGAGACAAGCCGGGTCAACAACTGGAATCAGGATACAGGATCACAGGATACACAGGAGGCTGAAGACAAAGCAGCACTGATCCTGAGCACTGGCCGAGTTGAAATAGCCTGTTTAGCACCAACATCTGTCACAGGTGCATGCAAGCACCGGTGCGCACGAGAATGCACAGTGGCACATGTATATGCATGCGCATATGCATTAGCCAGTGGTCAATTCTTGCAAATACAAAAGGGAACATGTTTAGCCTGCACTCAAAAGTCCATCCAGGGGAGTCATCTCATCTATTGGCAAGCCTTTCCTTACAGCAGTTCTACCCAAAGACTATCCTAATCTCATCTGAGTAAAAGGATCAACTCCAAACTTTACTCCTGAAATGGTGAGGACTGTTATTTAAGAATATATTTGAATTGGAGTTTGCCAAGAGCATCCAATGTCATATCTGTCTACAATCAGAGAGAGATCTCTGTGGATTCCATTCTCCATAAGGAAACTTGGAGGGCCAAAAAGAAAAACTGGCAGAGCTGACAATGACAGAGATCATTTGAGAGTCTAAAAGTCCCTATGTTTTCCCTAGGGTGGGGGGTCTGGAAGAAAATGGCTCCATCAGAATGTGCATCAACTGCACCCCCAATTGGAGAAATATTCTAGTTCATTACATCACTCCACAAATAGAAGATGGTCAGTAGTGTCTGTCTGGTGTGTTGGACTTGAGGAGCAGTTAACACCAGATTCCTATTTACCTCAAACACAGAGAGCGGACTGCCTGTTGGGGTTCTAAAAGTTCAATAGCATACCCCAAGCTCTGATGGGAGACCTGGAAACTTTCCAACAGCTGATGAAGTGGTCTGTGGGGGACATGAATCTGATTGAGGTGTTCATGTACTTGGATGACATAACTATCTTCAGAAAAATGCTAGAAGAACATGAGGAGTGATGGAGAAGTTATTGAAGAGACTTCAGGAAGAGGGGTTGAAGCTTTTCCTTGAGAAGTGTTAGTTCTGTCAGCCATCTGTCACCTATTTCAGGCATTAGGACTTCTGAGAAAGAGTGGAAGTCGTGGAAGTGGAAGTTGTGAAGAAGTGGAAGTTGACTATTGTTAGAGGGAGTCTGAGTTCTATATCAATGGGTTGAGCACTGGATTAGAGATGTGACAGCAAATGAAGCCATTGGAGTTACTGTTGCTGACCTCCCAAAGTTATACTGTAATTTGATTCAAATGAGAGAAAAGCATAAGGGAAAGATGATGAACTTCTTGCATGTTGAACATGGTCACCAGGGAGTAGAGAGGACGGGGGCTGCAGTTGAAATTTATTGGAACACTTATCCAGGCTGCATACAGAGGAAGACTTTGCCCACCAGAGCTAACCCAATGGACCATCCCTAAATTCAAAACCTAGTTGGTTTCCTGTATTTGGAGCCCAATATGAGTGAATGGGGGAACACCCCTGTGGTGAAGGATCATTTCACATGCTTTGCGTAGGCTTTTCCAACCAAAGGTCAAAGGTTTTCGACTGTAGCCGGACTCCTAGTGGAGAAGTTCTTTGTTCATTATGAACTGCCTCAAAGAATTCATTCCAACCAAGGAAGAGACTTTGTAGTTCATTTAGCAGTTGCTACACCTGCTGGGTGTCTAGTAGTCAATAGTGATGGACGAACTTCCGACGGGACGTTTCGCGAACGCGGACCGCGAACGAGGCCGACCGTTCGCGAAACCGAACGTTCGCCGCGGGCCCCATTGACTTCAATGGGAGGCGAACGTTTCAAACCTTTAGGTCGAATTTGCAGCCACAGGATAATTATTAGCTGGGCAAACATAGTCCCACCACATGGCCAATGACATAATACATGTATGAGGTGAATTTGGGATCGATAACTACAAGCATTCTTTTTTTATATGGGAAATTGTTCTGACAATTCAGGACTGTGGAGCGCATGAAGGCAATGGAGGAGACGGAAGGTCAGGGACCAGAGTAGGCAAAGAAGAGGGTGCAGGAGATGATCACCAGCAGCGTGACATACAGCAATGACACATGCACAGTGATAGAGTCATCTGACAACAGCACCGTGATAGAGGGCACTGACATCAGCAGCGTGACATTAAGCACTGACATCAGCACCGTGATATACAGCACTGACAGCAGCACCGTGATAGAGAGCACTGACATCAGAAGCGTGACATACAGCACTGACATCAGCACAGTGATATACAGCACTGACAGCAGAACCGTGATAGAGGGCACTGACATCAGAAGCGTGACATTAAGCACTGACATCAGCACCGTGATATACAGCACTGACAGCAGCACCGTGATAGAGAGCACTGACATCAGAAGCGTGACATTAAGCACTGACATCAGCACCGTGATATACAGCACTGACAGCAGCACCGTGACATTAAGCACTCACACCAGCACCGTGATATACAGCACTGACAGCAGCACCGTAAGCAGCCCCAGGAGGAAGTCAGCACAGCACAGGGATGGTGTGATCCCCTCATAATAAGCAAGCCCAGGAGAAACTCAGCACAGCACAGGGATGGTGTAATCCCCTCATAATAAGAACCCCCAGGAGGAAGTCAGCACAGCACAGGGATATCATAAGCAGCCCCAGTAGAAATATGACACCGCTCAACCTCTTCAAAGAGGAGGGTAGGGGCATATAGTACGGTGTGCTTTTTTGGGACAAGGAAGTGAGCCAAATGAAGAAAGAAGGTAGTGCACCTCAACCCTATGTATTGTGGACCGATAACAGTCCTTATAGAATAGCAGACTGTACCTCACTCAACCCTATGTACTGTAGCACCCTAGACCAAGTTACCAGTCCTTATAAGAACTTTTGTGGACCAAGCAGGTTGTGTGTTAGTGATTAGCAGACTGTACGTCAGTCCCTATACCAATGAAGGACTTCTGCAGTATAGGGCAGCAGTCAGCAGTGGTGCACCTCAACCCTATGTATTGTGGACCGATAACAGTCCTTATAGAATAGCAGACTGTACCTCACTCAACCCTATGTACTGTAGCACCCTAGACCAAGTTACCAGTCCTTATAAGAACTTTTGTGGACCAAGCAGGTTGTGTGTTAGTGATTAGCAGACTGTACGTCAGTCCCTATACCAATGAAGGACTGCTGCAGTATAGGGCAGCAGTCAGCAGTAGTGCACCTCAACCCTATGTATTGTGGACCGATAACAGTCCTTATAGAATAGCAGACTGTACCTCACTCAACCCTATGTACTGTAGCACCCTAGACCAAGTTACCAGTCCTTATAAGAACTTTTATGGACCAAGCAGGTTGTGTGTTAGTGATTAGCAGACTGTACGTCAGTCCCTATACCAATGAAGGACTGCTGCAGTATAGGGCAGCAGTCAGCAGTAGTGCACCTCAACCCTATGTATTGTGGACCGATAACAGTCCTTATAGAATAGCAGACTGTACCTCACTCAACCCTATGTACTGTAGCACCCTAGACCAAGTTACCAGTCCTTATAAGAACTTTTGTGGACCAAGCAGGTTGTGTGTTAGTGATTAGCAGACTGTACGTCAGTCCCTATACCAATGAAGGACTGCTGCAGTATAGGGCAGCGGTCAGCAGTAGTGCACCTCAACCCTATGTATTGTGGACCGATAACAGTCCTTATAGAATAGCAGACTGTACCTCACTCAACCCTATGTACTGTAGCACCCTAGACCAAGTTACCAGTCCTTATAAGAACTTTTGTGGACCAAGCAGGTTGTGTGTTAGTGATTAGCAGACTGTACGTCAGTCCCTATACCAATGAAGGACTGCTGCAGTATAGGGCAGCGGTCAGCAGTGGTGCACCTCAACCCTATGTATTGTGCACTGATAACAGTCCTTATAGAATATCAGACTGTACCTCACTCAACCCTATGTACTGTAGCACCCTAGACCAAGTTACCAGTCCTTATAAGAACTTTTGTGGACCAAGCAGGTTGTGTGTTAGTGATTAGCAGACTGTACGTCAGTCCCTATACCAATGAAGGACTGCTGCAGTATAGGGCAGCGGTCAGCAGTAGTGCACCTCAACCCTATGTATTGTGGACCGATAACAGTGCTTATAGAATAGCAGACTGTACCTCACTCAACCCTATGTACTGTAGCACCCTAGACCAAGTTACCAGTCCTTATAAGAACTTTTGTGGACCAAGCAGGTTGTGTGTTAGTGATTAGCAGACTGTACGTCAGTCCCTATACCAATGAAGGACTGCTGCAGTATAGGGCAGCGGTCAGCAGTGGTGCACCTCAACCCTATCTATTGTGGACCGATAGTGGTCCTTACAGAACAGCAGACTGTACCTCACTCAACCCTATGTACTGTAGCATCCTTCACAGACCAAGTTACCAGTCCTGATAAAGAGCTTTGTGGAACAAGTGAGTTGTGAATGATTAGCAGACTGCAGCAGAAGGGCAGCAGTCAAGTATAATATTCTTTCTATATTTGGAAGAAAGAATATTATACGTGTACAAGCCTATTACCATACCACTGATACCAGTCCTGAAAAGAACCTTTGTGGAACTAATAGTAACAGCAACTCTTTAAACTGACCCTCACTGCCTGACACACTGCTTCCTTCCTGTCCCTATACAAAGTGGCAAAAAAGAGGAGACTGGAACGATTAGTGGTTACTGGAATAGCTCTTTTGTGGACCTGATAGTAACAGCTAATGAAGATGATGATGATGATGACGACTAAACTGACTCTCCCTGTAGCACACACCGTCCTGTCCCTCTCTCTAAACTGACAAAAGACACTCAGGCTGCTGCAACAATCAGTAGCACAGCAAACCTATATACACCTAACACCTATACCAGTCCTGAAAAGAACTTTTGTGTACCAAATAGCTAGCGATTTATCTCTCCCTACTCCACACAGCAACCTTTCCCTATAGTGACAGAAGAAAGAATGTAAAATGGCCACCGGATCGGGTGTATTTATAGGTTAGGGGGAATGTCCAAGTGTCCATGTGCTGTCATGTCTCAATTGGCTGTCCTGTACCCCATGATGGATGTGTCATCATAGGTCAAAGTTCTTTTACACATTAAACACGTAAGTCCGCTGGGGCGAACGATGCCAATAGGCGAGCGAACGAGCGGACCGCGAACGTCCGAAATTCGCCGCGAAACGACCGCCGGGCGAACCGTTCGGCCATCACTAGTAGTCAAGAACAACCCGCTATCACCCTCAAGGGAACACACAGCTTAACAAGTTTAACCACATCCTCTTTAATATGCTCAGAACTCTTCCATTAGAAAAAAAGAAGCACTGGAGCAGGCACATCTCTGCAGTTGTGCATGACATAACAGGAAGGAAAATGGTGTGACTGGATATTCTCCATGTAGGCTAATGTTTGGGAGGGAGGTCCCTCTGCCAGTGGATTTGGCCTTTGGCATCTCCATCATTCAGACATCTGCTATTATTTATAAAGGTTATATAGATCGACTCAGGATGAGCTTAACAACTGCTTACAAGAAGGCCTATACAGTTTCTGAGATTCGAGAGCAGAGAAACAAAAGAGCTATGATTGGTAGTATGGGTTCAAGACTTATAGCATTGCGATCAGGTACTACTGAGAAATGTGGGTATCCCATGAAGCATAAGCTGGCTAACTGGTGGAGTTCTCAGGTCTTTCTGAGTATCATGTTTGTCCCACAGGGAAAGACAGGTCCTTTGAAAAATTGGCACCATAACCTCCCTTTGTCATTAAGTGGTGCTGCCCCCCACCCCCCACTACAGGTCCTGCTTAATGGACACATGACCACAGCATTGGGGTCTTTGAGACCTGCACTTACATGCTAGAAGCTGGGGGGATGTTGCTTCTGAGGAAAGGGAACATATAAATGCTTTAACCCTGTTAAGGTCATGATGCCTAGAGTTGGGCTTTAAATCCTCTGAATAAAAGCTGAATAAAGTAAGTACCCCTGTCAGTGTTGCATGGTTTGTCCAAATACCTGTAACTGCTACTTTTACTGGACAGTGATTTGCATGTAAATGTATCGCAAAATATAAATACAGATCTATGAAATACAAAAATGAATTCCTATTCTGAATGCTACCATATGATATGTTTCACAATAGTTGGCATTTACATTTTTTGACATATTGAAAAAAAAAAAAATAGACCACTGCTGATATGGGAGCTGAGTATCCCACAACTTAATAGGTTTTTTAGACATGGGGGCTCACAGTGACTGTAAATAACAGCAGAAATTACTGTAAGAAATAAAAAAAGCAATAAAACACTAAGCCAATAGCTCTATCACTTGCCTTCTTGGCCTCACTTAGAATCTCTTCCACCCATAAATGCTAGATAGATAGCCTGAAGACAACACCTGTTTCCTTTCACATTACTATTGTTTAATCTCAGCATTATTTCCTAATTCTTATAGGGTGATGCAAAGTATATATTATATGAACAAAACATGCCAGTAAAATATAATTAAAGTTATTGAAGCCATTCAGCCATTCCTGCTTTAAAGGCCTGAAGCAGAAACCATGTTTTAGTCAGTAGTTTGAAAAAAAGGAATAACTTGAATATATATATATATATATATATATATATATATATATATATATATATATATATATATATATATAATCGTTTTTTCTTTTTATTTTATATATTTTTTTTCTTATGGATGCTCTGCATAATAATGGCTTTCACATCTGTGTTAACATTACAGATGCCTAACCTGTTACATACCGTTCCCATGCAACTAAGTAAGTAAGGCTGTATACAGTATGTTTACATTAATGGAGGATAATCAAGTTGATTTTTTGAAAGCAACGTATAAATCAGTAACAAAAGTCTTTAATCAAATCAGTCCCATAATCAATCTTTATAACAAAGTGCTTTAATATATTTTAGCATTGTGCCTTAACTTCCATTGAGTATGTCCCTATATCTCTTCTCAGAGTCAGCTACAAATTACCCTCCCGGAAATCATTGTTAGTTCAAACTATGCAATCAACGCTCAGGTTCACACCTGCATATTTGTATAACATGTACAGGCTAATGTCACATGACACTTGCCCTATAATGTTAGATGGACCAGTTCAATAATTTTAGCATTTTCAGGCTCAGAATGTCTGGTACAATTCCCAAAGCAATTTTCAATTAACGGAATATGACTCTGGGACTATTCAAAAGGGAAGTCCAAGAAAAAAAAGAATAATAAATCTAATTTAATTTAACCCTTTAACCAGACTTAAACTCATTCTGCTGTCATTGATTAAAAAGCATTCCAAGCTATTTTAGCAGTACGAAAAATGTTAATGCCAAGCAGATGCTGGCAAGCAGAAAATAAGATAATATTATGTTAATTAATTTTATGGAATTAGCACTGTTGACTTTTTTTCCCACGGTAATTTTATATTACTCTGTACAAATCAACAACATCATGAAATGTTCCAAGCAGTGATCTGAGCTTAGAGGAAGATTTTTTTTTTTAGAAATGTGGTAAATATTATCCTAGTAACCATGAGTTCATTAAAATAAAATGTGACTAAGCTTATTCAAGATAGATCCATTCAACATAGTAAATATCTAAAAATCAGTCCAGTGCAAAGACTCACTTAATATCCCATCCCATTGCTCCATCAATAGGGAATACAATAAAATTAAAGCAGAACTTTAAGACCCCTTTCACACCGAGTCGCGGGGGGTGTCAGCGGTAAAGTGGCGCTATTTTTACCGGCCACTAGTGGGGCGGTTTTAACCCTAGAAGGGGTTAAATCCGCCCGCAAAATGCTCCCAGGTCGCGTTTTGCCGGCGGTATCGCAGTGCTGCCCCACTGATTTCAATGGGGAGCAGCGGTGGAGGAGCGGTGAGTTCACTGGTGTGCACGGCCCGCAACCACACCACCCCTCTTCATTTACTTAAGGGAGCGCGCCCAGCGTGTGTGCACACGGACTGCTGGCGTCCGAGGGGGGGAAGAGGACCACCTACTGAGCTGTGCGGGACCCCAAGACTACGTGGGACCTCTTTTTTACCTTCATTGTGGCAGAGTCTGCAGCCGAGGATGTGAGCCATCCAGAGACTGGCTTCAGTGAGCGTGTATACTGAAAAGGCATGTAAGTATGCATCAGGCTGCTCTTACTCCCTCTAGTGGCGGAAACCAGGTAAGACATTCAACTACTCACATGAAGAAATCCATAATATATGATTTATATAGGATTAACTTCTCTTACCTGTCCCCGCCACAGGAACTGCTGAAACAGACAGATTCCAGCCTTCACCCATCATGGCGGGCAGAGTTGTGCCAACCTTCAGGATTTTTACCTGGACCTGGACCTTGTAAAAGACTCTGCCAGAAACTTTCGTGCCACTATTTAAATAGTACACCAAGTCTGGTTTTCCCAGAGCCCAGTCTTCCAAAGGAGAGGACTTACAGGCAAAACCTTGTTTCTTCGGATGACGAGGCCCAGGTACCATATCATCTTGGGAGTCAAATATCGGCCCGAGATATGGATCCGGTTATCATAGCCCTTAGACCCCTGCAGAGACCTGCATAGAGCTTTCTTCATAGCACATGTTTTAAACCACCAACCACCTTAGACACTGGCGAAAAAACTGAGGTGCCTCCCATATAGGAGGGGTTATATAGGGGAGGAATTCTCCTTAATTGGGGTTAGCCAGTGTCCAATCACCAGAGGTGCCCATATAACCCACTATGTAATGAAGCTCCTGTGTCCCGTGATGTATGATCAAGAAATAGAGCTTTCTTTTGGTGGTATTTGATTGCCTCTGTGGTTTTTATTTTTTGTGCTATAAACAAAAAATCAAAGGACAATTTTGAAAAAAATATATATATTTTTTACTTTCTTCTATAAAACACATCCAATAAAAAAATGTAAAAAAATCTAATTTCTTCATCAGTTTAGGCCAAAATGTATTCAGCTACATAGTTTTGATACAAAAAAAACTCAAAACATTAAGTGATATTGATTGGTTTGCGCAAACGTTATAGCATCTACAAAGTATGGGATATATTTATGGAATTTTGATTTATTTTTTACTAGTAATGGTGGTGATCAGCGATTTACAGCGGGACTGTGATATTGCAGTGGACAAATCGGACGCTAAATTACACTTTTTTGGGAAACAGTAACACCAATACAGTGATCAGTGCTAAACATATTCACTGTCACTGTACTAATGACAGTGGTTGGGATGGGGTTAACATCTATAACGATCAAGGGGTTAAATGTGTGCCTAACTATGTGTAATGTGTGTGCTGTTTTTTAAGCAATGTGCTGCTTTGCTGGAAGAAAAAAAGCAGAACATGCTGCTGTCAGAAGAGAGCCCTGTGTTGGTTTACCTACACAGGGCTCTCTATGGTAATGTCCGGAGACAATCATCAGCTGCTGGAAACCAATCAGTGTCCGACAGCCCCACTGCAGTTTATCTGAGGTGAGAGGTCATAAAGTGGTTATTGTGGAAGACAGCTCCTGATTAAAGGTGAATATTGCAGCAAAATCTGCTTTTTCTATTTTTACTTTACTGGTCCAATATTTTTTTTCTGCAGTTGTGTTTTAAAAAGGATAATACACACAGTATCCCTGTAGTAAATTATTCCAGTGACAGCATTGACTTTTTGGAACATTGATTTGAGCTAGGGTTAATAAAAAAAAACAAAAAACAAATCTTTGCACTAAGCAACCTAAAGTGGAATTCTGGGGTGACCCTAACCTTTAGCAGGTTATTGAATCATGCGCTTGGAAGCTTGTTGAATGCAGAGAATACTTTACTTCATGGAGGATTAGCAATGCATGTTTTACAGGTAACAGGACAATACAAGCACACACTTAGGCTGCTTTCACACTGGGGCGGTATTCAGGCGTTACAGCGCTATAAATAGCGCCTGTGTAACGCCTGAAAAAAACCGGCCCCTTTAACTCCAGTGTGAAAGCCGGAGGGCTTTCACACTGGAGCGATGCGCTGGCAGGACGGTGAAAAAAGTCCTGCCAGCCGCATCTTTGCAGCGGTGAAGGAGCGGTGTATTCACCGCTCCTAGACCGCTGCTACCCATTGAAATCAATGGGACACCGCGGCAATACCGCCGGCAAAGCGCCGCTGCAGCGGCGCTTTGCGGGCGGGTTTAACCCCTTTTCGGCCGCTAGCGGGGGTTAAAACCACCCCGCTAGCGCCCGCACACCGCCGCTAAAACGACGGTAAAGCGCCGCTAAAAATAGCGGCGCTTTACCGCCGACGCTGCTCTCGCCCCAGTGTGAAAGCAGCCTTAGTTACAGAAGGTATATTCTGTGATTACATTACAACAGTGAATACATACTATAATACAGCAGTGCCACCTACTGGTATAGCTAGGTGTAATGCATATATATAGTTTACAATATACTTGCTGTTGCTTCTTTTCCAACACCCCTTCTCAACAGCATGTGCTTTTTCAAATTATATACAGCTTCTTCGGAAAATAACTATGACTTTACTTCAATAAAGGCTTGGTGAGTGCATCGACAGTCCTCTCCTCTGATGGGCAGTATTGAATGTCAATAACACCTTGCTCTTGATTGTCCCTCAGTATGCAATACTTAACTTTGATGTGTTTGGTCCTAGGAGTGACCCTTTCTGATTGCGTAAGCTTTATACAACCCTGGTTGTCTTAAAAAATGGGAATTGGTTTTGACATGTCTATCCCAACGTCCACAAAAAGTTGACAAATCCATATCACTTCTTGACATGCGTGTGCTGCTGCAATGTACTCTGATTCAGTTGAAGATAGAGCGACAGTTGTTTGCTTTCGACTAGACCAACTTATGGTTCCTTCCCCATACTGGAAGATGAATCCACTGGATTTGTGGTCTGTGCAGTCCCTGGCCCAATTAGCATCCATATATCCGACCAGTTTTGGATTGGATGTTGCTGGTAATCGTAACTTCATCTGAATTGTTCCTTTGAGGTACTGCATCACTCTCTTTATTGCATTCCAGTCAAGCTGACAGAGAGCTGAAACTTCCCTGCATAGTATGCCCACTGCTGCGGCTATGTCTGGTCTTGTGTCAGGGCTGGGTTCAGCCCTTCCTTCTCTGAGCTGGCCGCTCAGCTGTCGGCTAATTGCCAGCTCCTATCTCTGAACAGTGACTCACCTGTTGATGATATCCTGCTCGTCAGTCCTGCTTACTTAAGCTGTCCAGGCCAGATGATCTCTGCCTTCACCTTGGTCACATCTCTAGAGACACTCTCCTGTGTTCCTGTTAAAGACTTGCTTAGCTGACATTCCTTCTGGCTCCAGATCCTGCTTGCTGTTCTGGCTCCCTGGCATTTTGGCTTGTCTGACTATCCATTCTGGATCCTGAACTCTGGCTATGTTTTGATTACGTTTACTCTGTTTACCTTTTTTTATTATTATTAAACAAGTGTGATTTAACTGTACTTCTGTCTCGGTCTGATTCATGGTTTCTGACAGTAGGCGATGACCATGAATTCAGAAGATGCAGGCAATCCACTAGTTGGTAATATTTTTTCCAGTTTTGATGATTGGATCCCCGCATGGATCAGTTTGCTATGGCGTTACAAATGCTCCTAAGTCACATGGCTCACCTGGAATCTCCCACTGTGGCTGCTCCGGTACAACCTGTGGTGCAGGCCATCCCTGCTGCTGTTCCAGTCTCTGTGCAGCCATCCACAATGTAAATCCATCTCACGCCGCCCAATGGACCAAAAAAAAGAAAAAAAAGCTGCAACAGCTTCGCCTCCATGGGAGGCTCTTAATGAGTGATGCTTCTTCCTGGTGACAACTGTTATATAGCTGAGGGCGGGGACACTCAGTGACATAAACTGGTGAGCCCACCTTCCTCTGACATTACGTGGCATCAGAGAGGGGGGCGGGGTGAGATGTATTTAAATGTGGGACTTTTTTATTTGTTTATCTTTTAAAAAAGGACTTGTCCCAAAGTGTCTCCTGCCTTTTTTACAATTTTTGACACTTTTTTTGTGAAATGGTAGGGGTACAATGTACCCATTACTAATTAACATGGGGGGAGGCCAGGATCTGAGGGTCCCCTTCTTAAAGGTGGCTTCCAGATTCCGATAAGCGCCATCCGCAGACCCCCACAACCACGGGGCAGGGATTATTAACCAACAGCTGAGTGGCCAGCTCAGAGAAGGAAGGGCTGAGCCCAGCCTTGAAAGTACCCCCTCCTCAATGACCCTTCCTCTTGGAGGACCACCAGGCTTGAGGGGAATATGTCTATGGAAATCACAGAGGAGAACAGCGGCATGCACGTCCGCAGATGAGACCCAAGAGCGTTCCTCTGGACTGTACCCTCACCAATGCACCAGGTACTGTATGCGCCCACAGAACCTATGGGAGTCAACAATGGACTGTACTTCATACTCCTCATGGTTCTCAACCTGTACAGGGTGAGGACGAGGCACGGAGGTGGTAAAGCGGTTGCAGACCAAAGGTTTTAATAAGGACACATGAAATACATTTGAGATACACATATTAGAAGGACGGTCTAATGCATAAGCCACTGACTTAATCCTGTGAAGAATATGGAAAGGCCCAATAAACCGAGGTGTGAACTTCAGAGACGGAAAACAAAGTCTGAGGTTGCGAGATGAAAGCCAGACCCTGTCCCCATCCTGGTAGGAAGACGCAAACAGGCATATGCGGTCAACATGGAGTTTGTACCTATCATTAGCATGTCACAAAGCCTCCTGGAGTTGTGCCCAAGTGGAACGAAGACCACGGAGATGCTGCTCTAATGCAGGAATACTGATGCGTAACAAATGAGTCAGGCAGCATGGAAGGTTGGAAACCATAGTTCGCCATAAAAACTACTCTCTGGAAGAATAAAATAAACATTCCCCTGTAAACTATTTGTAAAAATTCTTACCCGATCACTTTAAATTTATAACTTTCAATGCTGCTGACTCCTGCGCTCTCAGTGCTACTTTAATGAACTTCTTGTCTTCAAATTAAAGAGTTTACAGTGGACAGTGCAGTCTCTGGCCAGACTGTTAGCTTAGAGAAGGGAGGGAGGAGGAGGGATGAGCAGGGGGTGCCTTACTATCCTAAGTTACAGGGTTGTGTGTTGATGCACCTGGTGTAGGGGACACATCTCTAGTCTCTGCATGCAAAGGTGGCTCTATCGCATGCTGCAAGAGAAAGCCTCCACCCTGAAACAGGAAACCTGGAGCATTGGTCATGGCGCCAGTTTTAACTGAAACATAGGCAAAAATTAAAAGATACTCAGCATACTCAGTAAGTGTGTTAGCAGGAGGGGAGGATAGTGATGGGACTGTCCTTACGTCCTCCATGTTTCTCTCCTCGTTGAGCGCCAAACAAGGGTCACATGAGAGGCCTATCCCAGGGTAGGTTCTTCTGGGCTACACTAGGCACTTCAGAGAGCCCTCACCTTGTACATGGATCGCTGCTGAAAGAGTGGCAACAACATCTCCCTTGCTGCAAGAGGCTATCTCACCTGTCACATGTACACACTTAACGACAGGCTGATAGAGAAACCTTAGTTACCTTTGTTAAGCACTTGTGTCCTCACACTGTATGAACTCTTGTACCATTATCTTCATACCAGGATGTTCTTAGTGTAAACTTTTAAATGCTTTACTTGAATAAATTAACAAGATGACATATACAGACATCAGTCTGAAATGAAGTGCAAACATTATCCGAACATTCCTAATCCCTAACTCAGGCTTGTGGCTCCCCAGCATACCTGCATAGGAAAGAGTCCATCTTTGGCAGAATCCATGTTTGGTGTATTCAGGAGATACTGTAGGCCCCAGCCATCATCCTAGGCAGTGGGTAGTGGCAGGGAATGTGTCTGACCAAACCAAACTGGATGGAACCAAACCAGCAGAACAGCAACAAGAACTCCCTAGGAAGCTCAGCTCTAGGGTCCAGGTCTACAACCTTTTTAAAGGACACAGGACCGGGGGGGGGGGGGGGTTGGACCTAGGAAAACTCACCAAGAAAAACCTGGGAAGCACAAATAACTCAACTTCCCAGCTGGGGCAGCAATAATCACTACCTACCAGTGTTCAGCTGCTAAAAGTGCTTAAAAGTAGGGTTTAATATAACTTTAAGCATTACCTTTCCCATTCCATAAAGGACCTGAACGAATGATTGTTTTTTTTTTGCATGCTAGTCTCATATCGAAAATGAAGATGTTACTAAACTTATGAAAATTCTCATTGGACAGAATACTACTTCTGAATTGGTGCAATGTATTGTATTGTATTGTAATGTATTCTTTCATTTTCAAGCATGGGTGATCTTTAGTGATGGCCGAACAGTTCGCCCGGCGGTCGTTTCGCGGCGAATTTCGACCGTTCGCTGTCCGCTCGTTCGCTCGACTATTGGCGTCGTTCGCCCCGGCGGACTTACGTGTTTAATGTGTAAAAGAACTTTGACCTATGATGACACATCCATCATGGGGTACAGGACAGCCAATTGAGACATGACAGCACATGGACACTTGGACATTCCCCCTAACTTATAAATACACCCGATCCGGTGGCCATTTTACATTCTTTCTTCTGTCACTATAGGGAAAGGTTGCTGTTTGGAGCAGGGACAGATAAAACGCTAGCTATTTGGTACACAAAAGTTCTTTTCAGGACTGGTATAGGTGTTAGGTGTATATAGGTTTGCTGTGCTACTGATTCTTGCAGCAGCCTGAGTGTCTTTTGTCAGTTTAGAGAAAGGGACAGAGCGCTGTGTCTGCTGCTATTTTAGGGACAGCCAGATTAGTCATCATCATCATCATCATCATTAGCTGTTACTATCAGGTCCACAAAAGAGCTATTCGAGTGACCAGTAATTGTTCCAGTCTCCTCTGTTTTGCCAGTTTGTATAGGGACAGGAAGGAAGCAGTGTGTCAGGCAGTGAGTGTCAGTTTAAAGAGTTGCTGTTACTATTAGTTCCACAAAGGTTCTTTTCAGGACTGGTATCAGTGGTACGGTAATAGGCTTGTACACGTATAATATTCTTTCTTACAAATATAGAAAGAATATTATACTTGACTGCTGCCCTTCTGCTGCAGTCTGCTAATCATTCACAACTCACTTGTTCCACAAAGCTCTTTATCAGGACTGGTAACTTGGTCTGTGTAGGGTGCTACAGTACATAGGGTTGAGTGCGGTACAGTCTGCTGTTCTGTAAGGACCGCTATCGGTCCACAATACATAGGGTTGAGGTGCACCACTGCTGACCGCTGCCCTATACTGCAGCAGTCCTTCAGCAGTATAGGGACTGACGTACAGTCTGCTAATCAGTCACACACAACCTACTTGGTCCACAAAGGTCCTTATAAGAACTGGTAACTTGGTGTAGGGTGCTACAGTACATAGGGTTGAGTGCGGTACAGTCTGCTGTTCTGTAAGGACCGCTATCGGTCCACAATACATAGGGTTGAGGTGCACCACTGCTGACCGCTGCCCTATACTGCAGCAGTCCTTCATCGGTATAGGGACTAAGAGTTTTGTCACAGGGTGATTTAAAAAATGACAGGCAGAGGAAGAGGCAGGCCCTTCCGCAGGGGTGGTAGGGGTAGGGCAGGAGCACCAGCCTTGAGCCAAAGTGGGAAGTTGCAGAAGGTGCGTTCAATTACTTTAAAGGACGCACCAGAATTGGTTGAGTGGCTCACTCAGCCTTACTCTTCTGCACCCTCCTCATCCTCTCGATCTGCACCCTCTTCTTCATTCTCTGCTATGTGCACCCCCAAAGACACTACCACCAACAACACCCCCACCACCACCACCACATACCTTCCGCTTGAGTCACAGGAATTATTTTCCGATCCATATCAAGAGGACATTTCTGATGCGCAGCCACTCTTGGTATTGGATGAGGAAGAGGAGGGAGCAACAACCGCTACTGAGCAGTCTGACGACAGTACCCAGATCAGCCCAAGGAGGAGGTTGGTCCCCGGTGTTGCTGCCTACTCCGAGATCTCTACTTATAGCGGTGGGGAAGGTGACGTTGATGATGACGTGTCTAGTGATGTCACGTGGGTGCCCACAAGAGAGGAAGAGGAGGGGAGTTCAGAGGGAGATATGGACCAGCAGATAGGGAGGAGATGCAGGACTTATTTACATTGCACAGGAGGGACAAAGCAGACTGCAAATGTATCAGGAGCGAGTCATCGACCATGTACGGTCACATCTGGCGCTCCCAGGACACTGGCACATGGCTCCGCAGTGTGGGCTTTTTTTAACGTGTCCGCTGCTGACAATAGCGTTGCCATCTGCAATCTTTGCAGTCAACGCAGTAGTCGCGGTAAGCCCAACACTCACCTAGGGATGACCGCCTTAAGAAGGCACATGGGCAGCCATCACCGAGCCGAGTGGGAGCAACGGAACACACAAAGCCGCACTGCAGGCTCTCACCGTCCAGCCACGTCTTCTACTTCTCCTTCTCCTCTCTCCTCACAATTGTCCTCCACTCCACCTTCCATCACGCCAAGCTCACATTTTCCTGCAAAAAGGCAGGCTTCCGTGGGCCTAATGTTCGAGCGTAAAAAAATGATGACGCCGGATAACCCTCTTGCCCAACGATTGATGGATGGCTTGTCAGAACTCATAGCCTGCCAACTACTGCCATATAAACTGGTGGACTCGGAGGCCTTTCGCAAATTTGGGGCCATTGGAACTCCACAATGGAAGGTCCCAGGAAGGAAGTATTTCTCAGAGAAGGGCATCCCAGAGCTATATGGCCATGTTCAGCGGCAAGTGAATGTATCTCTGGCACACAGTGTCGGTGCCAAGATACATCTGACCACAGACACGTGGTCTAGCAAACACGGGCAGGGAAGGTATATCACTTTTACTGCCCACTGGGTGAACCTTCTGACGGCCGTCAAGCATGTAACCCGTGGCACCCGCGTAGATTTGGTTTTACCGCCACGGATTGCATGCAGGCCTGACTCTTCTTCTCCTCCTCCTCCTACTCCATCCTCCTCCCTCTCCTCCTCAGCTGCCTCCTCCTTTTCCGCTGCTAGCGTCTCTTCCGCTGCACTGCCCAAGCTCCCCAGAACCTATTCCACATGCCAGGTGAGACGTTGCCATGCCGTGCTGCGTCTGTTGTGCCTGGAAGCCAAGAGCCACACTGGCCCGGCACTCCTTTCAGCTTTGCGTTCACAGGCAGATCAGTGGCTAACACCGCTCAATTTGACAGTTGGTAAAGTGGTGTGTGACAACGGTTCCAATCTGCTTAGCGCATTGAAACAGGGCAAAATCACGCACGTGCCATGCATGGCACACGTCTTAAACTTGGTCGTGCAGCGATTCCTTGTCAAATACCCTGGGGTCCAGGACATCTTGCGGCAGGCAAGGAAAATCTCGGCCCATTTCAGATCTTACACGGCCATGGCTTGCCTTGCTGACATTCAGCGGCGACACCATCTGCCGGTCAGACGTCTTATTTGCGATTGCCCGACGCGATGGAACTCAACCTTCTATATGCTTGATAGGCTGCTCCAGCAGAAACGTGCAGTTAACATCTACCTGTATGAACTCTGCGAAAGAAACGGTTCTGGGGAGCTGGAGTTTTTTTCACCGCGCCAGTGGCTGCTAATGCGCGACGCATGCAGACTTCTGCGGCCATTTGAGGAGATCACCAAACTGGTCAGTCGCAGCCATGGCGCCATCAGTGACATGGTACCTTATGCCTTCTTTATGGAGCGTGCATTGCGTCGTGTCATTGATCAAGCTGTGGAGGAGCAGGAGCGGGAAGATGAGGAAGTCGCAATGCTGGATGAATTCCCAGGGGGGGCTACTCTATCTGAGACAAGTCAACAACAGGAGTCTGATGAGGAGTCAGAGGAGGATGGTGCCGGGGTGGATGAGGAGGAGCAAGAAGAGCATGCTTTAAACCTTTCTGGGATCCCTGTTGTGCGTGGATGGGGAGAGGAGAATGAAGAGGACGACATTATCCTGGATGATGAGCAGGAGCCAGGCCACCACACCGCTTCCACTTTAGTGCAAATGGGGGCCTTCATGCTCCAGTGTTTTAATAGGGACCCCCGTATAAAAAGCATAAGGGTCAAGGACCAGTACTGGGTGGCAACGTACTTAGACCCCCGGTACAAACACAAAATGGCGGAAATGTTACCGCCGTCGCAGAGGGCTGTCAGAATGCAGCACTTCCAGGCCTTGCTTCGAGAAATGCTGCATTCTGCTTTTGCGTGCGCTGGCAGAGGAGCAATTTCCACTCCCAGAGAAGGAGTTGCGGGTACCAATCCAACAGCGCCTGCAAGAAGAGGCCGGTTTGAAGATGTGTTGGTGACTTCGGATATGAGGTCATTCTTTCAGCCGACCCATCGACAGGTGTCATCCGGATCCAGCATCAGGGAACGCCTAGACCAGTGATGGCGAACCTTGGCACCCCAGATGTTTTGGAACTACATTTCCCATGATGCTCATGCACTCTACAGTGTAGTTGAGCATCATGGGAAATGTAGTTCCAAAACATCTGGGGTGCCAAGGTTTGCCATCACTGGCCTAGACCATCAGGTGTCCGACTACATTGGGTTAACGGCCGATGTGGACGCTCTGAGGAGTGATGAACCCCTGGACTACTGAGTGGGCAGGCTTGACCTCTAGCCAGAGCTTGCCCAATTTGCAATCGAACTGTTGGCTTGCCCCTCATCCAGTGTCCTGTCCGAAAGGACGTTCAGCGCAGCAGGGGGGATCATGACCGATAAGCGTACTCGCCTAGCTCACGACAGTGTTAACTACCTCACATTTCTAAAAATGAATGAGGCATGGATCTCGGAGGAATTCAACACATGTGACCAGTAGACCATGTATATGTCTTTAAACAATTTTTTTAATCAAGCACACAGACCTTCTTTCTTCATTTGGCTCACTTCCTTGTCCCAAAAAACACACCGTACTATATGCCCCTACCCTCCTCTTTGAAGAGGTTGAGCGGTGTCATATTTCTACTGGGGCTGCTTATGAGGGGATCACACCATCCCTGTGCTGTGCTGACTTACTCCTGGGCCTGCTTATTATGAGGGGATCACACCATCCCTGTGCTGTGCTGACTTCGTCCTGGGGGTTCTTTTTATGAGGGGATCACACCATCCCTGTCCTGTGCTGAGTTTCTCCTGGGCCTGCTTATTATGAGGGGATCACACCATCCCTGTGCTGTGCTGACTTCCTCCTGGGGGTTCTTATTATGAGGGGGTCACACCATCCCTGTGCTGTGCTGACTTCCTCCTTGGGGTTCTTATTATGAGGGGATCACACCATCCCTGTGCTGTGCTGACTTCCTCCTGGGGGTTCTTATTATGAGGGGATCACACCATCCCTGTGCTGTGCTGACTTCCTCCTGGGGCTGCTTACGGTGCTGCTGTCAGTGCTGTATATCACGGTGCTGGTGTGAGTGCTTAATGTCACGCTGCTGATGTCAGTGCTCTCTGTCACGGTGCTGCTGTCAGTGCTGTATATCACGGTGCTGATGTCAGTGCTGTATGTCACGCTTCTGATGTCAGTGCTCTCTATCACGGTGCTGCTGTCAGTGCTGTATATCATGGTGCTGATGTCAGTGCTGTATGTCACGCTTCTGATGTCAGTGCTCTCTATCACGGGGCTGCTGTCAGTGCTGTATATCACGGTGCTGATGTCAGTGCTGTATGTCACGCTTCTGATGTCAGTGCTCTCTATCACGGTGTTGCTGTCAATGCTGTATGTCACAGTGCTGGTGTTAATGCTTTATGTCACGCTGCTGATGTCAGTGCCCTCTATCGCGGTGCTGTTGTCAGATGACTCTATCACGGTGCAGGTGTCATTGCTGTATGTCACACTTCTGATGTCAGTGCTCTCTATCACGGTGCTGCTGTCAGTGCTGTATATCACGGTGCTGATGTCAGTGCTGTATGTCAAGCTTCTGATGTCAGTGCTCTCTATCACGGTGTTGCTGTCAATGCTGTATGTCACAGTGCTGGTGTTAATGCTTTATGTCACGCTGCTGATGTCAGTGCCCTCTATCGCGGTGCTGTTGTCAGATGACTCTATCACGGTGCAGGTGTCATTGCTGTATGTCACACTTCTGATGTCAGTGCTCTCTATCACGGTGCTGCTGTCAGTGCTGTATATCACGGTGCTGATGTGAGTGATTTATGTCACGCTGCTGATGTCAGTGCTCTCTATCACAGTGTTGCTGTCAATGCTGTATGTCACGGTGCTGGTGTTAATGCTTTATGTCACGCTGCTGATGTCAGTGCCCTCTATCACGGTGCTGTTGTAAGATGCCTCTATCACGGTGCATGTGTCATTGCTGTATGTCACGCTGCTGGTGATCATCTCCTGCACCCTCTTCTTTGCCTACCCTGGTCCCTGACCTTCCCTCTCCTCCATTGCCTTCATGCGCTCCACAGTCCTGAATTGTCAGAACAATTTCCCATATAAAAAAAGAATGCTTGTAGTTATCGATCCCAAATTCACCTCATACATGTGTTATGTCATTGGCCATGTGGTGGGACTATGTTTGCCCAGCTAATAATTATCTTGTGGCTGCAAATTTGACCTAAAGGTTTGCGAAGTTCGCCTCCCATTGAAGTCAATGGGGCCCGCCGCAAACGTTCGGTTTCGCAAACGGTCGGCCTCGTTCGTGGTCCGCGTTCGCGAAACGTCCCGTCGGAAGTTCGTCCATCACTAGTGATCTTGCTTTTCCGATTTTTTTTGGACGAATACTGTACTGATTAAACAAAAATCGTATTGATCTGGTATTGTATGAGAAAATATTTTGTGTTTGTCCTTCTGATAATTTCAGATGAACTGTCATGTTTGGCTCTCCAAAACTGTGTACTAACGATCCAATTACCGTATGATCGCTTTAAAAGCAGTATTTTTTGTCTGATTTTATATAGGTGTATACTAGGCTTTGAGGTTTTTTTCTCCCCCCCAATGCATTCTATGCATTAAGGTTAAGAACCTTCCATTACATAGAATCCCCCCAGCCCTGCCCCTATACTTACCTGACCCCAGATTCGATCCATGATGTGCTCAAGCTCCTGTAAATCAAATCCTATGACGAGGGAGTGGAGGCTGTTCTGAGCCTCGCTTCCTGTGTCAATAGACACAGGCAGGATGGCTTGGGAGTGAGCCCACAAGGGTCATGGGGGAGGAGCCAGGAGTGTCAGTGGGGGAGGAGGATCGAAGCAGAAGAGGAGGAAGGAGGCTGCCCTGTGCAAAAAAAGTTGCACAGAGCAGGTAAGAATGACATGTTTGTTACTTTAATTTAAAAAAAGGGGGAGGCTTTAATAGCTCTTTAATTTAGAAAAAAATGTAAAGCTGCATTCAGTCAATCATCTAATTAGAAGCAAGGAATTTTTTCACATGACTGGGTGATAAATGTAAACACAGCTTCACTTTATATACTTAGCTAAGTGATCATAAACTTTCCAAAGGGAACAGCCTCTATTCCTTACGTTTTGATTAGTCAACACCATCGTCTACCAATAATCTCAAGAGAATGTAAAGCCCCGTACACACGAGAGGACTTATGTCCGACAGACATCCGAAGGAGTTCTGCCGGAGTTCCGACAGAGTTCTGACGGACTTTTCGACTGGGCGGACTTGGCCACACACAATCACACCAAACTCCGACGGATTCGAACGTCATGACTTACGACTGGACTCGAATAAGGAAGTTCATAGCCAGTAGCCAATAGCTGCCCTAGCGTCGGTTTTAGTCCGTCGGAATAGCATACACACGAGCGAATTTTTCGGAGGAACCGGGTCCGGCGGAGTTCCGTCGGAAAAATTTGAAGCATGTTCCATTTTCTAAAGTCCGTCAGACTTTTGCGAATCATAAGTCCGTTGCAGCCCACACACGATCGAATAGTCTGACGGAATCATTCCGTCGGACTTTGGATGTTGAAAAGTCTGCTCGTGTGTACGCGGCATAAGGTGTCCGGCGCTACCCGATATTGAGGTGAGAACCACCCTTATTTCCACTGGATACACTATTACCACAATACAGTAGGTTGTTCATTACAAGTTTGTAGGAAACAATCGTATCCTCACTATAAAAATTCAGTAGACTGTGCAAAAAAATTCAATAGACTGTGCATAAAAAAATTACAGACAATCTTCTAAAGTGCTTTTGTGCAAGAATAAGTGCTACATATAGTACTTAATGTGAGTCACATACATATTCACACAATTCCCTATGTATGTTATATTAATCACTGTTAATAAAGTTCAAAAAAGCAAAACTAAAGTGCAACCTCACAAAAAAACCAAAAACAATAAGAATATAAAACTTACTATATACACCAAACCCCAGACCTTGTATATCCAAATGTGCAAAAATACAAAATAATCTTACTATATAAATGCGTATACCATAAATATCAAAGAAATAAATATATGTGAAATTATGTGCTTTGAATCAAAAATTTAAAATTTTCCCAAACAACATTAAATAAACAGTGGAGCCAGAAAAATAAAAAAGAAACTAAAAAACCAAGAGCAGAGAAAGAAAAAATAATAACAATGAAAAAATGAAAAAAAAAAAAAAAAACACCACAAAAAGTCTATTAATGTCCACACGTGAAAAGGAAGATTGAAAAAATCAGACAAAAATCTTGATTGTGCAAATCCAACAGGAATAAAGTGACTTTCGTGCTTGCGACTAAATTCTCCAGGTGACTGTGTGCTCCCCCACAAGGTTCCCCACTCACCGGAATGATACACCCCTACAGGGGTAATGGACCTTCAAATAAATCTTTATACGATTCCAGACTTCAACTCCATGTACGATGCGATTGCTCCAAGAAAAACACCCCTCCAGGGGCTTTCCACCTTTAGATGCGATCCCAATTTTCAAGTACCATATACGCAATCCAAAAGAGGAGGGAGTCCAATTTAGTCCTCATAGGAAAAAAATAAAATCTCCATAGTGTAGTAGATGATTTAAATATGATCAAAAATAGGGGCACTAGTTGTAATGGCAAAAAAAAAAAATTATTTTTAAGAAGCACGTATGCCAGAAAATATATAAAAATAATAATTAACACAACATCCCACTTAACAGTTCATAAGCCAGTGGGAATTAATCATAAAATTTATAAAATAAAATAAAAACAAAAAATGACAGGACAAAAAATAGATGAAAAAACTGTCTCAAACACGTTAAAAAGCTGTGAGGAAAGCTAGCAGGGGGTAGATTAAAAACTCTCAGATAGCTCACACCACAATAATTCCAACATATTTAGTCAGCAAGAGGTCCGCAGCCTAAAGAGGACATGCATCCAAAAGATAACTTTTAGTGCCAGCAGTCTGCCGTTTTAAAGTGCGGAAACCTCACTGCTAACCCCCGGGATGTAGTTATAAAAACACCCTCTGCAAGCTTCAGCAAAAAAACGTATTCAGGACCCGATCGGAGGATACGCAGCGTGCGCTCCAACTGCGTTCCACCCGTTCGCGGCGACCCGGAAATGACGTAGTATGCGTGGCTCAGTCGAATACCGTATGATCGCTTTAAAAGCAGTATTTTTTGTCTGATTATATATAGGTGTATACTAGGCTTTAAGGTTCCCCCCCCCCCAATGCATTCTATGCACTAAGGTTAAGAACCTTCCATTACAGAGAATCCCCCCAGCCCCACCCCTATACTTACCTGACCCCAAATTCGATCCATGATGTGCTCAAGCTCCTGTAAATCAAATCCTATGACGAGGGAGTGGAGGCTGTTCTGAGCCTCGCTTCCTGTGTCAATAGACACAGGCAGGATGGCTTGGGAGTGAGCCCACAAGGGTCATGGGGGAGGAGCCAGGAGTGTCAGTGGGGGAGGAGGATCGAAGCAGAAGAGGAGGAAGGAGGCTGCCCTGTGCAAAAATATTGCACAGAGCAGGTAAGAATGACATGTTTGTTACTTTAATTTAAAAAAAGGGGGAGGCTTTAATAGCCCTTTAATTTAGAAAAAAATGTAAAGCTGCATTCAGTCAATCATCTAATTAGAAGCAAGGAATTTTTTCACATGACTGGGTGATAAATGTAAACATAGCTTCACTTTATATACTTAGCTAAGTGATCATAAACGTTCCAAAGGGAACAGCCTTTATTCCTTACGTTTTGATTAGTCTACCAAGCACTCTTCATCTTTCAAAGTAACCATAATTCCACGTGCACACAACCGGACTTTCCGGTAGACTAGGTCGAATGGAATCATTCCGTCAGATAGTCCAATCGTTTTTCTTTCAAAAAATCAGACGTACCTAGAAATAGAACATGTTTCAAATCTGTCTGACGGACTCAATTCCTATCGGGAAAACCGTTCGTCTGTATGCTGGTCCGATGGACCAAATACGATGCAAGGGCAGCTATTGGCTACTGGCTATTGAACTTCCTTTTCTAGTCCCATCGTATGTCATCATGTTCAAAACAAACGGACTTTCAAATGGACTTTAGTCCAGTGTGTGGGCAAGTCCGTCGTAACTCCATTGAGAGTCTGTTGGGAAGACCATTGGACCTTTTCTGCCGGAAAGTCCAGTCGTGTGTACGCGGCATTAGAGTGTTTGGTGAAATCTGTCAAACCTAAGACCACCACCACGAAGTTCAACCCATCTATGGCCAGTGTAAACCTGCTCTAAGGCAGGCCATACATGATTTGAATCTTGGCCAGATCAGCAGGAACTGGCCGAGATTCGGAAAACACGTATGGGCAGACTGAATTTACCAAGTTGATCGATCAACTTGGGTACAATCAGCATGCTGGGTTTTACCTGTGATTATCGCTAGCGGCTGCTATAGCTGCTAGCAATAATTATTCTCTTATCACTGTCTGTGTTGATGGGGGAAAATCGCTCCGTGTATGGCCGGCCGGCCTTACTATGTTCAAGCAGTCTAATGCTGTGATGAAAGTATCAGCATGTAGACATTTCCATTTTATGTACATTTCTACTTGTTTTCTTATTAGAAAGGACTACATTTAGCTAACATTCAGCACAATCTTTTGTCAAAACTGACATTAAGTAATTCAATACTTTGTATAATTTCATAATAAAAGGTATTTACACTATATTAGATTTATACATCATAGTAGAATAAAAGAAAAATTACTTGCAAAACACCAAAAATAGAACCTATTTTTATAGCAAAACAGGTTTAAACATAATCTATCCCAGATGTATAACTCGTGGTTATTTTTATGCAGCATGATCAAGATAAAACAGAAAAAGGCAGGTATTTTTATGTATTTATTTAGCTTAGACGTAATTGGCTTTGTAGTGAGGTACCCCTTCTTTAATCACTCTTTCTATTGCAGTCAGGCATTGATATTCTGATATTGTTCATGTTCTAGTTACAAAAGGAAAAAAAAAAAAAAACAATTTGTTTTCCCATAGTACTGCGTCTTTTGTGACCACCTGCGGTTTGTGGATGATCCAGCCATGAAATATGTAAGAGTAAATAAATAAAAGTCGATGTTGCCAACATGTGCATTTTATTATACAGTTGAGGGTGAGTTGGGATTACGTGGGTGTGTGGCCTACTTCAGAAACTAAAGCAAAGTGCCATATGGAGAGGTAGGGAATATCTGTTACCCTGACTGTCTCTCTGCATTTGTTTTGGCCAGAGAACAAAGAAACAAATTGAATAAATTTAAATTCCTGATTATTTTTGTTGGACATTTCCTATTGGGGAGTAAGCCATTTGGGACATATATATCATTACACTTGTATTAGTTTTTCCGCTAACATCTCTATTAATGCTGCGCAGCTAAACATTACAACCGTCGAGAAGTGTGATAGAGCTTGATAAATTGTGAGAAAACAGAGCGGGATATTACTTTTCTGCTTAGTTTGGGGTGAGGTTTTCTTGTGGATCAACTGTTCTTTCACAGCCAGGAACATTTGAAGGAATACAGTCAGTTCGCACTCTTTTAATAGCTTTACAGCTTGCAGTTTTGTGGGAGAAAAGCAAGACTACACTGTAGCTAGATGTAATAAGAGCAGAGGTTATGCCCACTCGGAGGATGTTTATTGGTGTTCTGTTGACAGATTTTCAAGCCAGATTAAAGCACACCTGTGCTCCGGTCTTGCCATGCAGAGTGCGCTACAGATCATTTGTAGATAAACAACATCATGAACACTAAGAAGAAGCTGTCACAATAAGTCTAGGATAATGTTCTGTTCTGGTTCAGCAATCAGTTGGCTTGTTTAAAAAAAAAAAAGTACGAAACTTTGAACATTCTCCCATATTCTATTGCGAGAGGGGAACATGATAGGGTGGCACATGTTGGGATCCTTTCATAAAGTGGCACTCTTTAATTTAGTGGCACTTCGGCTCGGAACATCTCTTCTCTGTCCCTTCAAAGGTAAACTATGCATTTGTGCTGCTGCTGCTTCTTCAAATCCACCTAAAACTGAATACTGACTGATTGTGTATAATGTCTATATGATAAACTACGCATCTATGCTGCTTTCACCATCTGTAGTTGTTCACATTATTGTGATGCACAAAGCAAAAATTTACAGCAAACTACTTTGTAAAACACCATACAGATTGCAGGTGACCTTGTTTCCCTGTTCAGCTACCCTTTCTCTGTGTGACATATACATTCTCTACCTCTCCTTTCCACATTTTTGTCCTCACTCCTTAAACTCTATTTCCTTAACCCCTCTTCTCCACCCCACAATCTGTATATATAACTTTCACTTCTGTCCTCTCCTTATTAATGCACTCATCGCCTCCTCCTAATTCTAATCCCACATGCTAATAAAACCACAAGGATGATGAGGCATGTCCCTTCATATAAATCAGGGATATGCAATTAGCGGACCTCCAGCTGTTGCAAAACTACAAGTCCCATCATGCCTCTGCCTCTGATTGTCATGCTTGTGGCTCTCAGAGTCTTGCTATGCCTCATGGCTAATTGCATATCCCTGATATAAATCATACTTTCATAGCACCTCCCTCACTCTTCTGCTCCTCTTAACCACTGGAGATATATCCCCAAAAGCTAAGCCTGCATCATTTAACTGTACCCAAGGCAACCATTACCCTGCACCCTCTGGCAGCAGCCGAAATCCAAAAAATATAACCTCCCCTTCTCCTGCACCCTTTGGAATGTCTACTCTGTCTGCAACAAACTTACCTCTGTCCATGATCTCTTTGTCACTAACTTCTTTAATCTACTTGCTGTTACCAAACCTGGCCTCATGAATTTGGCACTGTATCTCCTGCATCCCTCTTTTATGGTGGCCTTCTCTGGACTCAATCCCCCAGAACCAGTGGACAGATGAGAGGTGGAGTGGGAATCCCCCTATCACCATATAGCACATTTCAGGTTCTTCACTCTCCCTTCTCTCTGTCACTCTCATTGTTTTAAGCTCACTGTATATGTCTATTTTATCCATCTTGCTGTGATCTACAGGCCCCCCTTGAGCCAGTATCAAATTTCCTTGATTACTTCTCTGCCTGGCTACCCTATTTTCTCTCTTCTAAAACTCCCACAATCATTCTCGGTGACTGTAACATCCTGTTAATACTAGCCTTATTGTTACTTCTAAACTTCTCAGTCTAACCTCATCTTTTGACCTGAGGCAATGGATAAATGTTTCTACTCACTCTGATGGCAACACACGTGACCTTGTATTCTCCTACCTATGTGCAACCTCCTCAACAATTCTTTTTGTCTCTCTGATCATTATGTTATTTTTTTTTACTCTCTCCCTTCCACCAATTACTCATAGAAACCTTACTACTTTAACCCTTCTCAATTCTGCTACTGATCACCTCTATCACAAAGTCTCAACCCTGTCCTGCCCCAATCTAGCCTCTTCTGTCTACAATAGGTCTCTGTCCCTCACCCTGGATGAGTTCATCCCCTTCACTACACAGAGAATAAGCCCTGACCCCTGCAACTCTGGCAAACAGATGACACCAGAGGTCTCAAAAAATGTAGCCGTACTCTTAAGCGTTTGTGGCGTCAGACTAAGCCTTAGAAAGACTTCAATCAATATAGATCTGCCCTCTAAAAATTCAATTTCTGCCTCCACAGTGCCACGCATACCTATTTTTATCACTCTCATTAACACATTCTCATCCAGTCCCCAGCAACTCTTCTTTACCTTTAACTCTCTACTTTGTCCTCCACTGCCTCCACCTGCTAACTCACTTAACACCCAGGAGATTTCCAATCACTTCAAAAATAAGATACAATTTGTGATGAGATCTCCAATGTACACAAATTTTCCGCTCTTAACACCCCATGTCCACAAAATTTTTTTCTAACACCCACCTAACCACCTGCCCCCTGGACCCTGTTTCCTCACATATATTGTGGTCACCCTCTTGCTCTATTTTACACTCTTTAACGCACATCTTCAACCTCTCCCTCTCTTGTGGCATCTTCCCCAACTTTCTAAAACATGCTCTAGTCACCCCTATACATAAAAAGCCTACCTTGGACACCTCAAATCTTAACAATCTATGTACCATCCCCTTGCTCCCCTTTTCCTCCAAACTCTTTGAATGCCAGTGACCACCTCAATAATAACCTTCTTGATTCCCTTCAGTCTTGATTTCACCCTCAAAACTCAACATAAACTGCTCTCTTAATACCCACAAATGATTTACTAACAGCTAAAACCAATGAACACTATTCTGTACTCTTACTTCTGGACCTTTTCAGCTGTCTTTAATATGGCTGACCACCCCCTACTCAAAAAAACTTTTGTTATCCATGACTGTACTCTTCATTGCTTCTCATTCCACCTATCCCAATGCACCTTTAGTGTCAATAACAATTTTAATTCCTCTCCTCCTCTTCCTTTCTCCGTTGAGGTCCCCCCAAGGTTCTGTTCTTGGACTTCTCCTATTCTTGATCTACACCTTCTCCATGGGTTAGCTAATAGCCTCCCATGTCTTTCAATATCATTTCTATGCTGGTGACACCCAAATCTCTCTACCCCTAAACTCACTTCATCAGCCTCCTCATGCATCACTAATTTACTGATGGACATATCAGTCTGGGTATCACACTACTTTCTCAAACTTAATCTATCCTAAACTGAGCTCATAATATTTCCTCCCCTACGTACCTATTCCAGGTTCCACTCAAAACATGCCCTGCCATGGTCGACCAAAGAAGTTGAGTGCACATGCTCAGCGTCATATCCAGAGGTTGTCTTTGGGAAGTAGACATATGAGTGCTGCCAGCAATGCTGCAGAGGCTGAAGAGGTGAGGGGGTCAGCCTGTCAGTGCTCAGACCATATGTCAAACAATGCATCAAATTGGTCTGCATGGCTGTCGTTCAAGAATGAAGCCTCTTCTGAAGATGATGGACATGAAAGCCTACAAATAAATTGCTGAAGACAAGCAGACTAAGGACATGAATTACTGGAACCATGTCCTGTGGTCTGATGAGACCAGGATAAACTTATTTAGTTCAGATGGTGTCAAGCCTGTGTGGCGGCAACCAGATCAGGAGTACAAAGACAAGTGTGTCTTGCCTACAGTCAACCATGGAGGTGGGAATGTCATGGTCTGGGGCTGCATGTGTGCTGTCAGCACTGGAGAGCTACAGTTCATTGAATACCAACTGTGACATACTAAAGCAGAGCATGAGCAGAGACTGGACCGCATGGCAGTATTCCAACATGATAATGAACCCAAACACATCTCCAAGGCAACCACTGCCTTGCTAAAGAAGCTGAGGGTAAAGGTGACTGGCCAAGCATGTCTCCAGACGTAAACCCTATTCAGCATCTGTGGGGCATCTTCATATGGAAGGTGTAGGAGCTCAAAGTCTCTAACATCCTCCAGCTCCATGATGTCGTCATGGAGGAGGGGAAGAGGACTCCAGGGACAACTTGTGAAGCTCTGGTGAACTCCATGACCAAGAGGGTTAAGGCACGACTGGAAAATAATGGTGGCCACACAAAATATGGACACTTTGGGCCCAATTTGGAAATTTTCACTTAGGGGTGTACTTACTTTTGATGCCAGTGGTTTAGACATTAATAGCTGTGTGTTGAGTTATTTTGAGGGGACAGCAAATTTACACTGATACAAGCTGTACACTCACTACTTTACATTGTAACAAAGTGTCATTTCTTCAGTGTTGTCACATGAAAACATATAGTAATATATTTACAAAAATGTGAGGGGTGTACTCAATTTTGTCAGATACTGTACATCGTAGTTTAATAGGTCAAAAAGACTGATTACAATTAGGCATGAGCTGAACACCCCCGGTTTGGTTCCCAGCAGAACATGCGAACAGGCAAAAAATTTGTGCAAACACGTGAACACTGTTAGGGGCGCGAATTAGAAATATCAAAAATGCTCATTTTAAAGGCTTATATGCAAGTTATTGCCATAAAACGTGGACCCAGGACCCAGGTTCTACAGTGATTTTAATAATGCTTAAAGTGAAACAATAACAATGAAATATTCCTTTAAATATCGTGCCCGGGGGGGTCTCCTTATGCCGCGTAAACACATAGCGGACTATCTGGCGGACTTCCTGCCGGACTGTCCACCGGACTTCCCACCTCCCCAGACTCCCCGATTCCGATAAGCCCCCCCGCTCGCAGACCCCGACAACCAATGGCCAGGGTTGTCGGGAAGAGGCCCTTGTCCTCATCAACATGGGGACAAGGTGCTTTGGGGTGGGGGGCCACTCGGCCCCCCCTTCCCCAAGGTACCCCCCATGTTGAGGGCACGCGGCCTGGTACGGCTCAGGAGGGGGGGCGCTCGCTCGTCCCCCCCTTTCCTGGCCGGCCGGGTAACGTGCTCGGATAAGGGTCTGATGTGGAGTTGGGGGGACCCCAACGCCGATTTTTTTGGCGTTGGGGTTCCTCTTTAAGTCCATACCAGGTGGCGGGGCCAGCGACGCATCCTTTGCGGGCCCCGCCTACCTGGAGACGTGCTCAAAATGAGCGGACTTTTCTCCGGGCGGGAAAAGTCCCCCCAGTCCATTACCAGCCCCTTTGGGTCTGATATGAATATTACTCCAAAAATACCAAAAAAATGGCGTGGATGCCCCCCCCCCCCCCAAATCAATACCAGGCCCTTCAGGAACCCCACACCAAAATTTTTTAAAAAATGGCGTGGGGGTCCCCCAGGCCCACAGGCATTATATACTCTTAATAGCAGTATATATACTATATGGACTGCACTAAATATGCTGCAGAAAAATTTGGCCTCAGGTGTTGGTGGGGCCATAGCACTGTAACCATTCACAGTTACTCTTGCTGGGCACAGGAAACGGCCCTGCTGTGAAATATTATATCAAAAATTGTAATTACATGCCCCTGTTATACAGGAGGAGAAAAATTGGGCCTTTGGTGGTGGTGGTGGTGCCACAACACTGTAACCCCTCACAGATACTCTTTTTGGGCACAGGAACAGGCCCTGCTGTGAAATATTATATCAAAAATCGTAATAACATGCCCCTGTTAGACAGGGGCAGGAAAAATTGGGCCTTGGGTGGTGGTGCCCTAAACCAAAAATATTGTTAGAGGCAAGATTGAGGAGGAATGGGGTAGGCAGCATAGACAGTCTTCAAGGGATCCCAGATCCATAGCAAATTCAATCAGTTGCATCAACTTGATAGCTGCTGATCCAGGACTGATTCATTTTTATCAATGTGAGCCTATCAACGGAGTCTGTGGACAGGCACACACTTTGATCCATTACGAACCCTCCAGCAGCACTGAATGTGCATTCAGAAGGCACGCTGAATGCAGAACAGGCCAGTAGCTTATTGGAAAGGTCTCCAAGTCTGCACTTGTCCCTAGATATGCCAGCACCATATAAAGCAGATGCTGGCGATGGTTGTTTAAACCGATCAGACCTTGGTGCTGAGTATTGAAAAATTGCTCAAAGATATCGGTCAGCCAGCCACCTTCTCCACCGCACATCTTCTGACTGAACGATGCTTCAGCACGTTGTCCAGTACCAGTAAATGGTAACCTCCCAGGGTCTGGAAATGCATTACACAAACCTTTCTTCAAGGCCTCCTGAAGATGTTTCATCCTCTGCTCCCTCTGCGAAGGCAGGATGAGTTCTGCAACTTTATCCTTGCAACGTGAATCAAGAAGGGTTGCCAGCCAGTAATAATCCCTTTCCTTGATACCATGAATCCTAGGGTCCTTTCGCAGGCTTTGCAGAATCAGGGAGGCCATGCAGCGTAAGTTTGCAGAAACATTTGATTCTGAGTCCTCTGGGTCACTAAGGATCATATTATCCGGTTTCTGAGGACTGAAAACAATCCCTTGCAGACTGCTTCTGAGTGTTATCATCGACATCCATGCTGAATCAATCCTCCACCTCTTCTTCCTGTGTGTTTGGGGGGCCAGCTGGAATGCTATCTGGATAAAGGGGGCCTTCCTCCCACTGTTCTGTCTCAAGTGCCCTGTCTATGATTCCACGAAGCGTGTGCTCCAGCAGGAAGACTAGAGAGACCGTGTCACTGATGCATCATGCATTGTCGTTGCTCACCATCCTTGTGGCCTCCTCAAATGGTGATAGGACAGTGCATTCATCCTTGATCAGTAACCACTGGTGTGGTGAAAAGAAGCCAAGCTCCCCTGACCCTGTCCTGGTGCCATACTCGGACAGGTACTCATTGATGGCCCTCTGCTGTGTCTGCAGCTGCTGCAGCATTTCCAAAGTTGAGTTCCATCTGGTGGGCATGTCACAAATGAGGCAGTTGGTGGGCAGGTTGCATTCAATTTGAATGTCAGCCAGCCAAACACTGGCATTGTATGACCGGTGGAAATTAGCACAGACTTTTCTGGCCTGCCTCAGGATATCTTGTAAGCCTGGGTACATGGTCAAGAACTGCTGTGCCATGAAATTCAGGACATGTGCCAAAAAGGGAACATGGGTCAAGTGTCCCTGTCGGAGGGTGGAGAGAAGGTTGGTGTCATTGTTGCATACAACCATTCCTGGCTGAAGCTGGTGTGGCGTCAACCACCTCTGAGCCTGCCCCTGCAGAGCTGAGAGAATCTCTGCCCCTTGTGGCTCCTGTCCCCTAGGCAGACCAACTCAAGTATCGCATGGCATCTTTTAGCCTGGCTGCTTGTGTAGTCCCTAGAATGCTTACAGAGCACTTCTGGTTCAGAGGACAAATCTGCAGAAGAGGCTATAGAGGACGTAGAAGAGGAGAGGGTGGTGGAGAGAGCTGTGGCAGAATCACCACTAGCTTTTTGGAGGTGTGGTGAACAAGCTCCAACAACACTGAACCCTGTCCTGCATCCTTCCCAGCTGCCAGCAGAGTTAACCAGTGCATCATCATGAAGGAAAGGTAACGTCCCTCTCCATGCTTGCCGGACCATGAATCAGCAGTAATATGAACCTTACTGCTGACTGCCCTGTCCAACGAGGCCAAAATTTTGCCTTCCAGATAGCCGGTAGAATGGCCTTCAGTGAAAAGAAATGGTATTTTGGAACCTGTCACTGTGGTACAGCACATTCCACAAATTCATGAAAGGGGGCAGAGTCTACCAGCTGAAAAGTCAGCAGTTGGAGTGCTAGCAATTTGGGCAAGCTAGCATTTAGACTCTGAGCATATGTGGGTGGCTGGGACCAATTTCTTTTTACGGTCCAGCAACTGGGGTAGGG
Organism: Lithobates pipiens; assembly: GCF_037356315.1. Taxonomy (NCBI): domain Eukaryota; kingdom Metazoa; phylum Chordata; class Amphibia; order Anura; family Ranidae; genus Lithobates; species Lithobates pipiens. Next base: position 84,768,956 of record NW_027507903.1, on the reverse strand, counting down.
AAATTTGCCTTCTAAATTCAGTTGGTGGTGTACTACTAGCAGATTGGCTGCAAGTACATGAGGCACCTATTGCTATACCTTCATTCCTCTCAGTGCAGGTTTTTGAGAGGACTGGATGTATAGTAGGGCTGGAGATCCCGGATGAGGAGCAAGGAGAAGTCCACCTTTTCTCCATGATGTGGGTTTTTTGAAGGGCTGTTGCCAACGTACTGCATGCCAGGTTGTCATGTGTCTGGTCAAGCATGTGGTGCTTAAGCAGCTGCTGTTCTGGCTGCGCTTGATCCACTTCAGACATAGGTTGCAAACAGCAACGGTGTAATCTGCTGCACATGTGTCAAAAAAGGCCCACACCAAGGAACTTTTAAAAGGGTTGGTGCCCTTAAGGTGCCCCCTAGAGGATATCCTACCTCATTGGATTTGTGTCTCCTCCTCCCCTTCCTCGCTTTCCTCCTCTCTTCTCTCAGGCACCCAAGTACAGTTAGTGACATCATCATCCCCTCCCTCCTTGTTACTGGAGAAAATTTGGCAGTATGCTGCAGCTGAGGGAACATGACTACCAGCTCCTTGCACTTCTGTGGCACCCCCTCTCTCTAGGCTCATGTTACTCCCTTCCTCAACCTGCAAACCAACATTTGAGCCTTCAAATTGCTGTGCATCCTCCAGCAGCATGTAACGGACACTGTGGTCGAATAATTCTGGGGACTCCACCTTGCACGACGGTGAGGCTATGGAAGGAGTGACTATGGACAAGAAGCCGGTGGAATAGGCCACGTTGGCAGCTGCGTTTGAAGGCAAACTACTCTGAGCCTGGGTAACAGAGGTTGAGGAGGATGAGCATGGCTTTGTTAGCCACTCCACCAACTCTTCTGCATGTTGTGACTCAATAACATGGCCAGCAGCAGAAAAAAAGGACAAGTGTACCCCATGGCCACCCGCAGAGGATGCACCATGTCCACGACCACCTCTGTTGACTGTAGACACAGAGGCTGCTTGCCCTCTTTGAGTGGCCTGTGAGCGTCTCCCTCTCCTTTGTGGCCTTCTGGACATGATGTATTTTTGTTTTGCAACATCACACTACACTGTATCGTATACTGTGTGCACACCGCCTGAAGTGTTTTAGAAACTATGCACCACCGAATTCACTGTATATATAGGTTACAGTGAATGCAGAGTATATATATATATATATATATATATATATATATATATATATATATATATATATATATATATATTAATACACTGCTTGACATGTATTAGAAACTGTACATACTGTATTCGATACTGTGTACACCGCCTGCACTGTATTAGAAACTGTATAATTATGGCTGCACTGTATTGTATATATTTTGATACACCGCTTGAAGTGTATTATATACTGTACAGCACTGAATGTACTGTATATATACATATATATATATATATATATATATATATATATATATATATATATATATATATATATATACGCTACACTGAATGCAGAGTATATACATATATACTAGACTGTATATATATATATATATATATATATATATATATAATATATATTAAAAGGGACCAATGCTTCAATGCAATTCTCTTTTACTTCAATTTCATTCCAAAATATGTACAAAAAGTGCAAGCAGCATTTTACATTTGTATGCATGCCTTGAAATGAGATTGAAGCTAAGAAGATTGATATTGAATAACAGGGGAAAGTGTACTGAAGAGAAACCCGCTGGAAATGTCATAGCAGGATCGTGAAGTACAAATATGAATTGCTGACACTTTTTCAATTTTAGGAAGGACATTGGGTTTTCTATTTGTTTTCATCTTTGTAATGGTAGTGGGTGAGGTATAGATGGGGCTTTTGTCCCCTGTCTATTCCTCTCCCTACACTATGGTTCTTACATATATAGAGGTTCCCATTGTCCTACTCCTGTGTACATATCCATTAGTTGTATTTATATTCATGGTGTGTATTGAATCTTTGGCTATAGATCAGGGGTGCCCAACCAGTGGCCCGAGGGCCACATGTGGCCCGCAGAGCCCTTTGATGTGACCCGCGACCTCCTGCTCTGGGATGGCAGAAGATTGTTAGGCTGCGTATACAAAACGTTTTTTTTCCGATGTAGTTCCGCTGAAACGGTCTTGCCTACACGCAATCACACCAAAGTCTGATCGTCTAGAATGCGGTGACGCACAACACGTACAACGGGACTAGAAAAAGGAAGTTCAATAGCCAGTAGCTGCCATCTCGTACTTCCTTCAGAGCATGCATCGTTTTTGATCCATCGGAACAGCATACAGATAGGAATTGATGCAGTCGGAAATATTTAAAACATATTCTATTTCTAGGTCCGTCAGAATTTTTGTAAAAAAAGTCAGATGAGGCCCACACACAATCGGAATATCCGATGAAAAGATTCCATCTGACTTTTTCTGCTGGAAAGTCCGACCGTGTGTACACGGCATTATTAAAGGTATGTTTAATACTATAATCACAGGGTATATATGGGTATATCTGTTCTGCAGTGGTTACCGGGCTGCTTTCAAACTGATCCACAGGTGTAGTGTACTGCAAGTTACCTGCACTGAGACATAGGCCTCTGTTATTACCTACAGGTTTGGTGCACCACACCTGCAGGATATAATAGAATTCTATGGCAAAGTGCAGCTAACCCACAGGAAAGCCAGAGGTGCACTGCTCTGGGTAAACTGCACCACATCAGTGTGAAAGCAGCCTTAGCCCTTGTACACACGGTCGGAGAATCTGTCGGAATGAGTCTTATCGGACCGCATCGTCAGATAATCCGACTGATTCCGTCCGAATCTCCGTCCGACCCAATTTTCCAACATGTTGGAAATATTTCCCGACCAACTGGGCCGGATGGACCTAATCCGATCATGTGTAGAGCATTTTCATCGGACCAAGTGCCACGCATGCTCACATTCAAATTCCGACACGGAAGCGCTCGTTCAGGTAAAACTACTGCTCGTAAGCGATATAGCACATTCGTCACGCTGCAATGTTAAAAAATCATTCATCAAGCGCATTCTCTTGTTCTTTACAATGCTGCAAGAACCAACTTCTTTTGATGCTCATAGTCACACACACTTCTCCCAAACGGATTTCATTACTCTTTTTTAACCATTTCAGCAATACAATTTTAGTTTAAGTCACATCTACACAATGTTTTTTTTTTTGGATGTTTTTTGGGGGGGGGTTCCCTAAAAATCTCCTTTAAAGACACTGCTCATTTCTCCTTTTTTTTTACTTTTTATTTTTGGGTGTAAACTTACAACAACAACATTATTGTATTTTTCTTTTTCTTTTTTAATCTACAGGAGGTTGTTTAGTGTTGGTACCCCTTGTTATTTAGTTCACTTTGTATTTTGGAAATGTACCTGCCTGCTCCTCACAAATAAACTCTACTTTTTGAAGGAAAACACATTACACAAGTATTTCATCAAACAAGAATAAAATGTATTTTGTTTGCTTGAAAATAAAACTAGGAACGCAGCACTGGAGAAACTTCTTAACTTTGGTGCAGCCTTTGGCCCCCAGGGCAGACATGACTAAATGAGATATAAAAAAATTGGTGGCCTGAGGAGTACATATCTCAGGGAGAGAAGTCTGGTCCCGAAGTCCTAGAGAGCAGGAAATTCAGATGACATTTCTGTCCCCAGGATGGTGATCTTCAAGAGGCTGCATCTTCTGGCACACCAGACTCATCCCAGGCCATCACTCTCTGGTCTTCCTTTGTGACTTCCCACCAGGCATCCTTCCAGGCTGTGGCTGGGCTCCTGTAGCTGGGGCAGGAGGAGGAGGGCGTTGTTGGACCTCCTGGCTGCCACTTGCCACAGCCTCCCCCCGACTGAGGTCTTCCTGTGTATGAAAAGGGGACATAGTTTTATTTTTTTGATCATCAATCACAACATTTTGTGCTCCTGGCTTTTGCTATTTGACTGTTACCAAATAGAACAGACTATCATTCTGAGCCCAGCATTTTTCTTTTCCGTCCCAATCATTTTTGGTCACTACTGTCTATAGAGATGTAAACCACTTTGAGAAATCTCAACTTACTGATCAATAAGAACATCTAGTTAACATCATTAAATGTAACACAAGAAATATGTTCAACAATGCAATACCTGTCTCAAGCTGGGCCCCACCACATGGTGCTGCCTGGAAGGCCCAGGTTGGACATCAGAAGCCTCAGCTGGGGGTGAAGGATGCCTTGGAGGAAGCCTGGAGAGTGGTGGCCTGAGTGGTGGCCTGGGTACCCCCTGGTCTACCAGAGAATGCAGCCTGTCAAAGTGCACCATCCTGGGGTAATAAACAGCATCTGGATCTCCTGCTCTCAAGGACTCCAGGTGCTTCTTTCTCTCCCTGAAATATGTAAGCTTCATGGCCACAATTTTGCGATTCAGATATGTCATGTCTGCCGTGGGGACCCTGATCTGCACCAAAGCAAGCAGTTTCTCCAGTGCTGCGTTCCTCTTTGATCTGTCATAATAAAATTTGTTGTGGAACTGCCACAGGCAGGGCATCTCCATGTAGAGCTTGAGGAATAGCCCCATAAAGTTGGGATTGTTGAATGGGTCCATTTTGTCTGCAAGACACAACACAAGACAAACCCTCAAATACTAATAATGCAATTAAAATCCCTCCTAATCTTGTCCCAACAGCGGCCTAGATACAAGCAGTCTAGTCTAGTGAAGCACAAAGGTAAAAATGTTACCTTCGTTTTGACGTTCGCCGCGTCTGTGACTCACACTCTCCTCCCAGATCGTACGGACGATACACATGTGTGGCGTTTTATATACAGTGCGCATGCGTGAAACTCCGCCCACCCCTGATGTTCTTTCCAGACTATTCCCCGCCCCTTCGCTTCCGGCGCAGTGGGGAGAGCACATGGCGGAGAGAACACAGGTGCGCAATAATAGTTCCACTAACGAGGAGGAGGGTGAGGAAAGCCCGGAGCCTGAAGCGTCCCGATCCAGGAAGACAAGATTTAAGGCCTCAAATATGTCTTTTGGAGAGATGTTGGAGATTGTCGACATATTGAACAGGACCGACTATGATGAGAAGTATGGACCTTACCCAAACCCAAATATTAGAAAGACCAAGATCATGAATAAAGTTGTGAAGAGTCTTCTGAAGAATTTTGGGGTACGCTGATCCAAGGATCAACTGAGAAAACGCTGGTCAGACCTGAAACTGAGGGAGCACGAGAAGTACCTAAGGATCAAGCGTGTTCTTAAAAAAAGTAAGTAGTTGTCGTGTGTTCATATGCTTATTCTTGCTTGCATACATGCTCCATGTGCTTTGATTTCATGTTGTGCATTTTAAAATGGCCACTTTCAAGGTCATGGTTTCGTTCGTTCGTATGAAACATCGTTCTGCAGGGAAATATTCCAGCTTAACAAAGTGGCCCCAATAATTTTCTCACCTTGTAACTCGGCCCAAAAAAACAATTGTACAACACTTCCAAGCAATGTTTCATATTCCTATTTATGCCCTCTGTGTGCTAATTAATCTTTGTTTACATTCTCATAGGGGAAAGAAGACTCGGCAAGTATGAGGACACCAGGGACCATGAGGACACCAGGGACCACACCCCTCCCAAAGAAGGGCAACTTCCCAAAGAAGAAACAGAGGAGCAGGAGCAGGAGCAGGAGGAGGAGGAAGAAGGAGAGATCGTGGAGGTTGGCCAAATTGTCACCACAACAGGTGAGTGTCGGAGAGCACAGCTTCTGGTAAGCTCATCAATGTATATCACCATATTTGGATTACATGGTGTGTTTTTTTTTTTTCTTCTAGGTGATGTGGAGGAAGATTCCCGTTTTACCAGTGAAAGTGCCCAGATCTTGATCGGGGAGATAATGGGGTGCAATAGGGATTTGGAAATTGTACAACAAAACATCAATGATGTTAAAAATAAAATGAAGAACATCATTGATGTTTTGGGGAGAGTGTGAAAACGAAAAAACTAGATAGGGTTTTATTTTTGCTTTTTAAATAAAAAATGTTGTATTTTGCATAATTCCAAATTTGGAAGATGCACAGTGTGTAAACATGCGCTATCTCCCATCATGGGGGATCAGTGTACATGTTTTGTGGAAAGTGTCTGAGATGAAGGGGTTGCAGCCCCAAAGCATGTACATTGATCCCCCATGATGGGAGATAGCACATGTTGACACACTGTGTGCATCTTCCAAATTTGTATTTTTCAGGGGTCACACCCCATGTGATGAAGGCAATATCAGCCCAGTTTGTACATACTCATGTCTGATATTGTCTTCACTTTTCCAAGTTGAACTTTGTAAGTTCCTGTGTTCTGTATTTTACGGTTTGATACATGCCTGTTTACACAAAAAAACAAGTAAAAAATAAATATGATTAAACTGGGTTTTGGATACCCAAAATATCTTGGTTTGTTGTAAAAACCTTTACTAAACGCACATATGAATGTGCTTGTATTAAAAAGTTGAATTCTCAACAATGTGTGGCTTCCTTTTTCATTGGGATTAAAATGTATTTGTAGTGAAATTTGAGTTTGTGCTGAGAAGGAGTGGAATTTACTAAAGGCAACTCCACTTTGCACTCCAAGTGCAGTTTCAGGTGTACTTTTGCAGTGCACTTGTAGTGCATAGTGGATGTGCCTTTAGTAAAAAGCACCCACAGTGATGTGTAAATTTGAACAATCATGCCATTTTCCTGCCATGGTGCTGAAAATGAGCATGATTTAGATCAGTAATGCACTACACATTAGTTAACAAAAAGAAGGTGTGTGTGTAGCAGACCCACAACATAATAAGATTAGCTGAAGAAGAGACTGTCCCCTCATCTCGCTCTTAACTTGGGTTTGCACTGTTGCTGAAAAAGTCACAACTTGACGAAAAATGGCAAAGTGGGAGGCCACAGTCTGCCATTCCTGTTGCGTTGAAGGACACTGTGTAGTGACACAAGAAAAAAAACTAGTAATTTTACAAATCAACATTGCATGCAGATTAGACACCCACATTTTTGGACAAAATTAGTATAACATTTTTTTAAATGAGTATTTAAAGCCTAAAGTATAAGGTCCCATTATGAGAGTCCTAACCTTTGGTGAATTGTTCCATAAATGTTATCATGAAAAAGGTATTTAGAGTGTGTATTGGGTTGGGTCAAGTCATCAGATAGAAGATTGCTATCAGCTGAGGTAGCAGTTGGGGAGAGGGGGGTTACTAATGAGTTTGGCACAACTCCAAAAAACAATAAAAAGGTCACTTTGCATGAATTGAAGCACACACATCACATTTGTAGAGATTTTAGGGGGTGTTTAGGGGAAAGCAATACTATGGAGCTGACAAAAGACATTGTCAAGTGACTAGACTATAGTTTTAGGGGCCAAGAAGAGCATGGTGGGGAAGTTAGTGAGGCAAATCTGCATGAGGACAAAGGGGCAGAGCATATGAATTAGAGCATATTGCAATGATGGTAATTAGGGAATGAGGAAAGAAATGCAAGACATTAGCAATCATGAAATACATAGAATGTGATGTTTAAGGTTAAAAATTAGCATAATATAGTCCTTCAGCAGGAGCTGAATGATGGCAGAACAGGTCTCTGGAATAATGAACCCCAGAGCCTGGGGGGAGATGCCTGTAGAGAACTTGAGGTCCTGAAGGCTTCTCCCTGTCGCCAAGTAGCGCAACGTGGCGATGAGCCTCTGCTCCGGAGTGATGGCTTGCTGCATGCAGGTATACTGCCTGGTGATATAAGGTGACAGCAAAGCCAGCAGACAGTGAAAAACGGGGTCCGTCATCCTGAGAATAATCCAGAAATGATCAGGATTATTCTCGCGGATCTCACGGAGCAAAGGCATGTGGGAGAACTGGTGACGCTGGTGATTCTTGGTCGTCCAAACATGTTTCGTCTACGTACTCATCGTACAGTTTGTGCTGTGCAGGGGTTCTTACTTTGACTTTGACACAAGCCAAAGGGCTTGTGTCAAAGTCAAAGTAAGAACCCCTGCACAGCACAAACTGTACGATGAGTACGTAGACTAAACATGTTTTGAAAACGGTCAGCTGGTCAGAACGGACACCAGAAAGCAACGCTAAACAGCAAGGCCTGAAAAGACAACCTGAATAGCAGAAGCAAGCAGACAATAAAAAATCAAAAAATATCAGTACAGCGCAAATACAAAATAATACAAAAAAATTCCATAAAGTGAAAAATAAAAAGTCCATATAGTGAATGATAAAATGTAAGGGAAAATTCAGAAAGAGTCCACTTGTGCAATGTGTCTTCAATCAATATATCAAGTGACGATGTGATCCCTTCACCATTGAGCAAGTTGAACTCTCACCTCAACAAGTGGACCCCTGATATATCAGATAGGTCAAAAACGCATGTTCCCATCAAGGGTAGATCATAAGGTTACAGCAGGCCAAGCGGAAGCATTTCCAGGTAAGGTTCTCCTCCGTATCATCAGATCAATGTGATATCATATATGAAAAAGAACAGGCAAATCTAGTGCTCTCCGTTGATGCCAATTTATTAAAACAAATAAATAAAAGACAAATACCACTCACATTTGTAAGCACTGATCTCCAGTGCTGAGTGCTAAGACAGAAAGTACCATGCATGGATCAGTGTGTCAGCTGGCGGATGACGTCACGACGCAGGTCACGTGGTCCATACGCGTTGCGTCCCAGAGAGTAGGCGGGACTTCATCAGCGGTGACGGAATGACGTCGGACGGCCGCTTTTATACCAACACACTAATATAGAACCAATACAAAGCGGAGTTATGCGCAAGACAGATATCGTAGACAGCACGTATCAAACGTGACACCGGAACATAGATCTGCGCTCACTCCAAACACAGGAAGGAGAGAGAAAGTATTAAAAAATATATATGCTATAGGGAAGTTAAAACCAAACCAGAGAGATTCTCTGGTTTGGTTTTAACTTCCCTATAGCATATATATTTTTTAATACTTTCTCTCTCCTTCCTGTGTTTGGAGTGAGCGCAGATCTATGTTCCGGTGTCACGTTTGATACGTGCTGTCTACGGTATCTGTCTTGCGCATAACTCCGCTTTGTATTGGTTCTATATTAGTGTGTTGGTATAAAAGCGGCCGTCCGACGTCATTCCGTCACCGCTGATGAAGTCCCGCCTACTCTCTGGGACGCAACGCGTACGGACCACGTGACCTGCGTCGTGACGTCATCCGCCAGCTGACACACTGATCCATGCATGGTACTTTCTGTCTTAGCACTCAGCACTGGAGATCAGTGCTTACAAATGTGAGTGGTATTTGTCTTTTATTTATTTGTTTTAATAAATTGGCATCAACGGAGAGCACTAGATTTGCCTGTTCTTTTTCATATATGATATCACATTGATCTGATGATACGGAGGAGAACCTTACCTGGAAATGCTTCCGCTTGGCCTGCTGTAACCTTATGATCTACCCTTGATGGGAACATGCGTTTTTGACCTATCTGATATATCAGGGGTCCACTTGTTGAGGTGAGAGTTCAACTTGCTCAATGGTGAAGGGATCACATCGTCACTTGATATATTGATTGAAGACACATTGCACAAGTGGACTCTTTCTGAATTTTCCCTTACATTTTATCATTCACTATATGGACTTTTTATTTTTCACTTTATGGAATTTTTTTGTATTATTTTGTATTTGCGCTGTACTGATATTTTTTGATTTTTGAAATGTGGGATTTGGTAATTTGACCTACAGTATTCTAGCTGCATTTTTATATTTTTTCTCACTGTATTTGTTGTGTTTTTAGCGCTGGTTGATTTCTCACTTTAGACAATAAAAAATGCCTTTAAAAGTGTACTATACCAAGATAGAGTCCGCAATGAGAAGAAAATACTTAATGACTGCACGCACTGATTATCAGATACGCAAAGACAAGCACAAACTAAAAAAGCAGTAGCGATCTGAATCACCAATCTGAAAAGCGCAAATCGTCTTTCACCAAACTTCTACTAAATCACGAGATCAGCAGAAGGAGGCAAAAGGGTGCCGGACGTGGTGCTGAACTTCCTTTTTCTAGTCCCGCCGTACACGGCTTACGTCACCGCGTTCTTGGCCACCTGCGAAATCAGACAACGTGGCCCGACCGTGTGTATGCAACAGTTTCGGACACAATCCGTCGGACTAAATCCGACGGGCAAAATCCGACGGATTTGGTTGCCAAAATCTCCGACCGTGTGTACGTGGGCTAAGGCCCTTTTCACAAGATCGGTCTGACCCAGTCAGACCCTCCATTCACCTCTATGGAGCGACAAATGTAAACAGACTTGTGTCCGTTTACACCTGCCTATTTTCAATCCGATCCGCTAAAGAAAAAACAGAAAGGGATCTGTCCCCTTCCATCTGGGCGGTTCGGAGGGCCCATAGAGTAGAGTGGGCTATGTCTGTGTCCGTGTCCGCTCTGCATATGCGGAGTGTACACAGACCTGTCATCCGCCCACTCCGCTCATTGTGGCCCGCGACCGGTTACCAAGTCGCTTAAGTGGCCCTAGCTCTTCAAAAGGTTGGGCACCCCTGCTATAGATTTAATAGTATAGGGTTAATTCAGTTTCATGATATAATTAATTAGTTAATTGGGTCATACACCTGTGGGGCACACCTTGGGTTGGCATAAATTTATGATTTTTGTATCAGTGTGTCACACACAAGCCATATAAGCCTGACGAAGAGCAGTGATGCTTGAAACTGTACAGTGGCTGCTTGCACTTTTTGTACATATTTTGTAATGCCGCGTACACACGATCGGACTAGCCGGTGGACTTAGTCCGGCAGACAACCCGCCCGACTTTGCAGCGGAGGTCTGCCGGACTTTCCCGAGCGGACCTGCCCACAAACGACCAGACTTTTTCGGCGGACAATCCGCCGGGCTATGGCCGAACTTTTGAAATGAACGGATTTGCCCACACACGGAGTAAAGTCTGTTAATTTTGAACGTGGCTCCAGGTAGATGGAACTAGCGAAGGAAGTGAATGTCACCACCTCCATCTGCGAGATTAATACCTTGCTAGCCCTGTCACTTGGTATGGATTTAAAGGGGAACCCCTACGCCAAAAAAAACAGCATGGGGGTCCCCCCAAAGTCCATAGCAGACCCTTATCCGAGCACGCAGCCCGGCCGGTCAGGAAGAGGGGTGGGGACGAGCGAGTGCCCCACCGAGCCGTACCAGGCCATGTGCCCTCAACCTGGGGGGGTGCTTTGTGGAAGGGGGGCCCTGCGGCCCCCCCACCCCAAAGCACCTTGTCCCCATGTTGATGAGGACAAGGGCCTCTTCCCGACAACCCTGGCCATTGGTTGTTGGGGTCTGTGGCAGGAGGCTTATCAGAATCCGGGAGCCCCCTTTAATAAGGGGACCCCTAGTTTCCAACCCCCCACCCTATGTGATGGAGTATGGGGTACCATGTACCCCTACCCATTCACCTGGGGAAAAAAGTGTACATAAAAATACACAGGTTTTTAAAATACTTTAATAGACAACTCTGGGGGTCTTCTCTTCTTCCGTCTTCGAGGGTCTTCTCGCCGGACTCCTCCACTATCTTCTGCTAGCTCTTTTATTTAGCGGAGCAGCCAGGCTTTCTCCTTCATTGCCGCCGCCATCCGGAGGTCTTCTTCCAACTTCGGGGGTCTTGTCCCGCTCTTCGGTTCTTCTTGCCGGGCCTCTATTTTCTTCTTCCAGCTCCTTTACTAGCATTGGCCCGGTGTTCTGCCGCTGTCACCACAGCTGCCTTCTTCTGCTTCTCCTTCCTTCTTCCGATGTTGGCACGATGCTCTTTCCGGCCGTAATGCTGGTGACGCGTTGTGCGGCGACTTATATAGGGACAAGGGGTGGGGTCACCAGGTGATATCACATAGTGACCCCGTCCCTTATGATGGCACAGTCCCAGCATCCTCCGGGACTGTGACATCATAAGGGACGGGGTAACCATGTGACATCACCCGGTGACCCCGCCCCTTGTTACCATATAAGTCCCCGCACAACGCGTCCCCAGCATTACGGCTGGAGAAAGCATCATGTCAACATCGGAAGAAGGGAGAAGAAGAAGAAGCAGAAGAAGGCAGCGATGGCGAGGGCCACCAAATATGCCACCTATGGCCACCAGGGATGCCAATCAGTGCCCACAATGGATGCCAATAAGTGCCAAACAATAATGCCTGCCAATCAGTGATGCCCATCAGTACCATCCATTAGTGTACATCAGTGCCACCTATCAGTACCCATCCATGCCACCTATCAGTGCCCCCCATGCCGCCTATCAGTGCCCATCCTTGCCGTCTATCAGTGCCCATCCTTGCCACCTATCAGTGCCCATCAGTACCGTCTTTCAGTGCCCATCAGTGCCACCTATGTGTACCCATCAGTGCTACATATCAGTGCCCCATCAGTGCTGCATATTAGGGCTCATCGTCAGTGCCCTTCAGTGCCACCTCATCAGCGCCACCTCATTGGTGCCCATCAGTGCCACCTTATCAGTGCCCATCAGTGCAGTCCCATCACTGCCCATCAGTGCAGCCTCATCAGTGCCCATCAGTGAAGGAGAAAACTTAATTATTTACAAAGTTTTGTAACAGAAACAAAAAAAACATTTTTTCAAGATTTTCTGCCTTTTTTTTATTTGTTTAGCAATCCCAGAGGTGATCAAATACCACCAAAAGAAAGATTTATTTGTGGGAACAAAATGTTAAAAATTTAATTTGGGTACAGTGTAGCATGATCACGTAATCGTCATTCAAAATGCGACATTGCTGAAAGCTGAAAATTCGTCTAGGCGGAAAGGTGTATAAGTCCTCTGTATTGAAGTGGATAAAAAAAAAAACTTTTCTGCTCACCGTCTGAAATAAACCTTAATTTTCTTTAGTAGATCTATATAACAGATAAAAATCTCTACTAATGCAAACTGCTAAGAGAACAACCATTGTTGCATATATTGTATCTCTTGTACAGGCCTGAGCCTGGCACGGATTAGCTGGCAGTAAGCCACATGTTAATATTCATCTACCAAATTCCTAAAGCGTGACACCACAAGATCGTGGGACCTCCAAGACTATGTGTTAGTGTGGTTATACATAGGAAGGCCCCAATTTTATAAAACAGTTAACTTTAAGAAAAAAAATAGTAATCAGAAGGGACTGATCTTTTTACGCTGAAACCAGAGCTTTTTTTGGCTTTTTTTTCGCTAACCTGCCTCCATCAGTGAAATATCAAACTAACGCTATAAAGAAGTTGTGGGTTATTGGCTGGCAAACATAAAACTGTAACCCCTTAGGCCTCTCTAGTTAACTTAAAGGTTTATTGCATAATGCAAAGAGCAATGTGCAGAGGGCAGTAGCCTACAGAAACAAATCACAATGCATCTTTCTTTAATATGACTTTAGTAAACTGAAACCTGATTAGTTGCCATATGTTCTTCAAGCTTAATTCTAAGCAAACAGCTAAATATACAATCAAATTACAATAATTACTGTATGTCAACCCACTTTTGTGATTTATACACCTGCCAAGCAGCCAGGTGGGTGACCCCACTTTCTCCTTTAAAGTTTAGGAATACATTGATGTCATCTGTCCGCCTTCAGCCTACTTATTGGATCGCAATGAAGCAGCAACACACTGATAAGTTATCCACCTTGTTCATTCTACTGTCTCCTATTGTCAACATGCATGCAGTGTTGCCAACAGGAGCGGCCAGTCCATAAGGGGCGCAGGGGCACCGCCCCTCTAGTTTTCATGCGGGGATGCATGCAAGGTGCCGGACCCATAGGTTTCTAATAGTTTTTTTTTCAAACCACATGATTATAGGATCTAATTGGCTTGTAGAAGGGTTGGGCTCGGGAACCCAACTACTTGTGACGCTAGCAAATCAATATTCGCTATTGTCTTCCGGCTTCTCCTCTCAGCCAATCAGGACAGGATGTGTATCAGGTTGGCCAGGAGGAAAAGCAAAGGAAGCCAAGGCGCCGTGACTGTAGAGGGGTGAGTGCGGACCTAGGGGTGGGTTTGTTTGCCGCCCCCCTCAAAAAGGTATAGCACCAGCCGCCACTGGTTGCCAACCTAACAGATTGAAATTGGTGCCACCTTACTTTTAATGTTTTGTGCTTTACTATATGCAAAATTTGGTTTGTGGGGTAGAGCAGGAAGGAGGTGCTCATCCTGAAGCAGCAGAGACCAATGTCTCTGCACATGTCTCTGCACATGTCTCTGTGGGCGGCACAGTGGTGTAGTGGTTAGCACTCTCGCCTAGCAGTAAGAAAGGCTGCTGGTTCACATCCCAACCATGACACTACCTGCCTGGAGTTTGCATGTTCTCCCTGTGCCTGTGTGGGTTTCCTCCAGTTTCCTCCCACACTCCAAAGACATGCAGGTAGGTTAATTGGCTATTGTCCAAAATTGGCCCTAGTATATGAATGGGGACCTTGGATTGTGGGCTTCTTGAGGGTAAGGACTGATGTGAGTGTGCAATGTACAGAGATAGTGACAATTGTAGACACTCACTCAGGATGGACTGGTATCTTTATTCAACCTTACTAACTATGTAAGTGTAAAAACACCTTAAGGTAATCAGTTTATTTAAAAGCAATGCACTTACATCATAAAAGAATCGCCTTGTTAAAATTCCAAACATGCCAGGTGACTCAGCATTTTGATCTCCTCATAGCTTCCTTCATACACGTTTCGTCACTTCAGACATCACACATTCTGGTGTGATTTGCAGCCCAACTAAATGAATGGGCTGCAAAATCACACCTTACAGGAATGCACAGGAATCACACGGTAATGTGGCACATGCTCCTGTGCAATTCTTGTGTGAAGCAGCCATCGAAGATACAAAGTAACAAAGTTACTTTTGTATTTACTCTCTTCCATTCATTTGCAGATTAAAGGGATGAACCTTCATCTGCACATGATGTCAGCTAAAGCCACGTAACAAAAAAAATATATTTAACTTTTTTCTCAACCCTTAGTCTACCCCTATCAGCCCTAATTATTTATTTATTTATTTATTTCCACCCTTCCTTTAAAGTGTTACTAAACCCACAAAAGTAAAATCAGTCTGTATAAGCAGTAAAGCTTGCTTGTTATGCTGACTGTGGAACCTAAGGGGTTAATCCTATGCATTGTTCAAAAAGGCTGTTTGATCCTGTCTTCTCTGATCCTCCCCTTCGTCCACAGTACCCAACCCATCTTCTGATAATACAGAGCCTTGGGGCTCAGTTTGGTGTGTATTGTTAGAATGTTTTTTGTATTTTTTCTTGGGAGGGTGCATTCGCTTGGCACAGGACCAATTAGCACTGTGCATACAGAGGGTCAGGGGACATGCAGCTTGATAGGACAGTCAGAGTAGATCGATAACTCTGCCTACAAGCTTTAACCAAACACTGATAGAAGTCATATGACTGCTATATACTGCTGATGAGAAAAGGTATTTAGCATTTTATATTTACTAAAATAGTTGCATTTCCATGTTCTGTGCCGTGTGGGAGACCCGATATAGCGTATGCAGAGTCCTGGGTTTAGTAACACTTTAAGCCAGACATACAGTGGTGTGAAAAAGTGTTTGCCCCCTTCCTCATTTCCTGTTCCTTTGCATGTTTGTCACACTTAAGTGTTTCGGAACATCAAACCAATTTAAACAATAGTCAAGGACAACACAAGTAAGCACAAAATGCAATTTGTAAATGAAGGTGTTTATTATTAAAGGTGAAAAAAAATCCAAACCATCATAGCCCTGTGTGAAAAAGTGATTGCCCCCCTTGTTAAAACATACTATAACTGTGGTTGTCCACACCTGAGTTCAATTTCTCTAGCCACACCCAGGCCTGATTATTGCCACACCTGTTCACAATCAAGGCATCACTTAAATAGGAGCTGCTTGACACAGTAAGGTCCACCAGAAGATCCTTAAAAGCTACACATCATGCCGAGACCCACAGAAATTCAGGAACAATTGAGAAAGAAAGTAATTGAGATCTATCAGTCTGGAAAGGGTTATAAAGCCATTTCCAAAGCTTTGGGAATCCAGCGAACCACAGTGAGAGCCATTATCCACAAATGGCGAAGACATGGAACAGTGGTGAACCTTCCCAGGAGTGGCCGGCCGCCCAAAATTACCCCAAGAGCGCAGCGACGACTCATCCAAGAGGTCACAAAAGACCCCACAACAACGTCCAAGGAACTGCAGGCCTCACTTGCCTCAGTTAAGGTCAGCGTTCATGCCTCCACCATCAGGAAAAGACTGGGCAAAAAGGGCCTGCATGGCAGAGTTCCAAGGAGAAAACCACTGCTGAGCAAAAAGAACATCAAAGCTCGTCTCAATTTCTCCACAACACATCTTGATGATCCCCAAGACTTTTGGGACAACATTCTGTGGACCGAGGAGACAAAAGTGGAACTCTTTGGAAGGTGTGTGTCCAAGTATATCTGGTGTAGAAGGAACACTGCATTTCATAAAAAGAACATTATACCAACAGTAAAATATGGTGGTGGTAGTTTGATGGTCTGGGGCTGTTTTGCTGCTTCAGGACCTGGAAGACTTGCCGTGATAAAAGGAACTATGAATTCTGCTGTCTACCAAGAGATCCTGAAGGAGAATGTCCGACCATCTGTTCGTGTACTCAAGCTGAAACGAACTTGGGTTCTGCAGCAGGACAATGATCCTAAACACATCAGCAAGTCCACCACCGAATGGCTGAAGAAAAACAAAATGAAGACTTTGGAGTGGCCTAGCCAAATCCTGACCTGAATCCTATTGAGATGTTGTGGTATGACCTTAAAAAGGCCGTTCATGCTCGAAAACCCTCTAATGTAACTGAATTAGGACAATTCTGCAAAGATGAGTGGGCCAAAATTCCTCCAGGACGCTGTAAAAGCCTCATTGCACGTTATCGCAAACGCTTGGTTGCAGTTGTTGCTGTTAAGGGTGGCCCGACCAGTTATTAGGTTTAGGGGGCAATCACTTTTTCACACAGGGCCATGATGGTTTGGATTTTTTTTCACCTTTAATAATAAACACCTTCATTTACAAATTGCATTTTGTGTTTACTTGTGTTGTCCTTGACTATTGTTTAAATTGGTTTGATGTTCCGAAACACTTAAGTGTGACAAACATGCAAAGGAACAGGAAATGAGGAAGGGGGCAAACACTTTTTCACACCACTGTACATAGATTGAAGTTCATCCGGTTCACAAGGGACCGGACAAATTTTAATCCATGTATAGGCAGGCTAGTTGTACAGAATTTTCTCATCAACTTCTGTACAACCAGCCTGTTGGATTTCCCCCACTCAATCAGTGCCACCAGCTAGCGTATTCTGATGGTGGAGGAGTCTCCCTGCTTCCAGAATACAATAGCTCAGTGGTGAGGATTCCCCACATCCACACAAGCCTATTTTTAACTCTTCTATTGGCAGCCTTAGATAATATTTTACTGATGGTTGTTTCTGTTGAATTGATTTTTTTTCAACTAATAAGCTAGAAGTAAGGTAGAATTTATGCCAGGGCAGGAAGCTCGTGATAACGTCATAAAGGCTCTCAGTCTGATTCACTGTGCTCACGTGAGGGAATTCGAAGGTCTTCTCTTGTCCACTGATGCGGAGAAGGCCTTTGATTGTGTGGCCTGGGACTACCTATTTACCACCTGCAAACACATAGGGCTGGAAACCCACATGATGTTGTGGATTGCAGCTTTATACCATAAGCCACAGGCCCAACTTAAAATAAATGGCACCCTCTCTGAAGCGGTACATATAAATAATGTTACGGGGCAAGGCTGTCCCCTTTCCCCCCTCCTGTTTAAATTATATTTAGAGCCTTTTATCCACCTGATCAATACTAATCCAGACATAAGGGGCTTCCAGTTAGGCCCTAACACTTACAAAATAGAAGCCTATGCGGATGACCTCCTCTTTTTCCTTGCTTAGCCTCATATTTCTATCCCAAACCTTGCCAAAGCTTTTCAACTTTTTGGATACATATCCAACATGAAAATCATATATACTAAATAAGAAACCCTTAACCTTACCTTATCCCCTAATTCATTATCTAGGGCACATGCCTCCTGCTCGTTTAAATGGGAAACTTACCTACCTAGGTATTAGACTCACGGTCAAACTCACAGATACTTACTACGCTAACTACCAACCCTTGTTAAATAATATACAACAGAACCTGGAAGGATGGATGACTAGGCCCTTCTCAGGGTTTGGTAGGGCAGCCATACTCAAAATGGTAATACTGAGCAGAAGCTTATACCACTTCCATACCTTGCCTATACCACTCCTCTACCAATTTTTTAAATGAATGAACACATTAAACTTGACATCCTCACCAAACCAAAAGAGTGGGTGGTATCAGTCTCCCATATTTTAAACTTTATCTCTACAGGGTACACCTAGATAGAGTCCAGAACTGCCATAGGGAGCAGAAAGATTGGGTCACCCTAGAGGGGACAATAACAAAATTGCCCCTTAGGTTTCTCCCATGGATCCCCTGGAAGAAATTGCCAGACAGTATATCACAGCATCCACTACTGGAAGCGACGATGAGAGCATTTCATACAGCGTCTACATGCTATGATCTATCCTCGTCCCCCGGCCCGCTCACATCTATTACCCAAAATCCGTATTTGGTAGATATTCACCTAACTTCGCCCATGGATAAAAACTCATCCCTTTTAATTATGCACTGTGTCTAACAATATATTGAAACCTTCTGTTTCCTTAAAATCGGATGTGAGTCCCCAATGTCCTCTTTCTTTCTGGACTTAACGCCAGCTGCACAATTATGTCTATAGCTCTCAAGATAAATGCCAGTTTTTCATACCTATGACTCCCTTTGAATACATCTGCCTGTCGGGAACTCCAATAACCAAATCTACCTCACTTATGTATTCTTGGCTTCAAGGGGCTAGATGTAGGGAACCCCACGGAGCCCGAGCACAGTGGGAAAAAACTCTTCAAATAAGACTTACCGATGAACAATGGAGACAAGCTTCAATTAATGCTCACAAATGTTCAATCTGTACAAGAATACAAGAAATGTCCTATAAGCTTTTAACACACTGGTACACCACACCGGATAAGATTAAAAAGTGGTACCCACTGTCCTTGGACTCGTGTTGGAGGTGTGAACAAGCAAAACAAGGTAATATCTTGCACATATGGTGGGATTGCCCTCAGTTGATGCCTTTCTGGAACAAAGTGCGCAAACGAATTACATATATTACTGAAACTAATTTCTCTCTTACTCCTGCTTGTTGCATCCTGCACATTGAAGATCATTCCTTGAGATGTTACAAAAGGTCCCAAACCAGATATTTGCTGAATGATCCCCAGACACTGAAAATCGAAGTGCTTCATAAAGGATATTTACTACATGGAGGAAACGGTGGTTACGGCTAGGGAATCCTCTGAAAAATTCATTACACTGTGGTCGCCCTGGCTAGTGTTTCGGTACTCTAAATATTACCTGCAATTAGACACAGGGTGAAAACCCCATTACAGTACAGGTTGCCATCTCTTTCTATTTACAGATGGTCGGATCATTGACTGACTAACCCCCTAGTCAATTGTCAATTGCCTTATGTCCCATTTGGCTGTGAAGAGTCCCACGGTGGCACTGTTAGGCCACTGTGATCTTAGACACCCTCTTGAAGAAGCTTCACTGATCTTTCTTTTTCTTTCTGTTATGTTTTATTTTACTTTATTCTACTGTTTTGTAGCCTATATCATTTGCAAGAGTCTGCTAACAGATCATACTTTGTAATACACCTTCTTACCCAAGTTGTCTCTGAAATTAGGTAATCTTGGTTTTATGTGAATTTACCCACAACTGTTATCAATGTTTTGTACTATTTTACATCTGTACTCTTTGAAGTATGTAAACTGCCTTCTCTTTAATAAAAATTATATTGTAAAAAAATAAAAAAATAAGCTAGATGTAAAGGCTAACTATAAGTGCTGTTAACATTTTTTTTAATCTGCTCCACTGCATTCACAAGATACGGAAGCTCTGGCTTTCCTGGGAAAGATACTGGAGGGTCCAGTTTTAAAAACAAGGAGAGGGGCACCTCTGAGTATATATCATAAAACAATTTATTAAAACAACAATATCCACTCACATGGAGGTAAGAAAAGCTCAAATTCATTAGCTGGGCTAAAGAGATGGAGTGGGACTGCAAATCACAGCAGATTCTATGGGGCTGGCTCCACATGAAATGCAGGCAGGACAGGTGGGGTGGCTGAGCACAGCACTATCTTCTTCAGCTGGTCCAGACTTATGCAGGTTCATCCAAATCACAGTCAGGTGGAAAAAAAGAGAGTCCATCGGACACAGATATGGGTTCCAGGGAAAAAATATATGTGCAGGGAAGAACAGACGTCAGTGCCTCTAGCAAGCCACGCCATGTTTCCACAATGATCTTTCCGCCTTAATGGTGTAAAACGAAGCACGGCCGTGAGATTGGGACCAGAACGAGGCTTGGAGAGAAAACACGGACAGGCGCCCAGCAGTGATGTCACAAAAATGTGACGCATTTCAGAAGTAGCAAGCCATTGGTGAAGGAATAGCCATGTTCCTTTATCAAGCATGTGCTTGATAAAGGAACATTGTTTTTATCCTAGTTTACTGGAACCCGCTTTTGGTTTTCTTGGTGGCTGCCCTGACTGACCCTATGACATATACTTTTATGAGTGTACATATACATCTCTCTATCTTGGCCCTTGGACTATTGGGCGCTACATCCTGAGGTATCTGTGTATTGTGCCTTTTTACTTGTTTTTGAGGGTCGAGCTTTAAAGCACCAAAAGTATAGTAATAGCTATGCTCCTGATACTCAGTATAAATGTAAATTGTAAATTAAAGATATAAATTCATAAGGTGACATGTACCTTATTGAACCTAACCCATAACAATCTGGCACATCTGTCTGAATTACAGTAGTCCAACTTTAAGTAATGACAAAGTTATGATTGAGTAAACAGGCACAGTGGAAATGTAAGTATCGCTCTAGTTCACAAGGGGTATAAAGGTACGAGAGCGGAAGTGGTTAAAGTCCAACTCTAGGCTCTGCTCCCTTGCGCCACCTCGATCCCTAATGGAGGCCCTCATGCAGGGATCGGTGCTGATGCTTTAAATCTTTTGACTATATTACCAATGTTTTGGACCAAGGTGGTGCTGTGGACATAGCATATTTTGATTTCAGCAAGGCATTTGATACAGTTCTACATATTGATCTAATACAAACGTTGTAAAAGCTAGGACTTAACCCTTGGGTGGTTCAGTGGATCTGCAGTAGGCTAAAGGATAGATACCAGAGTGTGGTTGTTATATAGTTACAAAGTTGGTAAGGTTAAATATTAACGACAATAGTCCAGCCAGATCAACCTATGCTGGTGTGTGTGTTCGTGTAGATAATTATTTCCCATATCTCTGTATATTGTGTTCGATAAGATGCACATCCAAGAGTCTTTTGAAACTATCAATACTTTGACACCACTGATTGTAGAAGAGAGTTCCACATCCTTACTGCCCTGACAGTGAAAAACTCCCTACGCAGCTTAAGGTTAAACCTCTTCTCTATCTCATTGTGTGGTCCCATGTCCTATTACATTCCCTGAGACTGAATAGTTTCCTACCTACTCAGGGATTACAAAGCTGGCCTGAAATTGAACATTAAGGAACCGGTCCCATCACTTCTTGGCAAATAGAAGGAGAAGAAATGGAAACAGTGACACATTTTATCTTCCTAGGCTCCAAGATCACGGCAGATGATGACTGTAGCCACACTTCTTGGGAGGAAAGGAATAGCAAACCTAGACAACATTATAAAAAGCAGAGACATCACCCTACTGACAAAGTGGCAATTAATCAAAGCTATGTGTAGCGCCGGCTCCAGAAGAGCATGCACTATGTTTTTGAAATTTAACGTTACACCTGAACTGCAGCTTGGTTTGGGTATAATTATTCTAAATTTTGACATCAGCATCAGTCTGACTGGGCTATAGGGTGTTCGGCATGGCCATAGGGTGCACTGTCTCTTCTGGCAGGCATGGAAACACAGTCTGGTTGGGTGCCTTAATGTTACTTTCTCTTGGAGCCAGCCCAGTGGGAGTGTCACTCTTGGTGTGCTTTCTGGGAGAGGGTACTTAAGATACGGGTGTCACGTGGTTCGAGGTATGTTCTGACTCCATGGTCCTGGTCCTCCTGACCAGCCCCCAGGATGCCTATGGACTGGGGTGCGGATCCACCCAACTTTATGTCTCGGGGCTGGCTAGCCCGAGGCAAGGAAACTAAGGAAAGGATTCAGAAGTGGTCCAGTGCCATCTCAGGTTGTGGAGAGGCCCAGCAGCTTCGTAGTTATCCAGGGGAGGACTCTTCAGAAGAAGGCCATGCATGGGTTGGCTTCTTAGCAAGAGCCTGGTAAAGCTGAAGGACCTAAGTGAATCCTATCTCGTGCGGTATCACTGGACCGGCTGTAAGATACTGGTACCACACGAGTGTTCTACACGTTTCTAGTTTCCTTGTTCATGTTCTACAACAAAGTCTGTGGCAGAGACTTATTCCTACGTGTTCTACAACAAAGTCTGTGGCCGAGACTTGTTCTTGACTCAAGCACCCTGTTGGTTGCTAGGCCTTGTGAGAGAGGGACTATCCAACTAGAGTGAACATCCAGCTGTGAGTGGCTATGCTCTAGATTTAATCAAAGTAAAAAAGTTCTTTATTGCTCACTTTGACACTAAGAGTACCTGGACTTTTCACCTAACCCTCTGATCCTACATTAGAGACTGTTATTAACTATGTTTTAGCAAATAAAAATCCCTTTAAGCGGATCTGTCATCAGTCTCTAAAGTTTCTGGGCCATCTACCAAGGGAACCCCTAGACACGAGGAGCGAGCGAGAGAAGGTAATGTTCAGGGAGTCAGTGCTACATATGATATTCCCAGTAGTAACCTATGGCTGTGAAAGTTGGACCACAAGGAAGGCTGAACGCGAAGAATTGAATCTTTTGAACTATGATGTTGGAGAAGACGCTTGAAAGTCCCTTGGATGGCAAGAAGATCAAACCAGTCAATCCTGAGGGAAATCAACCCTGAATATTCACTGGAAGGACAGATCTTGAAGCTGAAACTCAAATACTTTGGCCACCTAATGCGAAGAGAGGACTCATTGGAAAATACCCTAATGTTGGGAAACATGGAAGGAAAAAGGAGAAGAGGGTGACAGAAAACAAGATGGATAGATAGCATCATCGAAACAATGAACATGAAAATAAGCAGTGGAGGACAGAAAAGCCTGGCGCGCTATGGTCCATGAGGTCATGAAAAATTGGACACAACTAAACGACTGAACAACAACAACATTTGTATATTGCTATCATATCTCCTCTCGTCTCTCCTCCAGGAAGAACACATTTAGCAATTTTGTTCTGTTTGTAATTTTTCTTATATGTTATATAGAGGGTTTGTATGCGTCAATGTTTCTACTAGAACCAGTACATGCCTTGTATAGGGGTCTATATTTATAAAACGGACTGATAGTGCAAAGGTTAGGTGTCTTTTTTTATTTTTTTTATTAAATACAGCATTTAATGATTGATTAATATTAATACTATTTCCCAATTAATAAACATTTTTTTTAATTGATTAATTGCCTTACATTTAATTTAAGTATCTACAATATCTAAATATTAATTTGATCCTGATAAAATATTGACAAACGTTTTATATCTGAATTATAGTATTCAATTATTGATTCATACTATTTTTCACATTTAAATTCGTTTTTCGAAATTACTTTATTGCTCCGTATTTAATTTAAGTGTATAAAATCCTAATACCATTTTGTTTTTGGTTTAATACTGACGTACGTTTTGTCTATCATTCACAGTACTCAATTATTGATTAATATTATTCTCCAAATCCAAATTATATTTCATCGTTCTGTATTTAATTTGAGTATTTATAAAACCTAAATATGAATTTGGTTTTAACTAAATATTGACACGCGTCACAATATGCTTGCTATATTAATTTAATTTTGACGTAGGTCATATGACAATATTATATATTTATATAGCAATTAATTATACAGAGGTGCCAAGCCATGACAACTTTGGCCTGTTCTATATATACTAGATGAAGATAAAAAATATAAATATCTATAATGATGCTATAAAAATCACTTTTTTTTTCTTTTTGTAAATGCATATGGGGAGGAAAGGAATTTCTTTTCCCCTTTTTCCTCCCCTTAATTAGGTTTAAAATACACCTCTATTTTCTTTTGTACAGGACCAACTGCCTTGTCCCAGTGTTCTTCCTGGGGGGGGGGAGTTCCTTTTCTCCCCCATTTTTCCACCTGTATTAGGGGGTTGGTTTTTTTTGTTCCATTTTGCAATTTCTTTGGCCGTTTTTGCCGGGGCACCCACACGAGAAGTATCCGAAAGAGAAGCCATCGGTAACATCTATCCCGGTATCCTGTTATGTTTTTAATTATTAGTCCTATGGAATGTCTATCCAACACACTGTTTTGAATATGTAAGTGTTTACCATAATATTGAATTTTGTACAATGTATTTATATATCTGTTAAGATAAACAGCCTGTCTTAATCATATACTGTTTTCTTTTCTATTAGACCTGTTTCACATATCTGTACACACCTCTTAAGAAGGAGATTCAGTCTCTCCGAAAAGCGTAGGGTATCCTGAGCAACTAGTGTGTATATTGACTACCAATGTGTTTGTACATTCTTTATTTTATATGTATTCTTAATATATTTCTTTAATAAAAAACTATTTTTGTAGTCTATAAAATTGGATATTTATGGCATGTGCCTAAAAAGTCCACCACTAGGGGTCCCCCAATTTTTTACATTTAGCAATTGTAGTCATTCCTAGTATTTGAGGTCATCCAGCCCCCTTATTAATTTTGTTGCCCTTCTGTGAACTCTCTCCAGCTCTAGCACATCCTTTCTGAGGATTGGTGACCAGAACTGGAAGGAATACTCACTCAGATGCGGCTGAACCAGAGCTTTATAAAGTGGAAGAATTATTGTTTTATCTCTGGAATAAATCCCTTTTCTAATGCATGCTAATATGCTGCTGGCTTAGCTTGACACAGCTTGACACAGCTTGACAATGTACGCTATTGCTAAGTTTAAATAAATTAAACAAAATTGTTCCCAAGACAGAGCCTTGGAGTACCCCACTTACCACTCTAGACCATTCTGAGTACACGTTATTTAACACCACCCTTTTGACATGCCCTTGTAGCCAGTTTTCTATCCAAGAGCAAACCCTATGATCCATGCCTACACACCTCAGTTTATAGATTAAGCATTTGTGGGGGACTGTATCAAACGATTTTGCAAAATACAGATACACCACATCCACAGGCCTACCTTTGTCCAGGTGGCAGCTCACTTTCTCATAGAAGGTTAAAAGGTTGGTTTGGCAAGAATGACCTTTTGTAAACCAGTTACTACTGATGATACTGTTTTGATCAACAAATTCTTGGCTATATTCCCTTACTACCCCTCAAATAGTTTGCATACTACTAATGTTAGGGTAACAAGTAAGGATTTGAATATGAAGAAGAGAGAAGATATGTCCCCACTAGCATTACATTTTTCAGAAGTTCATGGAGGCAGCATGGCTGGTATCAGTATTAAGGGGATTTATACCCAAAACCTTTCCATCGTAGAGAGGCGATTTTGATAACATCCTGTTGCAAAAGGAACAAAATGTGGATATTTAGGCTCAAGACGCTTGCGCCTTTGGGCCTGAATACTGAGTGCAGTTTTGACTAGAATCTATTACCTGTGTATGGAACATAATGATTTTTAGTTGAGGACAGAATCTGTTCCCCTTTTTTGAGTGCTGACATGGTGTATCTATGCAGTATTCAGTTCTTAAATGGTATACTGTGATATATAGTTGCAGCTACTTTATCCTTGACTGTTGTATTACCTCAGTGATCCTGGTATTCTGCTCTATGTTTCCTCTGTGCCCTAACCCCTCTAGCATTTTTTGGGTAACTTGGTTTCTATGATATGCCCATGTAATTGTTTCTAATCAGCAGCAGAATGAATGTGTGGTGTTAGGGAGGTTGACATCAAGTGGTCATTGTTGAAAGTGCAGCCTTTAATCAACTGTGTGTTGTGCAAAAAAGAGTATAAATAGATGACTGCTCCTGACCCCTCCTGTTCTTGAGAAAACCCATGTGATTGGGTGAAACATGTTGGCAACAACACTATGGCAGTGACGCTCTATACGTCACGGATGACACATCGCGTCACGCTGGTGCAAGCGCACTACACATCTTGAAGCCAGTGGGAGTCATCTTTGGCTGAGGTATCAGGACGGCGTCCCTGGAAGGCATAATGTTATGTAGCGGCCATAAACCTTTGTAGGGCGGCCTTAACTTACTGGGTTACCTCTGTTTGGCTTGTCCTTCCACGTCTAGGGGTTCCCAGGGTTGATACCCAACAACTTGAACGCTGACACAAATAAAGTCCTTTTGAAAGGTTTTATTTTGCAGTGGTAACATCCAATAACACAGTCTCTCATGGGAACAGAGGGCACGGGTGAAGAACTCAGGCACCTTGAACTGCAGATCTAACAAAGTCTCTAGTTCCACCCAGAGAGTAGCCACTCGCAGCTGGGTACTTCAAGGCTGAACAGATCTCTAGCCAGAGATCATGGCAGTCAGCACGTTGACTCAAAACTTGAAACAATCCTATGAACGTGTACAAGTTGTAACTAAGGGTGAATGGAACCTTTTTCCTCAGTACCTAGAACGTTCTCTGTCTCCTTAATGGTACTGGAAAACATGAATTTGTCAATGTCCTTCTCAACTCAGTACCCAGGCACTTCTCCGGATGCCACTTGTCGGCCCTCCTCTGAAGAGTCCTCCCCCAATCACTTCCATGAGCTGTGGTGCCTCTCAAAGCTGAGAGCACACCCAGTCACCTTGAATCCTCCCTCAGTTACTGTGCCTCGGACCAGCAGGTTCCAAGACTCGGGAACAGACGGATCCCTACCCCAGACCAGACGGGTCTATTAGGGGCATTTAACAGGAACATGTTGCGGGATGTCGAACACCCCTTGACCGGGACCCTTCACGGGGCTACTCCGGTCCTGGAACCAGAACAGACCACACAGGCCTCACGAACTCCTCTCTCCTAAGCACGTGACCCCCACATCTAAAGTACCCTTTCCCAGACTCCCCAGCGGGGCCCGGCACTCCCACTGATTGGTTCCAAGAAGATTGATACTCAAAACGTCCAAACAGGCCTGGTTCTGGCCTGTTATGTGCACTTCACTGCTCACATGACCAGGCAGAACTTCCAACACAGCCCAGCCAGACTGATGTCAAGGCCAACCTATGTAATTAACCCTCAGAACCCCTACTGTTCTGAGGCAAAAACTAAATTTACATGCGTATGACACTTTGTCCAAAATGTCATCCGCTACACATCCCCCCCAGTCATTTAGACGATGTCCCCATCGCCTAGGTAACAACTAGGGTAAAAATCCTACACACAAAAAAAAAACTAAGTAGTGCTTGAGTTCTTGTTTTGGGTGCTGGGGAAGGGAAAGAAAAGGGAAAACATGTTTAAACATTGACATTTATCACAATGACATATTCAATGCTGTATACATACCACCCAGATAACTGTCTAAGCCCACCCAAACTCCGGTGAACTTGACAGTCGATCTCGATGCACCTTGAAAGAAAAACATAATACAAAGGGCAACACTGTACACTATACACTCTGTTTTGAAGGGCAAAATTCCATCATTAATACAACAGAATTTCCTCCTTCATAGGCACATGAAATATCTCTCTAAGCCCTTGTACACACGATCGGAGATTCTGACGGAATGTGTCCGATCAGAGCGTTTTGTCGGATATTCCGACTGTGTGTGGTCTGCATCGGACTGTTTCTGTCGGAATATCCGTCAGACCAACTTTTCCAACTTGCCAGAAATATTTTTCGACAAAATGCTCCGATCTGACATACCACGATCATGTGTAGAGAATTCCGATCGGACAAAGTGCCACGCATGCTCAGATCAAATTCCTACATCAAAGCTATTGGCTACTAGCCTGAACATAGTCCCATTGTAACGAAATTACGTCATCACGTTCTGAAAGATCAGATTTTCCGACAACGTTGTCCGACCGTGTGTATGCAACAGTTTCGGACAAGATCCGTCAGACAAAATCCAACGAATTTGGTTGTCGAAATCTCCGACCGTGTGTACAAGGGCTAGCACGTTCTAATTACTTGTAAAAGAAAAGCCACCACTTTTTTTCTGCCGACTCACGCCACCTAGGGGTGAGAGCCACTGTAACTGCAAGTCCTTTAACAAATAGAACACGATGGGCTAAAAGCTTGAAGAACTTGACGTGCATCTTCCTGTAGAACTACCTGCCTAACTACCCCAGAGTCTTTGTGGATTGCAGAAACACTGAAAAAATTGAAGACACAAGGAACTCTTCTCCTCTTCTGCAAAACTTTTCAAAGACTTGGCTCCAGGAATAGTTCACCAATAGAACCTTGGGTCAGGTAGAGTCAGATCTTTCCCTTGAGCATCAACTATAGTAATGAAATAAATGGCACTCTCTTTATCCGGTCTGCAGATTATAACTTTGTCACTGTAGATGTGCCGACCATAGCTCCAATGTAACAAGCATCCTTGGAATCTGTCATAGAGCTTCGGTGAGAAGGCCTTTTTCCTTAGCGGCTTTGGTACCTTGAGGTAGTTCCAAACATCATCTCCGTACCAAGCCTCACGATTTTCCCCAATTTCAGTCATAACATCCCTGGGGACATAGGGAAACTCCAAACCGTACTCAGCAGCCACTCTTTTGTGGAGAAGCCTCTGTGACCTTGCGAGTTTTGGCAATACACGGCACTTCCCTCTCCATGTGGTATGCAGGAGTTTGGGGACTGCAGCACCAACACGGCAGGGCCCCTTTTTAGTGTGGACAGTTTCACAGGTTTGGGGAGAGTCACACTCACCGTGACGGGACCTGCTACGTTCAACACTCCATTCCCAGAGGTCAAATCCAGCGAGTCCGAAACATCTGCACAAGTGGCGGCCACTTCATCTTGCCCTGCCCACAACAACTCCTCTGACAATACCCCAAAAATGTCCTTGTCTTCCAGATCCGACAGTGTCTCTAATTCTGAATCTCTGTATTCCTCTGCCAGTAAATAATTAGACAAGAATGTACTCAGGGTCAGACTCTTTTCCGAAACAACCTTCTTCTGCTGATTGGATCCAGCTGGACTCGGTTGCGGAACTTTGCGTGGCATCCTTGAGGACTTTGTACGCTTTACCTTCTCTAGTGAAGGCATGGTGACTTCCGAAAGGGTGGTAGAAACAGTGTCCATCTGTTCCAAAGTAGTTTCCTCTGCAGTCTCCGTAATAGGCATAGCGGCATATCCCTCAGGAACATCAACAACGACAGGTGTCACCTTTGTGGAAGGCCTCACCAAATGAGCGAAAACAGCCGGTTCATCGGTTATCATACCCATGGCCCAGTCCATGTGGTAGGCCCTTGGCGACCCAATTGGCTGCTCCACCTTGAAAACGTACGCTCCACACTTTCTGCATCTAGAGAATGGCCGAGGGTTTGCGATCAGGCCATCGCACCTACCACACAGCATACCCAGGCCATCGATGTCTCCAGTAGTGTAGAGTATGAACTGCCCCTGCGGCAGCAAACGAATGCCCGTGTCCGTGAACACCGAACCGAGTGGCTGCGTTCCTATGGGACCCCTTCCAATAGACATCCTGGGTCCTGGAACAAGTTGCACTACCGGGTACTTTCCAAGGAATTTTCTCTCCAACTGGACTCGCCTCTTCCTTCCGCAACACACACTCACACGGTACCTTGTGCGGGGAAAAGATCAGCCTAGACTCCTCCAACTGGGCGCTGTCTCCTGTGTAGTTTTGCGGGCTTTTGATACAGGCTCCTCCCATGCTTATGCACCTCAGTGAAAGTCTCTCCAAAATGGCGCTGATATTTTTGCCACAGTTCAAAACATTCTTCACCCTCTGTTCCAAGGCCCTGCGAGGTAACTGTAAATCCCAGACTGCGAGCCCCCACATGTAGTGGCCATAACCCTTTGTAGGGCAGCCTTAACTTACTGGGCTTACCGGTTACCTCCGCTTGGCTTGTCCTTCCACGTCTAGGGGTTCCCAGGGTTGATACCCAACAACTTGAACGCTGACACAAATAAAGTCCTTTTGAAAGGTTTTATTTTGCAGTGGTAACATCCAATAACACAGTCTCTCATGGGAACAGAGGGCACAGGTGAAGAACTCAGGCACCTTGAACTGCAGATCTAACAAAGTCTCTAGTTCCACCCAGAGAGTAGCCACTCGCAGCTGGGTACTTCAAGCCTGAACAGATCTCTAGCCAGAGATCATGGCAGTCAGCACGTTGATTCAAAACTTGAAACAATCCTATGAACGTGTACAAGTTGTAACTAAGGGTGAACGGGAACCTTTTTCCTCCGTACCTGGAACGTTCT
Source organism: Lithobates pipiens (assembly GCF_037356315.1). Lineage (NCBI taxonomy): Eukaryota > Metazoa > Chordata > Amphibia > Anura > Ranidae > Lithobates > Lithobates pipiens. The sequence goes on along the minus strand of NW_027507903.1, from coordinate 84,738,375 downwards.
CTGTCTCCTCAATGGTACTGGAAAACATGAATTTGTCAATGTCCTTCTCAACTCAGTAACCAGGCACTTCTCAGGATGCCACTCCGAAGAGTCCTCCCCCAGTCACTTCCACGAGCTGTGGTGCCTCTCCAAGCCGAGAGCACACCCGGACACCTTGAATCCTCCCTCGATTACTGCGAATCGGACCAGCAGGTTCCGAGACTCGGGAACAGACGGATCCCTACCCCAGACCAGACAGGTATATTAGGGGCAGTTAACAGGAACATGTTGCGGAATGTCGAACACCCCTTGACCGGGACCCCTCACGGGGCTGCCCCGGTCCAACGTTAAAACCCCTTATCGGACTAGCCCTGCTAAACGGTCTGATATAGATTACCTGAAATCACTAACTATCAGTGGCTATATACCACTCTCTACACATGGTATATTATCAGCTAAATATCAGCAATTAAAGCGCAATTAAAGAAATTAGTTTACTATTAAAGAGAATCAATACCCTGGTATCCCCTAGATGTTTACATACAGTGATGGGATATGCACAATGGTTTATGGTGATTCACACTAGGATCTATGTGCCTACCTAACCACCACTTCTAGCACTTTATAATGCAATCCATTTGAGTATATGATGTGTGCTTGCTGTATGTGTGACAGCTGCTTTTACTCAGACAACATTGTCTTATTTTAATGTAGTCTATGTAGTCTGTGTATGCCTAGTTTTTGTATAGCTTTGTATTATTTTTTCATTGTGCAATAAATAGTTTCCCTGATATAAGCAGCTTGGCCTGCCCATGATTCCTTTTTCAGGGAGTCCTTCTTCCCCCTGTATTATTATGTCAGGATAACAGGTCTCTAGTTGCCAGGAATATAACTCAGCCCTTTTGAATATTGGTACCACATGGGCTTTTCACCAATCAGTTGGTACCATTCCTGTTAGTATGCTGTCCATAAAGATTAGGAATAGCGGTCTGGTTATAATCTGATTGAGTTCTTTGGAGACTCTTGGGTGCAAGCCGCCAGGTCCTGGTGATTTGTTTGTGTTAAGTTTTTCTAGTCTTTTCTGGACACTGACTTCTGTAAACCATGAGGTTACATCCTGTGATGTTTCACTAACAGTGCAGTTGTGGTTGTTATACCCTTCCCTTTCCTGTGTAAAAACTGAGGAAAAGAAAGCATCTGTAACCAAGTTCCCCTAACCCCCCTTTATGTGGCCAATGTGCTCTGATCTCAATTTTTTACTGTTTAATTATTTAAAGAATTTCTTGGGATTTTTTTTTTACTCTCCCCTGCTATGTGTCTCTCATGCTCTATCTTAGCCCCCTAGAATATGTTCTTACACTTTTTGTTGCATTCCTTGTAGTGTTGAAATGCTGACAGTGAACCATCCGCTTTATATTTTTTAAGTGCATTTTTTTGTCTTTAATGGGACTTTTTATGTAATGGTTTAGCCACCCAGGTTTAACCTTTGTTCTTGTATATTCATTGCCCATTGGAATGCACTCAGCGATACCTTTAATTACTATCTTCCTAAAGCACTCCCAATTTTCTTCTGCATTTAATATATCTAATACTTGTCCCATTTAATATCTTGCATTATTGAGAGCAGTTTTGAAAAATTGGCTCACCTGAAATATAGTGTTTGTGTACTACTCTTGTGCTTCCCTTTCCTATGATTTATGCTCAAAGTGATCATCCTGTGATCACTAGATCCTGATCATTTGTAATTAATAAATCTAGTAATGCATAATTTCTAGTCAGGGAATCAACCAATTAGAAAAGGAAGTTGTCCTGTAGGACATTTAAGAAATTACGAGTTTTTATTGAGTGAGCTGTCCCTGCTGCAGAGTCAATATTGGTATAGTTGAAGCCCCCCATTATGATGGTTGTAAATAGAGTTCACTCAGAACAGAGACCAGTGACTAGTGGTGTACCACAAGGCACCGTACTGGGTCCTCTTCTATTTATTCTTGTACTGGGTCCTGTCCTTTTTAATCTCTATGTAAGTTTGTTGGGAAGGTATGACTTTGCTGATGACACAAAGGCATGTAATAGGGTGGATATCCCTTGAGGTGTCTGTAACATGGAACATGATTTGGTGTTGCTGGAAGATTGTTCAAAGCAGTGGAAACTGCAGTTCAATGTTTCTAAATGTAAAATAATGCACCTAGGGAAAAATAATCACCGGAGAGAGTACAACATTTGGGGTACAGTTTTAGGCAGCGCTATAGAAGAAAAAGATTTGGAGGTAATTATTTCAGATGATTGCAAAATGAGCAAAACGTGTGAGCAGGCAGTGGGAAAAGCAAATAGAATACTAGGATGCATCACTAGAGGGATCACCAGCAGGCGGAAGGAAGTTCTGATTCCCCTAAAGTGCCTTGAAAAGGTATTCATTATCCTAGAAAGTTTACACATTTTGTCATTTTACAACCAAAACATAAATGTATTTTATTAGGATTTTATGTGATAGACCAACCCAAAGTGGCACATAATTGTGAAGTGGAAGGAAAATGATAAATGGTTTTCAATTTTTTTTTACAAATAAATATCTGAAAAGTGTGGCGTGCATTTGTTTTCAGCCCCCTTTACTCTGATACCACTAACTAAAATCTAGTGGAACCAATTGCCCTCAGAAGTCACCTAATTAGTAAATAGAGTCCACCTATGTATAATTTAATCTCAACATAAATACGGCTGTTCTTTGAAGCCCTCAGGGACTTGTTAGAGAATCTTAGTGAACAAACAGCATCACAAAGGCCAAGGAACACACCAGACAGGTCAGGGATAAAGCTGGGGAGAAGTTTAAAGCTTGGGAAAAAAATATCCCAAGCTTTGAACATCTCATGGAGCACTGTCCAATCCATCATCCGAAAATGGAAAGAATATGGCACAACTGCAAAACCTACCAGTACATGGCCATTAACCTAAACTGACAGGCAAGGAGAGCATTAAACAGGGAAATAGCCAAGAGGCCCATGGTAACTCTGGAGGAGCAGCAGATATCCACAGCTCGGTGGAAGAATCTGTCCACAGGACAACTATTAGGTGTGCACTCCACAAATCTGGCCATTATGGAAGAGTGGCAAGAAGAAAGCTATTGTTGAAAGAAAGCCATAAGAAGTCCCATTTGTAGTTTGTGAGAAGCCATGTGTGGGACACAGCAAACATGTGGAAGAAGGTGCTCTGGTCAGATAAGTGCACAATTGATCTTTTTGGCCTAAAAGCAAAACGCTATTTGTTGGAGAAAACACTGCACATCACCCTGAACACACCATCCCCACCCTGAAACATGGTAGTGGCAGCATCATGTTGTGGGGATGCCTTTCTTCAGCAGATACAGGGAAGCTCGTCAGTGTTGGCGGAAAGAAGGATGGAGCCAAATACAGGGCAATCTTAGAAGAAAACCAGTTAGAGTCTGCAAAAGACTTGAGACTGGGGACAAGGTTCACCTTCCAGCAGGATAATGACCCTAAACAAACAGCCAGAGCTACAATGGAATGATTTTGATCAAAGCATATTCATTTGTTAGAATGGCCCAGTCAAAGTCCAGACCTAAATCCAATTGAGAATCTGTGGCAAGACTTGAAAATTTCTGTTCACAGATGCTCTCCATCCAATCTGACAAAGCCTGAGCTATTCACTCTCTAGATGTGCAAAGCTGGTAGAGATATACCCAAAAAGACTGGCAGCTGTAATTGCAGTGAAAGGTGGTTTTACAAAGTATTGATTTTGTGGGGCTGAATACAAATGTACACCACACTTTTCAGATATTTATTTGTAAAAAAAATGTATAATTTTTCTTCCACTTCACATTTATGTGCCACTTTGTGCTGGTCTATCACATAAAATCCAACTAAAATACATTTAAGTTTTTGGTTATAATATGAAAAAATGTGGAAAATTTCAAGGGGTATGAATACTTTTTGAAGGCACTGTACTGTATAGTTGTGCTCAAAAGTTTTGAAAATATGACTGGTCTTTTATTTAAGGATAGCAATCACACAAAGCCATTTATTATCAGATAGTTTTTTGGATCTTTTTTAAATCATGATGATAACAGAAATCATCCAAAAGGCCCTGATAATAAGTTTACATACCCTTTAATGTTTGGCCTTGGTACAGACACAGAAAGTGGCTCACACAGGTTAAAATGGCAATTAAAGGTTAATTTCCCACATTTGTGGCTTTTTAAATTATAATTAGTGTCTGTGTATAAATAGTCAATGAGTTTGCTAGCTCTCACATGGATGTACTAAGCAGGCTAGACGCTGAGCCATGAGGAGGTAGAAAAGAACATTAAAAAGATCTGCATAACACGGTAATTAAACTTTACAAAGATAGAAAAGGAGATAAAAAGATATCCAAAGCCTTGAATATGCTAGTCATTACTGTTCAATCATTTAATAAGAAGTGGAAAATTCATGTAGACCAAGAAAGATTGCAGCCACAACTGGCAGAAGAATTGCTCGGGATACAAAGACAAACCCACAGGTAACTGCAAGAGAAATACAGGCTGCTCTCCAAAAAGACGGTGTGGTTGTTTGTTTTTAAAGAGTACAACCTTAAATCTAGGTACCGTGACCAGACCTGAAGGAGTAACATAGTCCAGCCTGACAGGTCCTGTTTTTTCCTAGGAGCCATCTGACTCCCCAGTGATTACGGTTTTGGTGTATTCATCAACATATTTGGTTATTACACCTTTCAGATTTTATCCCAGGAAAGTGCACCTTTAGTGCCTACCTCTATCTGGGGAATTGGTTCATTCTCAAAGAGTTTGTTGCAACTGTTTTTTATACACGAAACCCCTGGAGCAACTTTAGTTCCTGCCCCCCACACCCTACCCCCCCCCACCCTATTTGACTATGGAGCTGAACACAGCTTGGAGATCAACGAAAATAAGCCACCCCAGGTGGGGGTGCGGGCAGGTCTCTCTAGCCTCAGGTACTACTCAAACCTGGTAAAAGAGGGGGTTCCACCTCATCCTTGAGGCCCTCCACTCCAGTCCCAGTCCAATTTTTTTTTTACCATACGAAGGCTTAGGTTCACAACAGGACTGAGAGGATCGATGGATGCTGCTTGTGTATATGATGTTTTCAGATACTTGGTTTATCCCCTCCCAGGATAAGGAAAGGGAGAAAAAAAGGAAAAGGGAGGAATTTCCAGCTGACCAAATCTTGCAAATGACTAACCTAATAGTGCATTGAGATTCTGTTGGAATTCCACCCAAAAAAACTGAGATTTACTTACCTTCCTTCCCCTAAACTTTTTCCTATTTAGTGGGCCAACAATCATATAATGTGTCCCCAGTTTATACTAAGTTTTCTTGCCTTCATTTACATTGATGATTCTGTTGTCATGTTCGCAACTAAGGGTTGATGTATCATTTTTTTTTTTTTTTTGCTATGACATATAGTTATGTCAGAGAAATTCTTTTTGCTCTAAAAACAAGCAGTTTATAGGGCTGCGGGTTCCCCCGATAACAGCTCTTTTATTTGAAACACAATATAACTGTTCAAGTGTTTACTGTGGGCTTTTCATAGATTGAAATGAAGCAATAATTTCCTAAGCGGAGTTCCTCCCATCTACTCCCACAAGTGGGCAAGGCTGTGCTGTTGGTTTTAGCACAGGTACTGCCTGCAAAATAATAAAAAGCTTGCAGTTCTGATAACTCTAGGCATTTCTTTGGAAATTTTTTGCTTGCTGCCCTACACCCAGGGCACCCTCCCCCCCTTCCACACCTGCCCCCTCCCTTTCTTTTTCTGTCTCTTTTTTTCTTCATCTCCTCTCTTCCTGCCTAGGAGGTCGTCAGAAAAGAGTGACAAGCTCGAAACATGGCATACTCATCGCTGGGCCATAGCCTTACCTTGATCTCTCATAATGTTCGAGGACTGAATATCCCCAAGAAACGAACATCTCTACTCGGAGAACTTAATAAGGTAAAACCACTTTTTGTTTTTTTACAAGAAACTAATTTCCAGACCAACAAAATTTCTAATCTACTTCATAAGAATTTCCTCAAGGCGTACCATGCCACAAACCCCTCGGCCCAAAACCAAAGGGGTTACTATTCTACTCCACAAAGCAGCAGGCTTTGAGTTTACCCAGCAATTATCAGATCCTGAAGGTAGATATCTATTTCTAAAGGGGACCTGGGGATCAATCCCACAAACCTTAGCCAATGTATATTTTCCAAATAACGCACACGTCAACTTTTGTAAACATCTTATTGAAGAACTGAAAAGCTTTGCCTTGGGATGTATCTAGTTGGGAGCAGATTTTAATATTCTGCTCAATCCTCTGCAAGATATCTCTACGGGTATCCAGTTTGGCCTATCACACTCTAAAACACATTAAAACACTTCTCCACTCCATGACCCTAATAGACTCTTGGTGTACAATACACCCGATGGGTAAAGATTTTCCCTTTTACTCAACACCCCATAACAAATACACATGTATTGCCTATGTCTTTATTTCACAGAAAGACCTCCCAGATTTACAAAAAGCCCACATAGGCATACAAACTTTTTCTGACCACACACAATTTTGCTCACTATTGAATGTTCTGACTTACGCTCCACAAACCATGCATGTTGAGGCTGAATTCCTCCTTGCTTACTGACATTGAATTACTCCCCAAGATAACTGATGCACTACACAACTACTTCACAGACAATTGCACAGCTAATCTCTCACCCCTAACAATCTGGGAAGAAAACAAATGCGTAATGCGGGGAGAACTCATCAGAATGGGGGCTTATCGCAGGAGGGAAGCAGAGAAGCAGTTTTGGAAATTATCTTCCAAGATTGCACAACTCGAAGCCCAACATAAGATGTCCTTAGATATACTGATGGCGCAAGAACTCATAGCGGCACGACAAGAGCTTCAAGACTTGATTGATGTAAAAAGTAAAGCGCCCTTTTCCTAAAAAATAAAATCTATTACGAACACAGGGACAAGGGGGGAAAGTTTTCCTCAGAGGAGGCAGAATCTCTAAAGAACCCGATTTCCTCAGAGGAATTATTAGCTGCAATTAAAAATCTCAAATCTGGGAAAAGCCCTTGCCCGGACGGCTTCACGGGCCATTATTACAAGACATTCTCCAACATATTAGAAACCCCACTTCTAGACACGGTTCATCATGGAAAGGCCACATTTTGATCCATGTATGGGTAGGCTGGTTGTACACAAGTCAATTTATCGATCGTACGACCGGCCTGTCAGCTTTTTCCCTGAAAGATCAGTGACACTGGCTATAGCTATCAACACTAATAATTGTATTCTGATGGTGGGAAGTCTCCCCACTGTCAGAATTCAAAAAGAGAGCAGGAGGATTCCCCCATCCACCTTGAATGTGTGGATGGAGGAATCAGATAATTTATATTCATTCAACCCACTGGTCAATGTAAAGGCGTAAGTGTTTATGGTCTACCTGCTCATGTGATCGGTCTCAGCCTTGCAATAGGAGAAAATAGAGGAAGAGCAGTTAGGCAAACTCACAAAGGCGAAATTACATTTCTGGGGTAGTATTTTAGATTACAATGTATGGAATGCCCCCGGTTGTCATAATTATAATAGGAATTTTTTGGCATTTTTTTAAAGTTATTGTTAATTGCATACTGAAATTTCGAATTCATTGCAACGTAAAAGCAAATTATAAAATAGCATGTGTAGTAATTATAGGTGTTATTTCAGTTTTTAACAAAAGTGGAGATTCCCTTTAAAAATGATTTTTTTTTTTTTTACAAGACTTTAAAAATGCCATGGTATCATTTGCTACGAGGACAAAAAGGATGTCACCTTCCAAGGAACATTCATTTTGCTGCCCTTTTTGTGACTCACATAAATCCCATTTCAATAATTCATACATGGTTTAATTAAATATCTCCTTTTGTTCTGCTGAATGGGTTAATGCCAACATGGGGTAGTATAATTGATGTTGCCAATACACAAAACAAAAGGCCCTCTTTCCAGCCATAGCCTCCCAAAACCACAATTACCACAGAAAGCATATCTTAAGTAATGCATCTTAAATTTTGCAGGCAATGTTATAAACACAGCTGTGCAAAGGTTAGCATATAAAAAAAGAATTCTATCCAATTAGCACGCTCCTAGCTGTTTAAAAGCCCCTTTGGCACTTTTACTGTTGTTTTGGTCAGGAACATTTAAATGTCTCTTTTTCCTTTTTCTGTTTCAGATTTTCTGCTTTTATGAAAAATGAATTTTCCGTAACATGAATGGGTTTCATTTCCATTTCAACTGACATTTTACTATTTTTCCACTCGAATGCCCTGGATGCTCTTACATAATTGTATTGTAAATGAACAATTGCCACAGGTGATGAATTAAAGAAATAACTACTATCATTGCTGTGGATGGAAGATTATAAAACATTCCTTCCAAAACTGCCTTCGCTGGCTCTTCATACACACATTCATTAAATGGTTTTGTACCATGTAAAGAGGTTTGCCCTTCAGCTATAAATTTCTCTTGCTGGTTAAGCTGTCAGCTGCAAGAGATGCAAGTTACCTTATAACAACCATCTTCATGGCGCATTTCGCAGACCTTCTCTATTCCTTCCTGTTTTGTGATACCTGTGTAACAAGGTTAACTTATAACAATGACTATTATAAGAAGACAGAGCTTTTAAAGAGGAACCTGCAAGGCAAAGGCATAATGAGCTAGTATGCATAGCATACTAGCTCATTATGAATAACTTACCTGAGCAACGAAGCCCCCGAAGCGGTCCTCCGTCTTCATCTTCACCGCTGCCATGTATCCCAGAGTGACTTCCAGGTCTCGCTGCTCCGGCACTGTGATTCGCCGGAGCCGCGATGACGTCCCTCCTGCGCATGTGCACGGGAGCCGACACGAGCGGCATATCGCAGTGATCTGCGGCCGGCTCAGTGCGCCTGCACGCCGCTGTCTACGGCGCATGCGCCATAGACATCAGTGCCTGTCTTCTTGTAAATATCTCCTAAACCGTATAGGTTTAGGAGATATTTCATGGACCTACAGGTAAGCCTTAATCTAGGCTTACCTGTAGGTCAAAGTGGTTTGTAAGGGTTTACAACCACTTTAAATCTTTCTTACAGTGGCAATTAAAAACTCTGGAACTTTTTTATGTTCTATAACAGTGTTCTCCTTTTCAATATGAGAGCCACATCATAAATTTTACAAATATTAACAGGACAAAAATAAATCCCCATTATGGTCCCTATCAGATTCCTTCCTTACATCTGAGCCCCCCACCTTACATCAGGGTCTTCATTAGAGTGCCCTCTTTCATTAGGATCCCCATAAGAATCCCCCTTTACAACATGGTCCCAATCAGAGTTCCCCCTTACATCAAGTTCCCCATCACAGTCCCCTTTACAATGGGGTTCTCATCGGGGTGACCTCTTTGATCAGGGTCCCCATCAGAGTCCCCCTTATGTAAGAAGCAGAGATCATATACGGCCTCTCCTGACCTTAATCCTCAATCGATACACATTGAAGATACACCACTGACCCTAGCTGGGGGTTGGATAAAATCTTATAGGGGGTCAAATGTGACCCATGGGCAGTGTTGCCAACCGTCATTATTTTTACTGGCAGCCAGTAAAAAATGGTCACTTTTCTCCTACCATTGAATGTCAATGCCAGTAAAATATATAGCTGTCATGCTTGGCTCGCCGGCCTGAGACCATCCGAGTGCCTGCTACATTGTGTTTGGGCAGCACCGGCAGTGCCTGAGTGTATTATGTGATGTCATGATGTAAGCGAGCTGAGAGGGGCGGCCGGAGCCTCGTCTGCAGGGCAGGAACAAGGCAAGCCAAGAGTTGGACTGTCAGCCCTGTTTGGACTGGAATAGACTTAAGGGACCACCTGGCTTGGAGAAAGACTGTCACTGTGACTCAGAAGGGGACCTGTCATGTCGGTGAGGTGTCATCATCTGTGCTGCTGCACAATGCTGTCAGTGTCACTGTGAGTGTCAATTTCGTGTGTGTGAGCCATCCATTCTTTTTTTTTGCCCTCCTAAATCCTGTCCCTGAGCTACTTACTTAGTATATCAAAAAGAAAATAGGAAATATGTTTTTGTCTTAATATCTACATTAAATCTAATTTCTAATTGCATATTGCACTTGTTTGTAGCCTAAACATTGAAATTTGCCCTTAAAACTGTGATTTTGTAACTTTTGGAAATGCAAGTAAATACTTGGCTGTGTAAAGCCGCGTACACACGGGCGGACTGTCTGGCCTACTTAGTCCGCCGAAACACATTTCAGCGGACAGTCCGCTCGTGTGTGGGCTTCAGCGGACTTTTTCAGCGTGCAGTCTGGCGGACTAAGTATTTCGGAATTTCCGTAATACAGTCCGTCGGACTCGCATTTGGGCGGACAATCCGCCCCTGTGTGTGCCAGTCCGCCGTACTTTTGAAATGAACGGACTTTTCCTGCCCGGAGAAAACTTCCCACACGGAGAAGACATCGCTGGCCCCGCCGCCTGGTATGGACTTAAAGGAGAACCCCAACGCCGAAAAAAATCGGCGTGGGGGTCCCCCCCAAGTCCACAACAGACCCTTGTCCGAGCACGCTACCCGGCCGGCCAGGAAAGGGGGGCGAGCGAGCGCCCCCCCTCCTGAACCGTACCAGGCCGCGTGCCCTCAACATGGGGGGGTGCCTTGGGGAAGGGGGGGCCGCGCGGCCCCCCCACCCCAAAGCACCTTGTCCCCATGTTGATGAGGACAAGGGCCTCTTCCCGACAACCCTGGCCGTTGGTTGTCGGGGTCTGCGGGCGGGGGGGCTTATCGGAATCCGGGAGCCCCCTTTAATAAGGGGCCCCCGGATACCGGCCCCCCACCCTATGTGAATGAGTATGGGGTACAATGTACCCCTACCCATTCACCTGTGGAAAAAAAGTACAAAAAAAACACAACACAGGGTTAAAATATTTTATTGCACAGCTCTTTGGGGGTCTTCTCGCCGGACTCCTCCGCTATCTTCTTGTAGCTCTTTTGCTAGCGGAGGAGTCCGGCTTTCTTCCTCGCCGCCGGCCTCTTCTCCCGACTTCGGGGGTCTTGTCCCCCTCTTCGGTTCTTCTGCCGGGCAACCGCGCCTGCTTATAGCTCTTTTACAGGCGGTGGCCCGGTCTTCTGTCGCCGCCGCCGCCTTCCGTTCTTCTTCTTCTTCTCCAGGAGATGTTGCTACGATCTCTCTGGCCGGAATGCCAGGGACGCACTGCGCGGCCACTTATATAGGGACAATGGGGTGGTGTCACATGGCTTTATGTCACATGGGTTGGTCACATGGTGACCCCGCCCCCTTATGATGTCATAGTCCCCATGTGACATCAACCCATGTGACCAACCCATGTGACATAAAGCCATGTGACACCGCCCCTTGTCCCTATAGAAGTGGCCGCGCAGCGCGGCCCTGGCATTCTGGCCGGAGAGATCGTCGAGGCAACATCTCCTGGAGAAGAAGAAGAAGAAGAAGAAGAAGAAGAACAGAAGAGCGGGCCACCGCCTGTAAAAGAGCTATAAGAAGGCGCGGTGGCCCGGCAGAAGAACCGAAGTGGGGGACAAGACCCCCGAAGTCGGGAGAAGAGGCCGGCGGCGAGGAAGAAAGCCGGACTCCTCCGCTAGCAAAAGAGCTACAAGAAGATAGCGGAGGAGTCCGGCGAGAAGACCCCCGAAGACGGAAGACCCCCGGAGCTGTGCAATAAAATATTTTAACCCTGTGTTGTGTTTTTTTTTAACTTTTTTTCCACAGGTGAATGGGTAGGGGTACATTGTACCCCATACTCATTCACATAGGGTAGGGGGCCGGTATCCGGGGGCCCCCTTATTAAAGGGGGCTCCCGGATTCCGATAAGCCCCCCGCCCGCAGACCCCGACAACCAACGGCCAGGGTTGTCGGGAAGAGGCCCTTGTCCTCATCAACATGGGGACAAGGTGCTTTGGGGTGGGGGGGCCGCGCGGCACGTGGCCTGGTACGGCTCAGGAGGGGGGGCGCTCGCTCGCCCCCCTTTCCTGGCCGGCCGGGTAGCGTGCTCGGATAAGGGTCTGTTGTGGACTTGGGGGGGACCCCACGCCGATTTTTTTCAGCGTTGGGGTTCCCCTTTAAGTCCATTCCAGGCGGCGGGGTCAGCGACGTCTCCTTCGCGGGCCCAGCCTACCTGAAGACGCGCTCGAAATGAGCGGACTTTCCTCCGCGTGTGTGGGCGAGTCCGTTCATTTCAAAAGTAGGGCGGATAGTATGGCGGACTTAGTACGCCGTATTAGTCCGCTCAAAAAGTGCCGTGTGTGGGCAAGTCCGTTCATTCGAAAGTATGACGGACTGTCCGTCGGATTGTCTGACGGACTAAGTTGGCCAGACAGTCCGCCCCGTGTGTACGCGACTTAAGTATATTTTGGGTATTGTATCAGTAAATTTCAATCTGGTAGGTTGGCAACACTGCCCATCGGCCAGTTTGGAGACCCCACTCTATAACAATAAATGAACAACAGTAGTACTCACATTTTCTTCAGGAATTTAACACAATGTGCTGACTTCTGCTTTGGTGAAATTTGAGGGGTCTAAACAGACCCCAGATGTCTCACTTTTGTGGCAGAGGAAGGGTATGAGAACATAGATGCAGCTGCACTGGACAGTGAATGAATGGGAAAGGCTCTGTGCTTGCTGGGAAGCTTCCTGTTCATTCATAAACTGAAACATAATAAACACAGTTTACTATGCTTCAGTGATGAATTAACACAGGAGCGATCGGTACGGATTACTCACTATGTACATTCAGGAAAGGAAGGAGCTGGCAATAATGTAGTATAGGGTTGGTATAGGTGCAACCTAGATTTGAAATAAGTGTAGTATAGAGTGCAGTATAGGTGTCAAGTGAAAAGAAAGGAGAAATGGAAGGAGCGTGATCTGAGCTTGAATGAAAAGAATGTATACTTTAATTCATGTGTAAAAGATCAATGAATATGAAAACATATAGAAAGTCTACGTATTCACAACAACAGGGTTGCAGATAGTACACATACAATTAAAAATTAATGATAAAAATTAAAAAATCAGGCGTGCCCATGCAGGGGCAAAATGCTACAGAGGGGGCTACAGCCCCTGCATGGGCATGCCTGATTTTTTGATTTTTATCTTTCATTTTTAATTGTGTACTATCTGCAACCCTGTTGTTGTGAATACGTAGACTTTCTATATGCTTTCATATTCATTGATCTTTTATGCATGAATAAAAGTATACATTCTTTTCATCCAAGCGTCAGATCACGCGCCTTCCATTTCTCCTTTCTTTTCACTTGGCTTTCTTCGGACCACCCCTGGTCATTCTAGGCAGCGGGACACGCACAATGATCTTTTTTCAATCAATTTTTTCCATTTGAAAGTACTACCACCCCTCACTTATAACGCCTTCACGGGTGCAGGAGATATTCTTTCTTTTATTTTGCCGTATAGGTGTAGTACCGCAGAACAGGAGAAGCACCCACTTAGCCATCATATTACAATAGGCCAGGAAGATTGCCAAGAAGCAGTTAAACTTAATTTTAACTAAGTTTAACTAAGTTAAGTTAACTTAAAGCTGTAGTAAACCCGCTGAAATTATTATTTTTTTCTTCAGACCTGCAAGGAAAAATGCATAGTGAGCTAGTATGCACCGCATACTAGCTCATTATGAACTACTTATCTTAGAACAAGGCCCCGATATCTCAGAGGATCCACACCGAGGGAGCTGACATGTTCCCTCGGCGTGTCTTCTGGGTAACGCGGCTCCGGCACGGTGAGTGGCCGGAGCCGTGACACCGTCACTCCCGCGCAATGCGCGCAGGAGATTTCTTTCTGGCAAGGTCTGGCGTCTGCCAGGCCTTCAGCCGAAAATCCCCTGTGCGCATGCGCCGCTGCATACAGGTTTAGGAGATATTTTTTTACCTACAGGTAAGCCTTATTATAGGCTTACCTGTAGGTAAAAGTAAAAAAAAAAAACACTATACAACCGCTTTAAGTTAAAGTTATACAGTATCTCACAAAAGTGAGAACAACCCTCACAATTTTGTAAATATTTTATTATATCTTTTCATGTGACAACACTGAAGAAATTATACTTTGCTACAATGTAAAGCAGTGAGTGTACAGCTTGTATAACAGTGTACATTTGTTGTCCCCTCAAAATAACTCAAGGTACCATTATTTTCCAGCACTGCCTTAACCCCTTTGGGCATCACCAGAGCTTCATAGGTTGCCACTGGAGTCCTCTTCCCTCCTCCATGACAACATCATGGAGCTGGTAGATGTTAGAGACCTTGCGCTCCTCCACCTTCCGTTTGAGGATGTCCCACATATTCTCAATAGGGTTTAGGTCTGAAGACATGCTTGGCCAGTCCATCACCTTTACCCTCAGCTTCTTTAGCAGGGCCGTAGTCATCTTGGAGGTGTGTTTGAGGTCGTTACCATGTTATCATGGTAGAATACTGCCCTGCGGCCCAGTCTCTGAAGGGAGGGGATCATGCTTGGCTTCAGTATTTCCCAGCACATGTTGGCATTCATGGTTCCCTCAATGAACTGTAGCTCCCCAGTGCCAGCAGCACTCATGCAGCCCCAGACCATGACACTCCCACCACCATGCTTGACTGCAGGAAACATACACTTGTCTTTGTACTCCTCACCTGGTTGCTGCCACACATGCTTGACACCATCTGAACCAAATAAGTTTATCTTGGTTTCATTAGACCACAGGACTTGGTTCCAGTAATCCATGTCCTTAGTCTGCTTGTCTTCAGCAAACTGCGGGCTTTTTTGTGCATCATCTTTAGAAGAGGCTTCCTTCTAGGACAACAGCCATGCAGACCAATTTGATGCAGTGTGCGGCATATGGTCTGAGCACTGACAGGCTGACCCTCCACCCTTTCAACCTCTGCAGAAATGCTGGCAGCACTCATACATCAATTTCCCAAAGACAATCTCTGGATATGATGCTGAGAATGTGCACTCAACTTCTTTGGTCAACCATGGCGAGGCCAGTTTTGAGTGGAACCTGTCCTAATAAACCACTGTATGGTCTTGGCCACCACGCTGTAGCTCAGTTTCAGGGTCCTGGCAATCTTCTTATAGCCTGGGCCATATTTATGTAGAGCAAAAAAAAAAATTCAGATCCTCAGAGAGTTCTTTGCCATCAGGTGCCATGTTGAACTTTCAGTGACCAGTATGTAGGCTGGTTGTGCAGTGTTTTGCTGATACGCTCCACTTCTGCATTATCTATACAATAAACAGTTGCATATATTCAAAGATGATTTATTTGGCTGAAATTGCCAAATACAAGGACATCATGGAGTACCATGGAATTATATATATACCACCATGTTTGGTAAACTGGATTATGAATTTGCATTTGAAATGCTGTTATTTAGCACAGCCTTTGTCAAAAGGGTACCGTGCCACTTTAGGTTTTCCAGGAGTGCCTTGTCAAAATGGCTAAAAATGGTCAACAAACTAGTGGGTGGATCAAGCCTGCCTTTTTTGTTTTGTTATACAAAGCCACAGGATTTTATTGGGCAGCATTAGCACCTTGGGCACCGTGAGGGCCAGCTGCCTGCATCCTAACAAACAATGACGTCATAGGTTGATAAGGAGAATATCATTGGGCACCTGGGGATGTCCTTGTTTGCCCCTCTCTGTCAGCACTGGGGTCACATTAGCTGAATGAGGGAAAGAAAGTGAAGGAGAAGAGAAACTCTGGAATACTAGTCAGTTCCGGTGTGCAAAGGTGTCTTTACATTATAAGAAATACATTTATAATGTCGGGTATCTTATGTGTGTAGGGGCTGCATTATGTACAACTAAAGATTTTGTTTTTTACATTTTACAATGAGTGCCTCCAGATTGTGCATCATTTTAAAAGGTGCCTTGACTGAAAAAGGCAGAGAAACACGGTTTTAGCAAATGATACCAAAAAGTTCAGAGACAATTTTAAAATGGCAAATGTAATCTAAAATGTAGATAACAAGAGATTTAATCACCCAAATGGTCAGATCTGGAAAGAAAATAAATTTCCCTGTGCTAATACTGCAATAATGGGCTTGGAGGGGTTGGCTACTACAGAATTAGTACAAGAACCTTCTGATGAAAGAAAATGTGGAATGTTCCTTCCCAAACATCAGCACTTGCCCCTGGAAATGACTTGTACATTTCATTAGATATTTATGGAAATAGGAAACTGTGAAAAAATGTGAAGTTGTTAATGATGATCAATCAGATTTCATCCTTATATAGAACAAAGAAACTGAATGATCATTATAGCCAACTCTTTTCTCAATTTAGCTTCTCAATATTTTTTATAAATAGCCCTCAAAGACAATCTGCAAAGTTATCTTTTCAGAAAGGTATATAACATAGTACACCACTTTTGGAAATGAACACATTCTAGGACATTCCTAGGACATTCTAGGACTCCCAGAGCTTCAGAACTTTTTCTACAACATAAGTGCTGCGGCCAAACCTTTATTTATTGTATCTATTCCTCCTCATCTTAGAACATACTTCTTTGGGTGGGACCCATATCCCTGCTGTTTCTTGTGTTTTAAAGGGTAACTCCACTTTAGTTGAAAAAAAAAGCTATATATATATATATATATATATATATATATATATATATATATATATATATATATATATATATATACACAGCGTATACAATTGCGGCACAAGTCATATTGTCTTTAACCAGTTCCCGACCAGAGCATGCCAATGTACTTTGGCAGAATGGCACAGGCAGGCATATTGGCGTACAGGTACGTCCAATCTTTAATGCCACCCTGCCATGCTGGTCGGGACCACCGTGAGTCTGGCCACGGGTCCCGTGGACTCGATCGCCGCGGGCATACCCGCGATCACCTCACGGGGAGGCTGAACGGAGAGATGCCGTTGTAAACAGCATCTCCCCGTTCTGCCTAGCAACTAGTGGCGCTGATCTCTGCTCCATGTGATTGGAGCAGAGATCAGTGTTCACTAAATGAAAGCCCAGCCCCCAACAGTTAGTAACACACCCCTAAGAACACTTAACCCCTACACTGCCACCCACTGGTTAACCCCTTTACTGCCAGTGTCATTTACACAGGAATCACTGCATTTATATGGCAGTGATTGCTGTATAAATGACAATGGTCCCAAAAATGTGTCAAAAATGTCCGATGTGTTCGCCATAATGTCGCAGTCACAATAAAAATCGCTGATCGCCGCCATTACTAGTAAAAAAAAAATTATTAATAAAAACGCCATAAAACTATCCCCTATTTTGTAAACGCTATAACTTTTGCGCAAACCAATCAATAATTGCTTATTGCGATTTTTTTTACCAAAAATATGTAGAAGAATACGCATCGGCCTAAACTGAGGGAAACAAAAATTTTTTTATATTTTTGGGGGATATTTATTATAACAAAAAGTAAAAGATAATGCATTTTTTTCAAAATTGTCGCTCTATTTTTGTTTATAGCGCAAAAAATAAAAACCGCAGGGGTGATCAAAGACCACCAAAAGAAAGCTCTATTTGTGGGAAAAAAAGGCTGTCAATTTTGTTTGGGATCCATGTTGCATGACCGCGCAATTGTCAGTTAAATTGACACAGTGCCGAATTGCAAAAAGTGGTCTGGTCTTTGGCCAGCAAAATGGTCTGGGGCTGAAGTGGTTAAATTACCTTTCCTTTTCAATCTGCAGGGCTGTAATTTTCTGCAAAATGCAATATGGCTACCTGGAGGTGTTCTGTACACAGATTGTGTACAGAACGGCCCCCAGAATCATCATTCCCTGCTTGTGTGATTGGCTCACCAATTTTCCCAGAAGTCTGCCCTGAGATACAAGTCACATTTCAAGAATCCCCTAGAACAAAACTGTAATTTTTGGCGAGATACCCCCAATAGGAATTCATGTCTAAAGGGCTACAGACTCATTAGAGCCCTGCAGCTGCACAGCTGGTTGATAATTATGAAACCACTCCCATTAGACCCACTAAGCACAGGGGCACAGAGGAACATGCAGGGATTTCTTCAGAGTAACAAAAGGTATGAGTCTGCAACAAATTTTATTAAAACCCCTGCAGTGTACATAGATCATTCAGGAGGGGAATGTTTTTTTCTCAACAAAAAGTGAAGTTACACTTTAACCGCTTCCCAACAGCCTCACACAGATATACTGCAGCAGAAGGGCACGTACAGGCAGAGTCACGTACCTGTACGTTCCCCTTTAAGAGGCGGGTTGCTGCCGGGAGCTTCGTGAGCGTGATCGCGGGTCCCGTGGACTCGATGTCCATGGGGATACATGCGATCGTCTCATATCTAATGTAAACAAGCATTTCCCTGTTCTGCCTAGTGATACTGTCACTGATCACAGCTCCCTGTAATCGTGTTACACACAGCCCCCCCCCCCCACCCCCACAGTTAGAATCACTCTTAACCCCTACAGCGCCACCTAGTGGTTAACTCCTTCACTGCCAGTCACATTTACACAGTAATCAATGAATTTTCGATTGCACTGATCGCTGTATACATGTAGATGGTCCCAAAATTGTGCCAAAAGTGTCCGATCTATCCACCATAATGTCGCAGTCACGATAAAAATTTCTGATCGCCGCCATCACTAATAAAAAAAATGTATTAATAAAAATGCCATAAAATTATCCACTATTTCGTAAACGCTATAACTTTTGCGCAAACCAATACACGCTTATTGCGATTTTTTTTACCAAAAATATTTATAAGAATACGTATCAGCCTAAATTGAGTAAAAAAAACATTTTTTTCTTATATTTTTTTGGGGGATATTTATTATAGCAAAAAGTAAAAAATAATGCGTTTTTTTCATAATTGTTGCTATTTTTTGGTTTATAGCGCAAAAAATAAAAACTGCAGAGGTGATCAAATACCACCAAAAGAAAGCTCTATTTGTGGGAAAAAAAAGGACTTTAATCTTGTTTGGGGGCAACGTCGCACGGCCGTGCAATTGTCAGTTAAACGACGCAGTGACGAATCGCAAAAAGTGCTCTGGTCTTTGGCCAGCCAAATGGTCTGGGGCTGAAGTGGTTAATATATTTCATTCTAATTGGTATAACCTTGGATGTTAACTTTGTTCACAGGAACATTTTAACCTCCTGTACATACTGGTACAACAGTTCCAAATTGCGTGACAAGTTGCACCCTATTGCCGGTAATGGAACTGTTTATATCACCACGACTCATGTGGCAGCAATTATGAAAAAGGTTCCTGCACTACTTTTTGCCGATTTCATTGCGACTTGCATAGACTTCTGTTAAAAGAAGTCACAAGCCGCAATGAAATCAGCAGTGCAAATTGCACTGATGTGTGGCTTTGAAGTAGAATTGAAGTATTACGATTTCAAAGCTGCACCGGTGTGAATGGGAGATAAAGGTTTGGAGTTCACATTTATTTTAGATTATATTTATGCATTTCGGAAGCTTTTTATTACTTTTTCTATATTTCTAATGCTTTGCAACTCCCTTTGTCTAATTAAAGATTGGTACTGAACTACCTTAAATGGAAGGAGTCACTGCTGTCATGATTTATTCCAGTTCTGTGCCCAAGTGGCTTCTTTTAGCACAGCTGAAAGTTGAAACGGTGAATATGTGGAATTAAGATTAGCAGTCTATCTGTTGGCTAGTGATGGACGAACTTCCGACGGGACGTTTCGCGAACGCGAAACGCGAACGGACACAAACGTTCGCGAAAACGACCGTTCGCCGCGGGCTCCATTGACTTCAATGGGAGGCGAATTTCGCAAACCTTTAGGTCGAATTTGCGGCCACGGGGTAATTATTAGGGGGTAGCACGTAGTCCCACCACCTGGACAATAGCATAATACATGTATGAGGTGAATTTGGGATCGATAACTACAAGCATTTTTTTTTTATTTGGGAAATTGTTCTGACAATTCAGGACTATGGAGCTAATGAAGGCAATGGAGGAGAGGGAAGGTCAGGGACCAGGGTAGGCAAACAAGAGGGTGCAGGAGATACAGAGCACTGACAGCAGCACCGTAATACAGAGCACTGACATCAGCACCGTGACATACAGCGCTGACAGCAGCTCCGTGACATACAGCGCTGACAGCAGCTCCGTGACATACAGCGCTGACAGCAGCTCCGTGACATACAGCGCTGACAGCAGCTCCGTGACATACAGCGCTGACAGCAGCTCCGTGACATACAGCGCTGACAGCAGCACCGTGACATACAGCGCTGACAGCAGCTCCGTGACATACAGCGCTGACAGCAGCTCCGTGACATACAGCGCTGACAGCAGCTCCGTGACATACAGCACTGACAGCAGCTCCGTGACATACAGCGCTGACAGCAGCTCCGTGACATACAGCGCTGACAGCAGCACCGTGACATACAGCGCTGACAGCAGCTCCGTGACATACAGCGCTGACAGCAGCTCCGTGACATACAGCGCTGACAGCAGCTCCGTGACATACAGCGCTGACAGCAGCTCCGTGACATACAGCGCTGACAGCAGCTCCGTGACATACAGCGCTGACAGCAGCTCCGTGACATACAGCGCTGACAGCAGCTCCGTGACATACAGCGCTGACAGCAGCTCCGTGACATACAGCGCTGACAGCAGCTCCGTGACATACAGCGCTGACAGCAGCTCCGTGACATACAGCGCTGACAGCAGCACCGTAAGCAGCCCCAGGAGGAAGTCAGCACAGCACAGGGATGGTGTGATCCCCTCATAATAAGAACCCCCAGGAGGAAGTCAGCACAGCACAGGGATGGTGGGAGCCCCTCATAATAAGAACACCCAGGAGGAAGTCAGCACAGCACAGGGATGGTGGGAACCCCTCATAATAAGCAGCCCCAGTAGAAATATGACACCGCTCAACCTCTTCAAAGAGGAGGGTAGGGGCATATAGTACGGTGTGCTTTTTTGGGTCAGGGAAGTGAGCCAAATGAATTAAGAAGGTCTGTGTGCTTGATTCCAAAAATTGTTTATAGACATATACATGGTCTACTGATCACATGTGTTGAATTCCTCCGAGATCCATGCATCATTCATTTTTAGAAATGTGAGGTAGTTAACACTGTGGTGAGCTAGGCGAGTACGCTTATCGGTCACAATCCCCCCTGCTGCGCTGAACGTCCTTTCGGACAGGACACTGGATGAGGGGCAAGCCAACAGTTCGATTGCAAATTGGGCAAGCTCTGGCCAGAGGTCAAGCCTGCCCACCCAGTAGTCTAGGGGTTCATCACTCCTCAGAGCGTCCACATCGGCCGTTAACCCAATGTAGTCGGACACCTGACGGTCTAGGCGTTCCCTGATGCTGGATCCGGATGACACCTGTCGATGGGTCGGCTGAAAGAATGACCTCATATCCGAAGTCACCAACACATCTTCAAACCGGCCTCTTCTTGCAGGCGCTGTTGGATTGGTACCCGCAAATCCTTCTCTGGGAGTGGGAATTGCTCCTCTGCCAGCGCACGCAAAAGCAGAATGCAGCATTTCTCGAAGCAAGGCCTGGAAGTGCTGCATTCTGACAGCCCTCTGCGACGGCGGTAACATTTCCGCCATTTTGTGTTTGTACCGGGGGTCTAAGTACGTTGCCACCCAGTACTGGTCCTTGACCCTCATGCTTTTTATACGGGGGTCCCTATTAAAACACTGGAGCATGAAGGCCCCCATTTGCACTAAAGTGGAAGCGGTGTGGTGGCCTGGCTCCTGCTCATCATCCAGGATAATGTCGTCCTCTTCATTCTCCTCTCCCCATCCTCGCACAACAGGGATCCCAGAAAGGTTTAAAGCATGCTCTTCTTGCTCCTGCTCATCCGCCCCGGCACCATCCTCCTCTGACTCCTCATCAGACTCCTGTTGTTGACTTGTCTCAGATAGAGTAGCCCCCCCTGGGAATTCATCCAGCATTGCGACTTCCTCATCTTCCCGCTCCTGCTCCTCCACAGCCTGATCAATGACACGACGCAATGCACGCTCCAGAAAGAAGGCATAAGGTACCATGTCACTGATGGCGCCATGGCTGCGACTGACCAGTTTGGTGATCTCCTCAAATGGCCGCAGAAGTCTGCATGTGTCGCGCATGAGCAGCCACTGGCGCGGTGAAAAAAAACCCAGCTCCCCAGAACCGTTTCTTTCGCAGAGTTCATACAGGTAGACGTTAACTGCACGTTTCTGCTGGAGCAGCCTATCAAGCATATAGAAGGTTGAGTTCCATCGCGTCGGGCAATCGCAAATAAGACGTCTGACCGGCAGATGGTGTCGCCGCTGAATGTCAGCAAGGCGAGCCATGGCCGTGTAAGATCTTCTGAAATGGGCCGAGATTTTCCTTGCCTGCCGCAAGATGTCCTGGACCCCAGGGTATTTGACAAGGAATCGCTGCACGACCAAGTTTAAGACGTGTGCCATGCACGGCACGTGCGTGATTTTGCCCTGTTTCAATGCGCTAAGCAGATTGGCACCGTTGTCACACACCACTTTACCAACTGTCAAATTGAGCGGTGTTAGCCACTCATCTGCCTGTGAACGCAAAGCTGAAAGGAGTGCCGGGCCAGTGTGGCTCTTTGCTTCCAGGCACAACAGACGCAGCACGGCATGGCAACGTCTCACCTGGCATGTGGAATAGGTTCTGGGGAGCTTGGGCGGTGCAGTGGAAGAGACGCTAGCAGCGGAAAAGGAGGAGGCAGCTGAGGAGGAGAGGGAGGAGGATGGAGTAGGAGGAGGAGAAGAAGAGTCAGGCCTGCATGCAATCCGTGGCGGTAAAACCAAATCTACACGGGTGCCACGGGTTACATGCTTGACGGCCGTCAGAAGGTTCACCCAGTGGGCAGTAAAACTGATATACCTTCCCTGCCCGTGTTTGCTAGACCACGTGTCTGTGGTCAGATGTATCTTGGCACCGACACTGTGTGCCAGAGATACATTCACTTGCCGCTGAACATGGCCATATAGCTCTGGGATGCCCTTCTCTGAGAAATACTTCCTTCCTGGGACCTTCCATTGTGGTGTTCCAATGGCCACAAATTTGCGAAAGGCCTCCGAGTCCACCAGTTTATATGGCAGTAGTTGGCGGGCTATGAGTTCTGACAAGCCAGCCGCCAACCGTTGGGCAAGAGGGTTATCCGGCGTCATCATTTTTTTACGCTCAAACATTAGGCCCACGGAAGCCTGCCTTTTTGCAGAAAAATGTGAGCTTGGCGTGATGGAAGGTGGAGTGGAGGACAATTGTGAGGAGAGAGGAGAAGGAGAAGTAGAAGACGAGGCTGGACGGTGAGAGCCTGCAGTGTGGCTTTGTGTGTTCCGTTGCTCCCACTGGGCTCGGTGATGGCTGCTCATGTGCCTTCTTAAGGCGGTCGTCCCTAGGTGAGTATTGGGCTTACCGCGACTAACGCGTTGACTGCAAAGATTGCAGATGGCAACGCTATTGTCAGCAGCGGACACGTTAAAAAAAGCCCACACTGCGGAGCCATGTGCCGGTGTCCTGGGAGCGCCAGATGTGACCGTACATGGTCGATGACTCGCTCCTGATACATTTGCAGTCTGCTTTGTCCCTGCTGTGCAATGTAAGTCATTGCTGCTTCTCCTCCCTATCTGCTGGTCCATATCTCCCTCTGAACTCCCCTCCTCTTCCTCTCTTGTGGGCACCCACGTGACATCACTAGACACGTCATCATCAACGTCACCTTCCCCACCGCTATAAGTAGAGTAGGCAGCAACACCGGGGACCAACCTCCTCCTTGGGCTGATCTGGGTACTGGCGTCAGACTGCTGAGTAGCGCTTGTTGCTACCTCCTCTTCCTGATCCAATACCAAGAGTGGCTGCGCATCAGAAATGTCCTCTTGATATGGATCGGAAAATAATTCCAGTGACTCAAGCGGAAGGTATGTGGTGGTGGTGGTGGTGGTCGTGTTGTTGGTGGTAGTGTCTTTGGGGGTGCACATAGCAGAGAGTGAAGAAGAGGGTGCAGATCGAGAGGATGAGGAGGGTGCAGAAGAGTAAGGCTGAGCGAGCCACTCAACCAAGTCTGGTGCATCCTTTAAAGTAATTGAACGCACCTTCTGCAACTTCCCACTTTGGCTCAAGCCTGTTGCTCCTGCCCTACCCCTACCACCCCTGCGGAAGGGCCTGCCTCTTCCTCTGCATGTCATTTTTTAAATGACCCTGTGACAAAACTCTTAGTCCCTATACCGCTGAAGGACTGCTGCAGTATAGGTGAGCGGTCAGCAGTGGTGCACGTCAACCCTATCTATTGTGGACCTATAGCGGTCCTTACAGAACAGCAGACTGTACCGCACTCAAGCCTATGTACCGTAGCACCCTATACCAAGTTACCAGTCCTTATAAGAACTTTTGTGGACCAAGCAGGTTGTGTATTAGTGTTTAGCAGACTGTACGTCAGTCCCTATACCGCTGAAGGACTGCTGCAGTATAGGGCAGCGGTCAGCAGTGGTGCACGTCAACCCTATCTATTGTGGACCGATAGCGGTCCTTACAGAACAGCAGACTGTACCGCACTCAAGCCTATGTACCGTAGCACCCTATACCAAGTTACCAGTCCTTATAAGAACTTTTGTGGACCAAGCAGGTTGTGTATTAGTGTTTAGCAGACTGTACGTCAGTCCCTATACCGCTGAAGGACTGCTGCAGTATAGGGCAGCGGTCAGCAGTGGTGCACGTCAACCCTATCTATTGTGGACCGATAGCGGTCCTTACAGAACAGCAGACTGTACCGCACTCAAGCCTATGTACCGTAGCACCCTATACCAAGTTACCAGTCCTTATAAGAACTTTTGTGGAACAAGCAGGTTGTGTGTTAGTGATTAGCAGACTGTACGTCAGTCCCTATACCGCTGAAGGACTGCTGCAGTATAGGTGAGCGGTCAGCAGTGGTGCACGTCAACCCTATCTATTGTGGACCGATAGCGGTCCTTACAGAACAGCAGACTGTACCGCACTCAAGCCTATGTACCGTAGCACCCTATACCAAGTTACCAGTCCTTATAAGAACTTTTGTGGACCAAGCAGGTTGTGTATTAGTGTTTAGCAGACTGTACGTCAGTCCCTATACCGCTGAAGGACTGCTGCAGTATAGGGCAGCGGTCAGCAGTGGTGCACGTCAACCCTATCTATTGTGGACCGATAGCGGTCCTTACAGAACAGCAGACTGTACCGCACTCAAGCCTATGTACCGTAGCACCCTATACCAAGTTACCAGTCCTTATAAGAACTTTTGTGGAACAAGCAGGTTGTGTGTTAGTGATTAGCAGACTGTACGTCAGTCCCTATACCGCTGAAGGACTGCTGCAGTATAGGTGAGCGGTCAGCAGTGGTGCACGTCAACCCTATCTATTGTGGACCGATAGCGGTCCTTACAGAACAGCAGACTGTACCGCACTCAAGCCTATGTACCGTAGCACCCTATACCAAGTTACCAGTCCTTATAAGAACTTTTGTGGACCAAGCAGGTTGTGTATTAGTGTTTAGCAGACTGTACGTCAGTCCCTATACCGCTGAAGGACTGCTGCAGTATAGGGCAGCGGTCAGCAGTGGTGCACGTCAACCCTATCTATTGTGGACCGATAGCGGTCCTTACAGAACAGCAGACTGTACCGCACTCAAGCCTATGTACCGTAGCACCCTATACCAAGTTACCAGTCCTTATAAGAACTTTTGTGGACCAAGCAGGTTGTGTGTTAGTGTTTAGCAGACTGTACGTCAGTCCCTATACCGCTGAAGGACTGCTGCAGTATAGGGCAGCGGTCAGCAGTGGTGCACGTCAACCCTATCTATTGTGGACCGATAGCGGTCCTTACAGAACAGCAGACTGTACCGCACTCAAGCCTATGTACCGTAGCACCCTATACCAAGTTACCAGTCCTTATAAGAACTTTTGTGGAACAAGCAGGTTGTGTGTTAGTGATTAGCAGACTGTACGTCAGTCCCTATACCGCTGAAGGACTGCTGCAGTATAGGTGAGCGGTCAGCAGTGGTGCACGTCAACCCTATCTATTGTGGACCGATAGCGGTCCTTACAGAACAGCAGACTGTACCGCACTCAAGCCTATGTACCGTAGCACCCTATACCAAGTTACCAGTCCTTATAAGAACTTTTGTGGACCAAGCAGGTTGTGTATTAGTGTTTAGCAGACTGTACGTCAGTCCCTATACCGCTGAAGGACTGCTGCAGTATAGGGCAGCGGTCAGCAGTGGTGCACGTCAACCCTATCTATTGTGGACCGATAGCGGTCCTTACAGAACAGCAGACTGTACCGCACTCAAGCCTATGTACCGTAGCACCCTATACCAAGTTACCAGTCCTTATAAGAACTTTTGTGGACCAAGCAGGTTGTGTATTAGTGTTTAGCAGACTGTACGTCAGTCCCTATACCGCTGAAGGACTGCTGCAGTATAGGGCAGCGGTCAGCAGTGGTGCACGTCAACCCTATCTATTGTGGACCGATAGCGGTCCTTACAGAACAGCAGACTGTACCGCACTCAAGCCTATGTACCGTAGCACCCTATACCAAGTTACCAGTCCTTATAAGAACTTTTGTGGAACAAGCAGGTTGTGTGTTAGTGATTAGCAGACTGTACGTCAGTCCCTATACCGCTGAAGGACTGCTGCAGTATAGGGCAGCGGTCAGCAGTGGTGCACGTCAACCCTATCTATTGTGGACCGATAGCGGTCCTTACAGAACAGCAGACTGTACCGCACTCAAGCCTATGTACCGTAGCACCCTATACCAAGTTACCAGTCCTTATAAGAACTTTTGTGGAACAAGTGAGTTGTGAATGTTTAGCAGACTGCAGCAGAAGGGCAGCAGTCAAGTATAATATCCTTTCTATATTTGGAAGAAAGAATATTATACATGTACAAGCCTATTACTGTACCACTGATACCAGTCCTGAAAAGAACCTTTGTGGAACTAATAATAACAGCAAGTCTTTAAAATTACCCTCACTGCCTGACAACACTGCTTCCTTCCTGTCCCTATACAAATTGGCAAAAAAAGAGAACGATTAGTGGTTACTGGAACAGCTCTTTTGTGGACCTTGATAGTAACAGCTAATGATGATGATGATGATGATGATGATGAAAGACTAATCTGGCTGTCCCTGTAGCATACACCGTCCTTTCCCTTTCTCTAAACTAACAAAAGACACTCAGGCTGCTGCAAGAATCAGCAGCACAGCAAACCTATCAACACCTAACACCTATACCAGTCCTGAAAAGAACTTTTGTGTACCAAATAGCTAGTGGTTTATCTCTCCCTACTCCACACAGGAACCTGTCCCTATCTTAACAGAAGAAAGAATGTAAAATGGCCACCGGATCGGGTGTATTTATAGGTTAGGGGGAATGTACAAGTGTCCATGTGCTGTCATGTCTCAATTGGCTGTCCTGTATCACATGATAAACGTGTCACCAAAGGTTAAAGTTCTTGTATACATTAAACACGTAAGTCCGCCGCGGCGAACGACGGAAAAAGGCGTTCGAACGTGCGGACCGCGAATGTCGGAAATTCGCCGCGAAACGACCGCCGGGCGAACCGTTCGGCCATCACTACTGTTGGCTGAATGGAAGGCTGTATATTATTAATAATACAAAATATCGTATTTCCAGAACTAAAAAAAAAAATTAAAACATTTTATTTAGGTTTGCCAAATAATAAACAATGAAAATATACAGTATATTTCTATTTAAATGAACCCTGTACTTTAACCACTTCAATACCGGGCACTTAAACACCTTCCTGCCCAGACCAATTTTGAGCTTTTAGCGCTGTCGCACTTTGAATGACAATTGCGCGGTCATGCTACACTGTACCCAAATGAAATTTTTATCATTTTTTTCCCACAAGTAGAGTTTTCTTTTGGTGGTATTTGATCACCTCTGCGGTTTTTATTTTTTGCGCTACAAATAAAAAAATACCGAAAATTTTGAAATTTGTTTCAGTTTCAAAACTTTGCAAATAAGTAAGTTTTCTCCTTCACTGATGGGCACTGATGGGGTTACACTGATGGGCAATGATAAGGCAGCACTGATGGGCACCGATGAGGTGGCACCAATGAAGTGGCACTGATGAGGCGGCATTGATGGACACCGATATGTGGCAATGATAGGCGGCACTGATGGGTGGCACTGATGGGCGACACGGATGGGCACTGATAGGTGGCACAAATTGGCTAGGTGGCACAGGTGGGCATGGGTTAGGCGGCACAGGTGGGCATGGGTAGGCGGCACAGGTGGGCATGGGTAGGTGGCACAGGCGGGCATGGGTAGGCGGCACAGGTGGGCATGGGTAGGCGGCACAGGTGGGCATGGGTAGGCACTGATAGGCGGGACAGATGGGAACTGATAGGCGGCATTGTATAATAATATATTGTACTAATGGATGCCAATCAGTGCCAATCAATAATGCATGCCAATCAGTGATGCCCATTGTGGGCACTGATTGGCATCCATTATGGGCACTGATTGGCATCCATTGTGGCACTGATTGGAATCCCTGGTGGTCTAGGGTGGCATACCTTGTCCTTGGCGTCCCTGGTGGTCCAGTGTGGGCATCCTGGGGGGGCTGTGCTGATAATCGATCAGCACAGACCCCCCCTGTCAGAGGAGCAGCCGATCGGCTCTCCTCTACTCGCGTCTGACAGACGCGAGTGAGGAAAAGCCGATCACCGGCTTTTCCTATTTACACTGTGATCAGCCGTGATTGGACACGGCTGATCACGTGGTAAAGAGTCTCCGTCGGAGACTCTTTACCGAGATCGTAGTTGCCGGGTGTCAGACTGACACCCCGCAACAACGATCGCCGCGATGCGCGCCCCCGGGGGCGCGCAGTGGCTCCTAATCTTGATCACGTCATATGACGTCCGGTCAGGATTATGAAACCACTTTGCCACCGCCTATTTGCTATAGGGCCGGCGGCAAGTGGTTAAATAAAAACAGTTTTTTAAGGCAACATTGTCGCTACAAAATAAAAGAAAATAAAACTGCATGCTTAACATTTACCTGGTTAGCAAGCAGTGCCTTGGATCTGCGTAGCCTTCAAGAACTCTGTTGGCTGAAGTATCTTCAACATCTACACCTTTGGATGTGTGATGCCAGCCTTTAAAACTCTTGACAGCAAAAGTCGAGATACAACCCACTGGAGAGGTAAGCATTAAGTATTTTCTTTTGCAGACAGCTTTATTTTATTAGCAAAAGTATTGCATGAATGTGAAGATATTTTCAAAGTTTCACTAACCATCTACACATATATCCTTTTTATTATTTAGGAAGTAGTACTCAAAGTTTCCCTGCAATTTTATTTGCTCTTTTATCAAATATAGTTGTTGCTACTTAGGGATGAGCTTCGAGTTCGAGTCGAATTCATGTTCTACTCGAACATTGCCTGTTCGCCTGTTCATAGACATGTGCAGAGTAAAATATTTTGTTTCGGAATTTCGTTTTCGTCCGAAAACTTAATTTATTTAGTTACTCCCGAAATTCGTTTTTATTTATTTCGTTTTTCATTCAAAAATTGCATTCGTCCGAAAATCCACATGAATTACGGTCTAATCTGTCTTTGAAGGCTTATGGTGTCTGTCGCATACTTTAGAACCCCTGTTAGTCTATGGGACTCCATCATTCAAAATCTAAAGTGCTAATTTTAAAGACTAATTTGCAAGTTACTGTCCTAAAAAGTGTTTGGGGACCCGGGTCCTGCCCCAGGGGACATGTATCAATGCAAAAAAAAGTTTTAAAAACTGCCGTTTTTTCAGGAGCAGTGATTTTAACAATGATTAAAGTGAAACAATAAAAGTGTAATATTCCTTTAAATTTCGTAGGAGGGGGTGTCTATAGTATGCCTGTGAAGGGGCTCATGTTTCTGGTGCTTAGAACTGTCCCTGCACAAAGTGTCATTTATGCAGGAAAAAAAGTCCTTTAAAATCACTCGCAGCTATTATGAATTGTCGGCTCCCGTAATACAGAGAACACTCATTGAAAGTCATTGATAAAAAAATAAAATAAAATAAAAAGTGTGGGGGTCCCCCAAATTCAATTACCAGGCCCTTCAGGTCTGGTATGGATATTAAGGGGAACCCCATGTCAAATTTAAAAAAAAATTGACGTGGGGTTCCCCCTAAATATCCATAACCAGACCCTTCAGGTCTGGTATGGATATTAAGGGGAACCCCGCATCAAATTTAAAAAAAATTGACGTGGGGGTCCCCCTAAAAATCCATACCAGACCCTTTATCCGAGCACGCAACCTGGCAGGCCGCAGGAAAAGAGCGGGGGACGAGAGAGCGGCCCCCCTCCCTCCTAAACCGTACCAGGCCACATGCCCTCAACATTGGGAGGATGCTTTGGGGGTCTGTGACCCCTCAAAGCACCTTGTCCCCATGTTGATGAGGACAAGGGCCTCATCCCCACAACCGTGGCCGGTGGTTGTGGAGGTCTGCGGGCGGGGGGCTTATCAGAATCTGGAAGCCCCTTTAACAAGGGGACCCCCAGATCCCTGCCCCCCCCTGTTTGAAATGGTAAGGGGGTACAAAAGTACCCCTACCATTTCACAAAGAAAGTGTAAAAAATAGTTAAATAAGACAAACACACTTTTGAAAAATATCTTTATTAAAAATAAAAAAAATAAAAAAAAAAGATTCCAGCGGTGGTAATCCACTCTTGCTATCCAGCGACGGTCGGTTATCTCTCCAGCGATGTCTCATCTCATCCAGCGCAGCGAATACATCCTTCTTCTGTCTCCGCAGAGGAGACACTGCAAGGATTCCGGCGGCCTGACGTTTCTTATATACGGAGGGCGGGGCCACCCGTCACCTGACCCCGCCCCCCTCTGACGCAAGGGGAAACCCGGGGTTCCCTGTGACGTATGGGTGACCCGGCACCCCTCTGATGTAACACAGGCAGGTTTCCCTTACATCAGAGGGGGCGGGGTCACCCATACGTCACAGGGAACCCCGGGTTTCCCCTTGCGTCAGAGGGGGGCGGGGTCAGGTGACGGGTGGCCCCGCTCTCCGTATATAAGAAACGTCAGGCCGCCGGAATCCTTGCAGTGTCTCCTCTGCGGAGACAGAAGAAGGATGTATTCGCTGCGCTGGATGAGATGAGACATCGCTGGAGAGATGACCGTCCGTCGCTGGATAGCAAGAGTGGATTACCACCGCTGGAATCTTTTTTTTCATTTTTTTTTTTTAATAAAGGTATTTTTCAAAAGTGTGTTTGTCTTATTTAACTATTTTTTACACTTTCTTTGTGAAATGGTAGGGGTACTTTTGTACCCCCTTACCATTTCAAACAGGGGGGGGGGGCCGGGATCTGGGGGTCCCCTTGTTAAAGGGGGCTTCCAGATTCTGATAAGCCCCCCGCCCGCAGACCTCCACAACCACTGGCCACGGTTGTGGGGATGAGGCCCTTGTCCTCATCAACATGGGGACAAGGTGCTTTGAGGGGGTCACAGACCCCCAAAGCATCCTCCCAATGTTGAGGGCATGTGGCCTGGTACGGTTCAGGAGGGAGGGGGGGCCGCTCTCTCATCCCCCCCTCTTTTCTTGCGGCCTGCCAGGTTACGTGCTCGGATAAAGGGTCTGGTATGGATTTTTAGGGGGACCCCCACGTCAATTTTTTTTTAAATTTGACGCGGGGTTCCCCTTAATATCCATACCAGACCTGAAGGGTCTGGTTATGGATATTTAGAGAGAACCCTACGTCAAATTTTTTCTTAAATTTGAGGCAGGGTTCCCCTTAATATCCATACCAGACCTGAAGGGCCTGTTAATTGAATTTGGGGGACCCCCACGCTTTTTTTTAAATGTATTTATTTATTTTTTTATCAATGACTTTCAATGAGTGTTCTCTGTATTACGGGAGCCGACAATTCATAATAGCTGCGAGTGATTTTAAAGGACTTTTTTTCCTGCATAAATGACACTTTGTGTAGGGACAGTTCTAAGCACCAGAAACATGCGCCCCTTCACAGGCATACTATAGACAACCCCCCCCCCCCCTCCTACGAAATTTAAAGGAATATTACACTTTTATTGTTTCACTTTAATCATTATTAAAATCACTGCTCCCGAAAAAACGGCCGTTTTTAAAACTTTTTTTTGCATTGATCCATGTCCCCTGGGGCAGGACCCGGGTCCCCAAACACTTTTTTCTGACGCTGGAGAGGGAAGCCAGGGGTTCCCCAGTGACGTGTGCAGGTTTCCGTTACATCAGAGGGGGCGGGGTCACCCATACGTCACTGGGGAACCCCTGGCTCCCTTCACCAGTGTCAGAGGGGGCGGGGTCAGGTGACGAGTGGCCCCGCCCTCCTAATATAAGAAACGTCAGCGCTGGGATCCCCGCAGTGTCTCCGCAGTGGAGACAGAAGAAGGATGTATGGACAGCGCTGGACTGAGAGATCCCCCGTCGCTGGATATGATCATCCATCGCTGGACCCCGGAGATTCGTCGCTGGATAGCAAGAGTGGATTAGCACCGCTGGAATCTTTTTTTTATTTTTTTTATTTTTAATAAAGGAATTTTTCAAAAGTGTGTTTGTCTTATTTAACCATTTTGACACTTTTTTTATGAAATGGTAGGGGGTACTTTTGTACCCCCTTACCATTTCAAACAGGGGGGGCGGGATCTGGGGGTCCCCTTGTTAAAGGGGGCTTCCAGATTCTGATAAGCCCCCCGCCCGCAGACCCTCACAACCACCGGCCAGGGTTGTGAGGATGAGGCCCTTGTCCTCATCAACATGGGGACAAGGTGCTTTGAGGGGTCACAGACCCCCAAAGCATCCTCCCAATGTTGAGGGTATGTGGCCTGGTACGGTTCAGGAGGTAGGGGGGGGGCGCTCTCTCGTCTCCCCCTCTTTTCCTGCGGCCTGCCAGGTTGCGTGCTCGGATAAAGGGTCTGATATGGATTTTTAGGGGGACCTCCACGTCAATTTTTTTTTTAATTTGATGCGGGGTTCCCCTTATTATCCATATCAGACCTGAAGGGTCTGGTATGGATATTTAGGGGGACCCCTACGTCAATTTTTTTTTTAAATTTGACACGGGGTTCCCCTTAATATCCATGTCAGACCTGAAGGGCCTGGTAATTGAATTTAGGGGAACCCCCACACTTTTTTTTTTTTTATCAATGAATGAATGAATTGTCGGCTAATACAGAGAACACTCATTGAATGTTCTCTGTATTACGGGACCGACAATTTAGCCGCAAGTGATTTTAAAAGACTTTTTTTCCTGCACAAAAGTGCAGGGACAGTTCTAAGCACCAGAAACATGCGCCCCTTCACAGGCATACTATAGATACCCCCCCAGCTATGAAATTTAAAGGAATATTACACTTTTATTGTTTCACTTTAATCATTATTAAAATCACTGCTCCTGAAAAAACGGCCGTTTTTAAAACTTTTTTTTGCATTGATCCATGTCCCCTGGGGCAGGACCCGGGTCCCCAAACAATTTTTAGGACAGTAACTTGCATATTACCCTTTAAAATGAGCACTTTAGATTGTGAACATTCGAGTCCCATAGACTTTAATAGGGTTCTAAAGTTCACACGAAGTTTAGGTCTGTTTGCAGGTTCTGGTGCGAACCGAACAGGGGGGTGTTCGGCTCATCCCTATTGCTACTTATCTGCACAGTCACCAAGCAAACCTTCTCAAATGAAATGAGTATAAACATAGACAGGCCTTAGCCTCCGTATGGAGAATAGTGTCTTCCAGTAGCTGTAGGTGTACCATATTCTTGTGTTTTCATTTTGGTAAACAGAGAGTCCTGTAGGTCACAAGCTATTACCATTGGGTCAGGGCCATAACTATGTGCGATATATCGGAGCCCACTTTGACAAAAGGTTTTCTTAGAAGTACATGCATATTAAAGTGGTTGTAAACCCTTACAAACCACTTTGACCTACAGGTAAGCCTAGATTAAGGCTTACCTGTAGGTCCAAGCAATATCTCCTAAACCTATATGGTTTAGGAGATATTTGCCCGAAAACGGGCACCGCTGTCTACGGCGCATGCAGTTCCAAAAATGGAGCTGCCGCATTTTTCGACTCCCGTGCACATGCGCGGGAGTGACGTCATCGCGGCTTCGCCGAATGACAGCGGCGGAGCTGCGAGACGCCACCAGCAAGATGGATGCGGCGGACTACAGGGGACAGCGCGACTTCGCTGGCTCCTGTGTCAGGTAAGTGACACATAATGGGCTACTATGTGATGCATAGTAGTCCATTATGCTTTACCTTTGCAGGGAAAAAAAGAGGAAGTAAACTCATCAGGGTTTACTTCCTCTTTAAACCTCTTTAAATATGTTCACAAATTACCTTGAAGTGATTGTAAAGGGATTTTAACCACTTGCCCACCGCTGGCCATCATATGACATCCTTGAGTTTGTGGGGGTATATCTGAATGATGCCTGCAGCTACAGGCATCATTCAGATATTGGGGGTTATTTATGAAAGGCAAATCCACTTTGCACTGAAAGTGCACTTGGAAGTGCAGTCGGCTCTAAATCTAAGGGGTAGATCTGAAATGAGTGGAAGCTCTGCTGATTTTATCATCCAATCATGTGCAAGCTAAAATGCTGCATTTTATTTTCCTTGCATGTCCCCCTCGAATCTTCAGCGACTTTACTTCCAAGTGCACTTGCAGTGCAAAATGGATTTTCCTTTAGTAAATAACCCCTATTGTCTTTTTCAGCCAGCGATTCCCTACACCATAAGAATGATCATAGTGGCTGTTCTGCCACCCTTCCGGTGCTGCCATCAGAGAACGGATCCGCTGACTCCAGATGTTTACCATAGAGATTTTCGACAGACCAGATGGTCGCCGGAGTCTCTATAATTGTTTGGAGGCCAGGCGCGATGTAATGGCGCCTCTGCATTCAAACAATCTGAGCCGCCTTGGCTGGGAAGCTGAGATTGTTTTTATTTTTTTATTATTTATTTCAGCTGTCCCAGCCTAGAGGTGAGATGGGGGGTCTTATTGAACCCACATCTCACTGTAAAGAGGACCGATGCTCTTGGGCACCGGGCTAGATTGAGATCAGGCTCAGGTAAGTATAAGGGTGTGGAAATCAGGCAGAAAAGGGCACACAGTAGGCTTTTTACCTTCATGCAGACAATGCATGACTGTAAAAAGCTTTCTACCTTTATAAACACTTTAGAAATATTAAATCTATTTAATCTGGCATAGTAAGCAAAAGGGTTGTGAGAAAGCGACAGCACTTGAGGTCAGGTTATCAGACTGGACAATGAGGTCCTGTCACCCAAAACAAGACCTGCATATAGAACATACAGAATTTCACAACATGATCTTCGAACAGAAGAATGACAAACAGTCATTTACAAAGAAATAATTTACGAATTATTGGCATGCCAGAGAGGGTTAATCTCTATATTCCCTGACTTTTGGCTGAAATTCAGCAGCAACATATTAAATATATACATGTCAAACACTGCCTTTGTATGCTCAATAAACCATATGTTATGTTATACCCAGCTAAAATAAAAGTAATGACGGCTGCCGAGACTAACGTCTTTGATATCCCTACCTCTGCGGCTATCTGGCTTGATCACCATGAGCGTCACCTTGGACACAGTGTTCGAAATTACCCTGTTAAGGAAAAAGTTGCATAACCTGAACTTCTCAGAGGCCCCAAAAGGACCTGTAAGGTGTCTGCCAAAATTGAATAATCTATCTTGTACAAGATTCACAATCTAGCGAGCACTTAATTCAACAGTTATATATGGCTGTAGCCCTATCGAGGGGTTATGAGAAATGGCCCTCCCCACATGGGATATTGCTTAAAACATGTAGGTAAATAAATGATGGAGAACCTTCACTTAGTGGAAGAGTGGGTTTGATAATAAAGTTGGCAGTGTCTCCACCCAGGACAAGGCCTCTGTGAAGAGAGGGGATTTCCTTCCAGTGAAATTGACCAATAATTTAATTAAAGTAATTAAGAGCAGAAGAATTACTGCAACCAGCATATAACATTAAATATAAGCATATAGACCAGGGTTTCTCAACTAGGGTTCCTCCAGAGCAGGGGTCTTAAACTGGCGGCCCTCCAGCGAAACTACAAGTCCCATGAAGCATTGCACGGCTGACAGTTACAAGCATGACTCCCACAGGCAGAGGCATGATGGGACTTGTAGTTTTGCAACAGCTGGAGGGCCGCCAGTTTGAGACTCCTGCTCCAGAGGTTACCAGGGGTTCCTTGAATAACGAACAGTTTCTGCCTCTCAGATAAGTTCCCTCTAACACAACTGATCTTTTTAGCTATCTATAAGGGGGTAATTCTTCCCAATGACCATAAGTGTAATGAGCATTCTTCCCACTGACAATCATACTAATGTACTAGAGATTGCAGGAATAGTTACATAATAGTTCCTTTTGGCTTGGAGCATGGCTAGGACATATGGATGAGATGTGCTCTCTCTCTCCACTATCTCCTTCCAGGGTTTGAAAGCCAACAGCTCTTGGGCAGGAAGTGCATACCTAATATATTTAAATGCATTTACAAATTCAGACAGTAAAGGACAACAGATCTCTACATGTCCTTTTGTTGATACTATGGTCAAATTCAGTACTGTTTTATTTTGGAATATGAGAGGCTTACATGAGCCAATTAAGTGGACTGCAGTGTTACTATCATCCAACATCAATGGGAGGGGATCTGACATCACAAACAGTACAGAGCAGGGAGCTGAATGTAATTTGAGACCTGAGTGGAGGAGAAGGACACACACATCCTTCTTGTTTTAAAGCGGACCTTCAGTAATTTTTTCATCTTTCCATCTATTAAATCTTCTGCCCTTGTTGTTTTAACTTTGGATAGTAAAACATTTTTTTTCTGCCAGTAACTACTTTATACAGCCCACTTCCTGTTTCTTGTCTGGTCATTAGCCTAGGCTTATGACATCATGCACACCTCTCTCTCATGAATGAATGAATGAATGAAATACTTATATAGCGCGCAATGCGAACTGAATCGCCTCTAGACTCTTGTGAGTGGGGGATAGGGGGGGATAAGTCATAAGAGGGCCAATGAGAGATGCAGGGTTGCAGAGCTGGAGGTGTGTCTCTGAGTCTGTGTAAATCCAGAAAGTGAACAGGCAGCAGCTTCAGCTGCCCACAGTTAAAATGGTTGCAGCCAGACTCAGTGGTGGGAGATTTCTGCAGCATATTTGGCAAGTACAGAGTCACAGTATATATAAAATAATATGCAAAGTTATTGGAGGGAAGCTTCAGAATGGCAAATATGTTTTTATTACAAATTATGTGAGCAGACTGCAGTTCCTCTTTAAGGAAACATCCACAATTGAGGCTGTCAATCACATGCTGTGTGCTGGAGGGGGTGAGCCATCCCTCAGGATTGCTTGGCATTGGCATAGACTTTCAGAAGTAACTCATGCAGATAGCAGAGAAATAACAGAGCAGACAGAAATCATACTAGATGCTGTGGGGTAAGTACACATTATTGAAGGATATGCTTTGTTCATTTTTCATTTTAAAGGTTTGCAATCACCTTAAAGCATTCCTGCAAGGTTTATTTATACAATATGTCTCACATATTAAAAGTAATGAAATCACCAAGCTACTCATTCAATCTCTCTCCTCTTGCTCCCTCCAACCGCTCAGTGTCTGCCACCCATCTCTGCCAATAACTCAATTGGCTTCCGTTTGGCCAGTGAATTGAATTCAAAATACTAACATATAAAGCCATCCACACATTTGCCTCAAGTTACATAACCAATCTTGCCTCCAAATATCACCCAAACTGTCCTCTTCACTCCTCCCAAGACCTCCTGCTTGCAAGCTCCTTTGTCTCCTCCTCCCATGCTCATTTCCTGGACTTCTCCAGAGCCTCTCCCATCCTCTGCAACTCTCTACCTTAATCTGTTCGGCTATCTCCTTCTCTGGCTGCCTTTAGGCTATCCCTGAAAACTCATCTCTTCAGGGAAGCCAATCACGCCTCCAACTAACAGAAATGTAATCTTTTCCATCAGCTCATCCCTCACATTTTGCACCACTTGCCTATCAGATTGTAAGCTCTTATAAGCAGGGCCCTGTTAACCCTCCTGTATTTTGTTTCATTGTAACTCTACTGTCTCCCTGTAGATTGTAAAGCGCTGCTCAAACTGTGGGCGTTGTATAAATCCTGAATAATAATAAAAGGGGCTGTTCACTATTGTGCTAGAAGTGAGGCAGAAACAGGCACTTTAATCCACATGCTTTAAAGCTGCCCAAAATTGGTTCTATTTTGGACAATTATCATTGACCCTATTAATAGTTTATTTCAAACTTCATTGGCCATGGGCCCAAATTGGCCTTTTGAATGAAGAAAATTATACCCCTCATATTCACTATGATATCCAGACTTTTATTTCAGTTCTGAAAGCTGAAAGACCAAGGAATGGATATCCCCTGCTCTGCCAACACAGAGTATGGGCCAGTGGTGGCCTGTAAAGCAGGGCACAGGGGCGCCGCCGCCTATCCATGCATCTGGCCCCCAAACTTCATGCAGGGCACCAGACGCATGGATTCCAATGTTTTTTTTTTTTCTTGAAGTACGTGATTAGAGCTAGAGGCTCTAATAGGCTTCAAAAAAGGGTGGGCTCAGGGCGCAGAGCACTGTTCCCTGAGCCCATCCAGTTGTGTGACAATAGCGATTTAATATTCGCTATAGTCTTGCTGATTCTCCTCCTAGCCAATCAGGAAACAGGTCCTGAGACCCGATTGGCCAGGGAATCTTAGGACTCCCAGCCAATCAAGACCTCCTTCCTGTTCGGCCGGGAGGAGAAGCCTGTCTGTTCGAGAAGCCCTGGCTCTTCTCCCTCGGCTGGAGCAAGGAGCAAGAGCCCTACCCCTCCTCATCTTCTAAAGTAAGGCCACCTTCCGGTCCCTCACTGTGGGTGAAGGGGGGGGCAGCGGCGGTGCGAGTGAGGGGGGGAGTTTGTTTGCAACCCCCCCCCCAAATTTTGAGGACTGAGCACCAGCCTTCACTGCTACAGACCAGTAAATTCCAGAAACATTGAGCACTTTGACTAAAGACCCTCAAACTGATCTTACACAGACTTCTACAATAGCTGGACATCGGGATCCCTCATACCTCCGTGACTAAGGAAACTAATTTTCTATAAAGATCATAGTAGCTGTGCGCTAGTAATAAATCAGTCATCCTTGTATCTTCATTTTGCTAATAGTTCTGCGTTTTGCTATATTTAAAGCACTGATAATTGTTGTTGGATGACTTAAATCATTGTAATACTTACATTCTTCTATACAGATGTTGTCAAAATGAGCTGAGCTTACTAATTTATGTCTGTAATTATAGACACATGTGGAGCCCTGTATCCCTTTTCTTTTGTATGGTTTTGTTTCTGTACACCTGGGAGTGTATGAATGGGATTGGTAATTGCTGGTTTATGTGTTGTAAAAACGTGTAAACGCAATAAAAAAATTATCTGACAGAAAAATATCACCGGGCATACAAACTCTTCAGGGCCCCATGTGCTTCTGGGCCCCATCTGCTATTACTAAAACTACGCTCTCGTGCTGGACGTTCTTTGTGCTTAGCAGTTGGGCACAGTCAGATTTGAAGGAGATGGTTAGAAGAATTATAAGGCTCTTGAGACCTCCAGTAACATGGAGTCATTTCCTCCTGAATGGACAGGAATGGAGCAAGAACAGGATTGGCTCAGTTTAAAACAATACATGTATATATCTATCCACAGATCTTGTTGTTTTGCACAGGACATATTATAGGACGGTTAATGCACAGCTGCTCAATTTGCCTTTTAGGGCATTGCTTTTCTGGTTTTAACACGTGATAACAGCCATTTTACCAGTAAATATCCTGTTTTTCCAATGACATTATCAACGTTATAATTTAAGAATTTAAAGGCTTTTGATTTTATTTTTTATCTCAAAGCAGGCGTAGATACATCTAAATATAGTATTCCAAATGCAACAAGTAAGTATTTAATGCACTAAAAAGATCAGAAAATCGCACAAAAAATACTGCTTTTGAAACGAGTGTACGGCAATCTGATCGTTAGTACGCAGCTTTCATCCGAAATTAAACACAAAAATGTTCTCGTACGATACCAGATCATGCAATTTTAGTTTAAGCAGTACAGTTTTTGTCCAAAAATACATTACAATACATTACATCACTTACGAATTTTTATTCCGTCGTATGAGAATTTTTATTTTCAATATGGAGACTAGCAAGCAAAAAAAAAACTGACGATCATTCGTCTGATAATCTCATTGTGTGTACTAGGCTTAAAGTGGTTGTAAACCCAGTATAACCACTTTTACCTACAGGTAAGCCTACAATCGTGCCCTGTACACACGGTCGGACATTCCGACGACAAAATCTGTTGGATTTTTTCTGACCGTTTTTGGCCCAAACTTGTCTAGCATACACACGGTCGCACAAAGTTGTGAGAAAATCAGATCGTTCAGAGGTGACGTAAACCATGTACGACGGGACTATAAAGAGGGCAGTAGCCAATAGCTTTCGTCTCGTAATTTATTGAGAACATGCATGGCACTTTGTCCGTCGGAATTGTCTACACACGATCGGAATTTAAACTATCAGATTTTGTTGTCGGAAAATTTTAGATCCTGCTGTCAAACTTCGGGTGTCGAAAATTCTGATGGAAAAAGTCAGGTTAAGCCCACACACGATAAGATTTTCCGACAACACAATCTGATCGCACTTTTTCAGTCGGAAAGTCTGACCATGTGTACAGGGCATAAGGCTTACCTGTAGGTACCGTGAATTTCTCCTAAACAGTTTAGGAATTATTCACTGTATCCACATGTGCTAACGTCATCGGTACATACGCACTAAAGAAACAGCTCGCTTGTGCCGTTTATGTATCTGCTGTGCCATTACTGGTGGCCCCCGCGTACATGCACAGTAGTGTCGTTGTTGCGGCTCCGGGCCAATCACAGTGCTGGAGCCCGCGAACCCGGATATAACTCCGGGACAACATGTTGCTGGTCACAGCGTTGTGCCGGGACCGCTGCAACAACATCCTTCTAAGTTAAGTATTTGGTAATGAGCTAGTATGCGATGTATACTAGCTCATTATGCCTTTGTCTTGCAGGGGTTTTTTTTCATCTGGATTTACAACCACTTTAAGATAGTGAAACTTGCAAAATCATTCACGATTTCCTCTTAAATCTATATGATAATGCAGAAATGTATGTGCGAAAAATTCTGAGATTCCCAGAATAGCTGATCCCACAGATTAGCTCCAGGTTGGCTTCTCCCAAAAGAGCTCAGTTTATTGGAAAAGTGCGTTTGTCAGCCCAAATACCAATGTGAAGCAATATTTATAAGAAAACACTTCCAGAAATATATTGTCTATCTAAAGTACATGGGGGAGGAAGATACAATATTAGGACCATATGTGTAAGATATGAAGACATGCCTTTACTCAGACTAGACGTGGTGGGTAAGGCCAGTCCCTTGACTCGGAGCAATGCTCCCACTGGACTCTGCCTATTGATTTGATTGATTTAAGCTTAAAGATACAATCTCTGTGTTTATAATACAGACTGTGCCTTGCCTTGCCGAGTAATGCCATTTGACATTCCTTTGAGATGTGTTTCTACCCTTACAGCTACATTATATCATATTATACTATAGTGGATGTGATTAATAGAAAACAATGTGAAACGAAGAGAATGATAGCGCTTAACAAGATCCTTTCTATTCCTGGCATCATTGAATTGGAACATTACTTCTTTATTGACATACCATTCTAAAACATTTCAGTTGTAAAAACATACATATGTAATTTACCAAGATAAAATAAAATATTGTACTGGTGTTTTGTAGATACACCCCATCACTGGCCCACAGAGGTGTCCATTAGATGTCTACACTCATCATCCTCATCCTCTGCAAGATTAGGATTTGAGCACAGTTGGTTTAAGTTCTAAGCATTTGCATGATGCTTGCTGGTTTTCTGATCCAAATTAATTTTTTTTTTAGATACATGTGTTAAAAATATTACACACAGCTGAAAATTTTTATGGACATGTTGCCACAACCACAACCATATTGAAAACAGCGATGCTGTAATGGTAACAATGTTATATGTTTAAACCCATCCACTGTGTGTGGCAGGAGCAGTGCTTGGGCAGGCTGGAATTGTAAACTGGATGACATATAGAGAATTTCTCTATGTTGTAGATCCCTATTAAATTAAAGGAGAGTTCCATATGGTATGAAGATTTAACTTTGGGTTGAACCTTCTAAATAAGACCTGGTAACCAGAAAAAAATATGCCTACAATCTGAGCTTTCCACATCAGGAACTCTGTCCAGAAGCTCTCAGGGTGGTTCTTTTGGTACCACAAACACGTCAAAATAAAATGATGCCCAAAATGTTGCTGACCTCTAAACATTCCTTGCTGAAGCCCTAATGCCGCGTACACACGATTGGACTTTCCGACAACACGATTGGACTTTGTTCGAATGGTGTTGGCCCCAACTTGTCTTGCATACACACGGCCACACAAATGTTGGTCAACAATTACAAACGTAGTGACGTACAAGACGTAGGTGATATCTCCATTACGAACACTAGTTTTACAAGACCGAGAGCTTCCAGCTCGTCCTTGATTCCGAGCATGCGTGTTTGTACTTTGGACTTTTGGCCGACGGACTTGTGTACACACAATCGGAAAGCCCGACAACAAACATTTGTTGGCGGAAAATTAGAGAACATGCTAGCCAACATTTGTTGGTGGAAAGTCTGACAACAAATGTCCGATGGAGCATACGCACAGTTGGACTTACCGCCAACAAGTTCACATC
This sequence comes from Lithobates pipiens, assembly GCF_037356315.1. Taxonomy (NCBI): domain Eukaryota; kingdom Metazoa; phylum Chordata; class Amphibia; order Anura; family Ranidae; genus Lithobates; species Lithobates pipiens. The sequence goes on along the minus strand of NW_027507903.1, from coordinate 84,695,512 downwards.
CAACATTTCCCGTCAGAAAATCCGATCGTGTGTACGCGGCATAACTGTAAAATGGTTCCCTCGCATTTATTCTTTACCTGCAACCTAACCCTTAACAATATGCTTTCTCCTTTAATATGACATTTTACCTTCACTCTTAACACCTGACTTGCATCTCAAAATGTAAAGGGTCAGTCTAACTGAAACTGAAATTGAAATTTTTGGCAAATGCTGACAGTTTTAAGGTTTCTTATAACTCTGGAGGACCCTGTTAGTAATATGCTTTACAACATGGGGGCAGACAGTTACAATACAATTCAATACAGAAGGGATCAGAGGGCCCTACCCATTAGAGCTTACAATCTAGTTATCTTGCCTTTAAAAATGATCATTATTTTATATTATGATAAATGCAACGGTATGAGCTGGGAAATGCAAAGGTGGGGAGAGACACCCACACTCGCCAAGTGGGTAGGAATCTTGCTGCTTGAATATCAGTAATGAGTATTAACTCAGACCACCAGGCTTATTCTCTAACTAAATGATCATATTTGGACAGGCTAACATTTAGCCTGGGTTCACACTATAGCAGGAACCAGGGCGATTCCAGTGTGGGTTCCTGCATCGCATCTCTCTTGCAGGCAGTTCACACTGCCCTCTGCGAACCGCTGTGGGTGTCAATACAATGTTAATGACAACCCCAGATCAGTTCACAGATCGCAGTGTGAACTGTGTATTTGGGCAGGAGTCAGATTGCATGGGTGTGAACACCCATGCAATCTGATTCCAGTGCAGGAAACAAAAAGTCCCTGCACCTTTCTTTTTTGTGAAAATCCAATGTGACAAACTGTATGGCTAAACTCGCATTGCACAAACATTGCATGTGATCGGCACAGCAATGCAGGTGCGAATCATATGTGATGTCTGTGTTTTCATAAGTGGAACTAAAAGTCTAGTACACACTAGACATGTGCATTCGTTTTCATCCGAATGCATTTTCGTCCGAATTTCAGCTATTTTCGTTTTCGTTTTGACAAACGATAACGAAAGCACAAAATCCGAAAAACGAAAGATCCGACATAAATAAATGCTTTATTTTCGTTTTCATTCTTACAACAGTTCGATATAGAATAGGAGATTCGACATGACTCTGACAACAATCTGTGTCTATAGAACCTGTGGTCGAATGTGCCTAACCTTACCTCTATTAGTCCAAGATTATATAGAGAAAATATTCGACAGAGAAAAAAGATTTGACAGAGAGAAAAGATTCTGCAAGTTACTGTCCTAAAAAGTGTTTGGGGACCCGGGTCCTGCCCCAGGGGACATGTATCAATGCAAAAAAAAGTTTTAAAAACTGACGTTTTTTCGGGAGCAGTGATTTTAATAATGATTAAAGTGAAACAATAAAAGTGTAATATTCCTTTAAATTTCGTAGGGGGGGGGGGGGTTGTCTATAGTATGCCTGTGAAGGGGCGCATGTTTCCCGTGCTTAGAACTGTCCCTGCACAAAGTGTCATTTATGCAGGTAAAAAAGTCCTTTAAAATCACTCGCAGCTATTATGAATTGTCGGCTCCGTAATACAGAGAACACTCATTGAAAGTCATTGATAAAAAAATAAATAAATACATTTAAAAAAAAGCGTGGGGGTCCCCCAAATTCAATTACCAGGCCCTTCAGGTCTGGTATGGATATTAAGGGGAACCCTGCCTCAAATTTAAGAAAAAATTTGACATGGGGTTCCCCCTAAATATCCATAACCAGACCCTTCAGGTCTGGTATGGATATTAAGGGGAACCCCGCGTCAAATTTAAAAAAAAATTGACGTGGGGTTCCCCCTAAAAATCCATACCAGACCCTTTATCCGAGCATGCAACCTGGCAGGCCGCAGGAAAAGAGGGGGGGATGAGAGAGCGGCCCCCCCTCCCTCCTGAACCGTACCAGGCCACATGCCCTCAACATTGGGAGGATGCTTTGGGGGTCTGTGACCCCTCAAAGCACCTTGTCCCCATGTTAATGAGGACAAGGGCCTCATCCCCACAACCCTGGCCGGTGGTTGTGGAGGTCTGCGGGCGGGGGGCTTATCAGAATCTGGAAGCCCCCTTTAACAAGGGGACCCCCAGATCCCGCCCCCCCCCCTGTTTGAAATGGTAAGGGGGTACAAAAGTACCCCTACCATTTCACAAAGAAAGTGTAAAAAATGGTTAAATAAAACAAACACACTTTTGAAAAATTCCTTTATTAAAAATAAAAAAATAAAAAAAAGATTCCAACGGCGGTAATCCACTCTTGCTATCCAGCGACGGACGGTCATCTCTCCAGCGATGGCTCATCTCATCCAGCGCAGCGTATCCATCCTTCTTCTGTCTCCGTGGAGGAGACACTACAGGCATTCCGGCGGCTGACGTTTCTTATATACGGAGGGCGGGGCCACCCATCACCTGACCCCACCCCCCTCTGACGCAAGGGGAAACCCGGGGTTCCCTGTGACGTATGGGTGACCCCGCACCCCTCTGATGTAACACAGGCAGGTTTCCGTTACATCAGAGAGGGGCGGAGTCACCCATACGTCACGGGGAACCCCGGGTTTCCCCTTGCGTCAGAGGGGGGCGGGGTCAGGTGACGGGAGGCCCCGCCCTCCGTATATAAGAAACGTCAGCCGCCGGAATGTCTGCAGTGTCTCCTCCACGGAGACAGAAGAAGGATGGAGGATTCGCTGCGCTGGATGAGATGAGCCATCGCTGGAGAGATGACCGTCCGTCGCTGGATAGCAAGAGTGGATTACCGCCGCTGGAATCTTTTTTTTATTTTTTTATTTTTAATAAAGGAATTTTTCAAAAGTGTGTTTGTCTTATTTAACAATTTTTTACACTTTCTTTGTGAAATGGTAGGGGTACTTTTGTACCCCCTTACCATTTCAAACAGGGGGTCTGGGGGTCCCCTTGTTAAAGGGGGCTTCCAGATTCTGATAAGCCCCCCGCCCGCAGACCTCCACAACCACCGGCCAGGGTTGTGGGGATGAGGCCCTTGTCCTCATCAAAATGGGGACAAGGTGCTTTGAGGGGTCACAGACCCCCAAAGCATCCTCCCAATGTTGAGGGCATGTGGCCTGGTACGGTTCAGGAGGGAGGGGGGGCCGCTCTCTCGTCCCCCCCTCTTTTCCTGCGGCCTGCCAGGTTGCGTGCTCGGATAAAGGGTCTGGTATGGATTTTTAGGGGGAACCCCACGTCAATTTTTTTCTTAAATTTGACGCGGGGTTCCCCTTAATATCCATACCAGACCTGAAGGGTCTGGTTATGGATATTTAGGGGGAACCCCACGTCAAATTTTTTCTTAAATTTGAGGCAGGGTTCCCCTTAATATCCATACCAGACCTGAAGGGCCTGGTAATTGAATTTGGGGGACCCCCACGCTTTTTTTTTTTAAAGGACTTTTTTCCTGCATAAATGACACTTTGTGCAGGGACAGTTCTAAGCACCAGAAACATGAGCCCCTTCACAGGCATACTATAGACAACCCCCCCTACGAAATTTAAAGGAATATTACACTTTTATTGTTTCACTTTAATCATTATTAAAATAACTGCTCCCGAAAAAACGGCCGTTTTTAAAACTTTTTTTTGCATTGATACATATCCCCTGAGGCAGGACCCGGGTCCCCAAACACTTTTTAGGACAGTAACTTGCAAATTAGCCTTTAAAATTAGCACTTTAGATTTTGAACGTTGGAGTCCCATAGACTTTAATAGGGTTCTAAAGTATGCTATATACTAGCTCCGTCTAATCTTCTTTATACATTCGACATACACCATAAGCCCTTCAAAGACAGATTCGACCGTAATTCATGTGGATTTTCGGACGAATGCAATTTTTGAACGAAAAACTAAATAAATAAAAAAGAATTTCGGGAGTAACTAAATAAATTAAGTTTTCGGACGAAAACTAAATTCCGAAACAAAATATTTTACTCTGCACATGTCTAGTACACACTAGTATTTGAATGGCCCCTCGCCAGAATATTCAGGTCAGCACTCCCAGCCAATGGGAATCGATCAGCAGACCTTTCCCACTCATACCCCATTGACAGAAGCCAGCCGAGTGACCGGTTGCAGTACACGCGTGTGTACTAGGCTTAAAGTGGTTGTAAAAGCAGTAGGTTTTTTATCTTAATGCATTCTTTGCATTAAGATAAAAAAACCTTCTGTGTGCAGCAGCCCCCCTCAGCCCTTCTAATACTTACCTGAGCATGAGAGACTCAGCTGTCCGGGACTCCCCTCCTCATTGGCTGAGACAGCAGCACCATTGGCTCCCACTGCTGTCGATCAAAGTCAGTTGGCCAATAAAGAGAAAAAAGGGGGCGGGGCAGGCCGTGGCTCTGTGTCTGAATGAAAACAGGAAGCTGTGGTTTGGCTCAGGTGCCCCCAGAGCAAGCTGCTTGTTATGGGGGCACTCAACATGTGGGAGGGGCCAGAAGCACAGAAGAGGCACCCGAGAAGAGGAGGATCTGGGCTGCTCTGTGCAAAACCACCACGCAGGACAGGTAAGTATAACTATCTGAGCACCACAAACTCAGTTTTTATATTTTGTAAATGCTTTAATATGTTGAAACATCACTTTGAAAAACACCCCCCTAGCACTTCAAGCACTGGTCATCCTGAGTAAGGTCATATTATTTGTCTAGCATTTACTTTCTGTAATCCATCCGCCCTTAGCTCAGGCATGCAGATTACCCATGAAGATTCCTGGGATTTTTGGCATCATTTTGGATTAGGCCTAAACCAGGAAGCAACTGAAGAAATAAAAAAATAAAAAAGTTTAAAATAATACCTTCCTATCTATATACTAAGGCTAGTAGCATAAGGATTAAAATAGTTAATGCTGATTAAGAGGGTAAAATAGGTTTAGCGCACCCCAGAGCCGCTGGTGTATAGGGATTCCCCACCCTGCACAGCCAGGCACACCAAATTTTCACAGGCACACCTACAGTCAGTGAACAGTCCCGCACTTTGTGTTTATGTTTTACTGATGAGATAAAACTTGGATAGAGATTAGAGAAATTATGGGATGCCCACTTGGCTTCAGAACAATTCTTCAGGGACAACTTTTCTATGTACAGTTCCTATATACACTCCACTCTTCCTCCAGCACTAAACAGTATTAAGGACGATTTCTCTACTGTATTCCCTGTTGCAGACATCTCTTGAAGATATCAAGATCCACTATACTAGTTGTAATCACTACTAATAGGACCTTTAGCACATAAATGAATGAATAATTCCAATCAACAGGATGCTAATTTACTAACCCGATTTAAGATGTATTTAGGGTCCTTGAAGTCATTATTTAATATTTGTACATATGAGCCTTCCATCATAACTATGTTTCTGTTTTAGATGGACCTCTTTCCTTAACTTGGCGTATTCACTAAGTAGGTATTCCATTCACTGTTGACTTCTTATGCTTTCTCCAGTCATCTGAAGGAGGAAAAGACTGGGGGGGGGGGGGACAAAGTGCCTATAATTTTGTGGTAAGACTTGAGCCTCCTGATCTTGCTATTTTCAGCTGCATGGGGAGATGAACTTCTATTTTTGGACCTATGGACAGCTTCAGACAGTACTGAGGGAGAAAATTGTTGGAAAGATTACAAACTTTTTTACAGACTTTACTGTGTCACTCTCTTTATAATGGGGCTGAGACAGGTTAATTTACCCAAAAGACATTGTGAAAATATTGGACCATGCATGTGCATCTGATTGTTCTATGATGTCTATGATTATATAACATTTCCTATTACTGATTTTAGTTTTGGACTTGCTATATGTTTGGAGTTTAGCTTAAAGTAGTGGCACACTGCGCACCTAACATTAGGATGGGAGAGAGCATTGAGTCAACATCGGAAGAAGAACAGAGGGAAAAGACAGCAGAGAAGACCTGGCAAAAGAGCAAGAAGACAGCAGAAAAGACCCGACAGAGGCAGAAGACAGCAGACAGAGGGAGAAGAACCAGAGAGGGCTAGAAGATATCAGCGGACAGCGGAGAAGACCCGGAAAAGGGAGAAGAACCGGCAGAGGCAGAAGACATCTGCGGAGGAGCCAGAAGAGCCGGAGAGGGGAGAAGAAATCGGAGGAGACGCCGGAGCTTAATAAATTACTTTAAAAACTTGTGTACTGTGTTTTATTGACGACACTTTTTTTTAGGTGAATGGGTAGGGGCACAATGTACTCGATACTCATTCATACTCATAGGTTGGGGGGCCGGGATAGAAGCCCCCCTTGTTAAAGGGTGCTTCCAGATTCGGATAAGCCCCCACCCGCAGACCCTGACAAACAATGGTCAGGGTTGTTGGAAAAAGGCCCTTCTCCCCATCAACATGGGGGCAAGGTGCTTTGGGATGGCCCCTGCCCCAAAGCACCCCCCCACATGCTGAGGGCATGCAGCCTGGTACGATTCAGGATGGGAGCACTCACCTGTCCCCACCCCCTTTCCTGACCTGCTGTGCTGTGTGCTGCTGTGTGCTTGGATAAGGGTCTGGTATGGATTTTGTGGGGACCCGTGTCACTTTTTCGGCATGGGGGTTCCCCTTAAAATCCATACTAGACTGAAGGGCCTGGTATGCTCTTGGAGGGGAACCCATGCCATTTTGTTTTTATTTGGCGTGGAGTTCCCCTTTAAGATCACCAGAGCACAAGTCGCATGCCAATGTCGGATCAGTTTAGACTTTGATCCGACTTTGATCCGACTTCAATGATATTCAATGGGCACTGGTGCTGGTGCCACGACACTGCAACCTCTCCCATATACTCTATTTGTAGTGCAGGAATGAGCCCTGCTGCAAAGCATTGCATCAAAAATTGTAATTACACACCCCTGTTAAACAGGGGCTGAAAAATTGGGGTGGTAGCATCATCCGGAACCAAAAATGTTCTTCCAACATATCAGCAGAGGAGGAAAAAGATAGACAGTCAACATAACAGGACAGTCAGTCAGCATCAGCATAGGCAGTTTTGAAGGGATGTGATATTTCAAAAAAAATGATTCGCTTACATCAGCTTCAGGTGCTTGGTAGCTGGTGGTGATTCAAGACTCATTCATCTTTATGAAGGTCAGTCGATCAACCAAGTCGGTGGACAGGCGCACCCTGTGATCCGTTACAAAGCCACCAGCAGCACTAAAGGTGCGTTCTGAAAGAATGCTGGATGCAGGACAGGCCAGTAGCTCAATTGCATTCTGTGCAAGCTCTGGCCAGTGATCCATCCTCAGGACCCAGTAAGTCAGAGGATTTTCGGTGGGAAAGGTGTCCAAATCTGACCTTGCCCCTAGGTATTCCTGCACCATGTAAATCAGACGCTGACGATGGTTGCTGGAACCGATCATACCTTGGGGCTGCGGACTAAAAAATTGTCTGAACGCATCGGTCAGACGGCCACCTTCTCCACTACTCCTTCTGACCGAAGCCTCAGCAACACGTTGTCCAGGACCAGGAATTTGTAACCTCCCAGTCTCTCAGAATGCGTTGCACAGACCTTTCTGCAAGGCCTCCCGGAGATGTCTCATCCTCTGCTCCCTCTGCGACGGCAAGATAAGGTCGGCAACCTTACCCTTGTACCGTGGATCAAGGAGAGTGGCCAGCCAGTAATGGTCCCTCTCCTAGATCCAAAGAATACGAGGATCCTTCCGCAGGCTTTGCAGGATCAGGGAGGCCATGCAGCATAGGTTAGCTGAGGCATTCGGTCCGGAGTCCTCTGGGTCACTAAGGACAACATGATCCGCAGCCACCTCCTCCCAGCCACATAGAAGTCCACGAGTTTCTTGGGACTGTAAATCATCCCTACAAGACTGCTGCTGCTGCTGATGCTAAGTGCCAGGCTCCACCTCCATGCTGACACAATCATCCTCCTCCTCCTCGTCCTCTTCCTGTGTGATGGATGGGACAGCAGGAACACTGTCTGGATAAAGAGGGCCTTGAGAGGCAAGGAAGTCCTCCTCTTCCTGCCTCTGTTCTGCCCCAAGTGCCCTGTCCATTATTCCATGCAGCATATGCTCCAACAGGTGGACAAGAGGTACAGTGTCACTGATGCATGCACTGTCACTGCTCACCATCCTTGTGGCCTCCTCAAACGCTGACACGACAGTGCATGCATCCCTGTTCATATCCCACTGGCTTGGTGAGAAAAAACTGAGCTCCCCTGACCCTGTCCTGGTGCCGTAGTCGCACAGGTACTCATTGATGGCCCTCTGCTTTGTGTGCAGCCGCTGCAGCATGGCCAACATTGAGTTTCACCTGGTGGGCATGTCACATATAAGGCGGTTCTTGGGCAGGTTCAACTCCTTTTAGAGCTCAGACAGCCGAGCACTGGCATTAAATGATCGGCGGAAATGCACACAGACTTTCCTGGCCTGCTTCAGGACATCCTTTATGCCCGGGTACCTGCCCAAGAACCACTGCACCACCAGGTTAAGGACGTAAGCCACACAGGGCACATGAGTCAGTTGTCCCTGTCGGAGGGCGGAGAGGAGGTTGGTGTCATTGTCGCAAACCACCATTCCTGGCTTAAGCTGGCGTGGCGTCAACCACCTCTCTGCCTGCCCCTGCAGAGCTGACAAAATATCTGCCCCAGTGTGGCTCCTGTCCCCCAAACAAACCAGCTCAAGCACAGCATGGCATCGTTTTGCCTGTGTACTTGCGTAGCCCCTTGAACGTCTACGGAGCACCGCTGGTTCCGAGGACAGAGCACTCGAAGAGGCCATGGAGGAAGAAGAAGAGGAGGGGGTGGAGGAGAGAGGTGTGTCACAACCAGTAGTAGCATTTTGGAGGCGTGGTGGCGGAACAACCTCCAACACTACTGCACCTTGTCCTGCATCCTTCCCAGCTGCCAGAAGAGTGACCCAATGGGCCGTGAAAGGCAGGTAACGTCCCTGTCCATGCCTGCTGGACCATAAGTCAGCGGTAAAATGCACCTTACCGCTGACTGCCCTGTCCAGCGAGGCAAGGACATTGCCTTCCACATGCTGGTAGAGAGACGGAATCGCCTTCTGTGAGAAAAAGTGGCGTTTGGGGACGTGCCACTGAGGAACTGCACAAACTCATGGAAGGGGGCCGAGTCTACCAACTGAAAAGGCAGCAGTTGAAGTGCTAGCAATTTAGCCAAGCTAGCATTCAACCGCTGGGCATGTGGATGGCTGGGAGTGAACTTCTTTCTACGGTCCAGCAGCTGGGGCAGGGAAATTTGCCTGCTACAATCGGACGTGGGTGTACTGCTAGCAGAGTGCCCGCAAGCACTTGGCTGTGACACACCTAATTCTACACCTTCCTTCCTCTCAGTGCAGGTTGCAGAGAGGACTGAAGGTCTAGTGGGGTTGGAGATCCCAGCTGATGAGGAGCAAGGAGAGGTCCACTTTGTTTTTTGGTGTGGGTCTTTGAGGTAAGCTTGCCAATGAGCTGCATGACAGGTCAACATATGTCTGGTCAAGCATGTGGTGCCCAAGCGGCTGATGTTTTGGCCATGCGAGATACGCTTGAGACATACAGTGCCTTGCGAATGTATTCGGCCCCCTTGAACTTTTCAACCTTTTTTTGCCACATTTCAGGCTTCAAACATAAAGATATAAAATTTTAATTTTTTGTGAACTTTTTTAGCAAATAAAAAACTGAAAAGTGGTGCGTGCAAAATTAGTCAGCCCCTTTATTTTCAGTGCAGCAAACTCACTCCAGAAGTTCAGCGAGGATCTCTGAATGATCCAATGTTGTCCTAAATGACTGATGGTGATAAATAGAATCCACCTGTGTGTAATCAAGTCTCTGTATAAATGCACCTGCTCTGTGATAGTCTCAGGGTTCTGTTGAAAGCGCAGAGAGCATCATGAAGACCAAGGAACACACCAGGCAGGTCCGTAATACTGTTGTGGAGAAGTTTAAAGCCGGATTTGGATACAAAAAGATTTCCCAAGCTTTAAACATCCCAAGGAGCACTGTGCAAGCGATCATTTTGAAATGGAAGGAGTATCAGACCACTGCAAATCTACCAAGACCTGGCCGTCCCTCTAAACTTTAAGCTCAGACAAGGAGAAGACTGATCAGAAATGCAGCCAAGAGGCCCATGATCACTCTGGATGAACTGCAGAGAACTACAGCTGAGGTGGGAGAGTCTGTCCATAGGACAACAATCAGTCGTACACTGCACAAATCTGGCCTTTATGGAAGAGTGGCAAGAAGAAAGCCATTTCTCAAAGATATCCATAAAAGACCTGAAACTGGGACGGAGATTTATCTTCCAACAAGACAATGATCCCAAACATACAGCAAAATCTACAAAGGAATGGTTCACAAATAAACACATCCAGGTGTTAGAATGGCCAAGTCAAAGTCCAGACCTGAATCCAATCGAGAATCTGTGAAAAGAGCTGAAAACTGCTGTTCACAAACGCTCTCCATCCAACCTCACTGAGCTCGAGCTGTTTTGCAAGGAAGAATGGGCAAGAATTTCAGTCTCTCAATGTGCAAAACTGATAGAGACATACCCCAAGCAACTTGCAGCTGTAATCGCAGCAAAAGGTGGCTCTACAAAGTATTAACGCAAGGGGGCCAAATAATTTTTCATTTTTTTATTAGTTAAAAAAGTTTCAAAAATCCAATAGATTTCGTTCCACTTCACAATTGTGTCCCACTTGTTGGTGATTCTTCACAAAAAATAAAAATTTTATATCTTTATGTTTAAAGCCTGAAATGTGGCAAAAGGTTGAAAAGTTCAAGGGGGGCGAATACTTTCGCAAGGCACTGTATGTTGCAAATAGCAGTGGTGCGATCTGATGGCGCAGAGCATTGTGGGCCGTGAGCGCCACGCGAATTTGCCGTGAGCGGCCCACAGAGTTCTGCTCAAGTCAAGCTCATCCCTAGTTATAACATATAGCATAATAATATATGATTTAGCTTGATTAAAACATTACCTTTTCAGCAGCAGCAGATTCTCATTTTCCCTCTTAACTCTGTGAGAAAAACATGGTATTGTGGGTAAATCATAAACCCATAAACACTCGTTTTTTCCTTGTAGTTAACAGGGCTGGGCTGGGAAGGAGCATGTGACCCCTTCTATGACACTGCAGTGAGAGGCGGGCCTCCAGTGCAGCATTTTTATTGGACATCTTGGGCCAATGGTACTTTACCAATGGTCCAAGGCTCCAAGTTTTCCATTGAGCTCAGTGTCTCTGACAAGAAGTGAGGAGAGGCACTGTGAGCTCATTCTCTCAGTCTGCTGCAGAGTGTACCGGCTTATATTTAAACTGGCCACTCTGTATGTAGCTTCTGATAGGCTGCGCAAGGAGATCTGTATCTCTGGAACCATAGGTTGGAGGAGCCCCAAATTTGGAGCAGTGGTGGGGTCTCTTTTATGTTCATGGCAGGTGGGGCTCTGTCTCACCTGCCTCCCCTAAAGGCACGTCCCAGCTGTATATGACATACTCCTGACCACTGCCTTCTCTGCATTGGGCTGTATATCATATATTAATCACCACTGCACTCTGTGCACTGGGATGTATATGATATACTCGTTACCACTGCACTTTATACTACTATACTATGACTATTTAGCAATACTGACTATGATAATGAAGGCGGTGTGCATAAAGGAATATATAACACTAAAGTTTTACTTTTTTACAAGTGATTGTGCTGAGCTTTGTAAAAGTCTGTAATGCAGGCTATACATTAGCCAAGGAGGAAAGAAAAGAAAATTGCTTGATTCCCCAATCAACACTTTCAGTGTTGGTGAAGAAATCCCTCCTGCTGAGCTATTGTATTCAGACAGCTGGACCTTTCCCAGCCGTCAGAATACAACAATCACCTCTTGCGACTATATCTGCCGGCAGTGATGGCACAAAGAAATTGATTTTTCCTACAGCTTACCTGTAAAATCCTTTTCTTGGTGTACATTATGGGACACAGAGCACCATAATAATGACTATCTGGGTTATACGCCACCTATAGGTGAATGGACACTAGCAACCAATAGACAGGAAGTTCCCCCCATATAACCCCTCCCATACAGGAAATACCTCAGTTTTTGTAGCAAGCAATGAAGATCCCAGAAAAGAGGGAAAAGACCCCTGTGTCCTGTGATGTACTTCAAGAAAAGGATTTTACATGTAAGCTGTAGGAGAAATCCATTTTTCTTTAGCATACATCATGGGACACAGAGGACCATAATAATGACTATCTGGGATGTCCTAAAGCAATGCCCCTGAGGGGAGGGAGACACTATTATAGAAACTGCCACCAAAGAAGGACCTATTCCGTTATTTGTAATACGCTGAGGCCAAAGGCAGTATTTTCTACGTGAATGACATTGACCTGGTAAAAACCCTGTAGATGTATAAACCAAAGACCAAATAGTGGTCTTGTACACCTGGGTCACGACATTCGATGATGGATGGCCCAAGATACTCCTGGTAGAAAATCTCTCCCTAGAAAAAAACTTTTTTTTTTGCCATTTAACCACTTGCTTACTGGGCACTTAAACACCCTTCCTGACCAGACCAATTTTCAGCTTTTGGTGCTCTCACACTTTGAATGACAATTACTCAGTCATGCAACACTGTACCCAAATGAATTTTGTGTCCTTTTTTTCCCACAAATAGAGCTTTCTTTTGGTGGTATTTGATCACCTCTGGGGTTTTTATTTTTTGCGCTATAAATGAAAAAAGACCGGAAATTTTGAAAAAAAACGCATATTTCTTTGTTTCTGTGATAAAATTTTGCAAATTATAATTTTTTTTTCATAAATTTTGGCCACAATTTATACTGCTACATATCTTTGGTAAAAATAACCCAAATTATTGGATATTATTTGGTCTTTGTGAAAGTTAGAGAGTCTACAAGCTGTGGTGCGGATCGCACAAAATTGATCACACCTGATGTACTGGTGGCCTATCTCATTTCTTGCAACCCGAACAAGTCAGGAAAGTACAAATACCCCCCAAATGACCCCTTTTTTGAAAGTAGACATTCCAAGGTATTTACTAAGATGCATGGTGAGGTTTTTGATGTTGTCATCTTTTTCCCACAATTCTTTGCAAAATGAAGATTTTTTTTTTTTCTCACAAAATTTTTAATGTAATAGGTTATTTCTCTCACATGGCATGTGTATACCACAAATGACACCCCAAAATACGTTCTGCTACTCCTTCTGAGTATTACGATACCAAATGTGTGAGACTTTTACACAGCCTGGCCACATACAGAGGCCCAATATTGAAATAGCACCATCAGGCGTTCTAGGAGCATAAATTACACATTTCATTTCTCAACCACCTATTACAGTTTTGAAGGCCCTGGAGCACCAGGACAATGGAAATGCCCACAAAGTGACCCCATTTTGGAAAGCTAACACCCCAACGTATAATCTATGAGGCATATTGAGTCGTTTGAATGGTTCATTTTTTTTCCAGAAGTTTTGGGAAAATGTGGAAAAAAAATGAAAACGCATTTTTTTACGCAAAGTTGTCCATTTATAAGATATTTCCAACACATAGCATGTACATAGCAAAAATGACACCCCAAACTAGTGTCTACTACTCCTCCTGAGTATAACGATACCAAATGTGTGAGACTTTTACACAGCCTGGCCACATACAGAGGCCCAATATTGAAATAGCACCATCAGGCGTTCTAGGAGCATAAATTACACATCTTATTTCTCAACTACCTATTACAGTTTTGAAGGCCCTAGAGCCCCAGGACAATGGAAATGCCCACAAAGTGACCCCATTTTGGAAAGCTAACACCCCAACGTATAATCTATGAGGCATATTGAGTCGTTTGAATGGTTCATTTTTTTTCCAGAAGTTTTGGGAAAATGTGGAAAAAAAATGAAAACGCATTTTTTTTACGCAAAGTTGTCCATTTATAAGATATTTCCAACACATAGCATGTACATAGCAAAAATGACACCCCAAAATACGTTCTACTACTCCTCCTGAGTATAACGATACCAAATGTGTGAGACTTTTACACAGCCTGGCCACATACAGAGGCCCAATATTGAAATAGCACCATTAGGCGTTCTAGGGGCATAAATTACACATCTCATTTCTCAACCACCTATTACATTTTTGAAGGCCCTGGAGCACCAGGACAATGGAAATGCCCACAAAGTGACCCCATTTTGGAAAGCTAACACCCCAACGTATAATCTATGAGGCATATTGAGTCGTTTGAATGGTTCATTTTTTTTCCAAAAGTTTTGGGAAAATGTGGAAAAAAAATGAAAACGCATTTTTTTACGCAAAGTTGTCCATTTATAAGATATTTCCAACACATAGCATGTACATAGCAAAAATGACACCCCAAAATACGTTCTACTACTCCTCCTGAGTATAACGATACCAAATATGTGAGACTTTTACACAGCTTGGCCACATACAGAGGCCCAACATGCAAGGAACACCATCAGGTGTTCCAGGGACACATAGCATGCACATACCAAGAATTACACCCCAAAATACATTCTACTGAGAAAAGAGTAAACAAAAGATTACCTGTGGTTTTAGCAGCACAGTTGTCCACAGGATGATAGCACTGGTCCAGGCAGCAGGCAGGGACTTGGTCAGCAAAAGTGAACACAATTTTCCAGGCAACAGGCAGGTATACTGTCCATAGTCAATATTGGCAGCAGGCAGGGATACTGTCCATATACAGTCCAAGGTCAGTGCAGGCAGAGATCGTCAGCATTGCCAAAATATTGGTCCTGGTAGTAGGCAGGAACATGGTCCATCCATGTGCTGTGGTCAGTTCATGCGACAGGCAGAGGCATGATGGTATAGGTCCTACAGGCAGCAGGCAGAACTAGGGCCTTGTTCAGGACAGAATGGGGATAGGGGTAGAGGGTTCTCCCACCCAAATCTCTTTGAAGCCTCCGAGTCTCCAGACCCTAATCTAGGAATGAGAAAACAAAGGAAATTGTCTTCTTCATCCAAAAAAACTATTCTGGAGCCCCTCACATATGTGAGACCCCTGTTATGAATCCCACTAGTCCACAGAGGGTACAAGATCAGTCCAAGAGGCAGGCAAAAGGCATGGTCAAACAGTCCAGGGTCAGTTCCAGATCAGGCAGAGGTATGTACAGAATCAGTAGGCAGAAGCGTGGTCGAATAACAGTCCAGGGTCAGTTCCAGATCAGGCAGAGGCATAAACAGAATCAGTAGGCAGAAGCGTGGTTGAATAACAAGCCAGGGTCAGTTACAGAGCAAGCAGAGGCATAAGGGGTTTGAAGGTAAATGGCAGGAAGTGAGGGTTATGGTTACCATACTTCACTAATAATTCACTGAAGTATGGTAACGGCGGAAACAGTCACCTATGCAGAGGCCTGGTTGGGAAGGGCATTGGGCACAGTGATAAGTGGTGTCTCTTCTCACTCCTCGTTTTCTGCACACCCGACATTTTTTCTGATGTCTTCGGCCTGTTGGTCTGGGAGAGATTTTATCAGGAAAGTTGCGTTCAGAGAGTCTGCTAATTACATCGGATCGAATGTTTTGTGGTGGGCCGTTGGGGTATATAAGGGCAGTGGTGATTTCCTCCTGGTAGCCAAGGAAGGGTATGGGTCTTTCTGTGGACTTACGATAAATTACATATGTGTTGTATATGGCCAAATTAAAGAAATAAATTGAAATTTTTTTATACCACTTGAATGTTCTTCTCGTGGCAAGATAGGGTTCGAGCATCTGGTCGTTCAAATCAACACCCCCCATGAACATGTTGTAAACATGGATACAAGTGGGTTTTTGTATTGGGCCATCCCTCCTGGTGATCTCAACAAAAGTGTTGTTGTGGATCGAAGAAAGCATGTAGACATCCCTTCTGTCCCTCCACTTCACAGCCAAAATTTCCTCGTTCCGTAAACTCGCCGCTTCGCCTTTTCTTAGCCTTTTGTTGACGAGGCTTTGAGGAAAGCCCTTCCGGTTCGTTCTTACGGTGCCACATGCTGGAGTTTTCATTCTATGGAGGTTGCGGAACAGGGGTAAACTGGTATAAAAATTGTCCACATACAGATGGTAGCCTTTCTCAAGGAGTGGGTTTATGAGTTCCCAAACAACTTTTCCACTCGATCCGATGTATTCGGGGCAATTAGGGGGATGTAGCTGGGTGTCCTTCCCTTCGTATACCATGAAGGAATATGTATACGCTGTGGCTCGATCACACAACTTATACATCTTCACCCCATAGCGGGCCCTTTTGGAGGGAATAAATTGCTTTAGGCCCAGCCTGCCAGAAAATTTTATCAGGGACTCATCCACACATATGTGTTGGTCTGGGGTAAACAACTGTGGGAAAATCTGAGAAAAATAATTTATTAGCGGCAGAATTTTGTAAAGTTTATCAAAATTTGGGTCATTCCGGGGAAGGCACTGGGTATTGTCGTTAAAGTGTAGGAATCTCATTATCGTTAGATATTTGGTCCGGGACATTATTGAGGAAAAGATGGGCATGTGATAGATGGGGCGGGATGACCAATATGCACATATTTCATTTTTATTGTTTAGTCCCATACAAAATGTGAGGCCCAAAAAAATTTTAAACTCCTCCACTGTTAGGGCTCTCCACTTGTAGGGACGGGCATAGGAGGACGTTGGGTTGCTTTCAATAAATTGTTGGGCATATAGGTTGGACTGGACCACAATGGATTCAAGCATGTCCTCTGTAAAAATTAGGTGGAAAAAGTCCATCAGGGAAAAATTGTGTGTGTCCACCTGGACTCCTGGGTTGGCAGTGAAAGGGGGAACGTTGGCTTCTCCTGAGTTAGGAGGAAGCCACAAGGGGTTCTGGAGGGAATAGGGAAGGCTGGCATGGGACCTAACCCTTTGGGGCCGAGTTCACACCCCACTTGTACGTGGCCTTTGCCGAGGTACTGTGGTGCCGGTGGATGGCACTGGGTTGCCGGTGGATGGCTCTGCGGTGCTGGTGGATTGTACCGCGTCCTCACCAGTGCGCCTTCGTCTGACGGGCGGACTATCATCTTCCTCCTCTGAGGCTGACATGGTACCGCTGCTGAGGACAGGCTCGTAGTCCACGTCAGAGTCGCAATCTGAATATGAGGAGGAATCCGAAGCGGAAACCTCCCCGTTGCTCTCGTCGGCTGCAAGGATATCATATGCCTCCTCAGCTGAATATAATCTTTGTGACATTTTTATTGATCACAAATGGCACTGACAGGTGACGCTGATCTGGCAGATGACACTGACAGGTGACGCTGATCTGGCAGATGACACTGACAGGTGACGCTGATTTGGCAGATGACACTGATAGGTGACGCTGATGTGGCAGGTGACACTGACAGGTGACGCTGATTTGGCAGATGACACTGACAGGTGACGCTGATGTGGCAGGTGACACTGACAGGTGACGCTGATCACAGGTGACACTGACGTGGCAGGTGGAACTGACAACACGTGGCACTGACAAATGGCACTGGAGGCAGATGGCACTGGAGGCAGATGGCACTGGAGACAGATGGGGCTGACAGATGTCGCTGACAGATGTCGCTGGCAGATGTCGCTGACAGATGTCGCTGACAGATGGCACTGGGGCTGGCACTGGCAGATGGCACTGGCAGATGGTGCTGGCTATTTGCTCTGGCAAATGGGGCTGGCAGATGGCACTGCGGCTGGCAGATGGCGCTGGCAGGTGGCACTGGCAGGTGGCACTGGCACTGGCAGGTGGCACTGGCACTGGCGGCACTGGCACTGGCGGCACTGGCACTGGCGGCACTGGCACGGACGGCACTGGGGCTGACGGCACTTCGGCTGAAGGATGGAACAGGCGTTGGCAGGTGGCACTGGCAGGTGGCACTGGCACTGGCAGGTGGCACTGGCACGTGGCACTGGGGCTGACGGCACTGGGGCTGACGGATGGCACTGGCAGGTGACACTGGCAGGTGGCACTGGCGCTGGCAGGTGGTGCTGGCACTGGTGCTGGTAGGTGGCACTGGCACTGGCGGCACTGTCACTGCTGGCACTGGCGCTGACGACACTGGCACTGACGGCACTGGGGCTGACGGATGGCACTGTCACTGGCAGGTGGCACTGTCGCTGGCAGGTGGTGCTGGCAGGTGGCACTGGCGGCACTGGCACTGGGCTGACAGATGACACTGGGCTGACAGATGGCACTGGGGCTGACAGATGGCACTGGGGCTGACAATTGGCACTGGGGCTGACAATTGGCACTGGGACTGACAGACAATTGGCACTGGGACTGACAGATACAATGTATCACTCACAGATCCGCTCTCCCTCCTCACACGCTGTCTCTGTGTGAGGAGGGAGAGACACGGCAATGGGAGATGATCTCATATGTTTACATTTGAGATCATCTCCTATTGGCAGCTTCGATCGCTCTGTGAACGGCCGCTTTGATTGGCCGTTCACGGCGATCTGTATTTGCCTGTCTCCGGGAGACACGGCGAATACAAAACTTCTGCGATGCGCGCCCCCGGCGGCGCGCATTGCGGAAGTAAACACCAGGCCGTCCAGGGACGGCCAGGCGAAGGAAGCCGCCCGCTCTAAGGCCGTCATTCGGCCATAGGGCGGGCGGGAAGCGGTTAAACAATAGACATCATTAATAAACTGGCAGATCCACTGCTAAATATTGGACCCAGATGCCGCCTGTCCTTCCTGAGCTCTTCTGGCAGCACAACCAAGATTCCTGACTTGGGATCACAACTCAAGTAGACCCTGAGCGTCTGAACTACCTCTAGAGTAGGTAGTGATCTTTCGCCTGCCGATTGCGGATTTAGGAGAAATATAAAAGGCAAGACACTGTCCTGATTCAAGTGAAAAACTAGAAACCACTTTAAGCAATAAAACATGGATGAGGACGCAACCAAGAATGGCTCCTTGCATGAAAGAGCCACCAATACTGACACTCCAATTTGTGAAGTGATAGCAACCAAAGAAAGCACCTTCTGAGATAAAATGACCAACAGAATCCTCTGATTGGTTCAAAAAGTAGCCTCTGCAAGGGCAGTCAAGACCAATTCAAGTCCCAAGGACACAAGAATGGCCTGACAGGCGGGACTGTCCAAGTTACATGCTGTATGAGGTATGAAAAAAGGAGTGAGAAACAAGGACCACTGGAAAAAAATGGATAGGGATGAACCCTGACCTTTAACAGTACTTAAGGCCAAACTCCTTTCTTCTACCAATTGGAAAAACTATAGAAGTTTTCCCCTTAAACGAGGCGGGACTTTTTAGGCATAGACCGTGACGCCAATTGATTTGGTAAAAATGTATAAAAAAATAATTTTATTTCAACATAGAAAGAAAAAACAAAGAATAATATATTAACATACATTTCCGAACAGGAGAAAGGGACACATTACTTCCTCCATGTGCATATATTTATAGAACCAGAAAACATTTGCTTCCTACATCTTATTCCAAAGGAACAGACTTCTATGACATTGTATATAGGCGTATTCAAAGCATTCTACAAACAAGGTCAAATTGCGTTAATATTGTGCATCCAATGTAACCTACGCGTTACGGAGTTATCTTACTCCTTCTTCAGGGATGATCCATTTTAGCACACTTAAATTTACAAAATAGTAGAATCTATAAAAACATAAGAAATAATTATATATATATATATATATATATATATATATATATACGTACAATTTAAAAAAAAAAAAAAACCACAACGCACCACTAAATGCATCACCTATATATATGATCTTCACTCCAAGATGCAGGTCTAGGCTCATAATAAGGGGGGGATGTTTGACCACCTTCTTGGATGGGAACTGGGACCGCAGTGATAGGCGGACTGTAAGGGAGGAGGTGTATAAGTAAAGTAAATGCATGTCAAATTTTCACATGCCTAGATTTTAAATAAGTATTGAATGTATTTTACTACAGCGCCAATAATGGCAGATAAAGGTTCTATATGTTAACCCTCTTGTTTCTTCTATAGTATTTCATGTTGGGATGTTGGCTACTATTAAGCGGATCTTAATTTATACCTCGCACAATTCTGATTTTTACCAATTGGAAAAAGGAAGAGAAAACCTCCCACCCACAACTGTGCCTTTTTAGCAACCGTGCATTTTAGTAGGTTTGCAAGCAAGCACCTGCTTAACTGCAGCTGGGCCCATACTAGACTTGCAGGTTTTTAGTCACGCACATACTGGAGATACAAACTCCTTACAAAATGCATCCATGCTCATGTTTTCCCAAACGTTTATCTATAATTATTTAAATTTATCTGTTAGTATCTTTAGGCTGCTGCTATGTCTCCAGAGGCCTACTGAACCTGTTGCCACATGGCATGGCAACCCTTCTACTTCCTGCCTATATAAAAATAGGCCATACTGGGCAAGCCTGCATCCTCTAGTGGCTGGAGGAGAAACTGCAGCTACATAAGTAAGAGTACATAGCATGACTAAACAGCACACTGCTCCCAGTGGCCACCGGGAGAACAGACAGTCAGATTTCTCTTTCTTTTAAAAGAGAAACTGCAAACAAATGCAGACTTACCATTCCTGCTGCAGAACTCTGAACATAACAGGAGTCCAATCTTCACCCATCATAGCGAGCTTTGTCATAAAAGTCCTTCAGAGACTGGGTCCCCCTTAATCTGGGGTCCACTCCCCTGGACCTGTATAGCACCCTGCAGGAAAGCACCTTGGTCAAAAGTAGGGATGAGCTTCGAGTTCGAGTCGAACTCAAGTTCGACTCGAACATTACCTGTTCACCTGTTCGGAAGCCTGCGTTATATCAGAGGGGAGCGGGGTCACCCACACTTCATTGGGGAAGCCAGGCTTTCCCACTTGCGTCAGAGGGGGTGGGGTCAGGTGATAGGTGGCCCCGTCCTCCTCATATAAGAAATGTCAGGCTGCTGGGATCCCCGCAGTGTCTCCGCCAGTGGAGACAGAGGATGGATGCGTTGCGCTGGAAGAGGAGATCACCCGTCGCTGGATTAGATCAGCCATCGCTGGACCCCGGAGAGATGATCATCTGTCGCTGGATAGCAAGAGTGTATTACCACCACTGGAATCTTTTTTTAACTTTTTTAATTTTGAATAAAGGACTTTTGCAACGGTGTGTGTGTCTTTTTTAACATTCTTTTACACTTTCTTTGTGAAATGGTAGGGGTACTTGTGTACCCCCTTACCATTTCAAGCGGGGGGCTGGGATCTGGGGGTCCCCCTGTTAAAGGGGGCTTCCAGATTCTGATAAGCCCCCCACCCGCAGACCCCCATAACCACTGGCCAGGGTTGTGGGGATGAGGCCCTTGTCCTCATCAACATGGGGACAGGGTGCTTTGAGGGGTCACAGACCCCCAAAGCATCCTCCCAATGTTGAGGGCATGTGGCCTGGTGCAGTTCAGATGGGGTGCTCTCTCGTCCCCATTTATTTTCCTGCGGCCTGCCAGGTTGCGCGCTCCGATAAAGGGTCTGGTATGGATTTTTAGGAGGAACTCCACGCCATTTTTTTTTTTTATTTGGCGTGGAGTTCCCCTTAAAATCCATACCAGACCTGATGGGTCTGGTATGGATATTTAGGGGGAACCCCACATCATTTTTTTTTTATTTGACATGGGTAATTGAATTTGGGGGAACCCCACGCTTTTTTTTTTTTTTTTTTATCAATGACTTTCAATGACTGTTCTCTGTATTACGGGGAGCCGACAGTTCATTATAACAGTAAGTGATTTTAAATGACTTTTTTTCATGCAGAAATTACACTTTGTGCAGGGACAGTTCTAAGCATGGGAAACATGCAAGGCATACTATAGACACCCCCCCCCCAGGTATGAAATTTAAAGGAATATTACACTTTTATTGTTTCACTTTAAGCATTATTAAAATCACTGCTCCCGAAAAAACTGCAATTTTTAAAACTTTTTTTGCATTGATACATGTCCCCTGGGGCAGGACCCAGGTCCCCAAACACTTTTTAAGACAATAACTTGCATATTAGCCTTTAAAATTAGCACTTTAGAGTCCCATAGACTTTAATAGGGTTCTAAAGTTCACACGAAGTTTAGGTCTGTTCACAGGTTCTGGTGCGAACCGAACCGGGGTTGTTCGGCTCATCCTTAGTCAGAAGAAACATTGCACAGGTTTCCATTACGCAGGGTCCTGTATAAGGCTGCATTACAGGCAAAACCTCGAGGAATCTTCTTTCCTTCCCATGTGGCTCGGGTACCATCCATTTTAGCCTTTATGCCATCTGAATTGATCCTGATCATAACGCCCATTACTGGGACATCAATAAGTTTTGAAGAGATCCAAACAGCCACGACCATCACTTTAAAGATACTGGCGAAAAAACAGAGGTAGTTCCTGTATGGGAGGGGTTATATGGAGGAACTTCCTGTCTATTGGTTGCCAGTGTCCATTCACCTCTCAGTGGCATATAACCCAGATAGTCATTATTATGGTGCCCTGTGTTCTGTGATGTATGATAAAGAAAATCAAACAGGCTGGTTGTACTAAAGTTAATGGATTGATCGACTTCAGTACAACCAGCCTGCACGTACATAGATAGAAATTTGTCCCATTCCTGCTGAATCAGCTGAATTTCAATCATCTATGGCAGACTTTAGACTTTTGTTTGTGGCTTGGTCATTTTTTAGTCACACAAGCATATTTTGTGCATACAAGGACTGTGCCATATGTTACTGTGTACGCAGTAAACAGGCTGAAGTTTTAACCCTTCTTTTGCCAAAAATTAGACTATGCCTAACTATTCTTCTCTGGGTGTCCAAAGCTGAACCCTTTCCCCAAAGAAAAAAATTATTTACAGTCTTGTGTGCATGATAAATATAGGCGTACCAACTCAAAAGCTAAATGTCCCTGGACATTATTTCAGAATGTTTTAAACCATGGTTTGATGGGGAAAAAAGCAGTCAGGTGAACTAGTATGCTGTGGTCGTCGATGTGCGATATTACAATCAGATATAAAAAAAAAGAAAAAAAGCAACACTGCCACCAAGTGGCTAAAATGCACAATGTTTGTCAAGATAAAATAAAAAATACAGAAAAAAACAATCAGAATTTTGAACATATAATTACAAATACAGGAGAATGAAATTGTAATTTAAAATAAATATAGATTTTGTTCTATATTGCGTCTATCACCTAGCACATGCAATAAAATGTAAACAGAACCAAACACAATTAAAATGTGTAGTACTCATTGGGTGTTTTCCATAAAACATTGAAAATATAGTAAAGTAGCTTTTTAAGTGATATTAACACTGAAAATATTACTCTAGAAGCCATTTTCACATGCCGTAAGGGCATTTGTAGTTATTCAGGCCCTCGAGAGAGTCTTCAGAAAGACATGTATTTTTCTTTATATAAATAAAACATCATTGAGCAACATATTAATAATGCATTACATTAATAATTGGTTGCATGTTTTTATAAATGAACATAAGTTTATACCAAAACCAGTGATTAACTATGGCTTCCTTAACAGAATTTCACAGTATGTTAACCCCACCAAAGCTGCTTCAGATCACACCATATCTGAGGGAAAGTAATCCATTCTTACCAACACTGGGGATGATTTACTAAAGGCACAAAGACTGTTCACTTTGCAAGATAAGTTGCTCTTTGCAAGGGAAATTTCCCCAGAGTATAGTAAATGAGGTGAAGCTCTGATAACTTCCATCAACCAATCACATGCAAGGAAAAATTTAGTTTTTTTCTATTTTCCTTGGACATGATTGGGATTTTCTTAAAAAGTGAAATTTCACCACATTCACCAAGCTCTGGGAATAATTCCCTTGCAAAGTGAACATCTTATTTGCCCTTACGTAAATCATTCCAACTATTTCCAGCACTTCCAAAGCAGCCTTGCTCTGCCACAATGCATGAAAAAAGCTGAAAATCACTCAAGACTGTGTAGAGCTGATGCAGCACCTGTTTGCCAAAATAAATCTCAACTCTAGTCCAAAATCGAAATACACCATTAAAATACGACTATGCATTAGAGGGCCATGGTCTGGGAGGAGGAAAAGCCGAAGCCTATTTTGAAGCCTTATGGGCCATACACACGACAGGATTTTCCGACAAGAAATGTTGGATGTGAGCTTGTTGTTGGAAAGTCCAATCGTGTGTATGCTCCATAGAACATTTGTTGTCGGAATTTCCACCAACAAATGTATGAGAGCAGGTTCTCAAATTTTTCTGACAACAAGAATTGTTGTCAGAAATTCCGAGCGTGTGTACACAATTCCGATGCACAAATGCATGCTCAGAATCAAGCAGAAGAGCTGCACTGGCTATTGAACTTCATTTTTCTCAGCTCGTTGTAAGAGTCGTACGTCACCGCGTTCTTAACGTTCAGAATTTCCGACAACATTTGTGTGACTGTGTGTATGCAAGACAAGTTTGAGCCAACATCTTTCAGAAAAAATCCACAGTTTTGTTGTTGGAAAATCCTATTGTGTGTACATAGCTTTAGAATTGGGCGACTTCAGTGTGCACTCCTATCTTCTGCTTGTAATCTATCCTTTGGGTGAGGTGGGCCCCTTTGGAGCTACACCCATCAGCGTGTGTGGAATCAATGGAATGAAAATATTGGAGCTTTGAGTGACGCTCTTATCTTTGCATACGTTTTTTTTTTTTTTTCAGTTTTAGATACAGTGATACTAAATTCTAGCTTAAAAATACTATTCCAGTATGCATTCCTAACTCAGAAAAATATCTTCTATTGTTCTCAGCCTTCGCCCCTTACAAAAACCTTAAGTAGTGGATGTGTATGGAATATTTTGGGAGCACAAGGATATAATTTAGTCTCATTTTAAATACTTTTTAGTTTTGTTTTATGCTGCCTGTGTCGCTGTGTGGATATTTCCTTTATTTTGTCTCAAAGATACAACAAGGAGAAAGATGAAATCTCTCCAGTAAGGCCGCGTACACACGCGCGGACTGTTCGCCCAACTTTGTCCGTCAAACAGTTTCGGCAAACAGTCCGCTCAAAATTAGCATGGACGGACATGGCCACACACGACGGACGAACAGTTTGCTGAAACCGTGCGCGATGACGTGAACGGCACGTACGACGGGACGAAAAATACGACGTCCTATACACTGCATTATAACTTTCGGCGTGTAAATCCTTTCTGAGCATGCGCGGAACTTAGTTTGACGAACAAGCCTACACACGAGCGGACTGTTCGCTGAAACAAGGTTTCAGCGGACAGTTTTTCGGAAATTCCGTAAAACCTTGTTCGTCAAACTGTCCGCTGAAACTGTCCGCTGAAAGCCCACACACGAGCGGACTGTCCGCCCAAACACTGTTCAGCGGACAAAGTTGGACGAACAGTCCGCCCGTGTGTACGCGGCCTTAGAAGGAAACCTCATCTTCGACAACTGTCACCATTTAAGATGAGTTAAAGTGTTACTAAACTCAGGACCCTGCATTCACTATATCTGGTGTCCCACAGTACACAGAACATGGAGATGAAATTGTTTTAGTAAATATAAACTACTAAATACCTTTTCTCATCAGAAGTATATAGCAGTCTTGTGAATTCAGTGTCTGGTTAAAGCTTGTAGGAGAAGTTTTCATACTACACTGGCTGTCCTATCAGGATGCAGGACCACTGACCCTCTGTCTGGACAGTGCTGATTGGCCCTGTGCTGATCACATGCACTCTCCCAAGAATAAAAACTAGTTAAAAACTCTCTAGCAATACATACCAAACTGAGCATGTGCAGGCTGACTCCACTAACTCTGTCTTATCCAGACATGTTTTGAGGACATTGCAAGAAAGGCAGTATCTGTGCATACAGGATTAAACAGCCTTTTTACACAATGCAGAGGATTACCCCTAAGGTCCAAAAGTGAGGCTAACAAGCATGCTTTTCTGCATTCACTGACTGATTTAACTGTTGTGGGTTTAGTAACACTTTAAGGTTCAGACCAAATTCCATTTGCCCCAAACCCATGGGAAAAGTGTCACATGACAATGGGCCACTGTCCGAATCAGCTGCAACTGTGGAATTTACCCATCTGCAGCTACATGTAACAAAGGGATGTGAATGCTGATGACATCATCAACCTACTGTGACCACATGGCAATAATTGATAAATATAAACAGATCAATAATTTCACCAGCATCCCTGTCCTGTGTTACGTGGCTACAGTTTATTGGGATGGCGGCCTACTGTCATGTGACAGTTTCTTACTAACCCCCTACACCCTGAACCTTAGCTTATCCTTCTTCCCCAGAACATGTTCCCATTCCAAAATTTCCCCTGTATTCTTGTTCTGAAACTGTAGAACTTTGAATCACCTTCTGTCCCACTGACTATGGCCAACATGGCAAAAAGATAGGATAAAAAAGGTTAAAAAATAAAAGGTGAACTAACACTATGCTCTACTTACCTCCATAGATGACGAACTATTAGCACCCATGCAGCTGGAGTAGTGGTTCCTGATCTTTCCCCACTCCCTGTTCTTCTTCCTGCTTCTTTCTTCTGGGATGAATCAGAATCGATCTGATCAATCCGGGAAGCCCTGCAGAAAGAAGAAGAAGAGCAGGGATTTCAAATCCCTGGACCACTACATTGGCTGCTTGAGCACTGCCAGCCCATGAACCACAAAGGTAAGTACAGAGGGGACTTGGGGAGTGAGGGGTGTAGGATGTTAAGTCTTAGCCCTTGTACACACGGTTCGACATTCCGACAACAAGATCTGTCGGATTTTGTCCGAAACTGGTGTTGCATACACACGGTCGGACAAAGTTGGCGGAAAATCTGATCGTTCGTAACGGGATGACGTTATTTAGTTCCGATGGGACTACGTTCAGGCTAGTAGCCAATAGCTTTGGTCTAGGAATTTGATCTGAGCATGTGTGGCACTTTGTCCGATCGGAATTCTCTACAAACAATCGGACAGTCTGATCGGATCATGTTGTCGGAAAATTTTATAGCCCAGCTCTAAAACTTTGTCGGTCGGATATTCTGATGGAAACAGTCCGATGGAGCCCACACACGGTCGGATTATCCGATAACACGGTCCGAACTGACATTTTCCGTCGGAATGTCTGACCGTGTGTACAAGGGCTTACACTTTAAATTACAGACGACAATAGAAACTAGTTAGAAACCCAATAGGTGTTTTAACACTTCCCACTTATACCAAGTTCTTTCTACAAGGGCAATTGATATTTACAATTTTAGAGGTAGGTACAGTGCCCAGTGGGGTAGTATGAACAAAACCCATAGACACTTTATTGCTGGTGATAAAATAACGCTGCTGCATTAATATCCCATTTGACTATTTTCCTTTTAGACCATGTGCCTAGAAACAAAAGGCAAGTAGGCTTGTTAGAGCACCTCTGACATCTAATCTATCGCTGTCCATTTTACTATGATAAGGCCATGCTAGTCTACATGGAAATTGATCATTCCCATGAGTGACTATAAATTATTGTCTCCCAATAGATGCCTATTTCCCTTATATATAATTACATCTATTTTCTTTACAGCTTATTGATATTTGGATAAAAAGTAATAAAAACTTTATGCCTTATTATACAGTACATAAATACCAGCTGGACCCCCACAAATTAGAATACAATACTGTCAGAGGACTTTGCAACCCCAACAGAATAAGCAGATGGACGAGATGATGTTGTTAAAGGAGTTTCTCAATGAACACATCATAAAAACAGCTACGTTATTACTCTTTGCAAAACACGGTAACCAGTTCCAGCAGAGTACTTATGCTGGCCACACACATTGCAATCATACAAGTGTGGAACTAAAGTGCAGCACATGGATTGCAGTGAATGCTTCCGTCATAGATTACAATAAAAATGTGCTGCACATGTTTTCCTACTGCATAAGAACCAGTAAATAACCCACAACCAGAAAAGAGAATGTTGTCGGCCAATCTATTTTCCTGATTGTGCTCCCTGAAATCTTAATCCATCTATACTTGCCATTAACATAATGACCAACCAAATACTGTATGACAACATGGTTACTTGCTAGACAGACCTGACTTTCATCCATCTAGGGAATGGAAAGCTTGAGGTTTCAGTAAAATGGTTGGTGCAATTAGGAATGAGAATAGAAGACCTGATATCCACATTACATAAAGCCTTCAGAATTCTAAAGCTGAACTCCATCTAACAGCTAAATGCAAACTTGAAGTACAGTTATGGGCTCTAAGTACACAAGATCCGAATATCATACAACAGATTGTACAACCTTTTTCCCTTAACGCAAGTAGAAATTGAATCGGTAAATAAAGTCACGAAATTTTTTGTACGACAGAAAAAAAAATTGGATGTCATGCGTTGTAATGTATTTGTATTGTATTTTCGGACGACAATTATACTGACTAAACGAAAATTGTACAATCTGGTATCATACGAGGAACATTTTTGTGCTTGTCCGATCGAATAATATTGGATAAACTGTTGTGATCGGCTCTCTCAAGTAGTGTACACACGATCCGAAAATTGTATGATTCTTCCTCGGACGACAGTTTTCGTATCGATATCGTATTCGGATCGTGTGTATGGGCCATTTGCCTTACATACATTTTAAATGTCACCATTGGTTTAACAATGTTACATTGTATCTGGATAAAATATTACAAAGGAGCTGCCCTGATTTTATGATTAATACAATAAATAAGTGGTGTCTCCTATACATGTGTAAGTAAAATGCTAATCCTCCCCCCCCCCCCTTCTCATTCAAAAAGATTTAGAAGACACCTCACCCAGCAATCAATGCCGATCAATTTTAATGTATTTAATAAAACTAGTGGAAATCACTTCTTGACAGGAATCCAATTTTATTGCTTGATACTACAGCCAGCTTCACTTGATGACTGTCTGAGTGCTGTACTATGTGCGTGCCTAAGTGTCCCCTTTATATGGCTCCCCAAGGATTGTGCTAACTCTTTCATGATGTACCAGCACATATTATGACTTTGTGACCAGGGCAAATCAAGGAAGAAGACTTTTTTTTTCTTTTTTTTTTTTTTACATTTTAACTAAACAAGATACAAAATCCATCAAACCACTGTAGCAAAGCAATCTATGCCTGCCTCTATTTTGCAACATTTAGGCAATACTGACTGCCAGCTTGTAGCAAATGACAAAAATGGGTGTTTTTATTAAAAAAATGGTCATAGCTGTTCTTTTTTGAAATTGTATGCCAATTTGTGCTGTGCAAAATGGAATGAGCTCATGCTATATTCTGTTCTATCTGAATGTCAGAATTGTGAAAATACTGCATTGTGAACACTAGATGGTGCTGATTATGGCGCTGATTAGGAAACAGTTGCTCCTCAGCACCATCTAGTGGCCTTAAGGTGGTATTTTACGCCACAGAAAATTTAGTATGATATCATTTGATTCTGCCTTATACACACAGAACAAATTTACATGCAGTTTCAATGGACAAACAGCTATGCAATTTTTCAAAATATAATACACCCAAAAGTGTATTTATGTGCAACAAACATCTCTCCAATACATGCACTTGTCCAAGTTAAAGTGTTTGTTACCCCAACATTTCAAATTCCCGATATGTGCCTGCTGAACTATGTATTTTTATGAAAAAGTACCCTGTCCTGTTTTCTTTGTATTGCTTCCTTTGTGTGAAATCCCTGGTATTTCTGTTAGTCCCTCTGCTTTCCTCTTAAAAACTGACCACACTAAGCAGGAAAGCACAGCATTGTCAGTTCTCTAGCTGTGCTGGGAACTCTTCTCTAATGATAAGACGTGTCCTGACACACCTTTGTCCTGACACCCTGCAGGGCCTAACATTGGGAAGATCAGTGTACTGTTGCTTTTCTTCCCCCAGCTCCTATGCAGCTGAGAACACAGGGAATGTGATCACTTATAAAAAAAAGAGAAAAAAGGTATTTATAATGTTTTTTTTATATCTATACACAAATGTTTTGCCTTACATTTCACTTTTAAAATAAACTTTTTACAAGGCGATTGTTTACATTCCATTTAAAGGCCCAACAAGTTGAAAGTTCCGCTTTAAGAAAAAATAAAAGAACCCCATATTTATCACTGTATATGCAGCCTTGCTACAATACAGTAATAAAGTGAGGGTTCAATATAGCTTTAAATCTATCAGCAACATAGGAAACATAACTGTAGCTCATAATAACATGTAAGTTAGGCCCTTGCTAGGCATAACCTAATGGGGGAGAATAGGAAGAATAAGGTGAGACAGCTGTATACAGGAGCGTTGGGGGGGGGGTGGCTAGGGGGGGCTGAAGCCCCGAATGTGACCCCGAAAAGCCCAGAGACTATGGAATGCTGCATTCTATTGTTAGCCCCAAGCGCCGGCCACCGGGACCAATCTGATCGAGAGTTCGAAAGTGGCTGAAAGCGGGCAAGTGCGGCCAAAAGTGGCCGAGTGCCATAGCGGCCGAGTGCAGCCAATGCCAGGACTGCTGAATGTGTCTGATGTGACGTCCATCGTAGCCTGCAGGCTCCAGAAGGCGGGAACGGTACATCCCCACTTGGGCAGGCGGCTCTCCTCTCCTCCTCGGCTCGGCTCCTCTCTGACAGTGACGAGTGACTGACTGACTGCCTGCTGTGACCGCACATCACGGCTGAGCTGAGGTAGGTCAGACACACAGTGTGTATGTATGTCATTGTCAGTGTATGTAGGTCAGGCAGGTCAGTGGTCAGTGTATGTAGGTCAGGCAAGCCAGTGTATGTAGGTGAGGCAGGTCAGTGTATGTACGTCAGTGTATGTAGGTCAGGCAGGTCAGTGGTTAGTGTATTTAGGTAAGGCAGGTCAGTGTATGTAGGTCAGTGTATGTAGGTAAGGCAGGTCAGTGGTCAGTGTATGTAGGTCAGGCAGGTCAGTGTATGTAGGTCAGTGTATGTAGGTAAGGCAGGTCAGTGGTCAGTGTATGTAGGTCAGGCAGGTCAGTGTATGTAGGTCAGTGTATGTAGGTAAGTAAGGCAGGTCAGTGGTCAGTGTATTTAGGTCAGGCAGGTCAGTGTATGTAGGTCAGGCAGGTCAGTGTATGTAGGTCAGTGTATGTAGGTAAGGCAGGTCAGTGGTCAGTGTATGTAGGTCAGGCAGGTCAGTGTAATCATCAGTGTCAGGCAGGTGTGTTTACTGGTCAGCATTGATGGGCACTGGTAAGTCACACAACCAACCACCCACCCCCCCCCCCCCCCGGGTTCTTGGACTTTGGGCTGAAGCCCCTGGTCTTTTTGTCACCTAGCAACGCCCCTGTATACATGATTGCTGTCTGGTAACTACACCCAGTTAAAAAGAATGAAAAGTCTTTGGAAGATTCTGAAATTCTAAATGAATGAAAAATATATCTTACTTGACCTAAAGGTCATCCTTCAGATGCCTAACCTCGTAGTCCATCCAATACATCAGCTGTTCTCAACCATTTTATACTTGCGACGCCTTGGCAGTCCATTTCCATAAATTGCATCTCCTCCAAATCAGTGAGTACTGGAGTAGGGAGTGAGGCTAACTGCAGCATGTGTAGCTGGCTAAACCGTATTTAATTGTCTGAAGGACACTGACATCTGCACTGATCAGTACTGGAGGGCAGCAATATTGATGAGCCCATTCTGTCCCTTTTCACAGCGGGGTATGCCGAAAATATTTTAGTAATGTCCATAATGTGACTGTAAAGCCGCGTACACACGTAGCCGTCTGTCCGACGTACTTAGTCTGGCGGACTTCCCGCCAGACTGTCCGTCGGACTTTCCGAACGGACTACTTGCCCACACATGGCACTTTTTCAGCGGACTAATACGGCGTGGCCCCCCCACCCCAAAGCACCTTGTCCCCATGTTGATGAGGACAAGGGCCTCTTCCCGACAACCCTGGCTGTTGGTTGTCGGGGTCTGCGGGAGGGGGGCTTATCGGAATCCGGGAGCCCCCTTTAATAAGGGGGCCCCGGATACCGGCCCCCCACCCTATGTGAATGAGTATGGGGTACAATGTACCCCTACCCATTTACCTGTAAAATAAAGTACAAAAAAAACAAAACACACAAGATAAAATAATTTATTGCACAGCTCCGGGGGTCTTCCGGGGTCTTCTCGCCGGACTCCTCCGCTATCTTCTTGTAGCTCTTTTACTAGCGGAGGAGCCCGGCATTCTTCTTCATCGCCGCGGCCTCTTCTTCCGACTTCGGGGGTCTTGTCCCCCTCTTCGGTTCTTCTGCCGGGCCACCGCACCTTCTTATAGCTCTTTTACAGGCGGTGGCCCGGTCTTCTGTCGCCGCCGCCGCTGCCGCCGCCTTCCGTTCTTCTTCTTCTTCTTCTCCTTCTTCTCCTGGAGATGTTGACTCGACGTTCTCTCCGGCTGCAATGCCAGGGACGCGCTGCGCTGCGACTTATATAGGGACAAGGGGCGGTGTCACATGGGTTGATGTCACATGGGTTGGTGCCACATGGTGACCCCGCCTCCTTATGATGTCACAGTCCCGGAGGATGCTGGGACTGTCGCCATGTGACATCAACCCATGTGACACCAACCCATTTGACATCAACCCATGTGACACCGCCCCTTGTCCCTATATAAGTCGCAGCGCAGCGCGTCCCTGGCATTGTGGCCGGAGAGAACGTCGAGTCCACATCTCCAGGAGAAGAAGGAGAAGAAGAAGAAGAAGAAGAATAATGGAAGGCGGCGGCGGCGACAGAAGACCGGTGGCCCGGCAGAAGAACCGAAGAGGGGGACAAGACCCTCGAAGTCGGAAGAAGAGGCCGCGGCGACGAAGAAGAATGCCGGGCTCCTCTGCTAGTAAAAGAGCTACAAGAAGATAGCGGATGAGTCCGGCGAGAAGACCCCAGAAGACCCCCGGAGCTGTGCAATAAATTATTTTATCTTGTGTGTTGTGTTATTTTTGTACTTTATTTTACAGGTGAATGGGTAGGGGTACATTGTACCCCATACTCATTCACATAGGGTGGGGGGCCGGTATCCGGGGGCCCCCTTATTAAAGGGGGCTCCCGGATTCCGATAAGCCCCCCGCCCACAGACCCCGACAACCAACGGCCAGGGTTGTCGGGAAGAGGCCCTTGCCCTCATCAACATGGGGACAAGGTGCTTTGGAGTGGGGGGCGCGCGGCCCCCCCTTCCCCAAGGCACCCCCCATGTTGAGGGCACGCAGCCTGGTACGGCTCAGGAGGGGGGGGGGCGCTCGCTCGCCCCTCCTTTCCTGGCCGGCCAGGTAGCGTGCTCGGACAAGGGTCTGTTGTGGACTTGGGGGGGACCCCCACGCCGATTTTTTTCGGCGTTGGGGTTCCCCTTTAAGTCCATACCAGGTGGCGGGGCCGGCGGCGTCTCCTTCGCGGGCCCTGCCTACCTGGAGACCCGCTCAAAATGAGCGGACTTTTCTCCGGGCGGGAAAAGTCTGCTCATTTCAAAAGTACGGCGGACTGGCACACACACGGCCGGATTGTCTGCCGAAATGCGAGTCCGGCGGGAAGATTGGAGTGTAAAACTACATTCTAAGTCTGCCGTACTTTCGGGTCAAAAAAGTATGCCGGAGGCTACACACGGGGGGATTGTCCGGCGGACTTGAGTTTGCCGGACTTT
Source organism: Lithobates pipiens (assembly GCF_037356315.1). Taxonomy (NCBI): domain Eukaryota; kingdom Metazoa; phylum Chordata; class Amphibia; order Anura; family Ranidae; genus Lithobates; species Lithobates pipiens. Next base: position 84,661,963 of record NW_027507903.1, on the reverse strand, counting down.
TCCACCCGCTTGTTTGATCGTGTGTACGCGGCATAAGCATCACTGCCAGGTCTTCCCACAGTAATAATGACCACTAGAGCTCTGCCCCTAACTTATCCAGGCTATATATCATCATGCATTTCCATGGTGTGGGCGGCCTGGTTACACTGCGCCATTGCTGAGCTAGATGATTGCTTAAAGCAGAGTTCCAGTAATTTTTACGTTTATTAAAAGTCAGCAGCTACAAAAAGTTTAGCTGCTGACTTTTTTTTAAACAGACACTCACCTGTGCCACGGTCCATAGATGCAGCCACCTGTAGCCTCGCTTCTCTCCTCTCCGCGGCATCTGCATTGCAAGGAGGGAGGGGGAGAGAAAGAGTCGCCTAAGTGGCGAGAGCGGAAGTGGGATTGGGGTACCTGTCAAAAATATAACGTCCCCCCCCCAAAAAAAGAATTTCATGCCAAATGTGGCATTTAAAGTGGAAGTAAACCCATTGATTTAAACAGTTTAAAAAAAAGGCATGCCGGGAATGCTAACTGCACATTGGCTGTACTCTCAGCCAAACTATCAAACCATCCAATGGCTGGTGTCATAACGAATCACATGTGCAGCACCATAGCAGTTGAAGATTAAACAGAGGTAAAGATGGCAGCTTCCTTGGCTGAAACTAATAGGGGAGTTTACTTCCACTTTAAGGGGATGAGGAGTGCTTAAAGTGGAAGTTCCACTTTTGAGTGAAACTCCGCTTTAACATTTAAATGATAGTTCAGGCCTCTTCTTCTCCAGAAATGCTGCTTTTTATGTATAATGTTCGGCTATCACTTTACAGGGGGGGCGAACAGGCATAAGTTTGAGTGTTTATTTAAACACCTGAACGGCCAAACTGAAGTATGAACGTAATGTAACCCTTGACACATCCCCTACTCGGGGGGAGGGGGGTGTTGTCACCATTAGGGATGGGCTGAATGGACCCCTGTTCGGTTCACACTAAATCTTCTGAACACCGCAAAGCTTGGGACCTGAATAACGAAAACCCATTAAAGTCAATGGGACTCGAACATCAAAAATCAAAAGCGCCCATTTTGAAGGCTTATATGCAAGTAATTAAGCATATAATGGTTATAGAGGTCCGGTTCCTGCCCTGGGGGACATGTATCAATAAAAATAAGTTTTGGAAAAATGTAATTTTTAAATGAGCAGTGATTTTTAGATTTTTAAAGTTAAAGTCTAAAAATGAAACATTCCTTCCAATATAGTGCCTGGGGGGTCCCCTAATCTACCTGTAAAGTGGCAGATCTGTACCATGTCTAGAATCTGCTGCACCAATAACTGCATTTATAAAGCCAAAAAAATAAATTTTGCCTGCAGTTGCCTTTATTTTGCATACCTAGGGAGTCAATGTGTATGATGAGACCACAATGTAGTGCACTGGAAACAAGATTAAAGATTTTTTTGGATACATTCTGGTGTCACTTTGACTTTGTATAGAAGTAACAAGTGTGGAAAATTGGTCTTTGGGTGTTGGTGGTGCCTTCCCATCGTAACCCTATAGAGGTAATCTTGATGAAAGCAAGAATTGGCCTTGCTGTAAATGATATGTACCTGTCAAACAGGTGCAGAAAAGTTACTCTATGGGGTCGGGGCACCTTCTCACCGTAACCCTATAGAGGTGCTCTTGATGAAGGCAAAAAAATTGCAATGATATTCACCTGTGAAACAGGTGCTGAAAAATCGGTCTTTGGATGTTAATTGTGCCCATGAAATCTATACCAAAAACATTCTTCCAGATAAAATGATTGAACACCCTCAAAACTAGGCAGCCTCGAAGTCCTTCAGAGATTTCACATCTCAAAAAGACTTAATCAGTGATATCGGCATCAGGAGCTTCATAGCTGGTAATCCAAGACTGATTCATTTTTATAAAAGTCTAATTATCCACGGAGTCTGTGGACAGAGGCGTTCTATGATCAGTAACGAAACCTCCTGCAGCACCGAATGCCTGTTCTGAAAGTATGCTGGATGCAGGGCAGCCCAACAACTCAATAGCATACTGGGCAAGTTCTGGCCAGTGGTCTATTCTCATGATTCAGTAAGTCAGTGAATCGTCAGCTGGAAAGCTCTGCATCTCTATTTTGGCCCTGAGGTAATCGAGGTAATCGTCCACCATGTGATGCAGACGCTGCCAATGGGATGTGGAAGCTGCCTTACTCTCCAATGCTCCTCTCTTGCCCAACAGAAGACTCAAAACTATGTTTTCCACTGTAACCTACTGGAGTCAGGAAAAACGTTCAATAAAATCCTCTTTAATGTGTCCTCAAGAGATTTTATCTTATGCACTTTTTGTGGGGACGGGATGAGTTCTGAGACCTTCCCCTTATAACGGTGGACAAGGAGGGTTGCCAACCCGTAAACACCCGTCTCCTTTATGTCACGTATTCTTGGGTCCTTTCGCATGCTTTGAAGCATGAGGTTGCCCAATGCGCCTCAAATTTGCTGAGGCTTGAGAAGCAGACTCCACTGGGTCCCTCAGGATGACAGCATCTGGAACTTCCTCCCAGCCACGTACTAGTCCCAAGGGTCCTGGGATTGGAAAGCCATCGCTTACAGATTGACACATGTCTTCCTCTTCTTCAAAGCCTATGAAAGTGCCAGAATCCTCCTCTTCATCCTCCTCCCCTCTCCCCTGTGTGTTCTGTGACATAGGAATAATGGTGTCTGGATAAAGTGGGCTTTTAGAGGAAAGGAAGTCCTCCTCTTCCTCCTGCTGCTCTGCCTTGAGTGCCCTGTCCATAATGCCATGCAGAGTCTGCTCCAACAGGAACACAACAGGGATTGTGTCACTGATGCATGCACTGTCACGGCTCACCATCCTTGTGGCCTCCTCAAATGGTGACATGCATCCTTAATGATCAGCCACTAGCGTGGGGAAAAAAACAGAGGTGGCCTGAGCCTGTTGTCCTGCCGTATTGGCACAGATACTCGTTGACGACCCTCTGCTGCATGTATAGTCGATGCAGCATTGCCAAACTCAAGGGCAGGTGGATTTCCCGGTGAATTTCAGCCAACTGAGCACTGGCTGTGTATGATTGCCTGAAATGGCTACAGACTCTTCTGGCCAACTTTAATATATCTTGCAACCCTGGGTACATATTTAGGAAACACTGCACCACCAAATTGAGGACATGTGCCAGGCATGGCACATGTGTCAACTTTCCCTGTCTAAGGGCAGACAGGAGGTTTGAGCCATTATCGCACACCACTATTCCTGGCTCCAGCTGGCGTGGTGTGAATCACCTCTGGGCCTGTTCTCTGCAGAGCTGCAAGAATCTCTGCTCCAGTGTGGTTCCTGTCCAATAGACACACCAGCTGAAGCATTGCATGGCACGTTTTAGCCTGACTATGGGAATAGCCCTTTGAATGCTTAGGGGGTACCTGATGTTCATAGGACAATTCTGCAGAGGAGGGCATGGGGGTGGCGGAGAAGGAGGAGGAGGAGGGAGTAGAGCTCACAGGTCTGGCATCATCACCACCAGCTGTTTGGAGGCGTGGGGGCTCAACTAGCTGCAGCACAGAGCCATGCCCTGCATCTTTTCGAGTTGCAACCAGCGTTACCCAGTGTGCTGTGAACAAAATATGTCATCCCTGTCCATGCTTGCTGCCTAGCCCAATGATGCCAGAACATTCCCTTCCACGTGATGGTAGAGAGATGGAACGGTCTTATGTGAAAAGTAGTAGCGACTGGGAACCTGCCATTGTGGTACAGCACAGGGGGCAGAATACACCAGGCTGAAAGGCAGAAGTTGGAGAGTCAACAGCATTTGACAAGCTGGCATTTAGACATTGGGCAAGTGGGTGGCAGGGACTGTATTTTTTTTAGCTGCAACAGATGGGGCAGAGAAATTTGCCAGCTACAATCTACAGTTGGTGGTGTGCTGCTGGCAGATATGCTGCTAGGACCTGGGACAGCCTGTGCTATACCATCATCCCTGTCAGTGGAGGCTGCTGAGAGGTAACGACTCGGTATAGCAGGGGCAGACTGAAGTGGGTAAGGAGGAGGGACAGATTTGTGCCCCTTTTGTGTGGCGTTTAGGTGCTCTTGCCAACGGGCTAAGTGGTTGGACGTTAAATGCCTTGTTAAGCAGGTCGGTACCCAAATGGTTGGGGTTTATGCCATGTTTGATGTGCATGAGACACAGTTTGCAGATAGCAACAGTGCTGCAGATGTGCTGAAAAAGGCCTAGACAGCTAAGCTTTGGGGAATGAGCCACAAGATAGCTGCAGAATGTGATGGAATAGGGTGCCTGCTGTATACTTTTTTTTTATGTCGGCTCATTGGGGTTATGCCATCTCACCTTCAGTTTCCTCCTATACTCTATCTAGCACCCAAGTCACATCAGTGACCTCATCATCATCATCATCTCCATCTCCTCCATCTTCATCATTACCACTGGAGACAACTTGGCAATACGCTGCGGTTTGGGGAACATGAAAGCCAATTTGTCTACCAGTGTTCCTCCCTCTTGGCTCATGTTACTGTCATCCTCAATCTCAAAACCAACACCTGAATCCAGAAATGGCTGGGCATCATCAAGGAACAAGTGGCTGAAGCTGTGCTCAAATAACCCAGCTGACTCCTCAATGGCTGATGTTGGGGTTATGGCAGCAATAGATGTGGACAAGGAGGCAGGTTTATCCACTCTGGCAACTGCAGGGAACTGCACACTTGTCTCTGCTTGCAAGGACAGAGGATGAGGAAGGTTTAGTAAGCCAGTCCACCACCTCCTCTGCATGCTGTGGCTGGGGTGGATAGCATGGGTAAACTCACTAAACAGAGGAAATTATGCCCTGCCTGAGTACTGACCACCACGTCCACTTTTGCCTGTGGACATATTTGTTGCTGGCCACCTTACAGTGCAAGGGAATGTCTGCCTCTCCTTGTTGTTCTCCCAGACATTATTGGTAGGGAGGGGGTGGTGCTTATAAGCAAATGTAAAGAAGAAGTTGAAATCTGTTTGTAGATGTACTTTAATCAATGGAAAGATGTGTTTTGCATTGATTTTTGCAATGCACAAGACATGGCACGGAGCCCAATACTATCATGGAGCCCAGAGGCAGTTCACATGCATGTTTTGACTTAGCTTAATCGCAAAGTCTCATGCTCCAAGGTGAGTATTTATTACCTAAGGGGGGCACCTGAGTGATGACACCTTAGCATGGCTTGGATCACAGCTTTTGGATTACACGGACCTTTATCAATACTGGATTAGTGACGCAATTGATCGCTCCTTACATGCACATGAGCCCTTTGTTATATGATTTAAATCACTAAAGCCACATACACATGACTGGTTTTCCCGTCAGAATAAACTGTGAAGGTTTTTCAGACGGAGTTCCGCTGAAACTGTCTTGCATACACACGATCACACCAAAGTCTGATCTTTAAGAACACGGTGACATACAACACTTACGACAGGACTAGAAAAAGGAAGTTCAAAAGCCAGTAGCCAATAGCCTCTGTCTCGTACTTGCTTCAGAGCACGCCCCGTTTTTGGTCCATCGGAGCAGCATACAGACGAGCGTTTTTTTCCGATAGGAATTGGTTCCGTCAAAAAATTTAAAACTTGTTCTATTTCTAGGTCCATCAGAATTTTCCTAAAAAAAAAAGTCAGATGAGGCATACACACAATTGGAATATACAATGAAAGGCTTTTGTTTGACTTTTTCTGTTGGACATTCCGCTCATGTGTACGTGGCATAGTTTTTCAGCACAGTCATTATTGACATATTTGGACATTATATCAAAGCACAGAAGCACTTTGATATATTGCTGCTTTTTTAATATATATATATTATATATTTTTTGCCTTGTAATACACAGTTATGCACTAGGCACTTTAACAATATCCATAGTATGATATACGTGTATTAACATTTATAATTCACTGGTTCATTATTTATTTAATTTGAGATCATTTATTTACTGTGCACTTCTTATACATACCTTTTAATGCAGTGTATATATATATATATATATATATATATATATATATATATATATATATCTATTAGGGATGCACCGATACCGATACTGGGATCAGTATCGACGCCGATACTAGCCATTTTCGCGAGTATCGGTACTTGCAAAAATTCTACGATTCTGGAAACCGATACCAGAAGTGACGTCGCTTGGAAGAGGACTGGCTCCTCCTCCCCTCCGGACAATGCCATCCCTGCCTCCTCCTCCTCCCAGTGGCATCGCAAAGTGCAGGCCCACCAGCCTAACAGCCTACAAGACTCGTCTCCTCACTACACCCATCCCTGCTCCAGCTCTGACTTCTGTCCACACAGAGCACTGGAGCCAGGCTCTCCCTGGCTGGATACTGAGGCAGAGAACAGGGGGGCTCTGTATGAAGACACTCAGCAGCAGGGCTCTCTCCCTGTACCCTGCCTGCAATCTCTGGCACTCTCCCTGTACCATGCCTGCAGTTTCTGGCTGTCTCCCTGTACCATGCCTGCAGTTTCTGTCTGTCTCCCTGTACCATGCCTGCAGTCCCTGGCTGTCTCCCTGTACCATGCCTGCAGTCTCTGTCTGTCTCCCTGTACCATACCTGCAGTCCCTGGCTGTCTCCCTGTACCATGCCTGCAGTCTCTGCCTGTCTCCCTGTACCATGCCTGCAGTCTTTGGCTGTCACCCTGTACCATGCCTGCAGTCTCTGGATGTCTCCCTGTACCATGCCTGCAGTCTCTGGCTATCACCCTGTACCATGCCTGCAGTCTCTGGATGTCTCCTGTATCATGCCTGCAGTCGCTTCTGGCTGTTGCCTCCTCCTTCCCTCTACCAGCTGTCACCTCTGCCCCCATGTCTTTCAATAACCCCCCCAAGCGATCACAGCCTTTTCCATCCCAACGCTCCCACACCACAATCCCTATTTCACCCCACTCTCAACTACCTTGCCCTCACTTAACTCTCCCCTCCCTCCCTGCCGTCACCCAACTCCTGAACAACAACCCCCTGCCACCTCCCAAATCACTCCTCTTCCTAGGCAATAAGTATTGGTATTCGGTATCAGTGAGTACCTGCAAAAGAGTATCGGTACTCGTACTCGGTGTTGAAAAAATGGTATCGGTGCATCCCTAATATCTATATATCTATATCTATACTAAATCAAGCACTGATTGTGCCCTAGCTCTAGCAGGAGGTAAATATTCCTTAACGCCAAAGGGAACTGCCCAAATTGTGGACTGGATGGCTAAATTATTTGCTTTAATGCGTGATTATAGAAATGATAGGAATGAGGAAAAGATATGCAGCTTTTAGCAACTGTAGGGATCTGCTTCCCTCTTATGTTTGTAAATGTAAATGCATGTAAATATATTATGCATGCACTTCCTGCCCATGAGCTGTTGGCTTTGAAAACCTGGAAGATGAAAGTGGAGAGAAAGAGGATGTCTCAGTCACATGTCCTGTCCATGCTCCAAGCCAGGAGGAACGTTAATGTAAGTATTCGTATAATCTAATATTTTAAATGTAGCTGCTGAATGTGTATCTGTCAGGAACCATAAACCAAACGGCGACAGAAAGTGCAGTTAAAATCAGACTTTAATGAACTATCAAAAATAACACAATTCAGAAACAAGTAAAAAAACAGAAGCCAGGGTTTGCATTTGTCAGGAAATCAGGAGTCAGCGTAGTCAGGAGCACAGGAAGGAACGCCCTAGAGATCATAGACCATGCAAGGGCAAGGAGGAAATGAACTAAGCTCCTTAAATAGCAAATGGGGCTGGCTGTAGGCTGGACTAATGAGGCAAGTAAATGGCTTCTGAGCACTGAAAGAAAAGAGCTGCTTGTTAAGTACCAGTTGCCCAGCCCTGACAATATCTAAATCCTTGCAGCAGAGAATCAATGGCATTGGATGATGAAAGCGACATTAAACGTCACTTCCACCTATTGTCTTTTTAAGTCAAAGACCAGAATCCTTCCTGTATATTGTTAGGTGAATCTGTTTATTGCAATATAGTTTCTATGCAGCTCCTGTTATTCTAGTTAACCATGTCCCTTCTGGTCTGGGATTCTATAGCTAGTTTTGGCTTAGGGCTCAATAACCAGCATAGGTTAGACCCAGGTTAGGCTTCCAGTGGCCACATCATGATCATAGCTTTAGAAGTCCAGTTGCATGTCAGATTAGAAACTACGAAGGAGGTTCTAAAGCACAAAGTATGTAGGCTGACTCCCCATAATCTCAGATCTTGTCCTAAAGTAGAACTATTAGGCAAAACAGTGTTTTCATTTTGGATAGAGCAAAGGAGGGTATAACCCCTGTTATATTTTTTTTTCATCATCTATGTCCCATTGTGGCGATTTCTTTCCACTTCCTGTCCCATAGCCAAATGGGAAGTGAGAGGAAACCTCTGTAAATTAAGGAAATTTCTTGGGGACCCCAAGGTCACCAGAACTAGTGTCTCTATTGGAAGATTTCCCCTCTATTACATTTCTGGGGACAACCCAAAATTTTGAATTTTGTTTTACTTTTACGTTCAATGATAATGGTAAACAGGACAAATAGAGAGGGTGACTCTCCGTAACAGGGATACAGCCAGCAATAAGAACTGCCAAGTTCTAATCCCTCTTCAATCCATCCAAAGCTAAAAAAAAAAAGGCACCACATCACCCTCAGGGGCCCCTGAAACTGGACTTTGCTGCAACATTCATCCGGAGGTATTTCTGTTAATAACTTTATATACCCGGGTATGTGTGCACAATTCCACCTTATTGGTCCCTTAGCTGATAATACCTGTTTTTTCATTGGATTATGCACTTCTTATATAAAGCTTGCATTATTTTTGCACATTGGTGTGCATCTATATGCTTATAGTTAAAGTACAAGTATAGATTATTCAGTTTTGCATGGTTGCAGTAGTTCTGCTTTCAATTACTTTGATTAGATCACTGATTAATTTCCCAGGAAGGTAATCCACCCTATTCACAAAGGCCCTGTCCTAGGTGGGGGCAATGCCTACTTCTAAACCCGGTACTCTACTTAGCGAAGATTCTGTGTTTCTTATTTACCTACAGGTTTACCATAATATCCTGTTCGGGGAGGGCCATTTCTCATAGCCCCCCCCCCCCCAAATGAGGGCTACACAACCAATTAGGTTGCTTATTATCAATTAATAATGATATGCTGGGCAATATTTACCCAGTAAGTATTAATCGATTGAATTGTTAAGCTTCTACGCTGAACGTGTTGAAAATACACATATCCTATTGATAGTACAATGTCTATTATTAGACTGCTACCATAAAGATGTTTATCATCCTAAACCAAGCTTTCTCGTGTACAGTCCTAATTGGTAACAGCACCAGTGTTTGTTTCTTTTCATAAAATTCCTCTGTAACAGGAGTGGTCAGCGCTTAAGAAATGATAAAGTATATATCTGCAGAGAAAAGAAATATGTTAATAATTATAAGTTTATAACTAGCAAATAAATTATTTGAAGAAGGACAGAACGGTACTTCGTTAAAATGATAAATTGCTCTGCCTGACGATAATTTATGAGGTGAAGAGATGAGAGAGGAAAAAAACATCATTATATCAAGGGGCCTACTTTCTAGATTGACGTGGTAGATTTGAATATTGCATCCTGCATTCATCAAAAGCTTTTGTAGTGGGTCGGAAGGATGGAAATTAAAAGCGATGTTCTGCAGAAGTTAAAACCCGTAGTATTTGTGGCTTGATATGTGAACCACACATGTTTTATTTTCTCACTCCACATATAGTCATTTCCAAATGTTATGTGTTGGGAATGACATTAAAGAGGTCCAGTCATTTTTCCTCCCAGACAGGAGATTAGAAGGTCTTTATTTACCATCCTTTACATTTACTAAAGAGTCTACTTGCATCTGGGTGAAACCAGAAGCCATTGAATGTGAGGCATGCATTAGTCAGTTTTTTTTGTGCAACCACTGGGTTGATTGAAAAAAAAAAAAACTGACCAGATTTCCCCATCCACCTCATGAGGGACTCATCCTAGTTTTGTCATTGTATTCTGACAGCGGGGAGTTCCCCCTCCATCTGAATTCACAGATTAGCACTGCAGGCTGCAGTTCTTAACTACTTAACCACTTGCAGACCGGACCATTTTGCTGGTCAAAGACCAGACCACTTTTTGCGATTCGGCACTGCGTCGCTTTAACTGACAATTGCACGGTCGTGCGACGTGGCTCCCAAACAAAATTGACGTCCTTTTTTTCCCACAAATAGAGCTTTCTTTTGGTAGTATTTGATCACCCCTGCGGTTTTTATTTTTTGCGCTATAAACAAAAATAAAGCGACAATTTTGAAAAAAACGCATTCTTTTTTACTTTTTGTTATAATAAATATCCCCCAAAAATATATAAAAAACATTTTTTCCCTCAGTTTAGGCTGATACGTATTCTTCTACATATTTTTGGTAAAAAAAATCGCAATAAGCGATTATTGATTGGTTTGCGCAAAAGTTATAGCGTTTACAAAATAGGGATAGTTTTATAGCATTTTTATTAGTAATTTTTTATTATTTTTTTTTTACTAGTAATGGCGGCGATCTGCGATTTTTATTGTGACTGCGACATTGTGGGGGACCCATCGGACATTTTTGACACATTTTTGGGACCATTGTCATTTATACAGTAATCACTGCTATATAAATGCAGTGATTCCTGTGTAAATGACACTGGCAGTGAAAGGGTTAACCAGTGGGTGGCAGTGTAGGGGTTAAGTGTTCCTAGAGGTGTGTTACTAACTGTGGGGGGGTTGGGCTTTCATTTAGGCCGCGTACACACGCGCGGACTGTTCGGCCAACTTTGTCCATCCAACAGTTTCAGCAAACAGTCCGCTCAAAATTAGCATGGACGGACATGCCCACACACGACGAACGAACAGTTTGCTGAAACCGTGCGCGATGACGTGAACAGCACGTACGACGGGACGAAAAATACGACGTCCTATACACTGCATTATAGCTTTCGGCGTGAAAATCCTTTCTGAGCATGCGCGCAACTTTGTTTGACGAACAAGCCTACACACGAGCGGGCTGTTCGCTGAAACAAGGTTTCAGTGGACAGTTTTTCGGAAATTCCGAAAAACCTTGTCCGTCCAACTGTCCGCTGAAACTGTCCGCTGAAAGCCCACACACGAGCGGACTGTCCGCCCAAACACTGTTCAGCGGACAAAGTTGGGCGAACAGTCCGCCCGTGTGTACGCGGCCTTAGTGTACACTGATCTCTGCTCCAATCACATGGAGCAGAGATCAGCGTCACTAGTTGCTAGGCAGAATGGAGAAATGTTGTTTATACAGCATTTCCTCCATTCGGCCGCTCCGTGAGACGATCGCGGGGATGCCCGCGGCGATCGAGTCCGCGGGTCCCGCGACCGGACTCACGGGGGTCCCGACCAGCGCGGGAGCGCGCCGCTGGCGGCACGCTCCCGAAGGCAGGGCGGCATTGAATATTGGACGTACCTGTACGCCAATATGCCTGCCTATGCCATTCTGTTGACGTACATCATCGTGCGCTGGTCGGGAAGTGGTTAAGGACCAATTTTTTACACTTGGTGTTTACAAATTAAAATCAGGGTTTTTTTTGCTAGAAAATTAGTTAGAACCCTCAAACATTATTTAAACTTTTTTTTAGACACCCTAGAGAATTAAATTGTGGTCGTTGCAATACTTTATGTCACACCTTATTTGCAAAGCAATCTTACAACGCAATTTTGGTGAAAAAATACACTTAAACAGTAAAGTTATCCAAGTTTTTTTTTATATTGTGAAAGATAATGTTACGCTGAGTAAACTGATACCCAACATGTCAAAATTTCGCCAGCTCGTGGAATGGTGACAAACTTTGACACTTAAAAATCTCCATAGACAATGTTTAAAAATGTCTACAGGTTACCAGTTTAGAGTTACAGAGAAGGTCTTTTGGTAGAATTATTGCTCTCACTCTAACGATCAAGGTGGTGTGTGGTTTGAACACCGATTACATATGCGGGTGCGACTTACATTTGCGTTTGCTTCTGCGCGTGTGCATGGTGGGTCATGGTGGGACAGTGCACTTATTGGGATAGTGACTCGGTCCAGATCTGGACTGCGATCCGCCATTTAGCAAAGCCTGCTCTATAGCGCTCACCTTTCATTCCTCCCCTGGAGGGTACATATGTAAGGAGATAAAGGAGAAGCCGAGAATCTTAGCCAGTACAGAGAGTAATTAGACACTCTTAGGAATGGAAAGGGCTATAATGTACAAGGAGGAAGGGCCTGTGCTACAGAAATGGCTAATTCTGGAGTGGTCAAATTCTTAAGCATATTCAAACAAGATTGCACATGCATAAGAAATAATTTATGGAAAGGAAAAACACTGCAAGTATTCATTTAAAAATGAATTTTCTGTGTGTTTTACCTATCTATTGATCACATTCTGTTGAACAGACCTGTGGGAAAAAGTTGCTCAATCAGTGGTTGCAGCTAATGCCTGTAGCTCTGATCTGTGTATTCTGACAGTAGAGAAGTCCTCCAGCTGTCAGAATACAATAGTGCAGTGGGGAGGATTCCTCCATCCACCTTGATTGTGTGGATGGGGGAATTGGTTCAGTTTTTTATTATTAAGCCCACAGGGGGACAGCAAAAGGAATATCAACCATCAGGCCGTTGTACTTACATGTTGGCTGCTGAGTAGACTTTCCCAATAACCTCAAGGCAAATGCCACTCTACTCAATGACTAAAACTGCCTTGTAAATAAACAGACAGATATCCTAATGTACATTACCTTTTTTCATATTGATGGATAAAAAAAAAATTCTAGAATCTGCGTATCTCACTTATAAATATTGTATATATATATTGGCATGCAAATTTCCTATGACACATTCAAATTCACTTTGTTAGAAAATACTTAATTTGAAAAAAAAATATTATGATGTAAGAAGAAACATTAAAACAAAATGGCAATTTTTTTACCTCTGCCCATTCTACTTTGCTGTCAGAATCCCTTTACTACAAGTCAAAAATGAAGTCATTTAAAACAAGACTGTGCAGCAAAAATCAAAATACCTTCAAAAGAAATTCTTTGGCGAGCATGATTAACCATGCTGTATTTTTAAGACTCAAATAATTGAAAACAGGATTTGAGATCAGTTCATTTAGATTGTGCTGAAATATTTATTATTGCAAGTCGGGAGGATTTGTCTGGTGTTTCTCAGTGAGAATGTCTAAACTCAGTATCCAGATGTTTGTTTAAATTGCCCCCACATAGTTCCAATGTCAGTTAACAGGGGTTATCAAGGAGCATCACAGTGTATCTTCCTCAGATAATATTCTGATTACCTCTGAATCTTTGAAGATGTTTTCCATTAAAACCTGATGCCTAAAGTCACAAAATATTAGCCCTCAGCTGACATGAATGTGTTGAGAAAATAAGAGCGAAAATTGTCGTTAAAACTAATTGCTAAGTGAAGATGAATTGGCGTTTTCCTTATCTGTTGAAAGTCAATTTAAGTAATCAAAAGTAAATTTAAGTATTCAAGCTAATGAGGTTTAAAGCTAAGCTCTCGTGTAAATGTTTTCCACCAGTTTCACTATCTTTATTACAATTATTATTAAGTGCCAATCTCTTCCGCGGCACTATACAAAGTGAGATCTAATGGGAGCTTCAACAATGCAACCATGATACAGTAGGAATGTGAATCCTGCTCAAGGCAGTTTACAATCGTGTAGTTATAAGGCCAGTTGCACATGGACATAACAATTTACTGATGTTTATACTCAGGATTTTAATTTCGTTAAATGTGCATCAACGTGCATTTTCACATACACGCGTAAAATTCCTATTCATTGATAGTGTTGCAAGTTACGCGCATACACGTGTAAATTACTGCACTCAAATGTAAAATTTTCTATTGTTATTTCAGGGCTCTGTTCTCATCTCTGCATTACTGATCTTTACACAGCTGTGTGCATTGTTCCATAGACAACAATGTATCTATATCCAGATCAGTAAAGGACATGATGTGCAAGAGACCTAAAAGGTAAAGGAGGCCTGGCACCAGAGGCTGTGTTGTAGATAACAGTTCACTAACAGTAGTTGAGAGGAGAAAGATATTGTTATCTAGGTTATAAAGTTCAGTGATTTGCAGCTGAAATAATAGAATAGGTCAGTGTGTTGAAATAAAAATCATTCTGATTCTTTTTTCTTCTCACTAACTCAATATACAGCGGGTAAAATAAGTATTGAACACGTTACCATTTTTCTAGGTAAATATATTTCTAAAGGTGCTATTGACATGAAATTGTTACCACATGTCGGAAACAACCCATGCAATCCATACATACAAAGACACCAAAACAAATAATTTCATCAATTAAGTTATGTGTAATAAGCTATAGGACCAAGGACTACTTGTGGAGAGCTTCAGAAAGACCTGGAATTAGCAGGTACAATTGTTTCAAAGAAAACAGTAAGTAATGCACTCAACCGTCATGCATGTTCCCCAGGCAAAAAGAGAAAGTGGGGGTAACTGGCGCCAAACCCAGAATATCATAAATACTGACAGCCCTATGGATAATAACATGTAATCGTGGGCAACATAAATAAATTAGTTAAAATCAGATAAGATTCAATGATAAATTCTCAGGTACAACAAGTCCCAGAGTTCAATCAATGGCTAATGGTGGCAGCCTTTCTCAGAGATAAGCCAACATTGTGAATACAGGGAAAAATGGACAAAGAAAGCCCCGCCTGAGTGTAGTATTAAAATACGCAATTTTACTCATAGAATTAAAAACACTCACAGGAAAAAAGTATTAAAAGCTCATCTGGTGCATGGAGGGGGTCACTCTGATCTGTCCTACGGACATCGCTCTCACATTAGGGACACGGTGACTGCTGCTGCTGGTAGACAAGGCTGGATAGCATCCAGAGAAGCTGGAAGAGCAGCTGTTGTGATGGGCAAGGCAATGCACTCGGAGCACTCGTCTCTTTTGAAAGGCCTCTTTTTTTGTCCTGTGAATGTTTTTAATCTTATGAGTAAAATTGTACATTTTGATGCTACACTTAGCTGGCCCTTTCTTTGTTTGTCCATTTATGCTCACCAGGCAAGACTCCATTGCTGAAGAAAAGCACGTTTAAGCTCGTTTGAAGTCTGCTGCACAACATTTAGACAAGCCTGTGAAATACTGGATAATGACTAATTTACAGGGCGCATCACATTGTTTAGGTGTTGCTTTAATCCAGTGTCACCTGTAAGCAAGGTGGGATAAGAGATGTGGTCGGGTCAGTTCCAGGTTCCTGCAAAAAGAATGGTGTAAAGTTAAAGCGGGATAGTGCTTCGGCCGAGACATTGCACTTGCCCAGGATATAGATGCAGTGCACTTTGAATTGATGCTGCAGGGATAGTTGCACCAGCCTGCACTGGAAGGACATGATGGCTAGCGATTTGGACCTACCTTTATTTATGATATTGGCTGTGGCCTTATTGTCTGTGACAAACTTCACTGTTTGCCTGTCCAGGTGCTGCCCCAGACTTGAGCTGCAGCCACAATGGGGTAGAGTTTAAACAGTGAGAAGAACTGACTGAACCAGAGAATCAGGAGGATTTCTGGTTGCCATGGCCCTGCAAGCAATGTTGGCTACCCGAGGTGACGAAGAGGATGCTGATGGAATGAACATTGATATGCCATTCCAGTTTGTGAGAAATTCGTCCCACATTGACAAATCCGGTATTGCTGCTGTGTCTAGCCTAGGAATTTGGTCAGGATCTTGCGCCTATGAGAGGAAAACTAAGAGGCGCGAGATGAAGGACCGCCCCTGAAGGATGATGCTCATGGCAAAATCAAGCATGCCCAGCAAAGATTGTAGCTGTCTCTTGGTGTACTCTCGAGTAAGAGTAAAGGTGTGAATGGCCAACCTGATGTGGGTCAACTTGTCAGGAGGCAAGCGGGCTTGCATGGACCGTGTGTGGAGCATGACACCCAAGAAGGTGATGGACTGTGCCAGGCTTTCCACTTTACACTTTGCTTCGGGCAAATTAAAATGACCAAATACCCCTCTTAATCTGTCTACGTTTACTGGGGTCTCACTGGGTTTTATTTAGGACCAAATGTCAATTTGGTGGTGAAATAATACAAGTCTTTCCACTTGATCCCTATGCCATAGCTAGAGGGATGGCTCAATGGGCAGTAATTTGAAAGAGTCTGAGATGTCCGCTTTGTACCGTTAAGCACCTACTCCTATGCTAATGATGGCTTGAATGGCTAGGTTGACTGACGAATACTTAAATACTTAATCTGAGGGTATAAGGGAGTTCAAACTTGGGATGCGAGAACAATGAGGTGCGGACAAATCATACACTAACGAAGTGTATTAGAGTACATGCTTTCAGCAAGTCCAATAGGGCTGACTATCCAGATGGTAAAAGGTGACTTGGAAAAGGGGCGATCGTGTATTCGAAGTCCTGTTTGGTTTGTAACAAGATGCCGATGGCTGACTGAATCGGTGGCAGCTGAGAGTAGGCTCTTGCATTGGTGGGTCGTGTGGGGCAGTGTGATGAGGCCAGTGTGGAATCCTGAGGTGCATCCCTGCACAAGGAAGGCAGCCAGGGAGAGAGTCGTGTGGAGGATAGGAAGAACCCGAGCCACCTGACATGCATGCCGCCTAGTCATGATGTATTTAGCTGCTTAATGCTGCATGTGACTTTGGGATGTGCTTTATGGCATGAGAGGCAAGCATGAAGGAGCTCACAGTGAGTGTAGTTGCAAGTCCCGATCCTTTTTTTTTTTTTGGGGGGGGGGGGGGGGGGCTGAGCAATATCCGAGGATATAGACTGCGGAGAAGCCTGGGTGCCAGGTTGGGCTGCCGCTGGTGGTGGGGATAACAGCCTAAAAAGCTTGGCTTTCCTGGCTGTGGCAGGGTAGGAAATACCCCTGCGCTGCAGCTCTGCTGCAAGCTTGAAGATGGTCCATGCTCAGGGAGGTTGAGTGCCGCCGCTTAAAAGGTGAAGTCTTCACTGTCAGCCTGCGACATGGCTTTGGCTAAAAGACAAGGAGAGGGGAAGTGCATATGTTAAGATAAGTAGAAAAAAGGCAGGAGGGGACAGACACGTTGGGTAGGTAAAGTTGGGAAAAAAGGAGGAAAACGAGGACAGGAAAAGAAAAGACAGGAGTAGTGAAGAAGGCAATTTACATACGAACACTGTTGAGTGGAAATTTAGAAAACTCGAAAGAATGCGTGGCAACTGAAGTGAGCCAGGAGGTGACTGGCCAGGTAACCGTTAGCTCAGGTGCCCATTTGTGCTTGGCACAAACCTGTGAACCAGAGCCCCCAGGGTGTACTGGGGTGGGGATCTGCAGTCTGGTATTTCTTTTTTTTTGTCAATTTTTGTTTATTAACAGTTTTTCAACACATACAATACAAAACACATGTACACCCCCCCCACTCCCTCCCCCCAGGCCCTTGTGCAGCCCTCCGACCAATACCAAATCACATTCCACGTTCACCAGCTGTACCCCACAAAAATCATACTTCCCAGACATCAATGGCAGTACCAATCCCCCGAGGCCAGACAAATAACCAACCGTGATTACATTATTGCTCTGCCCATTATATCAGATGGCTATTGAGGGGCCCGCTCCCAGCTCAGTGAATTAATTCAAGGTATCCTTGGCATCCATCCAACACTACCATACCTTCTCAAATTTCTTGGGACATCCCCTACTTAAGTAAGTAGCTTTATAAAAAGGTAGTGCTTTATTAATTATGCTTTTCCAGTTGGACACCGTAGGTGGTTCAGGTTTTTTCCAGCACAACAGAATAGCTTTGCGTGTGTAAAACAAGGACACCAGTCCAAGCAAGCATGTCGCGACCGTGACAGGAATTGGCACTGAAAGAACTGTCTGTATAGTGTGCGTCACTCCTTTATCTGCCGGCACTGCCAAAATATATGGTCAAAGTCAGCGTGGCTATCTGTGCAGCGGCAGCACCCTGCTTTACCCGTACCATATATCACAGCTATGCTTACAGGGGTATAGTACACTCTGTGTAAAATTTTGAATTGAATGAGCCTGTCTCTGCCTGACACCAGGGTTTTGAACAGGTAATCCCACATGTTGTCCCAATCCCCCCCCCCCCCCAAAATCTGTTACTAATGTGCTCCACGTGTCTCTACATTTTTTGAGCATGTTTGGTCTATCGACAATTAGTTATTTGTAGACTGTGGAGAGGGGCTTCATCAAATCCTCCGTCCTCAGCATACTCTCCAGGGCGGACATACCCAGCTCCAGAGTATCAGAACCAAACTGAGTGAAGAAGGCATGTCCCAACTGGAGATATCGAAATAGATACCAATTTGGAAGGTTGTATTTAACTTTCAGTTGGTCAGCTTTGTCCCCCCCCACTAAATGCTTCAATTGTTTGATGCCAACCCTGGCCCATATCACTGGATCAGGAATCGCACCTAAGTGTGGTAGTCTGGGATTGAACCAAAGGGAAGTGTCCTGTGACCAGCTCCCCACTTAGTTTTTCATCAAGATCTGTGCCTTGTCCCATGCTCGCACAGTTGCGCGCATTGAGGCAGTCAAAGATGAGGAGGCTTGTGGACCCCTGTATACTAGGTAGGATAAGCTCTCATACGAGCCCAGAAGGGCTGTCTCTACTACTATTGCCGAGTCACCATTGTCCCTTGTCAGCCAGTGTTGAGCGATCACCATCTGCCCTGCTATGAAATATTTAAAAAGATCCGGTAATGCCAAGCCACCTTGACCCTAGGGCTCCTGCAAATTACAAAGATTTATTCTGGGGTGTGCGGTGGCACATAAAAAGGAGCTAAATTGACTACTCACCCTCCTAAAAAAGGAACAGGGGATCCAAATTGGCATGTTTCACAGGAGGTATAGGAAAGCCGGGGGTAGAACTTTCATTTTAAGTAATTTAGCCCTACCAATCAGGGACAATGACAAATGTTTCCATGCATCTAGCTGCACTTTAACCCTGGCTAGTAATGGGAGAAGGTTTAAGGACAGAAAGTCACCAACTCAGGGTGATACTCGTACACCCAGATACTTGAACTGCTTCACCCATTCGATGGGTACCCTGTTGGTCGCTAGAGCCTGGGTATCAGTGTCAACAGCCATCACATTAGACTTCTCCCAATTAACTCGGAGCCCGGAGAACACAGCAAATTTGTCAAGCACTCCGAACACCGCCTCCAGGGATGGCCCTGCGCCTCGGAGAAAGAGAAGCATGTCATCCGCGTACAATGCTATGCATTCCCGGATACCCCCTACCTCTAATGCTCCAACCTCAGGTGACCTCCGCAGAGCTATAGTCAGGGGCTCTATTGCTAGAGAAAACAAGGATGGGGACAGCGGGCACCCTTGACGCATGCCCCTGCCCACTCGAAAATGAGAGGAGACTGAGAAACCTATCTTTATGGCCGCTTGGGGATTCCTATAGAGCAGAGAGATCCAGGTCACAAAAACCTCTCCAAAGCCCATGTGCCGTAGAACCGCTAACATATACTGCCAGTCCACCAAATCAAAGGCCTTGGCCATGTCAAGGGACACCACTACCCTAGTTCCCTTCCTGTCATGTTCAATTTGTAAGTGAGCAAACAGTCTGCGAAAGTTGGTGTAAGTAGATTTTTGCGAAATAAAGCCTGTCTGATCTGTGTCAACCAGGGTAGTAATGACTTGGGAAAGTATGGTAGTCAACACCTTCGTTAAAATTTGTAGATCCTGGTTCAGCAGCGCTATAGGCCTATATGACGAGCATAATAAGGGGTCCTTGCTCGGCTTCGGTAGAAGAATCACCTGCGCTTCTATTAGTAAGTCGGGGAGGCATTTTGTGTTTAAGACAGTAACAAAACAGAGCTTTAAGTCTAGGGACCAAGTCCTCCATATGTAACCTATACCATTCAATACAAAAACCGTCAGGTCCGGGAGATTTGTGTGGGGAGGGGGGGGGGGGGACCTGATGGCCGCCTCAATTTCTTTTTCAGTGATGTCGGCCTCCAAGACGTCCCTGTCCGTCACAGACAGCACCGGCACATTCAGGGATGCCAGCAATATATCTAAGTCTAGGGCATCATAGGCCGGAATAGGAGCATACAAAGCCTTGTAGTACTCCACAAACGTGTCCATGATGTCAGTTGGGTTTGTGAGAACATCTCCCCTCTCATTTTTGATCCAGGGTATGTTTGTTTGTACTCTCTGGTCAGCCACCAACATTGCCAGCAGCTTACCATTTTTATCCCCTTGCTCCAAAAGGGATCCAGGTAATTTTGTCCTAGATGTGTGCGCTAAGTCAGTGAAATGAAGTGCTAGCGTGCGCCTCACCTCCAGAAGTTCCTCATATGTGACATCTGACTGATTGTTTGCATGAGCCAATGCACAAACCCTCTCCATGTCCTGTAATTCCTGCTCTTTCTTATTGTGTGACCTGCGTGCCTGCTTAATGGCTGAAATGTACTGTCCACGCATGCAGGCTTTAAACGCATCCCAAACCATTGTGGGGTCAGCAGACCCTATATTGTCATTCCAATAATTACTAAAATGTGGCGCTACCTGAGAGGACACCTCTTCCACCTCCAACCAGCCGGGGTTTAACCTCCATGCCCCCCCCCCCAGAAGCCGAGGGGGGACCAATGTGTACCGATAGGGGCGTATATTCTGAGATGCCACCAGCCAGGTATTTGGCTCCACCCACTAACTGCAACATAGCTGCATCAACAATCAGAAACCTGCCTCCTGGGTCTGAGATGACATGATGTATGGTGGCAGTCTGGTATTTCTAAGTAGGAAGGTTGCGATCTGTAGTTTATTGATGTGTGTTTGGCCTGCAAATGCTTGCACTACCAGCAAGCTTGATGTTGAATGACCTTGTCTGCGTGGTGAAGGTTTTCGCTTCGAAAACAGAGTGTAGTGTCCAGAAATATGGGACAGTTACTAACGCCTAACATGCAACTCAAATCATGTATGTGAAGTAAAACATTTTGTGAAAGGGTGTTTAAGGAAATATTGCAAGGGAAGGTCCCTTGTATTATGCAACGGACTCGATGCCCTAGCTTGCGAAGTCCTGGTTGAGGTCGAGAACTGGGTCGACCGGGAACCTGTAGTAAGGTGACATAGGAGTTTAATTTAAAAAGGGGTTGCAAAGAGCTGTTTGGGGCATAGCTGGCCCCCTGGAGAAGGTGTGAACCCTATCGTCAGTGTGTGTTTTTTTTTTTGAGGAAATACCAACCAAACCTGGTGCAGGATGGACCAACTTCAGCTCACTGACCTAAAGGGGAAATGACAGAGAATAGGTGAATGACCGTTTTGCCACTGGAGACGATGAGTGGCTGTTTTTGAAAGCCACTTGCAGAAGTGCTTGAAACAATTGCAAGTAAGCAGCCTTATCAGGAAGGCAAAAACAAAGGTAGTGGAATTTGACTATGTAGGAATGACCAACTGCAACAAACGTACAAATAGATGGAGTAAGATGTGCATGTTATGCGCCTGATTTTAGTAATGTAAATCCCAGGATCTGAATCGTTGTGCCCCTGCGATGTCACGCCAATGCAACTAGATTTGGATCAAGCTGAAGAGTGAAAAATGGGTGTGGTGTGTAGAGCAGAGGATCCAAATTGTTGTTCTGCTGCGATGTCACACCAATGTGACTAGATTCGGATTGGGCTTAAGGGTGAGTAAATGGTGTGATGTGTAGAGCCGCAGATCTGAATTATTGTGCCGCTGCAATGTCACTTGGATGCAACTAGATTCAGATTGGGCTGAAGAGTGAAGAAATGGTGTGGCGTGTAGCGCCGGAGATCCGAATCGTTGTGCCGCCACAATGTCACGCTTATGTGACTAAATTCGGATCGGGCTGAATAGAGCGTGAGGGGTGTGGTTTGTAGAGCTGAGTATTTGGGTCATTATGTCACCCGTACGTCTAGATTCGGAAGTGTGAGTGAGTGGCGTGAATTCGAATCGTTCGTGCCGCTGACGTGACTTGATACGAATCGTCCTGGGCAGTGGGCTGACATGAGTCTTTACATCTAATTAGTCGTTACGTCTAATTAGCAATCAGCCATAGAACCTGTGCAAACAATACATGCTCATCTCCAAATAGATGAGATGGCAACCCCATGGACAGTGAATCCTATAATCAGTGAAGCCTATGTTGAGTGATATCGGACAACGACCAACAGCGGCTCGGAGGCTTGAATCTACAAATGAATCGTATGTTTGTAGATGTGATGACAAACAAGGCAGAAGAAACCAATCAAATGTACTATGCCTGTGCCAAATGATGTCGGGACCGACAGCAACTCAGACGCAAGTTTAATTTTTCAGGTTCAGGTCAAATATATGGAATAAAGTGTCGTTTTTATACCAGAAAAGGAAGGAACAATGTGCACCCGCCAGTGCGCCAGCACGTGATGATGTCACAGATCCTGCTCCACCCAATGCATTTCTCCATAACAGATGTCCTATGGGAATGGAGCCTCCCGTGAGAGGCAGAGGATGCCAGTTACGAAGAAACATGTACTCTTTTTCTTTATACACTTTACTTTAGTCTGGTATTCAGGATTGTTTTTTTTTTTAACAGAAAAAACTGAAAAATTCAGGATTGGTTTGGCGCAGCAGTCTAGGTGGGGCTTGAACTAAGTGCAAGGTTTTTAAAAAATTTTAGTTCACATCTTCATTTAGCTTTGAAGGACAAAAACTATTTAAAAGTTTAGAATGTTGTAGATTTTTCAGAAACAGATCTAAGGAATATAGTGCAGGCTGCATGGGCATTATTTTAAAACATTTCTAGGCCTCATTTGCTTAAACACATATCTCATGCAGCTTTTCAGGAAAAAAAAGTGTATATTTTTCATTGGTAAAACAAGGAAATTATGTAAAGACTGTGTTGACAGTATTTCATGCAGGCTACATTTTGAAAATGACACACCATATGCAATTTTAAGGCACAAAAATCTACATTTAAGTGTACACAATTGACATAAAAAGGAAAAAATATTTTAGTTATATAGACAGTATTTAAGCACTTTTGGTAGGCTTTATTTTAAACAGGAGTGGAAATATTCAGCTTTTAATCAACAATTCATCATTAGAGTATTTATTTTCCAAAAAAGGCATTTAACCACTTCAATACCAGGCTATAGTCATATGATGTCTGCAGATGGGATCTCCCATCCTGGACGGGCGTCATATGACATCCTCGGGTGCCCCCGGTGGCCTCGCAGCATGACGACCGGGGATAAGGTGTGTCCCTCGGACAAAGCCCATCCACTCCCAAGCACCCCCCTAGGGCTCACGCAGAGCGGCGATCGGGGACGAGGCTTGTCACCCTGACACAGCCCAACCCCGATTGCAGTAAACCAGCTGTGACCATGTGACCAGCTGTGTCCAATCAAAGCTGGTCACAGAATGTGAACAAACTGTGGTAACGAGATGTTACCAGGTTCTCCTCCTCGCACGCCGATCATGTGTGAGGAGATTGTGGTAACATCTCATTACCGCTTACAGTGCACCCCAACACACACTGATTGCCCCCCAATAAAGAGGACCTGTCACCAGCCAGCAAAGTACCCGAGTACCTGTCACAGTCCATCTGAGTACCTGTCACAGTTCATCTGAGTACCCGAGTACCTGAGTATCTATCACAGTCCATCTGAGTACCCGAGAACCTGCCACAGTTCATCCAAGTACCTGTCACAGTCCATCTGAGTACCTGAGTACCTGTCACAGTCCATCTGAGTACCGAGTACCTGTCACAGCCCATCTGAGTACCCGAGTACCTGCCACAGTTCATCTGAGTACCCGAGTATCTGAGTACCTGTCACAGTCCATCTGAGTACCTGTCACAGTTCATCTGAGTACCCAAGTACCTGTCACAGTTCATCCGAGTACCTGAGTACCTGTCACAGTTCATCTGAGTACCTGGGTACCTGTCACAGTCCATCTGAGTACCCGAGTACCTGTCACAGCCCATCTGAGTACTCGAGTACCTGTCACAGTTCATCTGAGTACCTGTGTACCTAAGTACCTGTCACAGTCCATCTCAGTACCTGTTACAGTTTATTTGAGTACCCAAGTATCTGAGTACCTGTCACAGTTCATCTGAGTTAATCTCAGATGGACTGTGAGTACCTGTCACAGTCCATCTGAGTACCCGAGTACCTGTTACAGTTCATTTGAGTACCTGAGTACCTGAGTTCTTGCCACAGTCCATCTGAGTACCTGTCACAGTTCATCTGAGTATCTGAGTACCTGTCACCAGGCCATCAGAGTACCCGAGTACCTGTCACTAGCCCATCGGAGTACCCTAGTGCCTGTCACCAGCCTATCAGAGTAGCCGAGTAACTATCTGCAGCACATCAGAGTACCCGAGTACCTATCTGCAGCCCATGCCTCATAGAATATTCGTCAGGTGTTTGCTTTCCAAAATGGGGTCATTTTGTGGGTAATTCCACTGTCTTGGTGCTCAAGGACCTTCAAAAATGTGATAGGTAGGAATGAAACGAGATGTGCAATTTATGCTCCTAGAATGCCTGAAGGTACTACTTCAGTGTTGGGCCTCTGTATGTGGCCAGGCTGTGTAAAAGTCTCACACATGTGGTATCACCATACTCAGGAGGAGTAGCAAAATGTGTTTTGGGGTGTAATTTTTGCTATATACATGCTATGTGTTAGAAATATCTTATAAATTGACAAATTTGTGTAAAAAAAAAAAAGATTATCATTTTCTTTCCACGTTTTCTGAATAAAAAAATGAACCATTCAAAACTCATAATTCTTCATAGAATATACGTTGGGGAAGGGTACCAACCTCACTCTATGCAATATTTACTCCCCGAACATCAACTAGATCTCCTTTTTATCCAAAGTATATAAATGCCTGTTTGTAGCTACCCACCAGTATCAGGTCATAGGAGGAGACTTTAACTTGACCTACTCCCTGGGCCTAGATAAGCTCTCCATTGTTCCTGGAAAAGCCTCCTTAGCTGCTGATAGGAAATCCACCCCTTTTTGCCAATTAACTAGGAAATATGCCCTATTTGACACCTGGCGCACCACATATCTATCAGCTAAGCAATTTACTTTCTACTCCCAGGCCCACAAATCCTACTTGCGTCTTGATTATTTTTTTGTTAATGCCCCAACCCTGAGAGCCTGTACAAGCTCGGATATCCAAGCAATCTCTTGGTTGGACCATGCCCCGATTAAACTCTCCCTAGCACTCTGCGGGATGCTTTTGAGTATGTCATTGGCATTTAAATGAGTTCTTGCTTAAGCATGACCCTTCCAAAGCAGAACTGGAGAAAACATTGAAGCTGTACTTCACTGAAAACAGCTCCTCTGAGGTCTCCCCCGCCTCCTTATGGGAAGGCCATAAAGCGGTCTTTCGTGGCCAGTGCATATCATTCTCCACATCCCTAAAACATAATGCCAACAAGGCCAGATGGCTGCTGTTAGATCAGCTCTGACAACTGGAGACACGCCTGCTGGAGTCCCCCACCATGTGTACGCTTAGGGCATTGGTGAGCACTAGGGCTAGTCTATGTGACATAGACCTGGGGAAAACGGAGAAAGCCCTTCTCCGGCTGCGCCAAACCTATTATGACAAAGCTAACAAGCCACACACCCTTCTAGCAAGACAACTCCACGAGCGGGTGGCAGCCACCTCACCCAACTCTATTAAAGACGCACATGAAACTCTTCAATCCCACCCCTCTAAATTTGCCCAACTCTTCCATGACTACTATTCCACTCTATATAATGACCCAAGTGTACCACATAATCCTCCCTCTCCTAATCTATCCCAGGCCATCCATCCTTATCTAGCCGACTGCAACCTTCCTTCTCTCTCCCCCTCCGCCCTAACCAGCCTTAACTCCTCTATTTCTGAAGAGGAAGTAGCTGGCACGATTAAATCTCTCCCGAATAACAAAGCCCCCAGGCTTGATGGTCTGCCATACCTTTATTATAAAATCTTCTTGCCGCTTCTTTTCCCCCATGTCACCCCTCTCTTCAACTCCTTCATGGCCAACACACCCTTTCCGAGAGACATGCAGACCTCTTTCCTTACAACGATCCCCAAATCAGGAAAGGACCATACACTGTGCTCTAATTACAGGCCAATTGCACTCCTGAATACAGACTTAAACATTTTTACTAAATTAATAGCAAACAGGTTAAACAACTTCTTCGCTGATCCATAAGGATCAAGTGGGGTTTATCCCCCCCAGACAGGCAGGGAATAACCCCAGGAGAGTTATTCACCTCGTGGAGGTAGCAAACATGAACAGATCTGAGGTGTTGTTTTTAGGTCTTGACACAGAAAAGGCCTTTGATAGGCTGGACTGGCCTTTCCTCTTTGCTACCCTTTGTCAAGCCAGTATAAAGGGCCCCTTCCTTCCAGCCATTACCCACTTATACTCATGCCCCTCGAGCGTAGTCAAGACTCAGTTTGCCTCCTCTCCCACCTTACCTATCACCAACGGTACCCGACAGGGCTGCCCACTTTCTACACTCCTTTATGCCCTATGTAATGAGCCCCTAACAACCCATATTAGACATAATTCAAATATTCATGGCATCTCAGTCTGTATTAGGGACGTTAAGATTTCTCTAATTGCAGATGATGTCCTGCTCACACTTACCCCGCCCCATATTTCCCCTTCTGAACCTACATATAGAATTAGATCGCTACAGCTCTCTATCAGGCTACAAAATTAACAACTCTAAGACGTAAGACCTCCCCCTCAATATGACTCCTCAGACACTGTCTGCCCTCTCCCAATTATTTAACTACTCATGGAAGACATCCAAATTAAAATACCTCGGTATCCACCTCACACCCTCCTATGAAACTCTATACAAGGCCAACTTTCCTCAATTGTATACATCCATCAGAGCCTCTTTGGCCAAATGGAAAACCCAAAAGCTGTCTCTTTTTGGTCGCTTGGTGACCATTAAGATGGTGATCCTACACAAACTCCTCTACCTCTTCGAGACACTTCCTATACCTATCCCAGCTGCATATTTCAGGATCCTCCAAGGTGACTTGATAACATTTTTCTGGAACTACAAGAGACACTGGATTGCTAAATCAATTTTATATGCCCCCTGCTGCCAAGGTGGCCTCCCGTTTCCCAACATAGCCAAGTTTTACTTGGCTGCCCAGTTGTGCCCAATAGCCTCCTGGTGTAACCTTCATGCATATGACAGGTGGACACAAATTGAAAAGCTGTGGCTGGCTCCTACCCACCCGAATTCCATGTTATGGAGTACGGGTGTGCCTCTCGGTGGGTCCCAACTACTAGGACCAATGGCGCTCTTACAAAAGTTATGGTGACGTGCTAAATCGATGTACCCGCTCACCTTCACTCCCTCCCTGGTCACTTCCTTTCTGTTTACTCCCAACGTCCCGGACAGCTTGACCTCGCAAATATCCCATTTATGGATGGATAGGGCCTTGTTTTGGTACGGTCAATTGGTGGATACCAGAACCAGAACTTTGAGGTCCTTCCAGGAACTGAAAGATAACTTTGAGTTACCCAGACAGGCCTTCTTTAGTTACCTACAAATCCACCACTTTCCACAACTCTGGTACCGAACCTGCAATTCTCCACTTTAACCAAGTTTGAGAAAATCTGTCTGGAGGGTTCGTCCCCTAAAGGTATGATATTACGCCCCTATCAACTTGGGCAGGCCTTGGGCAAGGATATACCCTTGAAGACATGGCAACTTATCTGGTCGCAGGCCTCTAAGAGCTCTGTTTGTACACTATACAAAGAAAATCAATACAAAATCTTACTTCACTGGTACCAAACCCCTGACCTGCTCCATTCTATATACCCCTCTGCTGATCACCATTGTTGGCGCTGTTGTAAAGCGGTGGGGACACTGTATCATACCTATTAGACCTGCCCACTGATCGTCCCCTACTGACAGACAGTACACTCTCTTCTCCACTCCATCTTTGGTTACTGGGTGCCCTTCGACCCTAAAATATTCTTCTTAGGCCTCCCACCTTCTTCCTTTTCCAAATCCTCTAAAAAAACTCTTGGCCCGAGTGCTAAAGGCTGGAAGATGCTTGATAGCCCTGAAATGGAAAAGGAAGGAACCTCCATCTTTGTTTGAATTGCACTTCAGGATCAGAGACGTCAAGCGGATGGAATATCTGACAGCTTCCCTAAACAATACCCTCGATACACACAACCGAGTATAGGAGTTGTGGGATATGCTAGAAGCCCCAATTTCAGCTGACATCTGGTCGATATCCCCGGGCAGTGCGGGGGCCCAAGGCTGGGTGGTTGTCCTCTTCTTTCCTACCCTTTATCTCTCTCTAACCTTTCCTTCTTTCCTTACCCCCACTCTATCTAGCCCCCTTGGCTCCATCTAACTTTTCTACCCTTTGGTTACTGACACGCACTTGAACACGTTTGAAGTTTGTGGTAATACAGAAGCACTGAATCCTACCCCATTGTTTGGTTGCTGATATGCATTGTTTTCTATTTTCTTTTATCTGTTTTACATGCCTCAACCTTGTTTTTCTATGGGCGACAATGTGTGTGGATAGTTCGCCTGATGTATTCCACCTGATGTATGCCACCTATCACAATGTGTGCCTTTTCTTTTTTCTGTTTGTCTTTTTCTGTTGGAAAATATGGAAATTCAATAAAACTGTTAGTTTTCAAGAGAATATACGTTGGGGTGTTTGTTTTCCAAAATGGGGACAGTTTGTGGGTAATTACATTGTCCTGGTGCTCCAGGGCCTTCAAAAGTGTAATAGGTCATTAGGAAATTAGAGGTGTAATTTATGCTCCTAGAACCCCTGATGGTGCTCCATGCATGTTGGACCTTTCAGGCTTGTTGGACAGGCTGTGTAAAAGTCTCACACAAGTGGTATCGACATACTCAGGAGGAATAGCAGAATGTATTTTGGGGTGTGAGAAATAACTTGTTATTATGACAATTTTGTGAAAAAAAAAATCTTAATTTCCCCAAGAAAAATTACAACTTCAAAAAACTCACCATGCCTCTTACTAAATACCTTTGACTGTCTGCTTTTCAAAAAGGGGTCATTTGGGGGGTATTCGTACTTTCCTGTCATTTCAGAGCCTCAAGAAATGAGATAGGCTGTCAGTGCATCAGGTGTAGACTATATAACTTTCACAGAGACCAAATAATATTCACAAATTTGGGTTATTTTTACCAAAGAGATGTAAAGGTATATATTTTGGCCCAAATTTATGAACATTTATTGAGTTTTTTTCAAAATGATCGCTCTTTTTTCACTTATGTCGCAAAAAATAAAAGACCCAATGGTGATTAACCACTTGAGATCCGTCATTCGGCTATAGCGCGGACCTCCTTTGCCAGGACTACGTCTATCGACGCCGTTCCGTGCACGAGCGGCGCGCTCTGTGATCGGCGAGTCTATGAGACTCGCCGATCACGGATCCGAGGAAGGGGTCGATCCCGACCCCTTATCACGTCATCAGCTAATCATGTGATGCAATGGAGCCGGTAATCGGCTATTATTCCTCTTCGCGCTGACAGCGCGAGGAGAAAAAAAAAGAGCCGATCACCGGCGGCCGTGATCGGGACATCAGTCCCGATCACGGCCAGCCCTGCCAGTGCCCACCTGCCCCCTGCCAGTGCCACCTTAATAAAATAGAAGTGCCCCCCGTCAATGCCACACAGCAGTGCCCACAGTGCCACCCAGCAGTGCCCACAGTGCAACCCAGCAATGCCACCCACAGTGCCACCCAGCAGTGCCCACAATCTGCCTCAACAATGGTGCTGCACCCCAGTGCCACATATCCATGCCCATCAGTGTCATCTACCAGTGCCCATCAGTGCCCAGCAGTGCCGCCCATCAGTGCCCAGCAGTGCCACCTATCAGAGCCACTTATCAGTGCCACCTATCAGTGCCCATTAGTCCCATCTATCAGTGGTATCTATCAGTGCCCCTTAGTGCCACCCATCCGTGCCCATCTTTGCCCATCAGTGCCGCCTTATCTGTGCCCATCAGTACTGCCTTATCTGTGCCTATCGGTGCCACCTTATCTGTGCCTATTAGTGCCGCCTTAACTATGCCCATCAGTGTCCGCCAGTGCAGCCTATCAGTGCCCACCAATGCAGCCTATCAGTGCCCACCAATGCAGCCTATCAGTGCCGCCTCATCAGCGCACTTCAATGAAGGAGAAAAATGACCTGTTTGCAAAATGTTATAACAAACTATTAAATATGATTTATTTTTTATTTATTTTTTGCATCTTTTTTTGTTTGTTTAGCAAAAAATAAAACTCCGAGCTGTAATTAAATACCACCAAAAGAAAGCTCTATTTGTGGGAAAAAAATGATAAAAATTTCATTTGGGTACAGTGTTGTATGCCCGCGCAATTGTCATTCAAAGTGCATCAGCGCTGAAAGCTGAAAATTGGTCTGGGACTGAGGGGGGTTTAAGTGCCCAGTAAGCAAGTGGTTAAATACCACCAAAAGAAATCTCTAGTTGTATGAAAAAAATGATAAAAAATGTGTTTGGGTACAGTGGTCTGGGAAGGAATGGTGTATAAATGCATTGTATTGAAGTGGTTAAATGTTGTACCAGCTCCGTACACAGTATTTTACTTGGCTGCATTTTCAACAAGAGAAAGCTTCTGTTGACTGAATAAGAGAAAGCACCAGACAGCTTTTAATAAAAAAGAAAAAAAAAATGTTTAAAATTGAGTATTTTCACTAATTTTATACACAATATGTAAGCACTTTTTTTTTTTTTAAATATAGTTTTTATTAAATTTCACAGTTACAAGTGGAGTGTCGAACAAGGTCACTTGAATAATACATTGTAACTAGTGATGGACGAACTTCCGACGGGACGTTTTGCGAACGCGGACCGCGAACGGGGCTGACCGTTCGCGAAACCGAACGTTCGCCGCGGGCCCCATTGACTTCAATGGGAGGCGAACGTTTCAAACCTTTAGGTCGAATTTGCAGCCACTAGGTAATTATTAGCAGGAAAAACATAGTCCCACCACATGGCCAATGACATAATACATGTATGAGGTGAACTTGGGATCGATAACTACAAGCATTCTTTTTTTATTTGGGAAATTGTTCTGACAATTCAGGACTGTGGAGCGCATGAAGGCAATGGAGGAGAGGGAAGGTCAGGGACCAGGGTAGGCAAAGAAGAGGGTGCAGGAGATGATCACCAGCAGCGTGACATACAGCAATGACACATGCACCGTGATAGACGCATCTGACAACAGCACTGTGATAGAGGGCACTGACATCAGAAGCGTGACATACAGCACTGACAGCAACACCGTGATAGAGAGTACTGACATCAGAAGCGTGACATTAAGCACTGACATCAGCACTGTGATATACAGCACTGACAGCAGCACCGTGATAGAGGGCACTGACATCAGAAGCGTGACATACAGCACTGACATCAGCACAGTGATATACAGCACTGACAGCAGCACCGTGATAGAAAGTACTGACATCAGAAGCGTGACATTAAGCATTAACACCAGCACCGTGACATACAGCATTGACAGCAACACCGTGATAGAGAGTACTGACATCAGAAGCGTGACATTAAGCACTGACATCAGCACCGTGATATACAGCACTGACAGCAGCACCGTGACATTAAGCACTCACACCAGCACCGTGATATACAGCACTGACAGCAGCACCGTAAGCAGCCCCAGGAGTAAGTCAGCACAGCACAGGGATGGTGTGATCCCCTCATAATAAGAACCCCCAGGAGGAAGTCAGCACAGCACAGGGATGGTGTGATCCCCTCATAGTAAGCAGGCCCAGGAGAAACTCAACACAGCACAGGGATGGTGTGATCCCCTCATAATAAGAACCCCCCAGGAGGAAGTCAGCACAGCACAGGGATGGTGTGATCCCCTCATAGTAAGCAGGCCCAGGAGAAACTCAGCACAGCACAGGGATGGTGTGATCCCCTCATAATAAGAACCCCCAGGAGGAAGTCAGCACAGCACAGGGATATCATAAGCAGCCCCAGTATAGAGTATAGGCTGCAGTATAGGGCAGCAGTCAGCAGTGGTGCACCTCAACCCTATCTATTGTGGACCGATAGCGGTCCTTACAGAACAGCAGACTGTACCGCACTCAACCCTATGTACTGTAGCACCCTAGACCAAGTTACCAGTCCTTATAGGAACTTTTGTGGACCAAGCAGGTTGTGTGTTAGTGATTAGCAGACTGTACTTCAGTCCCTATACCAATGAAGGACTGCTGCAGTATAGGGCAGCAGTCAGCAGTGGTGCACCTCAACCCTATCTATTGTGGACCGATAGTGGTCCTTACAGAACAGCAGACTGTACCGCACTCAACCCTATGTACTGTAGCACCCTAGACCAAGTTACCAGTCCTTATAGGAACTTTTGTGGACCAAGCAGGTTGTGTGTTAGTGATTAGCAGACTGTACTTCAGTCCCTATACCAATGAAGGACTGCTGCAGTATAGGGCAGCGGTCAGCAGTGGTGCACCTCAACCCTATCTATTGTGGACCGATAGCGGTCCTTACAGAACAGCAGACTGTACTGCACTCAACCCTATGTACTGTAGCACCCTACACAGACCAAGTTACCAGTCCTGATAAAGAGCTTTGTGGAACAAGTGAGTTGTGAATGATTAGCAGACTGCAGCAGAAGGGCAGCAGTCAAGTATAATATTCTTTCTATATTTGGAAGAAAGAATATTATACGTGTACAAGCCTATTACCGTACCACTGATACCAGTCCTGAAAAGAACCTTTGTGGAACTAATAGTAACAGCAAGTCTTTAAAATGACCCTCACTGCCTGCCAACACTGCTTCCTTCCTGTCCCTATACAAAGTGGCAAAAAAGAGTAGACTGGAACGATTAGTGGTTACTGAAACAGCTCTTTTGTGGACCTGATAGTAACAGCTAATGATGATGATGATGATGATGATGATGATGAAAGACTAATCTGGCTGTCCCTGTAGCACACACCGTCCTTTCCCTTTCTCTAAACTGACAAAAGACACTCAGGCTGCTGCAAGAATCAGTAGCACAGCAAACCTATATACACCTAACACCTATACCAGTCCTGAAAAGAACTTTTGTGGAACTAATAGTAACAGCAAGTCTTTAAAATGACCCTCACTGCCTGCCAACACTGCTTCCTTCCTGTCCCTATACAAAGTGGCAAAAAAGAGTAGACTGGAACGATTAGTGGTTACTGAAACAGCTCTTTTGTGGACCTGATAGTAACAGCTAATGATGATGATGATGATGATGATGATGAAAGACTAATCTGGCTGTCCCTGTAGCACACACCGTCCTTTCCCTTTCTCTAAACTGACAAAAGACACTCAGGCTGCTGCAAGAATCAGTAGCACAGCAAACCTATATACACCTAACACCTATACCAGTCCTGAAAAGAACTTTTGTGTACCAAATAGCTAGCGTTTTATCTCTCCCTACTCCACACAGCAACCTTTCCCTATAGTGACAGAAGAAAGAATGTAAAATGGCCACCGGACCGGGTGTATTTATAGGTTAGGGGGAATGTCCAAGTGTCCATGTGCTGTCATGTCTCAATTGGCTGGCCTGTACCCCATGACAGACGTGTCATCATAGGTCAAAGTTCTTTTACACATTAAACACGTAAGTCCGCCGGAGCAAACGACGGGAAAAGGCGAGCGAACGCGCGGACCGCGAACGACCGAAATTCGCCGCGAAACGACCGCCGGGCGAACCGTTCGGCCATCACTAATTGTAACATTCAAAATAAAATACAATTAAACTGATCGAGAACATTACCATGAGAACATACAGATAATGTTTGCATGTGAACATTGCAGCTGTGGTCACTCCAACTGGAATTCACGTCTAAGGGACATGCCCGAACCCCTCTAGCGCCCCAATTGGGATCACACTGCGCCAGAGGAGGTCCGTTGTTTGGAGTTGAATAAAACATATATTCCAGCTGGAAGATCGCTTATAAAGGGACTAACAATGAATTGACTTCCTAAACAAATAACTTGCTTCCACTACCTGGTAGGTGACGTGGACGATAGGTTTCTAGGGATGTCAACGGCCATACCATTCTTTCCAACAATTCCAGGTTTTGTCAAAAGTCAAGCAAGAATTATTTCTAATCGATAATAATCTTTCATAATGGTAGTTGAGATTTACTTGAGCCATTACCTCAGAGGGATTCGGAGAGAGGGTATTTTTCCAGTGCATGGCAATTATCAGTTTTGCTGTGGTTAGGACATGCGTCACGACCAACCGGAATTTATAAGGGTAGTTATGTATACCTAAATGGAGAATAGCCAGAGCTGGGTTTGGATTCTGTAATATGCCGGTAATTTGGGCAAGGACCGTGAATATTTTTCTCCAGAAGCTGGTTAGATTTTTGCAATGCCAGAAAATGTGTAGTATTGTTCCGGGTGAGTCACAATTTCTCCAGCATAATTGGGAATGTGTAGGGAACATTCTAGCTAATTGAAAGGGTATCCTGTACCATTTGGTGAGGATTTTTTGGGTCAGTTCCCAGTGATTAATGCAGTGCGTGGCTTTGTAATTGTAACGCAGGGCTACTCGCCAGTGGTCAGGGTCAAATGTTATATCCAGATCTTTTTCCCAGGACAGTATATTTGGAGTTTTGAGGAACTTGAGTTTGGATTGTAATATGTTGTAGATAAGGGATATGCCTCTTCGTTTGCTGTGTTGTGACGTAAGGAACTGCCATACCTGGGTGTTTATTTGTATAATCGGAAGGGAATGTTTAGTTAAGAATGATGAGACTTGCTTATACAACATAATATGAGAGGTAGGTAGATTGTATTTACTTTGTAAAGTGTTAAATGACATCAAAGTGCCATTGTCAAGAAGTTCCTCCACTGTTTCTATTCCTAAATCTGTCCATTTATGAATATGGCTATAGGGAAGAATTATACCAAGCGTCTGCAATGGTATTTTTAGGGTGGTAAGTTTATGTTCATGTTTGGGTTGTGACATAAGATACCTTCACGCAAGAAGTGTGGCCTTTGTGGTTGGGGACAGGGATGTAAGCGACAACTGTTTCCAGGAGTCTGCTATCAGTAGTAGACTTAAAGGGTACGCCTTATTGACAAATGCTTCTATATTCACCCATAATGGGAGAGAAGAGTCCTGGAACCAGCTTTTGGACTGGGCAAGAAGAGAAGCCCAGTAATAGTCTTTTAGATCCGGGAGCCCCATCCCCCCTCCTTTCCTATGTCGAGTAAGAATAGCATGTGAGCAGCGAGCTCTTTTCCCTTGCCAGATAAACAACTTAAGGGATCTGTTTAGTTCGTTGAAATAGGAGGCTTTAAATGGAATGGGAAGTGTTCTGAACACGTACAGTATTTTGGGGAGAATGATCATTTTGTAGGATGCAATTCTGCCCGCCCAGGAGAGTTCAGTTTTGGTCATATTGTCCAATATTTTCCGAATGTCCGAAATTAACAATTTAATATTAATCTCGGCTATCTGTGAGGTATTTGCCGCAAGCTGAACGCCCAAGTATGGAATGGATTTCTCCGCCCACATATACGGGAAGGCATTTTTTAAATGAGTTTTAGTAAGATGGTGAACGCCTAAATCTAATATTAGGGACTTATTGAAGTTTACTTTATAGTAAGATAGTTTACCAAATTCAATGAGAACATTGTGGGCGAATTGGAGTGAAAGAGAGGGGTTGGTAAGTAATAGTATAACGTCATCCGCAAAGAGACTTATGACGTGGTTAACCCTATGGAATTTAAAGCCTGATATATGGGGATGGGTACGAATGGTCTCCGCCAGGGGCTCCATCATTAGATTAAAAATTGGTGGCGATAATGGGCACCCCTGGCGGGTTCCATTCGTAATTTGAAATTCTTTCGATAGTAGTCCTGATGTGTAAACCTGTGCTATTGGGTTTGAATATAGGGCCATAATAGCTGATAGGGATTCACCTTGGAAACCAAATTTCTGCAAAACTGCTTCCATATAGCCCCAGTGGACCCTGTCGAACGCCTTCTCTGCATCCACTGATAGGAGCAGAGAAGGCGTTCCCCAGGTCTCTGCCTGGTCAATGATATTCAAAAGGCGTCTTGTAGCATCTGACGCCTGACGGCCTTTGGTGAAGCCCGTCTGGTCTGGTTTCACCAGGTCTGGGATAAGATCATATAATCTGTTAGCGAGCAGTTTTGCATAGATTTTTACATCCCCATTGAGAAGAGAGATGGGGCGGAAATTAGCTGGCGTGTCGGGAGTTTTGCCCAGTTTTGGTAGTGTGATTACATAAGCTTTTAGCATTTCAGGTGGGAAAGAGCCTTTTGTCCTGGCCTCATTGAATAGTGATATGAGATTTGGGGTCAATATCTTGGTAAAGGCTTTGTAGTATCCATTGGATAAGCCGTCTGGGCCGGGAGCTTTATTAAGGGGGAGGGACCCTATGGCTTTTTCTAATTCTGGGATTGAGAAAGGGTCGTTCAATGTTTGAAGCTGGGATTCTGATAGTGAAGGTAATTTGATTGTAGCTAAAAAGTTGGCTATGTCCGTTCTATTTGGTTGGGTGACATTAGGGTCGTCTTTTAAGTTATATAGTGACGAGTAGTAGTCCGCGAATGCGTTGGCAATTCCCTGTGGATTTTCTATTTTCTTGGAGACATCGGGGTAGTGCAGATGGGGAATTACCGATTTGGATCTTCTTTGTTTTAGTCTGTTCGCTAGGAATTTACCTGCCTTGTTGTTATCAGCATAGTAGTTTAATTTTAGCCTGTTCATATATTGGTCATGTTGAGTGCAAAATAATTCCCTGAGTTGTGAGCGTGTATTGGCTAGTTTCGAGGCCGTGGCAGCTGTAGGTGTGAGTTGGTTCTCTTTTTCAAGCTTACGAAGTGCAGATGTGAGTTCCGTGATCTTAGCCGAGCGGGCCTTGTGGGCTACTGTGTTTAGTTTGATAAGGATTCCCCGGGTATAAGCTTTGTGGGCATTCCAATTTGTAAAGGGGTTTGTGTCAGCGGGGGTATTAAAGTGAAAGAATTCTGTCAACTGGTTGGCGATATCTTTTTGTAGTTTAGGGTCCTGTATTATGTGATCATTGCAACGCCATAAGCGAGCTGCGGCAAAAGCACTCCCACCCTCTATTTGAATAAGTACTGGGGCATGGTCTGACCACGTTATATCATATATAGCAGAGTGGGAGATTCTCTGCAACAGCAACTTATCTACTAGAAACATATCCAATCTGGAGTATGAGTTGTGTCTGGGGGAGTAATAAGTGTACGTTCTATCATTTGCATTTAGACAACGCCACGCATCATACAAATCTTCTTTGATAAGAAGATCCCGAAAATTCGGGTTACGATTTTTAGTGCGGGAGGAAGAGTCTAGGTTGTCATCTACTACCATATTGAAGTCACCACAAATTAATATACTCCCCGCTCGCATCTCTGATATTTTTTTGGTGACACGTTTTACAAATTGGAGTTGACGCGAGT
Source organism: Lithobates pipiens (assembly GCF_037356315.1). Taxonomy (NCBI): domain Eukaryota; kingdom Metazoa; phylum Chordata; class Amphibia; order Anura; family Ranidae; genus Lithobates; species Lithobates pipiens. Next base: position 84,624,432 of record NW_027507903.1, on the reverse strand, counting down.
TGGGAGCATATATACACGATAATGTAAAAGGAAGCTTATTTATGGTACAAACCATAATAATGTATCGACCATCTGGGTCGCAAAAGGAGTCTTTCAGTTCAAATACCACCGTATCTCTCACCGCTAGCATCACTCCTCTCTTCTTCGCCATAGCAGATGACAGGAACACATGCGGGAAGTTCAGGTGGGAACATCTAGGTGTAGCTGAGCTATGAAAATGAGTCTCTTGGACTGCTAGAATGTCTGCGTTGTGCTGGATAGTCTCTCTCCATAGGGATCTTCTTTTAGCCGGGTGGTTAAGGCCCCGCGCGTTGATCGACAAGATCTTAACTGACATTTAGAGTTGTGGGGCGATAAGGCAGTCAGTAATGTCTTTGTTCATGGGGTAAATGGCACAGTGGTCTCGGAAGTGGAAAGGGTATAGATGTAACAGTCAATAGGTCCTCCGGTATATGTTTAGTGAGACAGGGAGCAGAGTTAAAACATAGGTGGAACTTCGCGACAGTCAATATCCAGGATGACTGCCAATAGTAGTGGTAAGGAAGGCAAACAATTGGAAAAACGGTAATGTCCAGAACTGTCTGTGGAGGTATTTGAAAAATTACAGCTGCGAGCATAGTAGTCGAGCATAATCTCCAAAGTGCAAAAAAGGTAGGAAAACAAAAAGAAAACAAAAGGAAAACTCTCAAAAACATACAAATAAGTCCAGACGGACCAGGCAGACTGGCCGCCCAACTGGAGGGAGCTGCGGTACGGTGTGCGGTGCCATAGGCCTTCGGGGAACCCTACTGTATTTGGTAGGTCGAGTTATACTGGTCGGTTCAGGTACGCCTCGAATTGGATCTTCTGCGCTGTTGTATTTGCCACTCTGGTTGTACTTTGCCAGGTGTGGGCTTATGCAGTGGAGGTGGATCATCACTTGTGTCTGGCGGTAAGATTTGCCACTGACGGACGAGGTGTAATCCATCTTCCAATGAGGTAATCAAGTGAGTAGTGCCCTGATGTGAAACGACAAGTTTAGCTGGGTATTTCCATTTATACATTATTTTGTGGTTTCTAAGCGCTTTAGTGACTGTCGCCATGTTGCGTCGCAGTTGCAGTGTGTATTGCGAAAGGTCCGGGAGCACTTGTAAGTTTGCAGCCTGTTCTGGAATATTCTCCGCTTTGCGGAAGGCATCTAAAAGTAGCTCCTTGGTCTGGAAGAAATGGACTCGAAGGAGCACGTCTCTCGGAACTTCTTGCGGTAAGAAGGAAGGTTTGGGTGCTCTATGAATCCTATCTATCTTCAGATCCATTGGGGACAATGATGGCGCTACAGCATGGAATAGATCTGTGGCATAGGACTGGAGCTGTTGCGTCGTGACGCTTTCCGGTATGCCCCTTATTTTCAAATTGTTCCTGCGGGAACGGTCCTCGAGGTCTGCCAATTTCGCTTGTATTTTAGATATAGAGTCCTGCTGGGACATATGGGAGTCGACAAGTGCGTTGAAAGATACCGTAACATCACTCATCTGTGTTTCAACTTGATGCACCCTGCCCCCCAATTCAGTGATTTCAGCTCTACATTGCTGGAGGCACGTCATCATATCTGACTGCAGCGATGATCTAAGCGACATGAGCATTTATTTGAGTGTGATATCCGAGATTGATTGCCCTGTAGTTGGAAACATAGCGATTGGATCTGCTGGGGTATGTGTGCCTGAGTCCTTGTCATGAGCACCACTCACCTCCATGTCCAGGGCTGAGTATTTGTTTTGGTGTGCAGGGATGTCTGGATCCAGCCTGGGCTTGGATTTCGCCGGACTTCTCGTTGTGGGTGAGTCACACGGAGAGGTACTTCCACTGTGCCGTGGAGCGAAAATAATGTGTTCAGTATCTGCGTACCTCTCCTTCTCTGTCCGCAGCACTTCCAGTCCGGATGGTGGCACTAGAGCACTTGAGGCTTGCCTGTGTTTATGTCTCTCGCCGCCATTTTCCTGTGGTCCGCGGGAGACGGCTGGAAAAAAGGCCGGTAGTTTTTGCATTTTCTCCGCCGCGCGGAGCTTCTTCTTCATGTCCCCGGGACTTCTCGCGTCTGCGGTGATTCGTCAAGCCGAGGCGGCGGTTCCGGCGTACGACCGAGCGGCGATAGGTCGATAGTTCCCCGTCAGCCGAGCGGAGCTCTATTCGCTTGCGGCCATCATGTTCGGCGGTCGCCACGCCCCCATATGGAAGCACTTTTAATGGGCTGCAGTTTAATTAGGAAGGAGTTCACAGGCATTTCAGACAGACAATAGCCACAAATATTACTGTTTTTCCAGAGCAGTGGAATACGCCACAAACTAGGAGACAATGGCCATGATTTATCCTGCAGCAAAGACTATAAGTTCTCAAGTTGGGGCCTAGCTGTGTAAACATTATGTGTGTCACCTTGACAGGGCATGATCTGCTGAATACCTTCATTAGCTAGACCTGACTGATGGATTCTAAAAAATGACTTTAAAGTCTAGCTTAGGCAGCCACCACAACTGCTTCTCTTTTCACCAAACTTAAGATTATAGAGACATTGCTCATGAAAGACAGCTAAGATTAGCTTCCACAGCACCTCTTTCATTTTTATGCTCCTTCTGGGATGACAGCATGAAATCTGGCATTTTTGATTCAGAGATCCAAAAGGGTGGCCGACCAACAACAGTCCCTCTCTTTTATGGCCTTATTCCTGGGGTCTTTGAGCAGGGACTACGACATGAATAAACATATTCACCAGCAATGTCTTTAATGACCTCTCCTCACCCACATACAACTCCTGGGGTTTGGGAGAGGTGAAACAGCTTGGAAGCCTGCCCCATGTCCTTCCCCTCCTCCTCCTCCTCTTGACTGTCCTCTGCCTGCTGCTTCCTCATAGGGACAGAGTCAGATGTAAAAGGATCCAGCAGGCCCTGGGACAGCAGGAAGTCCTCCTCTTCCTCCTGCTTCTGTCTTTTCCCCATTACACCACTCTATGCATGCTCTAGCAGGAAAACCAGAGGGATCATGTTGCTCACTATTACACATGTCCTGAATCAGGAACTGCTGATGTAGTGAAAAGAAAATTTCCAAAAAACAGGTGTATCAGATATCAGGCGACTGGCAGGCAGCTTGTGTTGCCATGGAATTTCAGCTAGGCAAAAACTCTTCTAGCCTGCTGCAGGAAATCACAGAAGCCAGGATACCTAACCTGAAACCACTACGCCACCAGGCTGAAGTTGTGTGCCAGGAAGGACATGTGTGTGAAAATTCCATGATGAGGGGTGGACAGCAGGTTGGTGCTGTTGTCACACATTATCTTTCATGGCACAAGATGGTTTGGGGCCAGTCACCTCTCAGCCTGCCCTTGAAAAGCTTACAGATTCTCTGCCCTGGTGTGGCTCCTGTCCCTCTAGCTTACAAGCTAAAAAAACAGCATGGCAAAATTTTGATTGGGGCATTGCATAGACTTGGGGGGACTGGTGGTTCTGATGGGTCACCAGATGAGGCCAAAAGAGGAAGAGGGTGTAGAGGTAACCATAATCAAGTAGCTGGACTCCTGGCTGTGCCACCATCTCCAATGGTGTGCCCTGTCCTGCATTCTTCCCTTAGGAAATGTACTCGATGTGCTGTAAAAGAGAGGTAACATTCCTGTCCACCTGCCCATGCTGGCTGGACCACATTTCTGTGATCATGTGGACCCTGCCAGTGACTGTGTGGTCGAGAGACACAGATACATTATCTTCCACACGCAGGTGAAAGGCAAGGATAGCTTTCTGGGTAAAAAAAATGCTGGTTGAGTACCAGCTACTGTACTGGCCTTAAAGTGGCAGAAAAAGAGCAAATTCCACCAGCTGGAACAGGAACAGCTGTAAAGCCAGCAGTGTTGCCAAGCTGGCATGGAGATAATGGGCATAGGGATATTTGGGTAAATATTTTTCCTTTTGCTCCAACAACTATGGAAGTGTCATGTGTCTGATTAAGAATGCTCCTGGAGACAATGGAGTGGGGTTAGAAGACTTACAGCAAGGTTGATGCCCACTCTTGGCCCTACTCTTCATGGCCTGATGCTTACCCACTTTCCCACTTGAGGTGCCATAATGTAGGTCTCTCAAATGCCTTGTCAGGCTTCCATCTCTACTGTATGAGGCCACAGACATTGCAGGGGATGCAGATGTAGATTCTTTTGAGAGTAGGGAGAGGTGGAACAGAAGCAGCAAGGAGGAGGTTGAGCAGTCTGGGCCTTTTCTGCCTAAAAGTATCATTGATGTGCTGCTCCCACTGAGCTTTGTGGTGGTGAACAGTCTATGTCTCCTTATGCATATGGTACCCAAACGATTGGTATATTTACCAGATCTAATATGCTGCAGGCAGACGTTGCAAACCACTATGCTGGCAGCAGATGTTTAAAAAGGCTCAGATTGCTGAGCTCTTTAGAGCAGATAGCAGTGGCCTGCATTTTTAAGTAGGAGCAGTACCATTCAGTGGAATAAGACAGCTGTTCCTTGCACTCACCTGCAAGCTGTACCTGCCCCTGGATAACACCCTGTCTCACTGATGCAATGACAGGATTAGCTCTAGAGAAGGGGGAAGAATAGAGCACATTTTCATATCCTGATAAAGGTGTTCTGCTCAGCATCTGGGAGGTGAATGAGGAAGGTTTTGATTATCCACTCCTCTGCTTGCTCAGAATGTATAGCAAGCCTAATACCAGATAGAACGACACACATGCCCTATTTCTCAAAGGCGCAATGACTAACTTTATTGGCAGCATTGGCAATAGGGGATTAAGGATGTGGTGTTTTGGAGCACTTTACAGTGTGATGAGTTGGTGCACAAAATTGTATTTATATGCAGTAATAAGGTGCTAACACATGGCAACTTTTCCTGGGTCAGCAACAAGTTAAACGACCCTAGAAAAATTATATATGAATATGTAGCGGGGTCTCTTTAGGAACTATAAAACTACTGTTCCCAGAACCCCGCTGGTTCCCAGGATGCTTTGAGTTATGCCCCAGAGACTTATGGGGAAGGAAATATAAGGAGGGGGAGAGGCCTAGTTCGCTCTCTTTGGACACCCCCCTCTCTCCTAGCAAGAGAAGGTCTGTGCTGAACTGCTGAAAGCACAAGGCCTGAAGCCTGGGCCTTGTGCTCTTTTCCAAAGAGCTCTCTGCCAGCTTAGTTGCACCTGAGAGACATTTTCTCATCTTTGCTGCAGTACACCAGAAGGATTGAAGACTGGGAGGTCGGTGGATTCCTGTTCCTAGACGAAAAGGCAGAGAAACCGGACTTGGACTTGTCCGAGTGGTGAGAGCTGTTTAAAGACAGATGCTTTATCTTTATTATTCGTTTGGATTACAAAGTTGTTCTTCAAGTGCACCACCGAAAGATTGCTAGCGAATATTGTTTTACTGGACTTCCATTTAGATCAGTCAGGCCTGACTGCATAGGTAGATAGTGCTGTATGTTAGTTTACCCATGCGGGGAAGTAGCTGAAAAAGGGCAGCGTTAGAGTTGCATAGCAATACTTTATTATGCTGATTACTCTGTTCATCTTTATTACTGGTTACTGCAGGGACCTGCTTATGTGTTGCAATCCAAATGTTTGATTCATGTTATTCCTTTTATAAAACACACCAAGTAAAGTCAGTTATATACTTTCAAAGATTGTCTATGAGCTTGAGTTATCCACCCACGCACACACACATATTTAGAGTTTAAGTGATTTAATGTGTATTGCTAGTTACTAACTGTGCCAAAGTGGGTAGAGCAGATTGCCGGGGGGTTGGCGGAGCTGTGCTCAGGACCCAAACCAAACTTGCGGCCCTCTTAAGTGAGGGTATCGCTATACGTGGGGGCTCGTCCAGGATTTCTGAGACAGCGGTGAACACTCCAGAGGTACCGGCATGGACCCACAGGGAGTCAGAGCGTGGTGTGAAGCGGCTAAGGCCGACCCAAGTCAGTCAGTGGTCATTAGCCTCCCAGGGGAGGAGCCATCGCCAACAGAATCACTGCAGGCTGCGGCCCGTACCTCACCCGAGAGTCCCAGATCAGCACCGGCCACCCTTAGCGCAGAACTGTGTGCTGTCCTGGGGGAGATTGTGGCCCAGTGCAAGAAGGATCCCACAGATTACCCGATGTCGGGGTACAGGAAACTCCAGATGTTTTCAGGGAGGAAACCTGTACCTTCGGAAGAAGAGGGATTTGAAGATTGGTTAGATAGCGCAACTCAGGCACTAGAGGAATGGGAAGTTCCAGAGCGCAGAAAGAAGCAGAGGGTTGTGGAAAGTCTAAAGGGGCCTGCTCTAGAGGCCGTACGCAACCTGAAGATGAGCAGGACAGACTGTAATGCGCAGGAGTACCTAGATGTACTACAGACTGTGTTTGGTGGGACAGAGAAAATCTCTGAGCTTGCTTATCAGTTAGAGCATTGCTACCAGAAGAAAGGTGAAAAACTATCAGACTACGTGGGACGTTTAGATAAAATCCTGCATAGGATGATCCTAAAGAAGGGGATCAGCCCAGGAAAAGTAGATGAGGCCCGTGCTCAACAGGTACTGAGGGGAGCTCAACCCATGGATCCTATTGCATGGACACTGCGTGCCCGACTGGATGGAAAGAATCTGGAGTACACTGACCTCATCCGAATGATCAGAGAGGAAGAGGCCCTACTGGAAGAGAAAAGGGAAGAACATCTCACCGAGCCCGTCAACCAACCGGTAGCAATAGTTACACCGGCCATGACTCCCGCTAGAGATAAGGAGCTGGACACTTTGAAGTTACAGATGTCCCAGGTGATGGAGATGTTGACTGCTATGATGGCGAAAGGTCAAGGGGGAGCCGAGAAACCAAGTCCTAGGAGGGAGTTGTTTCCAGATACACCAACACCAAGCCCCACTCAAGACCGAGAAGAGATGCTATGCTACAACTGCGGGGGCAGTGGCCACTTCGCCAGTAGATGTTCCAGTCCCAAGAAGAAGAAGATAGATAACCGCCAGCCGGCGGGAAACTTCAGAGGGCCCCGGTGAGGGAGTCAACCGGGTGCCCATGCCTTTCAGTGAACTCCAAACTGAATAGAAGGAAGAGAGAGAGAGGAAACCAGACCCCTCAGAAGGAATGTCTACAAATAAGAGACAATAACATCCCTCAGCGGGTTTGTACTCCCATTACTGTGGGGAGGGACACTGGAGCTCAAGTGACTTTGTTGTACAGAGACTTCTATGATAGGCACTTGAGCCATTTGCCTATACAGAAGATAGAAGAGCTGGAGATATGGGGCCTGGGAACTCAGAGTTTCCCCTACGATGGTTACCTGCCCATAAAGCTGACCTTCGACGGGCGTGACCGGAAGTGGAGACGGACGGATGTGCCTTGGCTGAGCTCCGCAGAGACCTCTCAGCATCTATAGCCATCCGTGCCCGCTGGGCGTTTTTTCGCCCTTCCAGGCTGTCCATCCATCCCAGGGACCATCCGTGCTCCGGACGGAGCCGCTATTTTCGGCCGATCCATCGCCGAAACGGACCCCGGGGCTGCGAGCGGCAAGACAGGCCGGTCTCCGCCGCCATCTTGCGGCCTACTCCGTGCCTCGAGACCTCCGGACGGCGGTTCTCGAGGCGTATCCCGAGTCGGATCCCACGGCGCATCTCCCTACTGGACCCACCGGACCCCCTCGCCTGAGACAGGAGGCGGATGAGCGCCCGCCGGAGGCCCGGAGAAGATCCAGAGCTGCGCCCTGGGAGGTGAGACCCGGCGGCCATCTTGGTACACCCGAGGCCTAAAGCAGTCCTCCTGCAAACCCCTTTTGGCAGCTGCTCCACAGATTCCTGCAGGGAGAACATTGCCCCCACTCTCAGTTCAGCCTGTCCCCCACTGGATCGCTGCCCACTTGGTTCTGGTGCCTCTCTGAGTCCTGCACACACGCCCTAGGCCCCACCAGCGGCCATCTTGGTGCACCCAGTCCCTCCACCCACCCTCCTGCGGCCTACATCTCTCTCAGCCGCACCCTGGTTTATGCCTAGACTCTCCTCATACTCCAGTGATGTAGTGTTACCTGGGCTCCAACCCCCCCACTACCCTCTAATCTGCAACGTCCTATTCTGGGGTCACACCCCGGGTCCCTTTACTTGACAGACATGTGATCACTCTCTACGAGCCCTAGCCGCCTTTCAATGTTCCCCTACAGCTCACAGTCGCTACCTTTACATGGGGAGCTCCACGTGTAACTGAATGTATGCCTAGTCCCAACGCCTCATGGTGAAATACGGTCCGAAACACCTCCCTCAATCTCTGTCTCCTGAACTGCGGCCCTCACAGACTTTAGATCGCTTCCTAAGCAGGCCGGCCTCCCCTGTTCCAACTCCGGGTTCTTCCACATACGCACAAGTGGCTTCCCAACTGTCCGTACAAGATAATCTGAGCCCTTTGTCAAAGGGCCACTTTGACACGATGTCCGCCCCTGTTACAGTTGAAGTACTCGACGATAAACTGCGAGTTCTCCTGCAAGACTTGACCAGTAATGTTTCGAAGGAAATGGGCAAACTCGCCCATGAACTGCGGGGGGAGCTGGCCCAGATTGGGGAACGGACTGACGTCCTGGAAACCAAATTTGACGATTTATTGCAATATGTACACGTCTTGGAGGAGGACAATGCCGGTTTGAAGCAGTCTGTCTCACAGCTCCAGTCCCAACAGGAGAACTTGGAGAACAGGGAACGCCGCCAAAACCTACGCATCAGAGGAGTCCCCGAGACCGTTAGTGAGGGGGAGATTAAACCTTACCTTCTCAGCCTCTTCAATGTTGTCGCCCCTAAAATCCTGGACATTGATTGGAGATTGGATAGGGCCCACAGGTCTTTAGCCCCAAAGCCCCCAGCCGGGGCCAACCCTAGAGACATCATTGTACGCTTCCACTACTACGACAGCAAAGAAGCTCTGACTGTGGCCACCCGTAACAAGTCTCGTCTGGAATTTAAAGGGGCCAAGATACAAATTTTCAGTGACCTATCCCCCATTACCTTGGCTAAACATCGCAGCTTCCGCCCTGTGACTGCCTATCTGCAGAATCACCAGTTTCCGTATCGCTGGGGTTTCCCCTTTCGCCTTTCGGCTACTAAAGATAGGATTCAATACTCCATGAGGGACCTTCAGGAAAGTGAAGCTTTCATACGCAGTCTGGGTTTGCCACCACTGCCTGACGAAGACCCTGTCCCGCTTCCAACGACACCCAGACCCACAGCCATCCCGACACGGATTTGGACCCCAGCTCGTCAGAGATCGCAGAAGTCCTTCTCTACTCCCCAGCGGAACTTGCATCCCAGACTACCTCCTTGAAGAGAACATTTAAGTGCTGTGTTTGGTTTACCTTGGCTTCGGCCCCTATTTCGCCATGTTTGTGTTTTTTTTTTTTTTCTCCCCCTCTTGACAGGGGGTATTCGCACCCCTAGTTACGGGTTGTGACTTTTCTTTTTGTTTTTGTTGATTGGGACTATGGTATATTGTTCACGCTGCCTATAGCTTTTTTCTGGAAGGTGGCAGGGTCCCTCTAGATGAGCAGATACCCCTGATGTGCCTCCTTTTGTTCCGCGGCTGCGGCTGTGGACTCCTGGGTGGTTTTTACCCCCCAGGCCTTTTTGCTATTACTTATAGTTTACTTTTTTACTTTTTAGGCCTTTTTTTTGGCCTTTTTTTCATTTCTTGCCCATTTTGGCTGTTGTCTTTTTCAATCTCTAGATGCATTATTGTTGTTATTATATGTTTCTACCCGCTTTTCATTCCTAGGATACACCACGGCTCCCAGTATTTCCTTGGTTTACTCAGGTATATTTGTTTATTGTATGTTGGTTATGGGTACTTTAAGCTTCAACTACTTGGTGCACAATGGCTTTAAGGGTACTTACATACAATGTTAAAGGCTTGAACTCTATTCATAAGCGATGGTTGGCTCTGAAGGAGTTCAAGTCCTCCAACGCAGACGTGGTCCTAGTCCAGGAGACTCACTTCCGCCCAAGAGGCTCTCTTAAATTTGCTGCTAAACATTTTCCGGTTTCTTTTATGGCTTCCGATCCCTCTGGTAAAGCAGGGGTCGCGATACTGATTAAAAAAACCTGCCCGTTGCGGGTGAAGTCCTCATTCCTTGACCCACAGGGTAGATACATTCTCCTGGACTGCGACTACTTATCCCGCTCACTTACTATAGTTAATATTTACGCCCCAAATTCGGGCCAGGTTCAGTTCCTCTCTGGGGTCTTGAATGCTCTGGGCTCCTATGCCCAGCCATTCATGATCATTGGCGGGGACTTTAATATGACCATGTCCGCTAAGAGGGACAGACAAACCCTTTTCCCAGGTAACCCCTCTTCCAAAACTGAACGTCAATCCACTGCGTTTCGCAAGCTTATTAGATCCCATCACCTGCTAGATATTTGGAGGATTAAACACCCCACACACCGCCAATTTTCTTTTTATTCCCCCCCACATAAAATGTACTCTAGATTAGATTATATTTTTGTAACGGCACCTCTACTGACGTCGGCAGTAGCCTCAGAGTTGAATCCCATGACGTGGTCGGATCATGCCTCGGTCCAGCTCGACCTTACCCTCTCCTCCTCTACACCCAGGACCTGTCATTGGAGACTTAATGACTTCCTTCTCCGGGATCCGGTCACTAAGGCTCATTTATCTCAAAGTTTAGCTGACTTTTCCGATTTAACGTATCCACCCTTTGGGAGGCGCACAAGGCCTTCTTTAGAGGAGAATGTATCTCAGCCGGCTCCCGCCTTAAGCGGGACTCGGCAGTGCAGAGACTAGATATTCTTTCTCAGTTGCAAAAAGCTGAAGCTCTGCTCCTGTCCTCCCCTTCGGTGTCTCGTCTCCGCGCAGTGACCTCCCTACGCGAACGGTTAAAATCATTAGATTTGCATAGATGCTCCAAAGCCCTACTCTGTGCAAAACAGAAATTTTATGAGTTCGCTAACAAGCCTCATAGGATGTTGGTGAATAAGCTCAAACCCCGCCCATTCCACTCCTATCCCGATCTTCTTATTCAGTCGGATGGCACTCCAACCTATTGCCCCTTAACAATGTCTAAAGTTTTTGGTGCTTTTTATAAGAAACTATATAACTGCCTAACCTCCGATCCCAACCACGCTTTCTCCCAAGATAGCTTTAATGACTTCTGCACCTCTTTGAAACTACCAGTGTTATCCTCTTCCCAGGTGGATACCCTGAACGCTGCCGTCACGCCAGAGGAATTGGCTGCGGTAGTGAAAGCTCTCCCTTCCCATAAATCCCCAGGCCCAGACGGACTTCCTTATATCTATTATAAATCTTTCCTTCCGACTCTGAGCCCTCATTTGCTAAATCTTTTTTCCTCTTTACAGAAAGGTAGAGTGCCTCATTCCCAATTCCTACATGCGCACATAACGGTTATCCCGAAGCCGGGTAAATCCCCTACCCTACCGGACAATTATAGACCCATAGCTTTACTTAACTCCGATTATAAGATCTTCACCAAAATTTTAGCTAATAGACTTTCCTCGATGATTCCCGCCCTGGTCCATAATGACCAGGTGGGATTTGTCCTGGGTAGACGAGCCGGTGATAACACTAGACGCACCATCGATCTCATAGACCTGCTAGACAAAACATCCCGCCCTGCCATTATTTTGAGTTTAGACGCACAAAAAGCCTTTGATAGGCTGGGATGGCCATACATATTTGCCACGCTCCAGCGTTTTGGTTTTTCTGGTTCTTTCCTGTCAGCCCTGCAGGCCTTGTACTCACTTCCCACGTCCCAGGTTCAATTGGCATCTTATAGATCCCCACTCTTTACGCATAGTAACGGCACTAGACAGGGATGTCCCCTATCCCCCCTGTTGTTTATATTATGCCTTGAGCCCTTGGCCGCAGCTATAAGGGAAGACTCAGATATAAGCGGGATTTCTCTCAAACTGAAGGAATATAAGTTATCCTTTTTTGCAGATGACATCCTCCTCACCTTGACGAAACCTCAAATTTCCCTCCCCAAACTTCATACACTCCTGGATACATTCAGTAAACTCTCGGGGTATAGGGTTAACACGACTAAAACTGAAGCGCTCCCCATTCATATTCCTCCTCCACTTCTGGCTTCTTTAAAAAATGACTTCCCCTACCATTGGTGCCCGGTCTCCCTTAAATACCTTGGCATTAATTTGACCGCTACATATAATTCCTTATACGAAGCTAACTTTGTCTCTCTGATAGCGGAAACACATAGTCTGCTCAGAAGCTGGTCAACTTTCCCTCTGTCCCTCCTGGGTAGGATTAATGCATTAAAAATGGCCATACTCCCTAAATTTTTGTATCTCTTTGAAACGTTACCAATTGCTATTTCCATGCCTCAGCTTCGGAATATTCAATGGGCCTTCACTAAATTTATATGGGGAAATAAAATGCACAGAATCGCCCAGACCGTGGTCTTTGCTCCGCGGTCTCATGGGGGGTTAGGAGCTCCTGATATAGTGAAGTACTTTTATGCGACTCACCTTCTGCCGGCTATCTCCTGGTCATCCTATTTCGCTACCAGTAGATGGTCGGAACATGAAATGAGTGTCATTGGTCCTGTTCACCCTTGCTCCATGCTGTGGTCAGATCTGCCCTCCTCTATGGCTCAGCTTAGACGCATACTCCTTGGGCCGATGTTATTTACTCTATCCATATGGAAAAAATGTCATGGGAGGTACTCTCTCTCTTCTCCATGCTCACCCTTGTTAAATGTCGTTTTCAACCCAGACATACCTGATAGTCTCTCCTTGAAGAATATGTACCCCTGGTTCAGTTTGGGTATCTTCCAACTTCGCCACCTAGTAAACCCGATATCTCGTAAATTCCTATCCTTTTTAGAACTTCAGAATAAGTATGATATCCCGAACCAACTCCTATTTTCATACCTCCAATTTAAACACTATTTTCATTCCAGATCCCCTGACCTGGCTCTGGTCAATCCTACCACCTTTGAAACTTTATGTTCCCAGGGTCCTTGCCAGAAAGGCCTCATATCCGCCATATACAGCATACTTCACAATTCTACTGCTCCCACCGCGGAGGCTCACCTCTATATGAGGAAATGGGCCACTATTTTACAGACTCCCTTAACCCTCTCTCAATGGCAAGAAGTCTGGTTGTCTACCTCCAAGGTTTCTAGGTGCGTGGAGCAGAGAGAGACAGCCTACAAGGTACTGATGTTTTGGTACAAAACTCCTGAAATGCTACACAAATATGACCCCTCTATATCTAAGATGTGCTGGAGGTGCTTACGACATGAGGGCACCCATTATCACATTTTTTGGAGTTGCCCCTTAATTGTACCTTTTTGGTCTATGGTCCACTCCGTACTCCATACCGTGTTGGGGATCACCATCCCTTTAGACCCGAGGCATTACTTGCTGGGCCTGCCTGTTGCGACGCTATCAAAAAGCGCTAAGAAGCTGACAGCATATGTCCTCCTAGCTGCCAAGAGAGTGATCCCTACTCTTTGGTTGTCCTCCTCCCCCCCAACCCACTCTCAGTTGATTTCCGCTATTGCAAACATACGTAGAATGGAACATATGACTGCTTTGGTACAAGACTCTCTACCTAAATTTTCTAAAATATGGGACAGATGGGACAACTCTATATCGAATCCTGAGGCAACACCCCGATGTATAGACATGAGCTTCCAGGAAATTTTTCCCATGGCTCTCTCCCGAGATCCTACCCCTGCGTTAGCTCTATAAAATACGGTATTTGGTTTAACTATGCATTTTTATATGCGAATCTGTGGTGTATCCTGTTCCTTCCCCTTTAATGTGATATTTTAAGTTACCGACATTTGATATCCCGCCTGCGGCGGTACTTGCTGTTACAGTTGCAATGTTAATTTTGATTGTATGTATCGGAAGCATATATACTTTGTTCTGTGAAAGAAATCTTTTTCTCAATAAATATACATTTATAAAAAAAAGCTGACCTTCGATCCATCTGTGGCAGGGAAAACGGAGGTGTTTGACACCCTGGCAGTTGTGTGTCCTAGACCGCCCGGGGCCAGCAAGATGTCCCTCATCATAGGGACCAATACGGATCTGGTGCGAAGACTTCTGACCCCTCTAGTGGAGACGAATAACCATCAAGATCCCAATATCCATCCCATGCTGAAGACAGCCTACCAACGGTTGGTCCTAGAGCAGAAGGCCCCAGAAGAGGGGATAGGGAAGGTGTGGAGACTTGGGAGAGAGGGAGTGGTGCTGCAGCCCGGAGAGGTAGCCTGCCTCAGGGCCACGGTGAAGCTTACCTGGGAGCAGCCTGGCCCCTTTGTCATGCTGGAATCCGATCCAAGGGAGGATCACTCAGGCCTGGAAGTGATACCGGAAGTGATTTCAATCAAGGCCCTGAAGAAGGCTCGAGGAAGAGTCCCAGTGAGTGTGAGAAACCCTATGGAGAGACCCATAGAGATCCCTGCCAGGATGCTGTTGGGGCAGGTGAGTCCTGCGGCCCCAGTCAGCTGGTCAGAAGTAAAAGGAACGGGTGAAGGAGGAGATGTTTGGGAGAAACTTTCCATGGAGAACCCGGACCTACCTGGAGCCTGGAAGGAGAGAGCCAAGGCCCAGCTGACTAGATGGGAGAGGATTTTCTCAAAGGATGAGTTTGATGTGGGATGTGCCAGGAGTACCACCCACCGAATCCGCCTCCAAGAAGACAAACCCTTCAGGGAAAGGGTTAGGCGGGTCCCTCTAGCTGATCTGGAGGATCTGAGGGAGCAGCTTGCGGAGTTGAAGAAGACTGGTGTGATTCGGGAGTCTAGAAGTCCCTATGCCTCCCCCATAGTGGTGGTCAGGAAAAAGAATGGGTCGTTGAGGCTTTGTATTGACTACAGGACTCTCAACAGGAGGACCATCCCTGACCAGTATGCCACACCGAGAATAGAGGATGCCCTACAGAGTTTGGCTGGTGCCAAGTGGTTCAGTGTAATGGACCTCAAGAGTGGGTACTACCAAATCCCCATGCACCAGGAAGACCGAGAGAAGACAGCCTTCATAACCCCAGTGGGATTCTTCGAATTCAACAGAATGCCTCAGGGCCTGTCTGGAGCCCCTACTACCTTTCAACGCCTCATGGAGAAGACCGTTGGAGACATGAACCTCATAGAAGTCCTTGTGTACTTGGACGATGTCATTGTCTTCGGGAAAACTTTGGAAGAACATGAGGCCAGGTTGGAGAAGGTGTTGAGAAGACTCAGCGAAGAGGGACTCAAGCTTTCTCCCGAGAAGTGCCGGTTTTACCAATCCTCTGTGAACTATCTGGGACACATAGTGTCTGAAAAGGGAGTGGCTACAGACCCTGAGAAGTTGGAGGCAGTTACCTCTTGGCCAAGACCGACAACAGTCACAGAGCTCAGATCTTTCTTGGGGTTCTGCTCCTATTATAGAAGATTTGTGGATGGGTTTGCCCGGATTGCCAAGCCACTAAACAAATTGCTCAAGACTGAAGGAGAAGAGGATGGCTTGGGACCTAGGAGGGCCGGTGAGTCGGTTCAAGATCAGTGGAACCCAAGGTGTGAAGAGGCTTTCCGAACCTTGAAGAGGAGCCTTACCACGGCCCCAGTCCTGGCCTATGCCAACCCCACCAGACCATATGAGCTACATGTCGATGCCAGTCATGAGGGCCTAGGCGGAGTGCTCTATCAAGAGTATGAAGGGCAGCTGCGACCAGTGGCCTATGTGAGCCGGAGCCTGACTCCCTCGGAGAAGAACTACCCCACTCATAAATTGGAGTTCTTGGCCCTCAAATGGGCAGTAGTAGACAAACTGAAGGACTATCTCTATGGGGCGGAGTTTACCGTAAAGACAGATAACAATCCTCTGACCTACCTCTTCACTACTGCAAAGTTAGATGCAACCGGACACAGATGGTTGGCTGCATTATCCGGATTCAACTTCAGTCTAAAGTACAGACCAGGGGCTGGAAATAGGGATGCAGATGCCCTGTCCCGAAGATCTCATGTCATGGTCAATGACTGGGAAGACTGGACCCAGGTAGCACCGGAAGGAGTGCGAGCACTCTGTCAGGGTGCTGAGTTTCAAGCAAGAGGGGGCCCCAGAGCAGAGGAGATAGGAGTCACCGCAGTGGGAGTCCCTCAACCCTACTGTGGGGTAACTCAACTAGCAGAGGAACTCCTGCCAAAGCTGTCCAGAAAGGAGCTGAGCTATGACCAATTGGAAGACTCCATGGGGAGATTGGTCCTTGAATCTTTGGAGAACGAGAATCCAGAGGGACTTCGACATCACCCTTCCAAGGA
Source organism: Lithobates pipiens (assembly GCF_037356315.1). Classification (NCBI taxonomy): domain Eukaryota; kingdom Metazoa; phylum Chordata; class Amphibia; order Anura; family Ranidae; genus Lithobates; species Lithobates pipiens. The sequence continues at coordinate 84,608,135 of NW_027507903.1, read as the reverse complement.
GGCTCGCCTGCTGAGGAAAGAGTTGGATAAGCTACAAGTACATCAGGGAGTGGTCTACCGAAGGGGCCCCTCTGATAACTCAGAAGATAAGTGGCAGTTGTTTCTCCCAGAGAAGCACCGAGAGACGGTACTAATTGCCTTACATGACCAGCATGGCCATATAGGGGCGGAGAGAACTTTTCAGCTTGTCAGAAGCCGGTTCTATTGGCCCTGTATGAGGGCAGAAGTGGAGGAATATTGCCGTTCTTGTGCACGATGCATCCAGAGGAAGACTCTACCCCATCAAGCTGCCCCAATGGGCCACCTACAGAGTCAGGGTCCAATGGATCTGGTGTGCATTGACTTTCTCTGCCTCGAACCCGATTTGAGTGGATTGGGAAATGTTCTGGTGGTAACCGATCATTTCACCCGTTATGCCCAGGCTTTCCCCACCAAAGACCAAAAGGCCTCCACTGTGGCCAAGGTGCTCATGGAAAAATACTTTGTCCACTATGGATTACCACAGAGAATCCACTCAGACCAAGGAAGGGACTTTGAGAGTGGTCTGATCCGGAACCTACTGGACTCATTGTGAGTAGAGAAGACCAGGACTACACCTTATCATCCACAAGGAGATGCCCAACCTGAGAGGTTTAATCGGACCTTACTAAACATGCTTGGAACTCTAGAGACAGAGAAGAAGCAACACTGGAGCCAACACATATCAGCTCTGGTGCACGCTTACAACTGCACCACAAGTGATGTGACGGGTTACTCCCCCTACCGGCTCATGTTTGGGAGGGAAGCAAGATTGCCGGTGGATCTGGCCTTTGGCATTTCCCTAGACCATGCCTCTGCTACCTCCCACAAGGGATATGTGGATCGACTTAGACACAATTTGAAAGTGGCCCATGAACGAGCTCAGGCGGCCTCGGACCAAAGGGGAGCCCGTAACAAGAGGAACTTCGATCTGAAGGTTCGAGTGCAAGACCTGCAGCCTGGGGACCGTGTACTGCTACGCAATCTGGGGATCCCTGGGAAGCACAAGCTTGCTGATAGATGGAGATCGGAGCCCTATGTCATTTGCAGAAAGCTACCTGGATTGCCTGTGTATAAGCTAAAACCAGAGGGGAAAGTGGGGCCCTTGAAGACTTGGACACAGGAATCATTTGCTCCCGCTTACTGAAGCAGTCAGAATACCTCCAGTGAGAAATCCACCTGAATCTGTTTCCATTCTGGATACCCCGGGACCCAGCACTCGGTCTCAGACCTCCCGGGTTAGAGATGGACAAGATCCCCAACTAGGTGAAGGTGGAAGAGGAGAGCTTGAGTGGCTATGGCCTTCATCAACTCCAGAAAATTCTGCCATAGATCTCCCACCTACTGAGGATACACAGGATGGGACACTGAACCCAGAAGCTACAGAGTTCATTCCATCTAGTGGTGTGCCTGAAGGCTGGGAAGATATCCCTAGCATTTACTCAGAAGAGGAAGGAACCGATGTTCCAGAACCAGTGATGCTGTCAGAATGTGTTCCTGAAGTTGAGCCTGTGGCACCAGAGCCTGAAGTCCCAAGAAAACAGAGAGCTCGCCGAGTTGTGAGACCCCCCAAGAAGCTAACCTACTCTCAAATGGGAGAGAGCTCTGAGGACTCTGTTGTGACTGCTAGAAGAAGTGCTGAACGCTCTAATCCTTCCACTGACCATTTGGTGGAGGGCAACCCCAGCTCACTCTCTGGCACAGTTAGGCAGGCCACTCATGTCAGTGTGACCTGTGGGACAGGGAATCCCACCTCTGAGTTCTGGTGGAAATTCCCTGTACCAACATCATACTCAGCACTTTCAAAATTGGTACAGGATATGTGTTAAAAGTTTACCTTTGGGGACCAAAGAGTTAAAGTGGGGGGAGTGTGTAGCGGGGTCTCTTTAAGAACTATAAAACTACTGTTCCCAGAACCCCGCTGGTTCCCAGGATGCTTTGAGTTATGCCCCAGAGACTTATGGGGGAGGAAATATAAGGAGGGGGAGAGGCCTAGTTCGCTCTCTTTGGACACCCCCCTCTCTCCTAGCAAGAGGAGGTCTGTGCTGAACTGCTGAAAGCACAAGGCCTGAAGCCTGGGCCTTGTGCTCTTTTCCAAAGAGCTCTCTGCCAGCTTAGTTGCACCTGAGAGACATTTTCTCATCTTTGCTGCAGTACACCAGAAGGATTGAAGACTGGGAGGTCGGTGGATTCCTGTTCCTAGACGAAAAGGCAGAGAAACTGGACTTGGACTTGTCCGAGTGGTGAGAGCTGTTTAAAGACAGATGCTTTATCTTTATTATTCGTTTGGATTACAAAGTTGTTCTTCAAGTGCACCACCGAAAGATTGCTAGCGAATATTGTTTTACTGGACTTCCATTTAGATCAGTCAGGCCTGACTGCATAGGTAGATAGTGCTGTATGTTAGTTTACCCATGCGGGGAAGTAGCTGAAAAAGGGCAGCGTTAGAGTTGCATAGCAATACTTTATTATGCTGATTACTCTGTTCATCTTTATTACTGGTTACTGCAGGGACCTGCTTATGTGTTGCAATCCAAATGTTTGATTCATGTTATTCCTTTTATAAAACACACCAAGTAAAGTCAGTTATATACTTTCAAAGATTGTCTATGAGCTTGAGTTATCCACCCACGCACACACACATATTTAGAGTATAAGTGATTTAATGTGTATTGCTAGTTACTAACTGTGCCAAAGTGGGTAGAGCAGATTGCCGGGGGGTTGGCGGAGCTGTGCTCAGGACCCAAACCAAACTTGCGGCCCTCTTAAGTGAGGGTATCGCTATAAATACAATACAGTATACCTCCCCACAAATTATACCTAAAACACAAAACTACAATCCTAAAAACCCCAAACTATTCACAGTAACGCAGCACAATATAACACAGTGAATAGGTAGGGTACACTTGCTTTGCTAACCTTGCTCTGAAGCCCACCACACTGCAATTCACTGTTATGTTGCACAACACAGCAATGTATAGCTTTGTGTGCAGCACTATATATACATCAGTATTTTTTTACAAAGTTGATTATTAACAATGAGTGAGGTAGAGAGTGAAGTGTAGAGAAAACTAATATAAAATAATATAAAAGTCTCATTGCCAGTATTTCATGTATGTAAGGTCACAACATTTTATCAAAAGCCTTTTTGGCATTATGGCTCAAAAGTATATGGTTTGGGTAGGGGGTAAGTGTGTGGCAGCTATGGCTGTTTATATCCCAGTTAAAACGTGTTTATTCCTAACAAAGAGAGATGGATGTGGCATAAGAAGAGAAGTAGCCAATTTGACATTGTCTCTGCCAAAGATTTGTAGTTAGCATTTAGTAGCACAATGGGACAATAGGTGGCAGGTAGTTTTGAGTTTTTGTTAAGTTTAGGTATCAAAGCCTCCTTTTAAAGCGGGGCATGAGGCTGTGAGAATAACATTAAGTAATTATTTTAAAAGGGGAGTGACATAGGGCTCTAGAGGCTTATAAAATTCACGCACAGACCATATGGTCCAGATGTTTTACCATTAGGCAATAGCCTAATTGCCTGAGCTATTTTATTTTATTTTTAATGAAACGAGTGTAACTATCTGATATCAGGGTCCTAAAATTCCCTGTAGAGTAAAGCTCAGATTGGGAAATTGAGCAGCAACACCAAGGACCAATTCAGTGCGCTGCTTGCACATGTGCTGATAAGCTGCTCCTTCACTGTCCAATTACACGGTAGGGTATTCTCTTTGTATGGTTACCTTAAATCATGCTATGAAAAGTATAACACAAAACTAACACTTTATTAAAATCTCAATCCCACCACCCCTGTTTGTGCTAAGCACCCTCTGTCTATACGTACCCTGGCATCTGATACTTTGGGTTATGGGGAATAATTTGGCATGTGAAAGTGCACAGCTCAAGGGATGAGAAGCCAATCCCCAGGCCCTACGTTTGTTGCATGGACATATGGTGGCAAGGGGTATGTCATAAAAATGTGTGATAGTCACCAGTTGCAGGTGACTTTGCAGGGGGTCAACACTAGGCACTGATGCTAGAGCTAAAGTAGGCAAGATAGGCATAGGCAGAATAGGTACCTAGCACAGTGTGGGAGTTAGGTTTGGGATTTATTTAACTATGTTTAGGTTTACTTTTAGTATTAATGTAGATGTTCATGCAAACAGCATGCTTGTGTGGTAACTTAAAAATGTATAGGGCATGGTTTATAAGTGTTTTTTATAAAAAGCCATAATGTGCAGGTGATCATTTTGTGGTTTGAAATTGAAGAACAACCAACAGGTTTGAATTCTCTCTTATCTACATTTGATCCTACAAAAGAGGGACACACTGTTATAGTTAAAAGTCTGACAGCATCTTTATTATTTCATGTCAACCAAGCAACTGAAAACGTGCCTCCTGGGACATTAAGACCTTTTCTTTGCCTGTATGGATTTTATGTGCGCCAACTTATTTTGTAAGAAATACCTAGAGAAATTATGTTATGTTATGGAGTTTCGAGTCACTTCGGATGACATATACTCAATATATTTTCCTGAAGATATTCAAAGACTAGGAACGCTGTTTATGACTTCCTGCTTTCCTTCTGCTGTCAGAGAGTAGAAATCTCTCTCAATGGCTGAGCAGTCACAGTAATGGGCTTGCCAAGTTTCTTGCCTGCAGTCTGAAGTGTTGGCTTTGCAAGAATTACCTTGTCAGTTTTACAACTATAGTCTATAATATAAAAAAAAAAAAAAAACTAAAGACCTTCCAATACTATAGTGGCTCAAGAATACTCCTTCATGTCCATTTTGCTTTGACATATTTCTGATAGAACAAGGAAGAACTATAACCTTTGTTGCGTTTGCTATTACCCAGGACTACCTTTGAGGCTCGGTTCACACCATTTCCGCATCCGTCTCACAGCAGGGGGTCCGATGCGTGCTGATTCACCGTTTCAGGTCTGATTTCAGCCCAAGTTTTGGGCTAAAAGGCGCACGCGTTTTTTCTGCAAAATTCCCCGGACCTGCTGCTGAGATATGTGAACTGTCTCCATAGAGAGCCAGGCACATTCTCCTGCTATGCGAATTGGATGTGGAGAAACTATGGTTGCCACCTCATTCCTTTAAACCCAAACACATATTAATTAACACAGGTTCTGTGGCTGATTAATGTGCTAATTAAACTCACTTGGTGCATTATCTGCATTTAATTAGCCTCAGAACCTGTGTAATTCAAAGGTGTTTGGGTTTAAAGGGATGAGGTGGTAACTCTAGGGCAGTGATGGTGAACCTTGGCACCCCAGATGTTTTGGAACTACATTTCCCATGATGCTCAACTATACTGCAGAGTGCATTAGCATCATGGGAAATGTAGTTCCAAAACATCTGGAGTGCCAAGGTTCGCCATCACTGCCCTAGGGGAAACCCACATCCAATTTGCATAGATGTGAACCCAGCCTAAGTGATTCGGTTCACTTCCATTTTCCACTGACAGTGGTTTCACAAGACAGCTGCGACAGCAGGTAAACAACATAAACTGTATTAGAAGCTGCCTTTATATTGTCTGGAAGTTTTCATGCATAGAGATATACAGCAGGCCAAGAGAGGTAGGCTTGACTGGGTGGCATAGGCATGACCAGGCATGTTCGAATGCTAATTGCAATCTTGAGGAGCATCTTGAGGTCATGGCTCTTACAGGGAGGGGTTGTGCAACGCTTACTGCAGCACAATCAGAAATACAGCAGTAAGGCAAAGGAGGAATTTATTAAAGTGGTTCTAAACCCTCACATGTACCCAGTGATGTGACTGGCATCGGGTGGTATGCTGAGGTGAAAAAAATACTCCTGTATAAGTTGTAGCTATGTGTCTGCAGCTATTTCTTCTGTAGATCTTTCTGAAAACACAAAAATAGGATTTCTTGGTTCTATCAGGAGTGGGGATCTGAAGTAGTGATGGCCGAACAGTTCGCCCGCGGCGAATTTTGGCTGTTCGCGGTCCGCCAGTTCGGCGGACTATTGGCGCCGTTCGCCCGGCGGACTTCCGTGTTTTTACTGTGTAAAGGAACTTTGACCTGATGACACATCCATCATGGGGTACAGGACAGCCAATTGAGACATGACAGCACATGGACACTTGGACATTCCCCCTAACTTATAAATACACCCGATCCGGGGGCCATTTTACATTCTTTCTTCTGTCACTATAGGGAAAGGTTGCTGTTTGGAGCAGGGAGAGATAAACCACTAGCTATTTGGTACACAAAAGTTCTTTTCAGGACTGGTATAGGTGTTAGGTGTATATAGGTTTGCTGTGCTACTGATTGTTGCAGCAGCCTGAGTGTCTTTTGTCAGTTTAGAGAAAGGGACAGAGCGCTGTGTCTGCTGCTATTTTAGGGACAGCCAGATTAGTCATCATCATCATCATCATCATTAGCTGTTACTATCAGGTCCACAAAAGTGCTATTCGAGTGACCAGTAATTGTTCCAGTCTCCTCTGTTTTGCCAGTTTGTATAGGGACAGGAAGGAAGCAGTGTGTCAGGCAGTGAGGGTCAGTTTAAACAGTTGCTGTTACTATTAGTTCCACAAAGGTTCTTTTCAGGACTGGTATCAGTGGTACGGTAATAGGCTTGTACACGTATAATATTCTTTCTTCCAAATATAGAAAGAATATTATACTTGACTGCTGCCCTTCTGCTGCAGTCTGCTAATCATTCACAATTCACTTGTTCCACAAAGCTCTTTATCAGGACTGGTAACTTGGTCTGTCTAGGGTGCTACAGTACATAGGGTTGAGTGAGGTACAGTCTGCCGTTCTGTAAGGACTGGTATCGGTCCACAATAGATAGGGTTGAGGTGCACCACTGCTGACCGCTGCCCTATACTGCAGCAGTCCTTCAGCAGTATAGGGACTGACGTACAGTCTGCTATTCAGTCACACACAACCTACTTGGTCCACAAAGGTCCTTATAAGGACTGGTAACTTGGTGAAGGGTGCTACAGTACATAGGGTTGAGTGAGGTACAGTCTGCCGTTCTGTAAGGACTGGTATCGGTCCACAATAGATAGGGTTGACGTGCACCACTGCTGACCGCTGCCCTATACTGCAGCAGTCCTTCAGCAGTATAGGGACTGACGTACAGTCTGCTAATCAGTCACACACAACCTACTTGGTCCACAAAGGTCCTTATAAGGACTGGTAACTTGGTCAAGGGTGCTACAGTACATAGGGTTGATTGAGGTGCAGTCTGCCGTTCTGTAAGGACTGGTATCGGTCCACAATAGATAGGGTTGACGTGCACCACTGCTGACCGCTGCCCTATACTGCAGCAGTCCTTCAGCAGTATAGGGACTGACGTACAGTCTGCTATTCAGTCACACACAACCTACTTGGTCCACAAAAGTCCTTATAAGGACTGGTAACTTGGTGAAGGGTGCTACAGTACATAGGGTTGAGTGAGGTACAATCTGCTGTTCTGTAAGGACCGCTATCAGTCCACAATAGATAGGGTTGAGGTGCACCACTGCTGACCGCTGCCCTATACTGCAGCAGTCCTTCACTGGTATAGGGACTGACGTACAGTCTGCTAATCAGTCACACGCAACCTACTTGGTCCACAAAGGTCCTTATAAGGACTGGTAACTTGGTGAAGGGTGCTACAGTACATAGGGTTGAGTGAGGCACAGTCTGCTGTTCTGTAAGGACCGGTATCGGTCCACAATACATAGGGTTGAGGTGCACCACTGCTGACCGCTGCCCTATACTGCAGCAGTCCTTCATCGGTATAGGGACTAAGAGTTTTGTCACAGGGTCTTTTAAAAAATGACAGGCAGAGGAAGAGGCAGGCCCTTCCGCAGGGGTGGTAGGGGTAGGGCAGGAGCAACAGCCTTGAGCCAAAGTGGGAAGTTGCAGAAGGTGTGTTCAATTACTTTAAAGGACGCACCAGACTTGGATGAGTGGCTCACTCAGCCTTACTCTTCTGCACCCTCCTCATCCTCTCGATCTGCACCCTCTTCTTCACTCTCTGCTATGTGCACCCCCAAAGACACTACCACCAACAACACCACCACCACCACCACATACCTTCCGCTTGAGTCACAGGAATTATTTTCCGATCCATATCAAGAGGACATTTCTGATGCGCAGCCACTCTTGGTATTGGATCAGGAAGAGGAGGTAGCAACAACCGCTACTCAGCAGTCTGACGACAGTACCCAGATCAGCCCAAGGAGGAGGTTGGTCCCCGGTGTTGCTGCCTACTCCGAGATCTCTACTTATAGCGGTGGGGAAGGTGACGTTGATGATGACGTGTCTAGTGATGTCACGTGGGTGCCCACAAGAGAGGAAGAGGAGGGGAGTTCAGAGGGAGATATGGACCAGCAGATAGGGAGGAGAAGCAGGACTAACTTACATTGCACAGGAGGGACAAAGCAGACTGCAAATGTATCAGGAGCGAGTCATCGACCATGTACGGTCACATCTGGCGCTCCCAGGACACCGGCACATGGCTCCGCAGTGTGGGCTTTTTTTAACGTGTCCGCTGCTGACAATAGCGTTGCCATCTGCAATCTTTGCAGTCAACGCATTAGTCGCGGTAAGCCCAACACTCACCTAGGGACGACCGCCTTAAGAAGGCACATGGGCAGCCATCACCGAGCCGAGTGGGAGCAACGGAACACACAAAGCCACACTGCAGGCTCTCACCGTCCAGCCTTATCTTCTACTTCTCCTTCTCCTCTCTCCTCACAATTGTCCTCCACTCCGCCTTCCATCACGCCAAGCTCACATTTTTCTGCAAAAAGGCAGGCTTCCGTGGGCCTAATGTTCGAGCGTAAAAAAATGATGACGCCGGATAACCCTCTTGCCCAACGATTGACGCCTGGCTTGTCAGAACACATAGCCCGCCAACTACTGCCATATAAACTGGTGGACTCGGAGGCCTTTCGCAAATTTGTGGCCATTGGAACTCCACAATGGAAGGTCCCAGGAAGGAAGTATTTCTCAGAGAAGGGCATCCCAGAGCTATATGGCCATGTTCAGCGGCAAGTGAATGTATCTCTGGCACACAGTGTCGGTGCCAAGATACATCTGACCACAGACACGTGGTCTAGCAAACACGGGCAGGGAAGGTATATCACTTTTACTGCCCACTGGGTGAACCTTCTGACTGCCGTCAAACATGTAACCCGTGGCACCCATGTAGATTTGGTTTTACCGCCACGGATTGCATGCAGGCCTGACTCTTCTTCTCCTCCTCCTCCTACTCCATCCTCCTCCCTCTCCTCCTCAGCTGCCTCCTCCTTTTCCGCTGCTAGCGTCTCTTCCGCTGCACCGCCCAAGCTCCCCAGAACCTATTCCACATGCCAGGTGAGACGTTGCCATGCCGTGCTGCGTCTGTTGTGCCTGGAAGCCAAGAGCCACACTGGCCCGGCACTCCTTTCAGCTTTGCGTTCACAGGCAGATCAGTGGCTAACACCGCTCAATTTGACAGTTGGTAAAGTGGTGTGTGACAACGGTGCCAATCTGCTTAGCGCATTGAAACAGGGCAAAATCACGCACGTGCCATGCATGGCACACGTCTTAAACTTGGTCGTGCAGCGATTCCTTGTCAAATACCCTGGGGTCCAGGACATCTTGTGGCAGGCAAGGAAAATCTCGGCCCATTTCAGAAGATCTTACACGGCCATGGCTCGCCTTGCTGACATTCAGCGGCGACACCATCTGCCGGTCAGACGTCTTATTTGCGATTCCCCGACGCGATGGAACTCAACCTTCTATATGCTTGATAGGCTGCTCCAGCAGAAACGTGCAGTTAACGTCTACCTGTATGAACTCTGCGAAAGAAACGGTTCTGGGGAGCTGGGTTTTTTTTCACCGCGCCAGTGGCTGCTCATGCGCGATGCATGCAGGCTTCTGCGGCCATTTGAGGAGATCACCAAACTGATCAGTCTCAGCCATGGCGCCATCAGTGACATGGTACCTTATGCCTTCTTTATGGAGCGTGCATTGCGTCGTGTCATTGATCAAGCTGTGGAGGAGCAGGAGCGGGAAGATGAGGAAGTCGCAATGCTGGATGAATTCCCAGGGGGGGCTACTCTATCTGAGACAAGACAACAACAGGAGTCTGATGAGGAGTCAGAGGAGGATAGTGCCGGGGCGGATGAGGAGGAGCAAGAAGAGCATGCTTTAAACCTTTCTGGGATCCCTGTTGTGCGTGGATGGGGAGAGGAGAATGAAGAGGATGAAATTATCCTGGATGATGAGCAGGAGCCAGGCCACCACACTGCTTCCACTTTAGTGCAAATGGGGGCCTTCATGCTCCAGTGTTTTAAAAGGGACCCCCGTATAAAAAGCATAAGGGTCAAGGACCAGTACTGGGTGGCAACGTACTTAGACCCCCGGTACAAACACAAAATGGCGGAAATGTTACCGCCGTCGCAGAGGGCTGTCAGAATGCAGCACTTCCAGGCCTTGCTTTGAGAAATGCTGCATTCTGCTTTTGCGAGCGCTGGCAGAGGAGCAATTCCCACTCCCAGAGAAGGAGTTGCGGATACCAATCCAACAGCGCCTGCAAGAAGAGGCCGGTTTGAAGATGTGTTGGTGACTTCGGATATGAGGTCATTCTTTTAGCCGACCCATCGACAGGTGTCATCCGGATCCAGCATCAGGGAACGCCTAGACCGTCAGGTGTCCGTACACTTTGGGTTAACAGCCGATGTGGACGCTCTGAGGAGTGACGATCCCCTGGACTACTGGGTGGGCAGGCTTGACCTCTGGCCAGAGCTTGCCCAATTTGCAATCGAACTGTTGGCTTGCCCCTCATCCAGTGTCCTGTCCGAAAGGACGTTCAGCGCAGCAGGGGGGATCGTGACCGATAAGCGTACTCGCCTAGCTCACGACAGTGTTAACTACCTCACATTTCTAAAAATGAATGAGGCATGGATCTCAGAGGAATTCAACACATGTGACCAGTAGACCATGTATATGTCTATAAACAATTTTTTTAATCAAGCACACAGACCTTCTTTCTTCATTTGGCTCACTTCCTTGTCCCAAAAAAGCACACCGTACTATATGCCCCTACCCTCCTCTTTGAAGAGGTTGAGCGGTGTCATATTTCTACTGGGGCTGCTTATGAGGGGATCACACCATCCCTGTGCTGTGCTGACTTTCTCCTGGGGGTTCTTATTATGAGGGGATCACACCATCCCTGTGCTGTGCTGATTTTCTCCTGGGCCTGCTTATTATGAGGGGATCACACCATCCCTGTGCTGTGCTGACTTCCTCCTGGGGGTTCTTATTATGAGGGGATCACACCATCCCTGTCCTGTGCTGATTTACTCCTGGGCCTGCTTATTATGAGGGGATCACACCATCCCTGTCCTGTGCTGACTTACTCCTGGGGGTTCTTATTATGAGGGGATCACACCATCCCTGTGCTGTGCTGTGCTGACTTTCTCCTGGGGGTTCTTATTATGAGGGGATCACACCATCCCTGTGCTGTGCTGACTTCCTCCTGGGGGTTCTTATTATGAGGGGATCACACCATCCCTGTCCTGTGCTGACTTACTCCTGGGGGTTCTTATTATGAGGGGATCACACTATCCCTGTCCTGTGCTGATTTACTCCTGGGCCTGCTTATTATGAGGGGATCACACCATCCCTGTCCTGTGCTGACTTACTCCTGGGGGTTCTTATTATGAGGGGATCACACCATCCCTGTGCTGTGCTGACTTTCTCCTGGGGGTTCTTATTATGAGGGGATCACACCATCCCTGTGCTGTGCTGACTTCCTCCTGGGGGTTCTTATTATGAGGGGATCACACCATCCCTGTTCTGTGCTGATTTACTCCTGGGCCTGCTTATTATGAGGGGATCACACCATCCCTGTCCTGTGCTGACTTACTCCTGGGGGTTCTTATTATGAGGGGATCACACCATCCCTGTGCTGTGCTGTGCTGACTTTCTCCTGGGGGTTCTTATTATGAGGGGATCACACCATCCCTGTGCTGTGCTGACTTCCTCCTGGGGGTTCTTATTATGAGGGGATCACACCATCCCTGTCCTGTGCTGACTTACTCCTGGGGGTTCTTATTATGAGGGGATCACACCATCCCTGTGCTGTGCTGATTTTCTCCTGGGCCTGCTTATTATGAGGGGATCACACAGGGGCGTAACTAGAAATCACAGGGCCCCATAGCAAAATGTTGTATGGGCCCCCCCCCCCCCCCATCAAAAAAAAAAAAAATGAACTAATGCCATTGAACAACAGACTACCACACCCATGTGGCACAGTACCCAGGCAACAGCTTATATTAATTTTGAACAACAAAGTATGCAGTATACTCTATGCAGCCCCTGAAGGGAACACATTGCTGACCTCCTGGCCTTCTAACCAATTTCTGTTCTGTTATATAAAATGAAATAGTTCAACTCACCATAATGCAAAATCAGTGGGATCCCTGAGCGTGTCACTTGCCATCATCGCCTGCCACCAGATGCAGATTGTAACTTGTCACAGGTTGCGGAATGTCACCTACCACATGTTGCAGATTGTCCACTTGCCACATCCCAGATTGTCACTTGCCAAGATAGATAAGTCACACATTATGCCACACATTATGGATTGTCACTTGCCACGTCCTGGATTGTCACTTGCCACGTCACTTGCTAAACATTATGGATTGTCACTTGCCACGTCCTGGATTGTCACTTGCCACATCACTTGCCACACATTATGGATTGTCACTTGCCACGTCCTGGATTGTCACTTGCCACGTCACTTGCCACACATTATGGATTGTCACTTGCCACGTCCTGGATTGTCACTTGCCACATCACTTGCCACACATTATGGATTGTCACTTGCCACGTCCTGGATTGTCACTTGCCACACATTAAGGATTGTCACTTGTCACATCACCTGCTACATGTTGCGGATTGTCCACTTGCCACATCGCCTGCCACCAGATGCAGATTGTCACTTGTCACACGTTGCAGAATGTCACCTGCCACATGTTGTGGATTGTCCACTTGCCACATCCCGGATTGTCACTTGCCACGTTACCTGCCACACATTACGGATTGTCACTTGCCACGTCCTAGATTGTCACTTGCCACGTCCTGGGTTGTCACTTGCCACGTCACCTGCCACACATTACGGATTGTCACTTGCCACATCACCTGCCACACATTACGGAATGTCACTTGCCACGTCACGGATTTTCACTTGCTACGTCCCCTGTCACATGTTACGGATTGTCACTTGCCACATCCAGGTTGTCACTTGCCACGTCACCTGCCACACATTACGGATTGTCACTTGCCACGTCATTACAGATTGTCACTTGCCACATCCTAGATTGTCACTTGCCATACATTATGGATTGTCACTTGCACGTCCCGGGTTGTCACTTGCCACGTCACCTGCCGCACATTACGGATTGACACTTGTCACGTCACGGATTTTCACTTGCCACGTCACCTGCCACATGTTATGGATTGTCACTTGCCACATCCAGGTTGTCACTTGCCATGTCACCTGCCACACGTTATGGATTGTCACTTGCCACGTCCCGGGTTGTCACTTGCCACGTCGCCTGCCACACATTATGGATTGTCATTTGCCACGTCATGGATTTTCACAAGCCACGTCACCTGCCACACGTTATGGATTGTCACTTGCCACGTCATTACAGATTGTCACTTGCCACATCCTAGATTGTCACTTGCCATACATTATGGATTGTCACTTGCACGTCCCGGGTTGTCACTTGCCACGTCACCTGCCGCACATTACGGATTGACACTTGTCACGTCACGGATTTTCACTTGCCACGTCACCTGCCACATGTTATGGATTGTCACTTGCCACATCCAGGTTGTCACTTGCCATGTCACCTGCCACACGTTATGGATTGTCACTTGCCACGTCCCGGGTTGTCACTTGCCACGTCGCCTGCCACACATTATGGATTGTCATTTGCCACGTCATGGATTTTCACTTGCCACGTCACCTGCCACACGTTACGGATTGTCACTTGCCACGTCGCCTGCCACACATTATGGATTGTCACTTGCTCTGCCACTTTCCTGCTGTGTCACTGAGTCAGGCAGCAGATTATCAGTCAGACAGCAGAGAGATAATGTCAGCTCTCTGCTTCCTGCCCAGTGAGGGGGGAACTGCACTGCAGGGATGCAGGGCGGCCAGAGATGATGTCATCTCTATGCTCCCCGCCTGTCAGCTCCCTGATTGGCCAGCCCACTCTCTCACCAGCGAACTGGCCACTCTCATCCGCCTCCCACGGATCCTTTGACCGCCCACTCTCACTCACTGAGCCGCCTGTGGACCACCCGCGGAGCCGCGGCGCCGCCCGCGGACTACCCGCGGAGCCGCCCGCGGACCACCCGCGGAGCCGCGGACTACCCGCGGAGCCGCCCGCGGACCACCCGCGGAGCCGCCCGCGGACCACCCGCGGAGCCGCGGACTACCCGCGGAGCCGCCCGCGGACCTCCCGCGGAGCCGCCGGCTATCTCCCGCGGAGCCGTGGCGCCTGTCCTCACCGGGCCCCACTTGACTGCGGGCCCCATAGCGCCCGCATGTGTTGCTATGGCGGTAGTTCCGCCACTGGGATCACACCATCCCTGTGCTGTGCTGACTTTCTCCTGGGCCTGCTTATTATGAGGGGATCACACCATCCCTGTGCTGTGCTGACTTCCTCCTGGGGCTGCTTACGGTGCTGCTGTCAGTGCTGTATATCATGGTGCTGATGTCAGTGCTTAATGTCACGCTTCTGATGTCAGTGCTCTCTATCACGCTGCTGCTGTCAGTGCTGTATATCATGGTGCTGATGTCAGTGCTTAATGTCACGCTGCTGCTGTCAGTGCTGCCTATCACGGTGCTGCTGTCAGTGCTGTATATCACGGTGCTGATGTCAGTGCTTAATGTCACGCTTCTGATGTCAGTGCTCTCTATCACGGTGCTGCTGTCAGTGCTGTATATCACGGTGCTGATGTCAGTGCTTAATGTCACGCTTCTGATGTCAGTGCTGTATATCACGGTGCTGCTGTCAGTGCTGTATATCACGGTGCTGGTGTGAGTTCTTAATGTCACGCTGCTGCTGTCAGTGCTGTATATCACGGTGCTGCTGTCAGTGCTCTCTATCACGGTGCTGCTGTCAGTGCTGTATATCACGGTGCTGATGTCAGTGCTTAATGTCACGCTTCTGATGTCAGTGCTCTCTATCACGGTGCTGCTGTCAGTGCTGTATATCACGGTGCTGGTGTGAGTGCGTAATGTCACGCTGCTGCTGTCAGTGCTGTATATCACAGTGCTGATGTCAGTGCTTTATGTCACGCTGCTGATGTCAGTGCTCTCTATCACGGTGCTGTTGTCAGATGACTCTATCACGGTGCAGGTGTCATTGCTGTATGTCACGCTGCTGGTGATCATCTCCTGCACCCTCTTCTTTGCCTACCCTGGTCCCTGACCTTTTGTCTCCTCCATTGCCTTCATGCGCTCCACAGTCCTGAATTGTCAGAACAATTTCCCATATAAAAAAAGAATGCTTGTAGTTATCGATCCCAAATTCACCTCATACATGTATTATGTCATTGGCCATGTGGTGGGACTATGTTTGCCCAGCTAATAATTATTTTGTGGCTGCAAATTTGACCTAAAGGTTTGCGAAGTTCGCCTCCAATTGAAGTCAATGGGGCCCGCCGCGAACTTTCCGTTTCGCGAACTATCGGCCGCGTTCGCGAAATGTCCCGTCGGAAGTTCGTCCATCACTAATCTGAAATCTTCACACAGCCAACAGCTTTGAGCCTTGATTGGAAGGAAGGGACACACCCCCTTAACACAGCCCCTCCCTCATCAGCATATGAACTGTTGGTGTCAGGAAAAGCTGCTAGAATTTTGATAAAAGTGGAACCAGGCAGCAGAGAGAAATGCGTGTGTGGGGGGGGGGGTTTAGGACGCGCTATGGATTGTGATTCTGGTAAGAGCGGCCCCTATTTTAATTTCAACCCAATGTGGGTGGAAACAGAGAGGTAAAGTGGGGGGGGGGGGGGGAAATAGGCTTGGAGCTATACTGTTTAAAATTTAAAATTCAGATAAGCAATAAGCAGGAATGTTCCAGCGTGCTGGATAATAAAATAAAATAGAGATAAAAATAAAAATAAATATGTGTTACCAACTGGTATAAATGTGCTTATCAATGGATGTCAACAAACGATCATTATGTCTTAGAAACCATACATGACATTGGAATCATAAATTCATGAGCCATAGATCAATTAAAGCAACATACAGTTACTAAATGGCAATATTAAAGTGCAGAGTGCCAGTGAACGAATAGTGTCAATGTCAAAATGCAAAAATACAATCACTAGTAATGTGAAAAAAAGGAACTATAAGGGTAAAAGGTGAAAACCAATAGTGTGAAGATTGGAATATAAAATATATAATATATATAGTCCGATTATCTGTTTCACATATCGGATCCTCACATGGTGCAACTGTGGTTAAAGGTACGTGCAAAAGTAATTACATAGGATAAAAATGCGTAAAAATACAAAAGGTGAAAAAAATTTGATAAAATTTAAAATTAAATAAAATAAAAATAACACTAAAACTGAAAAGTAAAAATAAAAAATGAAAATAGAATTGATGGTAAATAATGTCCCAAAAAATGGTGTCCTAAAAAATGAGAAAAGTAGTGGGGTATCCTTTATAAGTGGAGGTGAAGGGAAGAGGGAAGGTGACTTCAACTGTTGCTCCCGGTGCTCTGTGACCACTTATGCAATTGCTCTCACCAGAGTTATGACCCCGTCCGGGGTGGATCAGCCTTCACAGTATCAGCCACTGTGTTGCTCTCTGGCTTGCCTCTATTGTGGTTCTGGGAGTCCCTCGTTCCTCCGTTCGTATGCCGTGCTCGATTATATGTAATGAGTCCCAGACACATAGATTCCCCCTATATATACAGGAGTAATGTCCAACCATCTTTCGCAATTATATATTTATATCAACACAGGCGCATTGAACAATCACATGCCTAGCCTAATAAGTTCAGTATTACACTAATAGAGGGCATTCCCTCAATCAAAATGGCGGCGGGGTCTTCCGCGCATGCGTGTTGGCACATTACACCCTATATATAGAAAAAGGTGTATGCAGATGGCCGCTCCAGAGGACGTCTTTGATGACGAAGCGCATAGGGCGTGGCCAGACAGCATACACCTCTAACTCATACGGCGAGGCAGCCGAACGGGATCTTTCCTTCCCTTCCTTTTGAAGCATATACGAAGGAATGTTTGTGAGTAATTTTGTCTATTTAATAAAAATGGAATTTTAAAAAACATACTACACCATGGATATGCCTCTTACTCATTACATATAATCGAGCACGGCATACGAACGGAGGAACGAGGGACTCCCAGAACCACAATAGAGGCAAGCCAGAGAGCAACACAGTGGCTGATACTGTGAAGGCTGATCCACCCCGGACGGGGTCATAACTCTGGTGAGAGCAATTGCATAAGTGGTCGCAGAGCACCGGGAGCAAATGTTGAAGTCACCTTCCCTCTTTCCTTTACCTCCACTTATAGAGGATACCCCACTACTTTTCTCATTTTTTAGGACGCCATTTTTTGGGACATTATTTACCATCAATTCTATTTTCATTTTTTATTTTTACTTTTCAGTTTTAGTGTTATTTTAATTTTATTTTAAATTTTATCACATTTTTTTCACCTTTTGTATTTTTATGCATTTTTATCCTGTGTAATTACTTTTGCACGTACCTTTAACCACAATTGCACCATGTGAGGATCCGATATGTGAAACAGATAATCGGACTATATATATTATATATTTTATATTCCAATCTTCATACTATTGGTTTTCACCTTTTACCCTTATAGTTCCTTTTTTTCACATTACTAGTGATTGTATTTTTGCATTTTGACATTGACACTATTCGTTCACTGGCACTCTGCACTTTAATATTGGCATTTAGTAACTGTATGTTGCTTTAATTGATCTATGGCTCATGAATTTATGATTCCAATGACATGTATGGTTTCTAAGATATAATGATCGTTTGTTGACATCCATTGATAAGCACATTTATACCAGTTGGTAACACATATTTATTTTTATTTTTATCTCTATTTTATTTTATTATCCAGCACGCTGGAAAATTCCTGCTTATTGTTTATCTGAATTTTAAATTTTAAACGGTATAGCGCCAAGCCTATTTCCCCCCCCCCCCCCCACTTTAGCAGAGAGAAATGGCACTTGGAGCTCTGGAGAGTGACAAGTACACAGTATAGAAGGGTATGCTTAGTTCAGATTTCATGTCTTTACCTTTATGTGTGTACGGTGCCAAAAGTAATGTAAATCATAATGGTTTTTATTTTCTACGCTTTCTCTAGTTTGAAAAAAAAAAAAAAAAAAGTTGTATTAACCACTTCAATACCGGGCACTTTTATCCCTTTCCTGCCCAGGCCAAATTTCAGCTTTCAG
The DNA here is from genome assembly GCF_037356315.1 of Lithobates pipiens. Lineage (NCBI taxonomy): Eukaryota > Metazoa > Chordata > Amphibia > Anura > Ranidae > Lithobates > Lithobates pipiens. The sequence goes on along the minus strand of NW_027507903.1, from coordinate 84,589,618 downwards.
TGCTGTCACACTTTGAATTAAGCGGTCATGCAACACTGTACCCAAACTCCATTTTTATTATTTTGTGCACACAAATAAAAACTTTCTTTTGGTGGTGATTAATCACCACTGGGTTTATTTATTGCAAAATAAACAAAAAAAATAAAAAAAAAGACAAATTTTTTAAAAAAGCTATTTTTTTTCTTTGTTTCTGTTAAAACATTTTGCAAATAGATAACTGTTCTTCATAAATTTAGCCCAAACTGTATTCTGCTACATTTCTTTGGTGAAAATAACCTAAATTAGTGTATATTATTTAGTCTGTAGGAAAGTTAGAGTCCACAAACTATGGAATAGATCTGAAAATTGATCAATCCTGATGTATAGCGCAAAAAATAAAAACCACAGAGGTGATCAAATACCACCTAAAAAAAGCTATATTTGTGGGAAAAAAGGACATCAATTTTATTTAGGTTCAGTTTTGTACGGCCACGCAATTGTCAGTTAAAGTAACGCAGTACCGTATTGCACAAAATAGCCTGGTTAAGGGGGTAAAACCTTCCAGGGCAGAAGTGGTTAAAGCATTCTTATACTATTCACATATAATTTGTTGTGAACACTAAAGTCGCATATTCAAAATTTTACATCCAAAAATATTTATTAAAGTGTACAGATTTTAAAACTTATAAAAATAACAAATAACGTGGCAGTTAAAAATTAAACAAAAAAGCCATTAATACAAGGAATACAGACAATGCATTCAATTAATTTAAGCTAATAATATTCGTAAAATGTGCATATAGTTGTTTAATACCAAAAATAAGTCAGCAAATTTAAATAATCAATCAGTAACTTAAAGCATAACTACACTGCATCTGCACCACAAACACTATTTAAATTCATTTTTATTATTGAAAAGCAAAAATTATCCTTCCATCCATGTCTCCATTCTTTATTATGCTGAGAAATCACTTAGCATTTCTGGCTGTGGCCATCTTGAGTAAGGGCAGATTCATGTAGCATTTACTTCCTGGAATCCATCAGCCCTTAGCTCAGACATGCAGGCAGGCAGGTGGTGTGCTGACAAAACCCCTGCCATCCTCCTGAAGACTCGTGGGATGCAGGATATCATTTGCCTGGGCATGGAAACCAGGAAATAACCAAAGAAATGTAAAAAAATAAATAAAAATAAGTATATGTCTTCCCATACATTTGCTAATGATAGCAGCATAAAAATTCACATTAAGTGAACTTGGCCTGGCTTAAAAAATGCACTTGGAAAAGAATGCCCATTCACATGCAAGAAAAAAAAACAAAAAACAAAAACCTATTGATGCCTGCACATACCGTATTTATTGCCGTATAACACACACCCCAACTTTAAGGGCACTTTAACAGGCCCCTGTAGAGGACACAGACCCCTTTCCCTGCACATCACACAGCCCCCTTTCATTATAAACCCCCTCCCTGTACTCCCAGGAGACCCCCCCCCCCCCCCCAGCATACTCTACAGTTGAGAAAACATCACTGTCATTCCCTTCTCATACACGGCTTCTCCTGTGTCACAGTCATTGTAAATTGGAGCTTCTAAATACCTCAATTAATGGCGCTCTATTGTGGACCCAGTCATGTGACTGCTCTCCTCAGCTGCTTCATTGACAGTCACATGACCCCTTCTCCAAGCAAAAGCTACACTTGAAAGAGGAGGAGAGTGGCCAGAACAAGTGGCATTAAGTGAGGCATTAGAGGCTTTGATTTACATGGAGAGTGACACATAAGGAGCGGTGTAAGAGAAGGGGCTGTCAGTAATGTTTTCTTAACTGTAAAGTATGGCAGCACTGTCCCAGGGCCAGGAGAGATGGGGCATCCAGCTTGACACCCCCCAAAATTCCCTTGCAAAGTAACCAAGTATTTGCCTTTAGTAAGTCAACTCCAATTTCTTCATACAAGGCTGGTGTTCTGTCAAAAACTGTCCAGCCATTGGATAGTGTCTGCCCCGTACTGTGCAGGCGCAGCGCTTGCGCAGTACAGAGGAGAAGGAGTCCAGGTGCAAGCCCCACCATCCAAGTGGACATACGGTAGGACATAATAACAGGGCTTTGCTCACCACGCTTCGGGCACAGCCAGGCTTTTCTCGCCACGCTTCGGGCACAGCCTCGCTTTGCTCTGATATTTTTTATTCTAACTCTGTCCACTTGGATGGTGGGGCTTGAACCTCAGCCTCAATGTGAATGTGAGACAATACTGAAAAGGGTACATCCACACAAAAGAAAAAAAAAAAACTTTTTTTAAATTTGCAATTTTAGTTACTATAGTTTTATTGTAGAAATGTATATTTCAGACTTTAAAAATTAGGAGAGCACCGGGATGAAAATCATTACCAGCAAAAACATCTAGTGCTTTGCCCATCCAAAAGCATTACTGCATACAAAAGATTGCTTTAAATTTTCAGGCTTTTTTTTTTTCTTCAAGAAAACATTGCAAAAAGTCAACAATGCGTGAATTGCAAATACCCACAGCATACAATCAGACATAAGAACCCTATAAACTAACCCGCATACAGTACACCGAAACCAACTGGCTACCCAGAGTAACTGCTCTTTGCATTGTCCCGCTATGCAGGAACAATGTGCACCCCGTTACTTCTTGAATGTGGACCTGAATGTAGTTATGTCATAGATAATAAAATGATTACCGACCTCAGGTGCAGTATACATCAACTTTTATCTGCGTGCACATACATATTTGTACACATACACTTTTTTGGTATGAAAGGTCTGTTTTCCTGTAATGTATATATAGCGATACCCTCACTTAAGAGGGCCGCAGGTTTGGTTTGGGTCCTGAGCACAGCTCCGCCAACCCCCCGGCAATCTGCACTACCCACTTTGGCACAGTTAGTATCTAGCAATACCCATTAAATCACTTATACTCTAAATATGTGTGTGTGCGTGGGTGGATAACTCATAGACAATCCTTGAAAGTATATAACTGACTTTACTTATTGTTTTTATAAAAGGAATAACATGAATCAAACATTTGGATTGCAACACATCAGCAGGTCCCTGCAGTAACCAGTGATAAAGATAAACAGAGTCATCAGCATAATAAAGTATTGCTATGCAACTCTAACGCTGCCCTTTTTCAGCTACTTCCCCGCATGGGTAAACTAACACCCAGCACTATCTACCTATGCAGTCAGGCCTGACTGATCTAGATGGAAGTCCAGTGAAACAATATTCGCTAGCAATCTTTCGGTGGTGCACTTGAAGAACAACTTTGTAATCCAAACGAATAATAAAGATAAAGCATCTGTCTTTAAACAGCTCTCACCACCCGGACAAGTCCAAGTCCGGTTTCTCTGCCTTTTCGTCTAGGAACAGGAATCCACCGACCTCCGAGTCTTCAATCCTTCTGGTGTACTGCAGCAAGGAATGAGAAAATGTCTCTCAGGTGCAACTAGGCTGGCAGAGAGCTCTTTGGAAAAGAGCACAAGGCCCAGGCTTCAGGCCTTGTCCCTCCAGCAGTTCAGCACAGACCTCCTCTTGCTAGGAGAGAGGGGGGTGTCCAAAGAGAGCGAACTAGGCCTCTCCCCCTCCTTATATTTCCTCCCCCATGAGTCTTTGAGGCATAACTCCAAACATCCTGGGAACCAGCGGGGTTCTGGGAACAGTAGTTTTATAGTCCTTAAAGAGACCCCGCTACACACTCCCCCCACTTAAACTCTTTGGTCCCCAAAGATAAGCTTTTAACACATATCCTGTACCAAATTTGAAAGTGCTGGGTATGATGTTGGTACAGGGAATTTCCACCAGAACTCAGAGGTGGGATTCCCTGTCCCACAGGTCACACTGACATGAGTGGCCTGCCTAACTGTGCCAGAGAGTGAGCTGGGGTTGCCCTCCACCAAATGGTCAGTGGAAGGATTAGAGCGTTCAGCACTTCTTCTAGCAGTCACAACAGAGTCCTCAGAGCTCTCCCCCATTTGAGAGTAGGTTAGCTTCTTGGGGGGTCTCACAACTCGGCGTGCTCTCTGTTCTCTTGGGACTTCAGGCTCTGGTGCCACAGGCTCTACTTCAGGAACACATTCTGACACCATCACTGGTTCTGGAACATCGGTCCTTTCCTCTTCTGAGTAAATGCTAGGGATATCTTCCCAGCCTTCAGGCACACCACTAGATGGAATGAACTCTGTAGCTTCTGGGTTCAGTGTCCCATCCTGTGTATCCTCAGTAGGTGGGAGATCTATGGCAGAATTTCCTGGAGTTGATGAAGGCCACAGCCACTCAAGCTCTCCTCTTCCACCTTCACCTCGTTGGGAATCTTGTCCATCTCTAACCCGGGAGGTCTGAAACCGAGTGCTGGGTCCCGGGGTATCCAGAATGGAAACAGATTCAGGTGGATTTCTTACTGGAGGTATTCTGACTGCATCAGTAAGCGGGAGCAAATGATTCCTGTGCCAAGTCTTCAAGGGCCCCACTTTCCCCTCTGGTTTTAGCTTATACACAGGCAATCCAGGTAGATTTCTGCAAATGACATAGGGCTCCGATCTCCATCTATCAGCAAGCTTGTGCTTCCCAGGGATCCCCAGATTGCGTAGCAGTACACGGTCCCCAGGCTGCAGGTCTTGCACTCGAACCTTCAGATCAAAGTTCCTCTTGTTGTGGGCTCCCCTTTGGTCCGAAGCCACCTGAGCTCGTTCATGGGCCACTTTCAAATTGTGTCTAAGTCGGTCCACATATCCCTTGTGGGAGGTAGCAGAGGCATGGTCTAGGGAAATGCCAAAGGCCAGATCCACCGGCAATCTTGCTTCTCTCCCAAACATGAGCCGGTAGGGGGAGTAACCCGTCACATCACTTGTGGTGCAGTTGTAAGCGTGCACCAAAGCTGATATGTGTTGGCTCCAGTGTTGCTTCTTCTCTGTCTCTAGAGTTCCAAGCATGTTTAGTAAGGTTCGATTAAACCTCTCAGGTTGGGCATCTCCTTGTGGATGATAAGGTGTAGTCCTGGTCTTCTCTACTCCCAATGAGTCCAGTAGGTTCCGGATCAGACGACTCTCAAAGTCCCTTCCTTGGTCTGAGTGGATTCTCTGTGGTAATCCATAGTGGACAAAGTATTTTTCCATGAGCACCTTGGCCACAGTGGAGGCCTTTTGGTCTTTGGTGGGGAAAGCCTGGGCATAATGGGTGAAATGATCGGTTACCACCAGAACATTTCCCAATCCACTCAAATCGGGTTCGAGGCAGAGAAAGTCAATGCACACCAGATCCATTGGACCCTGACTCTGTAGGTGGCCCATTGGGGCAGCTTGATGGGGTAGAGTCTTCCTCTGGATGCATCGTGCACAAGAACGGCAATATTCTTCCACTTCTGCCCTTATACAGGGCCAATAGAACCGGCTTCTGACAAGTGGAAAGTTCTCTCCGCCCCTAGATGGCCATGCTGGTCATGTAAGGCAATTAGTACCGTCTCTCGGTGCTTCTCTGGGAGAAACAACTGCCACTTATCTTCTGAGTTATCAGAGGGGCCCCTTCGGTAGACCACTCCCTGATGTACTTGTAGCTTATCCAACTCTTTCCTCAGCAGGCGAGCCTCCTTGGAAGGGTGATGTCGAAATCCCTCTGGATTCTCGTTCTCCAAAGCTTCAAGGACCAATCTCCCCATGGGGTCTTCCAATTGGTCATAGCTCAGCTCCTTTTTAGACAGCTTTGGCAGGAGTTCCTCTGCTAGTTGAGTTACCCCACAGTAGGGTTGAGGGACTCCCACTGCGGTGACTCCTATCTCCTCTGCTCTGGGGCCCCCTCTTGCTTGAAACTCAGCACCCTGACAGAGTGCTCGCACTCCTTCCGGTGCTACCTGGGTCCAGTCTTCCCAGTCATTGACCATGACATGAGATCTTCGGGACAGGGCATCTGCATCCCTATTTCCAGCCCCTGGTCTGTACTTTAGACTGAAGTTGAATCCGGATAATGCAGCCAACCATCTGTGTCCGGTTGCATCTAACTTTGCAGTAGTGAAGAGGTAGGTCAGAGGATTGTTATCTGTCAATACGGTAAACTCCGCCCCATAGAGATAGTCCTTCAGTTTGTCTACTACTGCCCATTTGAGGGCCAAGAACTCCAATTTATGAGTGGGGTAGTTCTTCTCCGAGGGAGTCAGGCTCCGGCTCACATAGGCCACTGGTCGTAGCTGCTCTTCATACTCTTGATAGAGCACTCCGCCTAGGCCCTCATGACTGGCATCGACATGTAGCTCATATGGTCTGGTGGGGTCGGCATAGGCCAGGACTGGGGCCGTGGTAAGGCTCCTCTTCAAGGTTCGGAAAGCCTCTTCACACCTTGGGCTCCACTGATCTTGAACCGACTCACCGGCCCTCCTGGGTCCCAAGCCATCCTCTTCTCCTTCAGTCTTGAGCAATTTGTTTAGTGGCTTGGCAATCCGGGCAAACCCATCCACAAATCTTCTATAATAGGAGCAGAACCCCAAGAAAGATCTGAGCTCTGTGACTGTTGTCGGTCTTGGCCAAGAGGTAACTGCCTCCAACTTCTCAGGGTCTGTAGCCACTCCCTTTTCAGACACTATGTGTCCCAGATAGTTCACAGAGGATTGGTAAAACCGGCACTTCTCGGGAGAAAGCTTGAGTCCCTCTTCGCTGAGTCTTCTCAACACCTTCTCCAACCTGGCCTCATGTTCTTCCAAAGTCTTCCCGAAGACAATGACATCGTCCAAGTACACAAGGACTTCTATGAGGTTCATGTCTCCAACGGTCTTCTCCATGAGGCGTTGAAAGGTAGTAGGGGCTCCAGACAGGCCCTGAGGCATTCTGTTGAATTCGAAGAATCCCACTGGAGTTATGAAAGCTGTCTTCTCTCTGTCTTCCTGGTGCATGGGGATTTGGTAGTACCCACTCTTGAGGTCCATTACACTGAACCACTTGGCACCAGCCAAACTCTGTAGGGCATCCTCTATTCTCGGTGTGGTATACTGGTCAGGGATGGTCCTCCTGTTGAGAGCCCTGTAGTCAATACAAAGCCTCAACGACCCATTCTTTTTCCTGACCACCACTATGGGGGAGGCATAGGGACTTCTAGACTCCCGAATCACACCAGTCTTCTTCAACTCCGCAAGCTGCTCCCTCAGATCCTCCAGGTCAGCTAGAGGGACCCGCCTAACCCTTTCCCTGAAGGGTTTGTCTTCTTGGAGGCGGATTTGGTGGGTGGCACTCCTGGCACATCCCACATCAAACTCATCCTTTGAGAAAATCCTCTCCCATCTAGTCAGCTGGGCCTTGGCTCTCTCCTTCCAGGCTCCAGGTAGGTCCGGGTTCTCCATGGAAAGTTTCTCCCAAACTTCTCCTCCTTCACCCGTTCCTTTTACTTCTGACCAGCTGACTGGGGCCGCAGGACTCACCTGCCCCAACAGCATCCTGGCAGGGATCTCTATGGGTCTCTCCGTAGGGTTTCTCACACTCACTGGGACTCTTCCTCGAGCCTTCTTCAGGGCCTTGATTGAAATCACTTCCGGTATCACTTCCAGGCCTGAGTGGTCCTCCCTTGGATCGGATTCCAGCATGACAAAGGGGCCAGGCTGCTCCCAGGTAAGCTTCACCGTTGCCCTGAGGCAGGCTACCTCTCCGGGCTGCAGCACCACTCCCTCTCTCCCAAGTCTCCACACCTTCCCTATCCCCTCTCCTGGGGTCTTCTGCTCTAGGACCAACCGTTGGTAGGCTGTCTTCAGCATGGGATGGATATTGGGATCTTGATGGTTTCTCGTCTCCACTAGAGGGGTCAGAAGTCTTCGCACCAGATCCGTATTGGTCCCTATGATGAGGGACATCTTGCTGGCCCCGTGCGGTCTAGGACACACAACTGCCAGGGTGTCAAACACCTCTGTTTTCCCCGCCACAGATGGATCGAAGGTCAGCTTTATGGGCAGGTAACCATCGTAGGGGAAACTCTGAGTTCCCAGGCCCCATATCTCCAGCTCTTCTATCTTCTGTATAGGCAAATGGCTCAAGTGCCTATCATAGAAGTCTCTGTACAACAAAGTCACTTGAGCTCCAGTGTCCAGGAGGGCCTTCGTGTAGACTCCTTCCACCTGGATGGAGACAGTGGGGGACGGGCTGACCAATTCTTCTGGGTAGGGCCGGGTTGAGGCCACCCTCTTCTGGGGACCCGTCTTCATCCAGTTGGTTTTAGACTTTATTCTTTTTCGAGCCTGGTATGCATTGACCCTCTCCACAGTAATGGGAGTACAAACCCGCTGAGGGATGTTATTGTCTCTTATTTGTAGGCATTCCTTCTGAGGGGTCTGGTTTTCTCTCTCTCTCTTCCTTCTATTCAGTTTGGAGTTCACTGAAAGACATGGGCACCCGGTTGACTCCCTCACCGGGGCCCTCTGAAGTTTCCCGCCAGCTGGCGGTTATCTATCTTCTTCTTGGGACTGGAACATCTACTGGCGAAGTGGCCACTGCCCCCGCAGTTGTAGCATAGCATCTCTTCTCGGTCTCGAGTGGGGCTTGGTGTTGGTGTATCTGGAAACAACTCCTTCCTAGGACTTGGTTTCTCGGCTCCCCCTTGACCTTTCGCCATCATAGCAGTCAACATCTCCATCACCTGGGACATCTGTAACTTCAAAGTGTCCACCTCCTTATCTCTAGCGGGAGTCATGGCCGGTGTAACTATTGCTACCGGTTGTTTGACGGGCTCGGTGAGATGTTCTTCCCTTTTCTCTTCCAGTAGGGCCTCTTCCTCTCTGATCATTCGGATGAGGTCAGTGTACTCCAGATTCTTCCCATCCAGTCGGGCACGCAGTGTCCGTGCAATAGGATCCATAGGTTGAGCTCCCCTCAGTACCTGTTGAGCACGGGCCTCATCCACTTTTCCTGGGCTGATTCCCTTCTTTAGGATCATCCTATGCAGGATTTTATCTAAACGTCCCATGTAGTCTGATAGTTTTTCACCTTTCTTCTGGTAACAATGCTCTAACTGATAAGCAAGCTCAGAGATTTTCTCTGTCCCACCAAACACAATCTGTAGTACATCTAGGTACTCCTGCGCATTACAGTCTGTCCTGCTCATCTTCAGGTTGCGTACGGCCTCTAGAGCAGGCCCCTTTAGACTTTCCACAATCCTCTGCTTCTTTCTGCGCTCTGGAACTTCCCATTCCTCTAGTGCCTGAGTTGCGCTATCTAACCACTCTTCAAATCCCTCTTCTTCCGAAGGTACAGGTTTCCTCCCTGAAAACATCCGGAGTTTTCTGTACCCCGACATCGGGTAATCTGTGGGATCCTTCTTGCACTGGACCACAATCTCCCCCAGGACAGCACACAGTTCTGCGCTAAGGGTGGCCGGTGCTGATCTGAGACTCTCGGGTGAGGTACGGGCCGCAGCCTGCGGTGATCCCGTTGGCGATGGCTCCTCCTTTATTGCGTGCGCCAACCTAAAGTATCTGTTGTCTTGTGTCCGTACACGGTTGCGCTTGCAAGCCTCCGGCATCCTATCCCAGTATTCCACTAGCGCGTACTGATATGAGATGTCTGGGTCTGATTTTATCTCCATCACCCATGGTTCATGGTCTGGGGACACTGACTTCATTAACTCCTCTACGGTCTCAGTCGACCATTTCTCCCCTGGGAGGCTAATGACCACTGACTGACTTGGGTCGGCTTTAGCAGCTTCACACCACGCTCTGACTCCCTGTGGGTCCATGCCGGTACCTCTGGCGTGTTCACCGCTGTCTCAGAAATCCCGGATGAGCCCCCACGTATAGCGATACCCTCACTTAAGAGGGCCGCAGGTTTGGTTTGGGTCCTGAGCACAGCTCCACCAACCCCCCGGCAATCTGCACTACCCACTTTGGCACAGTTAGTATCTAGCAATACACATTAAATCACTTATACTCTAAATATGTGTGTGTGCGTGGGTGGATAACTCAAGCTCATAGACAATCTTTGAAAGTATATAACTGACTTTACTTATTGTTTTTATAAAAGAAATAACATGAATCAAACATTTGGATTGCAACACATAAGCAGGTCCCTGCAGTAACCAGTGATAAAGATAAACAGAGTCATCAGCATAATAAAGTATTGCTATGCAACTCTAACGCTGCCCTTTTTCAGCTACTTCCCCGCATGGGTAAACTAACACCCAGCACTATCTACCTATGCAGTCAGGCCTGACTGATCTAGATGGAAGACCAGTGAAACAATATTCGCTAGCAATCTTTCGGTGGTGCACTTGAAGAACAACTTTGTAATCCAAACGAATAATAAAGATAAAGCATCTGTCTTTAACCAGTTGCCAACCGCCGCACGCCGATGTACGTCGGCAGAATGGCACGGGCAGGCATAAGGGCTTACATGTACGTCCTTTGCCTCCCGCGGGTCGCGGGCCCTATCGGGCCCCCGCCCGGTGCCTGCGGCGGTCGGTATTCGTTCGGGAGCGATCCCGGACGAGGGGACGGCCATTCATTCATGGCCACCCCCTCGCGATCGCTCCCGACGAATAGAAATCCCCGGTGACATCACTTCCTCTCCTGTAATGTAAACACAGGAGAGGAAGTGATGTATTCTCTCCTCCGTGTCGGTATTTTTCATTCCGACACGGAGGAGAGCGGATCGGTGAGTTGCACCAACACTCTACACACACAGTAGAACATGCCAGGCACACTCACACCCCCCCTTTACCCCCCGATCACCCCCCCAATTACCCCTGCCCCCCAGTCACAGTGACACCAATGTCATTTTTTTTTTTTTTTTTTTTTTTGCATTGGTGTCATTTGTGACTGTAATAACTGTTAGGGCAGTTAGAGTTAGCCCCCTTTAGTTCTAATGTACCCCCCTAACCCCCCAATAAAGGTTTAACCCCGTGATCACCCCCCGTCGCCAGTGTCACTAAGGCTGGGTTCACATTGCAGCGGTTTATGAGAACGAATGTGATTCGCACCGCACTGCAGTGCAAATCACATCCGATCTCTGTGCGATTCGAGTTCAGCCATTCGCCGCACCCGCCGCACCCGCCACACCCGCCGCACCCGCCGCACCCGCCGCAAATTCGCACGGGACCCTTTTTTTGGCCCGCAGCAGAATCGGATCGCATGGGTGTTCACACCATGCGATCCGAGTTTGCAGATCGCACTGCGATATGCGAACTGATCTGGGGGTGTCAGTATCATTTCACTGACACTCCCAGCAGTTCGCATAGGGCAGTGTGAACTGCCGCCGGGAGGCATGCGATGCGGGAACCCGCCGCGGATTCGCGGCGTTTCCGCATCGCTCCAGTGTGAACCCAGCCTAATAAGCGATCATTTTTCTGATCGCCGTATTAGTGTCACAGGTGACGCTAGTTAGGCAGGTAGGTATTTAGGTTCGCCGCAGCTTTTTATAGCGCCAGGGACCCCCATATACTACCGCATAAAGCCCCCTGATTGCCCCCTAGTTAACCCTTTCACCAGTGATCACCATATAACTGTTACAGGTGACGCTGGTTGGTTAGTTATTTTTTTATAGTTTCAGGGCACCCGCCATTTATTACCTAATAAAGGTTTAACCCCCTGATCACCCGGCGGGTGTCATTTGTGACTAATAACTGTTAGGGCAGTTAGGGTTAGCCCCCTTTAGTTCTAAGGTACCCCCCTAACCCCCCCAATAAAGGTTTAACCCCGTGATCACCCCCGTCGCCAGTGTCACTAAGGCTGGGTTCACATTGCAGCGGTTTATGAGAACGGATGTGATTCGCACCGCACTGCAGTGCAAATCACATCCGATCTCTGTGCGATTCGAGTTCAGCTATACAGATAGTATGGCTGAATTCGTGTCGCACCCGCCGCACCCGCCGCAAACTCGCACGGGACCCTTTTTTTGGTCCGCAGCAGAATCGGATCGCATGGGTGTTCACACCATGCGATCCAAGTTTGCAGATCGCACTGCGATATGCGAACTGATCTGGGGGTGTCATTAACATTTCACTGACACTCCCAGCAGTTCGCATAGGGCAGTGTGAACTGCCGCCGGGAGGCATGCGATGCGGGAACCCGCCGCGCATTCGTGGCGTTCCCGCATCGCTCCAGTGTGAACCCAGCCTAATAAGCGATCGTTTTTCTGATCGCTGTATTAGTGTCACAGGTGACGCTAGTTAGGCAGGTAGGTATTTAGGTTCGCCGCAGCTTTTTATAGCGCCAGGGACCCCCATATACTACCGCATAAAGCCCCCTGATTGCCCCCTAGTTAACCCTTTCACCAGTGATCACCATATAACTGTTACAGGTGACGCTGGTTGGTTAGTTATTTTTTTATAGTTTCAGGGCACCCGCCATTTATTACCTAGTCTCACTAGTGTACCCCTAAATTTAGGGGTGTCTACTTTCCAAAATGGGGTCATTTGGGGGGGGGTTTGTGCCATCTTGGCATTTTATGGCCTTCAAAACTGTAACGCCCTTAGAAAGCCTGAAGGCGGTGCTTGGTTTTCGGGGCCCCCGTACGCGGCTAGGCTCCCAAAAAGTCCCACATATGTGGTATCCCCGTACTCAGGAGATGCAGCAGAATTTATTTTGGGGTGTCATTTCACATATGCCCATGGCATGCGTGAGCAATATATCATTTAGTGACAACTTTGTGAAAAAAAAAAAAAAAAGTTTGTAATTTTCCTGCAACTTGTGGCAAAATATAAAATATTCCATGGACTCAACATGCCTCTCAGCAAATAGCTTGGGGTGTCTACTTTCTAAAATGGGGTCATTTGTGGGGGTTTTGTGCCATCTTGGCATTTTATGGCCTTCAAAACTGTAATAGGTAGTGAGAAGTGAACTCAAAAATTTACGCCCTTAGAAAGCCTGAAGGCGGTGCTTGGTTTTCGGGGCCCCGTACGCGGCTAGACTCCCAAAAAGTCCCACATATGTGGTATCCCCGTACTCAGGAGAAGCAGCAGAATTTATTTTGGGGTGTCATTTCACATATGCCCATGGCATGCATGAGCAATATATCATTTAGTGACAACTTTGTGAAAAAAAAAAAAAAAAAAAAAAAAGTTTGTAATTTTCCCGCAACTTGTGGCAAAATATAAAATATTCCATGGACTCAACATGCCTCTCAGCAAATAGCTTGGGGTGTCTACTTTCTAAAATGGGGTCATTTGTGGGGGTTTTGTGCCATCTTGGCATTTTATGGCCTTCAAAACTGTAATAGGTAGTGAGAAGTGAACTCAAAAATTTACGCCCTTAGAAAGCCTGAAGGCGGTGCTTGGTTTTCGGGGCCCCGTACGCGGCTAGGCTCCCAAAAAGTCCCACATATGTGGTATCCCCATACTCAGGAGAAGCAGCAGAATTTATTTTGGGGTGTCATTTCGCATACGCCCATAGCATGTGTGAGCAATATATCATTTAGTGACAACTTTGTGTAAAAAAAAAAAAAAAATTTTTTTTTTGTCATTATTCAATCGCTTGAGGCAAAAAAATAAAATATTCAATGGGCTCAACATGCCTCTTATCAATTTCCTTAGGGGGTCTACTTTCCAAAATGGGGTCATTTGGGGGGGTTTTGTACTGCCCTGCCATTTTAGCACCTCAAGAAATGAGATAGGCAGTCGTAAACTAAAAGCTGCGTAAATTCCAGAAAACGTACCTTAGTTTGTAGATGTGACAACTTTTGCGCAAACCAATAAATATACAATTATTGACTTTTTTTTTACCAAAGACATGTGGCTGAATACATTTTGGCCTAAATGTATGACTAAAATTGAGTTTATTGGATTTTTCTAATAACAAAAAGTAGAAAATATCATTTTTTTTCAAAATTTGCGGTCTTTTTACGTTTATATCGCAAAAAATAAAAATCGCAGAGGCAATCAAATACCATCAAAAGAAAGCTCTATTTGTGGGAAGAAAAGGACGCAAATTTTGTTTGGGTACAACATTGCATGACCGCGCAATTACCAGTTAAAGCAGCGCAGTGCCAAAGTGTAAAAAGACCTCTGGTCATTTACCAGCAAAATGGTCCGGTCTGAAAGTGGTTAAACAGCTCTCACCACCCGGACAAGTCCAAGTCCGGTTTCTCTGCCTTTTCGTCTAGGAACAGGAATCCACCAACCTCCGAGTCTTCAATCCTTCTGGTGTACTGCAGCAAGGAATGAGAAAATGTCTCTCAGGTGCAACTAGGCTGGCAGAGAGCTCTTTGGAAAAGAGCACAAGGCCCAGGCTTCAGGCCTTGTCCCTCCAGCAGTTCAGCACAGACCTCCTCTTGCTAGGAGAGAGGGGGGGTGTCCAAAGAGAGCGAACTAGGCCTCTCCCCCTCCTTATATTTCCTCCCCCATGAGTCTTTGAGGCATAACTCCAAACATCCTGGGAACCAGCGGGGTTCTGGGAACAGTAGTTTTATAGTCCTTAAAGAGACCCCGCTACACATACATGTAAACAATTATTAAAATAATTATCCTTTTGTAAAACGGGTCATAAACATATATACATAAGACCAGTCAGGGAACTGTTGTGTTGAGAGCCGTGCAGAACACCACAGAATCTGCTCTGTAGATTGAAAGCCACAGTCCATCTGTTAATCTTCTCAGTCAAGGCCCTCCTCCTCATCTCTCTGATCCTGGTATTTCATGTAGGCATCTCCTTCAGGGTTATAAGTAGGGATGAGCTTCGTGTTCGAGTCGAACGTAAGTTCGACTCGAACATTGGTCGTTCGTGCGTTCGCCGAATTCCGAACGTTTGGGCCGTTCGCGGCAAAATTCGTGTGGCCCACAATGCACTGCGATGGCGCAATGCATTGCTGGCTCACGATTGGCCAAGCATGCACTGTGACCCCGCATGCTTGGCCAATCGCAGCGCCAGCAGCGAGGAGAGCCATGGTTGGCCACAGGCATCCTGCCTGTGGCCAATCATAGCTCAGGCTGTGTAGTGCACGCCCCACACTATATAAGGCCGCCTTTGAGGCGGCCTCGTGTAGTGTGTTAGTTAGCATCTGAAGCAGTGGGTGTTCTGTGTACCTTCAACACAGTTACACACCAATCGTTTTTGGCTGATTTACTATCTTGCTCTTGTGTAGTGGTTACTGTCTGTGCCCTGACCGCAGTATACACCACTATATTCACCTCACCTATATAGCTAGTGATCTAGCTTTAATAATAGAGCTTGCAGTCAGTAGTGTTAGTGCGTGCTGTCTGCGTGCTCTGTACCCAGCCAGTGTCTTTTTTTTCACACCCCTTTGCTCTAGTTCTGCAGACTCTGTTATCCTCCATTCACACTTTTGCAAGTGTGATGGTATGGGAGTTAATGCGCAATGGACTGCCCTTTGGGCACAAATCGCACAAGTGCATGACAATTGTGCTGCACCAAAACGCTTGCTACCTTGTTACAAAAGGTTTTGACACATACAAGAGCATGCACGTTAGCAAGGTGCATTGAGATGGCACAAAAGGGATACACGTTTTTGTGTGAACGTATGAGTTTTTGTGTGCATTCCCACAATGCACAAATGTGAACATAACCTTTTCAATCATTTTGACCCTTCCAGGAGTGACAGATATCTTGGCCATGCAATTTGGGTTCCATCCACCAACCCCATGTCACATAAGTCTTTTCAATCATTTTGACCTTTCCAGGAGTGACAGATATCTTGGCCATGCAATTTGGGTTCCATCCATCAACTCTGTCACTGTTCTGGCTTGTAGTCAAAAAGGTGTCAGAGGTCGGGAACCATTTCTGGGAGTGTTTAAGGCTGGGGAGCCCTATGGAGACTGCATCACTGAAATGGAGGTAAGATATGAGACTTGGGCAGCTGGAGAGAGACCTTTCATCTAGATTAATTTTAACCAGACATGTTTGGTTTAACACACCCTGATATAATCCACTTTTATAAAATGATGGCATAATTGTATTATGTGGTACTTGATGGCAATATTGAACTGTTTTAAGGAAAAATCAACATTTTTATAAAAGATCAGGATTGCATGATCAACATTAATTTCAGGACAGAGGCAAATCTGCATTCATTGTCATCTTATCACCTTGCATAATAGATTCTGTAGCATTTCTTATCTTAATCAATTTGCTGACAGTTTGTTTTCTCAAACCCATCACAGGTAAAATATTCTGATGCTTTATACCTTTAGGTCATTGATTTTAATTACTGGATTTTTCTTCACCTTATATGAACATTTTAAAGCATTATTCATTTAAAAAATATATTCCTGCCAAAATAATTTTACTCCCAGGGTTACAAAAGCTTACTTATAAATATGTAAATAACAAGAACATATACAGTATTACATTGATTTCAACAGTTTAATAGTACAGACTACAGTGCAAAGTTAACAAGAGTTTCAAGTTGCATTTCCTTGATAAAGTGTATTTTATGCTATGTAAATTGCACTACTTAGTTAATGTTGTCCAGCAGGAGAAGTGTTGTTTGGTAGGCAGGGGGTTAACTCTGCTAGTCAGGTTTTCCTGGGCTTTTCTAAAGAGAACTGCCCTCTGCTGGACAAAGCATATAAAAAAGGGAACTTTGTCAAGGTCAGGTTCCTCTCTGCATGGAAAGCGGAGGAAAGTTCTGCTGAGGATGTAATTGACCCTTTGCTACTTTTACTAAGCTTCGTGGAAGCGCAGTCAGGGTTCTAAGGGGTATGGACTTTGCTGCTAAGTGGGCTATTGGACTTTCTCACCTGTTATCCACTTGCCTACTGGGCACTTTTACCCCCTTCCTGTCCAGGCCAATTTTTAGCTTTCAGCACTGTCGCACTTTGAATGACAATTGCGCGGACATGCTACACTGTACCTATATGAAATGTTTATAATTATTTTCACACAAATAGAGCTTTCGTTTCTGTTTTTGCTAAACGAAGAACAAAAAGTTTTTCTTATTTTCTGTTATAACATTTTGCAAACAAGCAATTTTTCTCCTTCACTGATGGGCACTGATGAGGCAGCACTGAAGAGCACTGATAGGTGGCACTGATGGGCACAGAAAGGCGACACTGATAGGTGGCACTGATTGGCAGCACTGACTGGCATCACTGATGAGCACTATTTGACACTAATAAGCAGCACTGATAGGCACTGTTGGGGCTGCACTGATCATCAGGACACTGATGATCAGTGCCCTGATGATCAGTACAGATGTCTCTTTTCACACGAGCCGGTTACCAGCTCTCTCCTCTCCTCGCGCCGCTACAGTGTGCGTAAAGGACTTCTGATAACTGGCAAGTGTGTTACCATGTGATCAGCATCCAATCACAATGTAGTCACTGTGATTGTAAATGATTCGAAGGACACAGTGATCAGAGTGCACTGCAGCGGGCTTGCGGTGGGCACAATCACAGGAGGACATAATATGACGCCCTCCCAGAATTGGCTGATCATGCTGTAGCCTGTTGCATTTTGCCATAGTGTGGCCAACCAGTGGTTCACCACTTCCGGACCACCGCATGCCGATACATGTCCTAAGTGTCAGATGCTCACCAGAGCCGAAGTGCTGAGAGTGGCTTCCCTTGCAACTGGGTGCACAGTACCCCTGAGGATGGAACAGTGGGTACAGGGCACGGAGGGGCATGGGTTGCCAACAGGTGACTTGTATGCAGAAGGTCTTCTGAAGGAAGAGATGCCCGTGCAGAAGGTCTTGGAACTTGTTAGAAGGGAACGCCCGGCAGGGGTTCTAACATCTGGAGTGAAGGACAGCATGAGGCCAGGGTCAAACACCAGGGAGATTAGATCAGAGTCCAAGAGCAAGCCAGGTCATACACAGGTCAGTTCGTGGATCCAGGCGTCACAACACAGGGAATAGGCAGAGACAAGTCCAGGAGGCAGGCCGAGGGTCAAACACATGAACAGCAGAGAGGGGAATCCAGGAAGCAAGCCAGAGGTCAATCACAGGAGAGGTCCAAGAGAGTAGTCAGGTACGATCCGTGTCACAACGGGAAGGACACAGAGCCATAGTAGTTACTATGTGGGTTATATAGGCCACCTTTAAGTGATGGACACTGGCACACCCTAAGAGAGGAAGCTCACTCCCTATATAACCCTTCCCATTACTGGCAGTACCTCAGTTTTTATACCAGTGTCTTAGGTGTTGGTCATGAGTAAAGATGTGCTATGCTGAACTCCACTGGAGTAATCTTTGCTGGGGCAAGCTATGCAGCCGGATCCATTCAAAGTGTCTTTTCAGACCAAATTGAATGGTACCCAGGCCTCGTGGCGGAAGAAACAAGATTTAGCCCAAAGTGCTTCTCTTGTTTGAGAGCGTGACGAGGTGAGTGACGAGGCCGCATCACTGGACCATGGGACAGGTGAGTGTCTGTCTATTAAAAATCAGCAGCACTTTTACTAAACTAAACAATGTGTGGAAACGCCGCTTTAACCACTTGGCGTCCACGCTATAGCCGAATGACGGCTACAGCGCGGACCTGAATTTCCGGGAGGCCGTCATATGACGATCTCCCCTTTGCACGCGCCCCCTGCAGGGGGAGTCACCGAGACTCGGGTGATCACAGATCCAAGTAAGGGGCCGGTCCCAGCCCCTTACCACGTGGTCAGCTGACAACCAATGACACCTGATCACATATGTAAACAAAAAGCTTGGTAATCTTTTACTTTTCTCCTCACGCAAAGCCAGTTGTCGGCTTGTGTGCAGGGACATCAGTCCCAAAGAGGAAGGAGGCACATCTGCCTCATCTGTGCCAATCAGTACCCCCTGCCAGTGCCACCTATCAATGCCCATGAGTGCCACCTATCAGTGCCCACCAGTGGTGCCAGTCAGTGCCAACTAGCAGTGCTGCCTATCAGTGTAACCTATCAGTGCCCATTATTGCCACCCATCAGTGTCCATCACTGCCACTTATCAGTGCCCATCACTGCTATCTATCAGTGACACTTCTCAGTGCCCACCAGTGTCACCTATCAATGCCCTTCAGTGCCCACCAGTGCAGCCCATCGGTGCCCACCAGTGCAGCCCATCGGTAAGCAAGCTGCTGCCCATCACACCATCAAGGCTAATACACACAGGCCGATTACCGGGTGACATTGTCTGGTTCAATAAAAACTGGCTGATACTCGGCACGTGTGTATGGCAGCTGGTCCGACAGAAGCCGACTGGCGAGCATGCTGGAAAACCAGCAGCCGGCTGGCTCTTAATTAGTGCTCTCTTAAAGCAGAGTTCTACACAAAAGTAGAACTTCTGCTTTAAGCACTCCTCACCTCCTGACATGCCACTTTTGGCTTGTCAATTTTTTTTGTGGGGGGGGTGGGGGGTGGGTACTTAGTTTAGATTGGGACTTCCTATCCCACTACCTTCTTCCTGCTCTTGGCCACCTAGGCGACTCCTCTTCTCCCCCTAGGCGGCCCCTCCCTGCCAGAAATCTTCTGGGACACATGACCGGTCCCAAAAGATTGCCTGGCCACTAGCAGAGTGCAGTGCAACTCGCGCATGCCTAGTGCGCGCCCGGCTGTGAAGCCAAAAGTTGTCAGGGCCAGGTGCCCACAGTGGCTATGACAGCACCAGGCGGAGAGGAGGGGGAGATGAGTGAGGCCATGGGGCAGGTGACTGACGAGGCCACATCACTGGACCATGGGACAGGTGAGTGCCTGTCTATTAAAAGTCAGCAGGTACACTTTTTGTAGCTGCTAACTTTTAATAAATGAAACAATGTGCGGAACTCCGCTTTAACCACTTGGCGTCCCCGGCTATAGCCAAATGATGGCTACAGCGCAGACTTGAATTTCCGGGAGGCCATCATATGACTGCCTCCCCTTTGCACGCTCCCCGCGTGCTCCCTGTAGGGCGTGCGCAGCGCGAGCTGTGATCACTGAGTCACCGAGACCCGAGTGATCACAGATCCGAGTAAGGGGCCGGTCCTGGCCCCCTACCACGTGATCAGCTGTCAGCCAATGATAGCTGATCACATGTGCAAACAAAAGCTCTGTAATCGTTCTTTTTTCTCCTCACGCTGACCATCACTGCCACCTATCAGTGCCCATCACTTCCAGCTCTCAGTGCCACCTATTAGTGCCACTTCTCTGTGCCTACCAGTGCCATCTATCAATGCCCTTTAACTCTTCTGCTGCTAGTATAGACAGATCTGCATCATTTTATTCTGGGAAGGTTTGATCATGTTTTTTTTACCTTTTGCCATGTGATTTTAACATATGATACGAAAAGCTTTTGTACTGGATGAGAAAGAAGAGGCATTTACATTGTAATGACAATCAAGCATTGGATTATGTGGCTCTGCTCCTTCCACAGCCGCATTCTTCATCTACCATTGGCTCCATCCATAACACTGATGCTCTGGGATGGCGGATCAGCAACTTGCAATCTGGGCTTGCCCACCTGCCATCCCAGAGCAGGAGGTCGTGGGCCACATCAGAGGGCTCCGCAGGCCACATGTGGCCTGTTTGGCACTTCTGTCCTAGTCTGTATTAGTATGTGGTTAAATCAAATGTAATTATACCCATGACACTCCTACTGCGTTCATTATTATTATAGCAGTATTGAAGACGAGCATTGTGCAGTTATACGCTCATAATTGTTTGACTTACCTTTAGTGAAAAACTGCACATTAAAATGCTCTGTAGGTACAGAGATATGGGTAGCTGAACATATATAAACTATGAAAAACGTAACCTTTCCTGAAGGGAGTCTCTACTTTACCTTTACCATTTAAAACAACATTTTACAGTTTTCACAAGAACAGGAATAGAAGGGAGATCTCCCATAAGGGACACTGTTTTGAAACACAATAGTTGGATTTTCCCTCACTATTAGGACCTGTCCTCTCATATAGGGCTTGTTTAAATGAGTGTCCCTCTCTGTAAAGGTGTTCCGGGAGGGTTGAGCAATGGCTACCGGGCATTAAGGAGGTGATACTGTCACCTCTTGCATGCCTTTTTTTTTTTTTTTTTTTGCAGCAAGAGATTTTATGAGAATACAATGCCGCAACCATGAGCCAAAAGTTGGGCTTGGGGTTGCGGTGAGGTCCCATTTAATTAAACTGGTTATGTTTGGCAACAGTATTGTCCACCAAACAACCTTTTGTATAGATTTTTGCACTGCAACCACAGCAGCGTGTACTAACATGACCTCACCCATGTTTACTTGTGGCTGCATAGTCAAACTGCGGCTCAACCGCTAATTTTTACCATCTCCGGCCTCCCACTTTGATGTATGACTGTGATTAGGGTATGCACTTTCAAATATTCACATCCTTAAAGTGATACTAAAGCTTATAGATTATTATTATTTTTTATTAAAATAAAAAAGAGCTTTTTGGTAACCTGCTCTGTGCAAAGATTTTACTTTTTTTTTTTTTTTTTTTCTGTAGTCCCCCTCGCTGTCCACATCTTCTTACTCCATAGAAAGCCGCGTGCTATGGAGGCACCCATGTGGGTGTGTCGTCCCGAGCTGTGCCATGTGCATACAGTGACTTGGCCATGACCATTACCTCAGGCACTGCTCCCTTCTTGCAGGATTCGGCTGACCTGCAGCTGGGACAATGCTGGATCGATCAAAGGAGACAGGTAAGTGTTTAGGGGCAGGGGGATAGAAAAGGTAGCTAAACCTTATTTACCTTAATGGGGGAATGCTTTAAGGTAATGCAGGGAATGCATTAAGGTAAGAAACATTGAGACTTTAGAACTACTTTAATGATTAAATGCCCAACTCATTTGCCACTGGGGGCATTCTGCCCTTCCTGGCATTACTTCAGTGACATTACGCCTCCAGCATTCAGAATGGTCTTTTTCCAGTGAGATCCCACCACCAGCACACAGATTGGTCCCTGTATAGTAGACACATATTTTCAAAGATTAGTAGTAGTAGTTGTAGTAGTAGGCCAGTAGGGATGAGCCGAACACCCCCCGGTTCGGTTCGCACCAGAACTTGCGAACGACCCCCGCGTTCGGTACGAACGTTAGAACCCCATTGAAGTCTATGGGACTGGAACGTTCGAATTGGAAAATGCTAATTTTAACGGCTAATATGCAAGATAGTGTCCTAAAAAGGGTTTGGCGACCTGCCTCCTGCCTCAGGGGACATGGGTCACTGCAAAAAAAAGTTTTAAAAACTGCCGTTTTGGCGGGAGCACTGATTTTAATGACGATTAAAGTGAAAAAAAAAAAGTGAAATATTCCTTTAAATATGGTGCCTGGGGGGTGTCTATAGTATGCCTGTGAAGTGCCACGTGTTTCCCGTGTTTAGAACAGTCCCTGCACAAAATGACATTAAACGGAAATAACACCATTTAAAACTGCTTGTGGTTTTAATATTATATATCTGGTTCCTGCAATATGGTTGAAAATCATTCAGAAAAATGGCATGGGTAGCCCTCCCTGCCCATTACCAGCCTATTTGGGTCTTGTACACATATTAAGGGGAACCCCGTACCCATATTAAAAAAAGGAAATGCGTGTGGCCCCCAGGCCCTGTATACTCAGAACAGCAGTATACAGGCGGTGCAAACAAGACAGGGACTGTGTAGGTTTGTTGTGTTAAGTTGAATCTGTTTGTCATTTTCAACCGGTACATTTTTAAAGTGTAGCTCCAGTCAAAAAAAATATCTTTAAGCTTTTTGGAAAACATAGGGAAGGGTTATCACCCCTGTATAATTTGTTTTGTCGTCCATCTTTTTTCATCTCACTTGCTGTTGTCTCCTTGCGTTTGCAAGTAGGAGATGTTTGTAAGTTGGATGTTTGAAAGTAGGGGCCTGCCCTATATTATAGCGGTATGTACTGGGTACAGAGCACGCAGACAGCACGCACTATCTCCTAACACTACTGACTGCAAGCTCTATTATTAACCACTTGTTAGCCCAATGTTTGCATAAAGTGAAAGATGAAGTTATGCTGAGTAAATAGATATCAAACATGTTACTCAAAATTGCACATGCCCGTGGAATGGCGCCAAACGTCGCTACTTAAAAAATCCCCATAGGCGACGCTTTAAATTTTTTTTTACTGGTTACATGTTTTGAGTTGCAGAGGAGGTCTAGGACTAGAATTATTGCTCTCGCTCTAACATTCTCGGCGATACCTCACATGTGTGGCACATGCGAGCACATGGGGACATGGGCGCTTTAATTTTTATTTTATTTTTTTATTGTTCATTTTAATTTATTTATTTTAGTTTGACATTTTTTCCCCAAAAATATATTTTTGATCACTTTTATTCCTATTACAAGAAATGTAAACATCCCTTGTAATAGGAATATGGGGTGACAGGTCCTCTTTACAGTGAAATCTGGGGGGTCAATATGACCCCACATCTCACCTCTAGGCTGGGAACCCTGAAATAAAAAATAAAAAAAAGATTCTGGCTTTGATCGTACTGGCGAGTTGGTAGAAGCACCGGAGGGCGGTGAGGGGCATCTATGGCTGGGTATTTCAGGGTATCACCGAGTATGGCTGGGTATCTCTGAGTATGGCTGGGTATGGCAATTTATGGCAGGGTATTACAGAGTATTGGCGGGGTATTGGCGGGGTACTACAGAGTAATAGCAGGGTACTGCAGAGTAATGGCGGGTACTGCAGAGTAATGGCGGGTACTGCAGAGTATTGGGGGGTACTGCAGAGTAATGGGGGTTACTGCAGAGTAATGGGGGGTACTGCAGAGTAATGGCGGGGTACTGCAGAGTAATGGCAGGGTACTGCAGAGTAATGGCAGGGTACTGCACTGCAGAGTAATGGCAGGGTACTGCACTGCAGAGTAATGGCGGGGTACTGCAGAGTAATGGCGGGGTACTGCAGAGTAATGGCAGGGTACTGCAGAGTATGCACTGGTATTGCAGAGTATTGGCAGGGAATTGAGGGGTTAAATTCGGTGAGCAGCGATGTGGGCACTGCAGATGCAGCCCACATCGCTGCTGACACCGATCTCTTTCCCCTCCGCTGTACCGATCGGTACAGAAAGGGGAGGGAGGAACAGGCGTCATAACATGACGCCGGTTTGTTTCCAAGTGATCACTCCGTCATTTGACGGAGCAATCACGTGGTAAACGGCCGCTATGAGCGGCCGTTTACCGTGATGCGCCGGGTCCTGTGGACCCGGCGGTCACGGATGCTCTCGAGTGCGCACACCTCGTGGGCACGCGAGAGTAGAATTCTGGGAGGCCGTTAATTAACGGCCTCTCTGAGTTAAACAACCGCCCTGAAGCCGTTAATCGGCAATGGGCAGTTGTTAAGTGGTTAAAGCTAGATCACTAGCTATATAGGTGAGGTGAATATAGTGGTGTATACTGTGGTCAGGGCACAGACAACAACCACTACACAGCAGCAAGATAGGAAATCAGCCAAAAACGATTGGTGTGTACTGTGTTGAAGGTACACAGAACACCCACTGCTTCAGATGCAAAGTAACACACTACAGGAGGCCGCCTTAAAGGGGGCCTTATATAGTGTGGGGCGTGCACTACACAGCCTGAGCTATGATTGGCCACAGGCAGGATGCCTGTGGCCAATCATGGCTCTCCTCGCTGCCGGCGCTGCGATTGGCCAAGCATGCGGGGTCACAGTGCATGCTTGGCCAATCATCGGGCAGCAATGCACTGCGCCAACGCAGTGCATTGTGGTCCGCGCGCGCGTCACTCGAATTTTGACGCGAACGGCCAAAACGTTCGGAATTCGCCGAACGCACGAACAGCCAATGTTCGAGTCGAACATACGTTCGACTTGAACACGAAGCTCATCCCTATAGGCCAGTAGTCACACACCCCCACCACATAAATTGCATATTGAACATATCTTTCCCATAGACATTGCACACTGAGCCAAGACACACATGTCTGAAGGTTCATCGCAGTGAAGCTCAGATCACCAGCAGTCTCTGCCTCCTCATACCTCTTTGCAGATGTCGGTTTCTCCTTGCTTCTTAGTAATTGTAGATTGTGTGTGTGTGTGTGTGTGTGTGTGTATAGTCCAGGATTGCGCACACACGCGTGTGTGTGTGTGTGTGTGTGTGTGTGTGTTAGGATGTTTTCGATTTTCTTCTGCATCCTGTCCCCAGCAGATGCACATCATTACCCAGTATCCATACCAGTGTAGCTGGGTGCAGAGACCCTGGCGCGGTTGTGGTCAGGACACAGTCTTCTGCTTGATTACCTTCCTCTATCCCACTCACCATGTTGTTTTGCCTCTACACACTAGGGAGATCTGGAGAGACAGAAAGGACTAAAATGACTATAATGCAGTTGCATGGCTATAGCGTAGGAAATGTAGTTTGCAAGGAAAGCTGCACTTTGAAACTGAATGGGGACTGTCAACTACAAAAGGACGAGGACAACCTGGAAATACTAGGAGAGTTGGGCAATTTTCTCTTGCGCTTTTGATAAGAACTTCCTGCTGTTTCTGGGGCCCGGAGTTGTGTGTGTGTGTGTGGCAATGGCCCCTGAATGAGCCGCTGGTTCCCTGATTCTGCATGACACAACCCCTTCTAGCAAAGCTACACCTTCTGACACACCAAAACTCATGAAGGAAAATGTATTCCGGCTTATCCAAGGTCTCACTCCTACTGACCACCATTGCTGGGAACTCTCAGGAGGGGGTAAGATGGGAGGGAGCTAATGTTAGGGTATTATGCATCAAGTAGCGATGTACAAGGAGTAATCAAAGTCTGCAGCCTGAAGTAATAGCAGCTTTGTTGGCTGTCTTTGTTGTTAATAGCTGCTGCTTTCAGTAAAATAAACACTAGTAAGTGTGTTTAGCTTTCATTGGGGAATAGGGTTAATGGAGGGTAATTGTCCTTCCTGGGCCTGAGTTGAAAACAGGAATTTACTGTAGGTTATAGTTGCTGTGTCCATCAACATCCCTCTCACCAGATCCTTCTGCAGCAGTCCATAGGTGACAGTCAGTTGTCTGTTGGGAGGGGGCCCCCTTAAGCAGCATTGCGATAGATGATGCAGCAATGGTGGAAGCTCTATCTCAGGCTATCACCATGACTCTGCTCTCAGCTCAGCAGTCCTCCCCTCAGGCCTGGTAAAATCCTGTTGGATGCAGTCCAGTCTAGCCTGGTCCAACACAGCATAGCAGGGCAGGGCAAACACACACACCTTCCCAGTTGGCGCATCACTCCCCAACTGCCCAGCTTCTTCCCAGCCTTTTGCTTTTATATCATCCCTCCTCTCCAAGGCTTGTAGACATTGTAGATGTGACCCCATGTAGATGTAACCCCCATATGTTTACTGTGTACAAGATCCTCATTCAAGACTACACACCAAATAAGGCACCAAAAATGGCAACAGCAGTGTTCTGCTTTTGCAATTAAAGCACTGAAAACATGATCTCGATAACTGATCAAGTTGTGGTGAGTTAGCCTAACCTACAGTCTAGTACTGGGGTCAGTAACCAGTAGATTGCAGACAGGAGACTGGTAGATTGCAGTCTGGGCTTGCTGACCTGCCATTCCAGAGCATCAAACAGAGTGCAATGCAGAGGTACTACGGGTAAAGTTGGAGCTGTAGTAGGGAGCAAGAGCCACATACGCTGATGCCTCCTCTGTAGTGCTGGCTCCTGTCCCATGTGGAGTGATACCAACTGCACTCCTTTCAGAAAGTGTACCACAGCTGTAGGATATAATAGAAGTCTATAGCAAAGCGCAACTAACCCAGGAAAGTTGCAGATGTACTGTGCTGCACCGGTGGTGTGGGTAAACCGCAGCACATCAATGTGAAAGCAGCCTTATAGGGGCCTTAGAACAGTAAGGGTCTATTCAAAACATTAACAGCAGACACTGCTGTTCCCTTGAAAAGCGATCTGAGTGTGGTTGACAGGTGCTGAGGAGGCGATATGTTGCCTCCTTACCACCTTTTTTAAACCCATAATTGCCATGCAATGCACGTGATTTCTACACGGTAGTATGGCAATTAGAGGCTTAACCACTTGTACATCCCTACTTTTGGGACGGATATCGTTGTTATGGGAGCATTTAGCTGCCACAACCCCGGTATCTCCGTGTTTGGCCGGCAGTTGGCTACAAGATAAAAGTGGTCTATGTGGTGGATTCACCGCAAGATCACTTTTATTGTTGGCGGGAGAGGGGCCCCCCGCCATGATCCGGTGCCTTCCGCCAATTACCAGAGCCATTGGCAGTGGCGGAGGCAATCGCGTGTGTCTCCTTTCTAGTTATGGAGATGAGTGAGGGGAAGATGGCCCCCACCCATCTCCATACCATAGCAGGGTGGAAGTGACATCAAAACGTCACTTCCTCCCATACTTCTTAAAGGAACATTTTTTTAATGTCATTTTTTGAAAATTACAAAATTATATATATTTTTTTTGCATTGAAGTCCAAATATCAGATCTGACGACTTTTTGACCCCAGATCTCATGTTTAAGAGGACCTGTCATGCTTTTTTCTATTACAAGGGATGTTGCACAATTTTATTTTTAAAACAGTGTAAAAATAAAAAATAAAAGGTAAAATAAATAAGACATTTTTTTTTTTTTTTTTTTTAAACGTCCCCCCATCCTGCTGAGCTTGTGTGCAGAAACGAACGCAAATGTGAGTAGCGCCTGCATATGAAAACGGTGTTCAAACCACACATGTGAGGTATCACGCGATCGGTAGAGCGAGAGCAATGATTCTAGCCCTAGACCTCCTCTGTGACGCAAAACATACAACTGGTAGAATTTTTTAAATGTCGCCTATGGAGATTTTATGTATAAAAGGTGGTCACCATTCCACGAGCGGATGCAATTTTGAAGCATGACATGTTGGGTATCAATTTACTCGGCGTAACATTATCTTTCACAGTATAAAAAAATGTGGCTGTTGTCTTATTTTTTCATTCAAAAAAGTGTATTTTTTTTTAAAAAAGTGCGCTTGTAAGACTGCTGTGCAATTACAGTGTGACAAAGTATTACAACGACCGCCATTTTATTCTCTAGGGTGTTAGAAAAAAAAATGTATAATGTTTGGGGGTTCTAAGTAATTTTCTAGCAAAAAAAAACAGTTTTGAGCTTGTAAACACCAAGTCTGAAAAAGAGGCCCGGTCCTTACCTGGTTAAATCAGGTGTGAGGAGGTGACACTGTGCCCCGTGATCTTTGACTTCTCCCATATTATTCAGGTAAATCTCAACATCTTTAAGGTTGCCTACCCCTGGTCTAATAGCTTGGCAGAGCTTGACTCAATCCAAATGACATACTGCAGATCATAGAAAGCTTTAATTGAAAACTTGTGCAGAGCTTCACAAATGAACATCAGATCAAAAGACCATGGTGTGTCTGTCTTGTCCCAGCAGAATACAGCATGTGATGAATGGGGGCTAAGGCATGAAGAAAAAGAAGACTGGAACTAACTATATAGAGCAGTCCCAAGCTATATGGAGTAATGCCTGGTACACACAATGAGATTATCGGACGAATGATCGTCCATTTTTTATTTTTTTTTGCATGCTAATCTCAGGTCGAATGTGAATAGTTTACTAAAGTCAAAATGATTGTACGACAGAATAAAAATTTGGAAGTGATGTAATGTGTTGTAGTGTATTTGTATTGCATTTTCAAGGACAACTGTACTGATTAAATAAAAAAATAATAATTTTGTGCATGTCTGATCAAATAATATCAGAACTGTCCTGATCGGCTCTGAAAGCTGTGTACTAACGATCATACGATCGATACGAAATTGGTATTTTTTTGTAAGATTTTCTGATTGTGTGTACGGGGCTTAAGGAAATATAACATTTTTTAAAGGCAAACAAACAACAATGCATGTGTAATATGATACTCCACATTGAAATCTATGATTTAAAATATTAAACAATTTAGTATTCAGATCATATATTAAGTGAAGACTCTATTCCAAGAACACTGGAAAGAGAAAAAACGGAGAACAAGAGAATAACAATGCAAACATTAACATACTGTAAGCCCCCATTTACACCGGAGCGACTTGTCATGCGATTTGACAACAAATCGCATGACAAGCCGCACCCTATTGTCAGCAATGGAACTGTTCAAATTAGTTCAAATTGTTCAAATTAGTTCCTGCACTACGTTTGGTGATTTCCGGTGCGACTTGCATATTCATCTGTGCATGAAGCCGCACAGATGTCTTCCAAATTTCACCTGAAGTTGCACTGACGTGCTGCTTTGTGCTTTCAGATGAAGTTGCATGATTTTAAAGCCGCATTCAGTTTAAACGAGGGCTAAACCTGAAAGTCACTACTAGTGTTTTTAAAGTGCTATTAAACCCAAAAGCAAACATTTATTATATTGCAGCTTACTAATTCTAAGCCCTTGTACACAAGGTCGGAGATTCCAACAACCAAATCTGTCCGATTTTGTCTGACGAATTTTGTCTGAAACTGTTGCATACACACGGTCGGACAAAGATGTCGGAAAATCCGACGTGATGACGTTATTTCGTTACGACGGGACTACGTTCACGCTAGAAGCCAATAGCTTTGGTGTGGGAATATGATCTGAGCATGCGTGGCACTTTGTCCGATCGGAATTCTCTACAGATGATCGGAGTATGTCCGATTGGAGCATTTTGTCGGAAAATTTTACCAACAAGTTGGAAAACTTGGTCCTTCGGATACTCCGACGGAAACAGTCCGATGTAGACCACACACAGTCGGAATATCCGACAAAACGGTCCGATCGGACACATTCCGTCGGAATCTCTGACCGTGTGTACAAGGGCTTAGATATGATGGTTCTATTTGTTTCCTTTTTTTTTTTTTTTTAGGCCTATTTTCATCAGATGATCCAGCCAGCAAGTCTGTTGCTTTTCACAACATTCAAGCTCTCCAGCAGAATGTATTAATTTACATGGATGGGGCAAACCACTTAACACTGGCAAGGGTAACTAAAATGATCAGCTTTTTTTATTTGTGTAAAACATTTATGCCAAAAAAAAACAAACCCTGCTCTAACTTATAAAGCAGGATAGGGAAGGGAATACCACCGCCCCAGGAGGGTCAGCCAAAAATGAGATCTCTCCAGTTTAGAAGCCACAGGTGCTGGCAATACATATAGCAATGAAAAATAGGAAAAATTCTGGACTCCAAAAACTGCCTTTTATTCAAAAATACATGCCACAGCAGAATGGAGAGAGGAGCTTCTGGGAAAAAAACGGGAAAATGAAAAAAAACTGAAAACTGAATAAATAAGGAAATGTTCATGAATGATTCAGATAGATATACAGTAATTAAACTGGGAAAAGTATATCAAAGACACTTACATTATCACTAATCTGAAAAAAAAAACCCCATCTGTTTAGCCCTCTTGCTCTGAATTCGTATGGAAGAGTTACTTAGACCCCTTTCACACTGGGGTGGGGGCGGCGTCAGTGGTAAAACCCGCTATTTTTAGCAGCGCTTTACTGCCAATTTCACAGCACTATTTGGCCTCTAGCGGGACGTTTTTACCCCCGCGAGAGGCCGAGAAAGGGTTAAAACCACTGCAAAGCGCTGCTGCAGCAGCGCTATGCCGGCGGTATAGCCAAGCTGTCCCATTGATTTCAATGGGCAGGATCAGTGTATACACCGCTCCTTCTCCACTCCAAAGATGCTGCTAGCAGAACTTTTTTTTTACCATCCTGCCAGCGCAGGCCTTGGGGCTTTCACATTGGAGACACTGCAGCAGCTCTTTGAAGATTTGCAGACGCTATTTTTAGCATTGTAGTGCCTGCAAAGCGCCCCAGTGTGAAAAGGGTCTTAGTGAATGTTAGTGCAACACCATGATCCGATATCACAAACAATCTGATACAATGTCGTAACCAGTAACAAACAGTGTACCAACATAGCAATCATAGGATTCATCAACAGCCGCTATATTGACATGAGGATCTAAAATACAAGGACATTAACTACCGAGATGGAGAAACATTGTTACTCATAAAAATGGCAAATGTCCCATTCATGATTCACCCCCCCCCCCCCTCCCCCGGTTTCCTAGTATTGAAAAAGAAGATCCAATACACCTCCCTCTTGCATAATATTCTGAATTTATCCCCGCCTCTAGCTGGCACAACTATCTTCTCAATAATGTGGATCACTAGGCTAGAGATGTCATTCTGATGCACCAGATTCATTGGTTAGCTACATTGGTGTTATGGCCCTTGTGAATGTTGTACAGGCGATCACGCAATCTGCGCGTAGTAAGACCAACGTATTGTATATGACACATTTGACATGTATTAATGTAGACCACAAACTTAGTATTGTAGTGGGCAAATGTGGTGATATTAGATTGTTTATTAGTGGCAGTAGCTTGAACTGTGTCTCCTTTAAGAATATGTGGACAACAAGGACAACCATTTTGTCCGCATCCAAAAGTGCCCTTGAACTGTAACCAATGCTTACAGGGACCTGTACTGGTATATCAACTTGGTGATAGAGTTTAGTTTATAGTCAAAATGATATACCAGTACACGTCCCTGTAAACATTGGTTATCCTGTAAATGGTTTGCTGTAACTAAATTATAAAGTGTGAGCTGGAGTTTGGCTTTAATTGATTGTATTATTTAAATCATCCTATACATTAAACAGTTCCTTCCCCCAGACTGACAAGGCTGCTGTCTACTGTGCCTCCTGTTCTCCTTCATCCAGAGTGGAGGGGAGGGGGGCGCTCTAACACAAGAGGTGTGTTACTGGCCAGGTCACCAGGTGATATCAGAGGGGAAAAAAACCTTTAAAAGAAAACTAAAGAAGCCACCGCATCTAATGATCGGTAAGCTGCAATATATTGCATTGTTGGTTTTAAGATCACTTTAAGACTCGGTTCACACTGAGATGACTTGTCTGGTGACTTAGTCGTCTGACAAGTTCCGTTCTGTACAACGGAACCGTTCTATTAGGAGTGGCTGAAGTCGCTCCGACTTAGAAAAAGGTTCCTGTACTACTTTGGGGGCGACTTGAGGCGACTTGGTTTGACTTCTGTACAGAAGTTGTTTTGCAAGTCCCCGCTGCAGTCGTGTGCAGGTCGCCTGCGGCAGTCGCACCGCATGTTGTGCTGCCTCAGTGTGAACCGGCTCTAAAGAACCCGCAGACTAATGACGAGTCTTCCTTCTATTCCCATGTGCTTGTAGTACACCTGATATTCACTCTTCCCCTCTCATTATATATATATATATATATATATATATATATATATATATATATATATATATATATATATATAAATTTCATCTAGATAGACAGATACATTTGATTAGATAGATAAACTGCAGATTTTTTTTTTATTAGCAACAAAAAAGGTAAATTATTACTATTGATAATAATATTTTATTACATTTAATATGAATTGAATGTATTAGTATTATTACTATTTTTATTACTACTACTACTACAGTAACAATAATAATCAGAATACAATATTATATCATTAATATATTATATTAATACTGTAATGAAAATACAAATATTACTACAATAAATAAATAGCAGCAATAAATAACAATGTACTGACTTGTGACAGCTTGTGAAATGCAAACTGATCTTACACACAGTGGGGTGAAGGTCAATCAAGTAGTATGTAAAGAACAGTCAGTCAAGGTTTTTAGATAGGTAGCTGTGTATGTAAACTTTTCATTACAAGTTAAATGATAAAAAAAAAAAAAAAAAAAAGGGGGTTGTGCTTTCTCCGAAGCAAATTATGTGTGCAGCAATACTGCCATCCAGAGGACAATAGACAGAACTTCTGTTTGGAATAATTAGCTGCTTTAGGCTCTTAACCACTTGCTTACTGGGCACTTAAACCCCATCTCCTGTCCAGACCATATATATACACACACAGTGGTGTGAAAAAGTGTTTGCCCCCTTCCTCATTTCCTGTTCCTTTGCATGTTTGTCACACTTAAGTGTTTCGGAACATCAAACCAATTTAAACAATAGTCAAGGACAACACAAGTAAACACAAAATGCAATTTGTAAATGAAGGTGTTTATTATTAAAGGTGAAAAAAAAATCCAAACCATCATGGCCCTGTGTGAGGGTACCTCATTCAACTATGCTCGAGGCTTAAAAAAGCACGAAACGAGTTGATTAATGCCAAAACGAAGGAATATGAAGCCTTAGCGTCCCAACATAAGGATTCACCATCTCCCAATCTCTTAACTAAACTCGAGCAAGCTCGCTTAGAACTCAATATTTGTCTCATCACAAGAGCTGAAAAGCAATTACGCTGGTCCAAGCATAGGTTTTTCACATGGCGTGATTGTCCAGGATCTCTACTGGCACATAAGCTTACTCCGAGATATACTCACTCAACATTACCCAAAATTAGACTCACAGGAGGCCAAATCTCCCAAAATCCTCAAAAGATCTTACAAGAATTCCATAACTTTTATGCTGATCTATATGGACAGACTCGGGAGGCCGCGTCTTCATCTATAGGGGAATTCCTAGAGAACCTACCTGTTCCCTCTATCGAGGAAGCACATAGAGAACTAATGCGTCAACCTTTTACCTGTGAAGAGATTAGTAATACTATCAAACTGTTACCGCCAAAAATCACCTGGACCAGACGGTCTCACCAATATTTATTACAAACAGTTCTCAGAACAGTTGGTCCCACATATGGCTCTGTATTTCAATTCCCTGCGGAGTGGAGGCGTGGTCCCCCCAGACGAGATTAGGGCCTATATTAGTGTTATCCCCAAACCTAATAATCATAATACTGTCCTTAATTATCGTCTGATCTCGCTAATTAATTGTGACCTGAAAATTCATACAAAACTTATGACCCTACGTCTTAGCTCATTTCTGGCAGAATATATACATGGGGACCAGTCGGGATTTATCGCTGGGTGCCAAACAGTAGACCAAAGCCGTAAAACTGTCAGCCTGATCTCAGCTGTACGTACTAACTGGGATGCCTCCATTTCTCGGGAGCTTCTTCTACTATCATTAGACCTTCACAAGGCGTTTGATAGTGTAAATTGGAATTACTTATTCATTAAGCTAGAGGCTTTCGGATTTGGCCCCAGCTTTCTATCCCTACTGAAAACTCTATATGGATTCTCGTCAGCTCAGGCCTCCATACGGGGTTACAAATCGTTGGCATTCACTATCAAACGTGGCACAAGACAAGGATGCCCTTTATCTCCCTTACATTTTGCACTAGCTGTTGAGCGTTTGTCCATGGCAATTAGGAACCACCCTAGTATATCTGGTATCAATTGTGGTCAACAAGTGCATAAATGCGCATTGTTTGCCGACGATGTCCTTATGTATATTACAAACCCTCAGGTCTTGTTTCCCCATTTGCTATCTCTACTGGAGCAGTTCTCCCAGCTCTCTGGCCTCTCTTTGAACCCTCTTAAAACAACAGCTCTTAATGTGTCACTTCCCCCCTCAATTGTATGAAGTCTTAGGGAAAAGTACGATTTTCAATGATCGTCACATTCCCTTTCGTATCTAGGGATCCAACTAACACCTACTATAGAGACTCTCTATAAAGCTAACTACCCCCCACTGTTTAGGAAACTAATGCCGCGTACACACGGTCGAACTGTTTGACGTACTTAGTCCGTCATACAATCTGGCGTACTTTCCACTGAACGGACTTGACCACACACGGATACACAAACAGTCCGACGAAAGCTTGCGCGATGACGTACAGCACGTACGACGGGACTAGAAATAGGAAGTCCAAGACACAGCAAAACCCTGTAAATCCTTTCTGGGCATGCGCCATTCTTAGTCCGTCGGACTAGCATACTGACGACCGTATTGTCCGCTGAAACCCAAGTACGACGGAAAGGTTTTTGGAAAAACCGAAATTCTTAGTACTCCGGACTGCACGCTGAAAAAGTCCGCTGAAGCCCACACACGAGCGGATTGTCCGCTGAAATGTGTTTCAACGGACTAAGTAAGTCAAACAGTTTGACCGTGTGTACGCAGCATTAGGGAAGACCTTCGTAGCTGGGCAGATTATTCCTTATGGTTTTTTAGAATCAATTCAGTCAAGATGACACTCTTACCCAGGATACTTTACTACTTTTAGGATCCTACCAGTAACAGTCCCGAGAGGAGACCTGCAGTGTCTACAGGCTGAAATTCTCAGCTTCATTTGGAGCAATAAAAGACCTTGCATGAACAAACAGATATTGTACACACCAAAGCTGAAGGGAGGCCTTGGGCTTCCCAATATACTAAACTATTATTAAGCTGCCCAAATCTCCCAACTTGCCCAAACTACAGCTACAGGCTCTGCACCTCTATGGGTTTCTCTGGAAGCGCTTTCCTGTCACCCCTTGGCCGTAGGGGCAATGATGTGGCTCTCTAGCCGACTACACCCTCCTATATTATGCCCATCCCTATCACATTCGTTGTCTTCTGTAATCCAGAGTTCCCAGCTGGGTTGACACTGCAGTCATTCCAATGGTGACTTAATAAAGGCTTGCTGAGAATAGAGGACTATCTTGATGGCAACCAGGTATACTCTTTACAGCATTTTAAAGATAAACTGCAGATTCCTACCAGTGAATTATTTCGATATAATCAAATTGCATCCTTTATCAGACGCAAACTTAATCTGGTACGCTTACACTTACAACGTTTGAGTTGTCATGTCAAGCTAGGACGATTATCTATGGTATATACTTCCCTCACGGAGCCTACTTTAAAGCTTTCCTATATGACACAATAGGAAAAAGATTTGAAACTTAGTCTTGATTAGGGATGAGCTTCGTGTTCGACTCGAACATCGGCTGTTCGCCCGTGTGGCGAATTCCGAACGTTATGGGCCGTTCGTGCCAAATTCGTGTGGCGCTCACGGCCCACAATGCACTGCATCATCGCAGTGCATTGCTGGCTCATGATTGGCCAAGCATGCACTGTGACCCTGCATGCTTGGCCAATCACAGCGCCAGCTGCGAGGAGAGCCATGATTGGCCACAGGCAGCATGCCTGTGGCCAATCATAGCTCAGGCTGTGTAGTACACTCCCCACACTATATAAGGCCGCCAGCGCGGCGGCCTAGTGTAGTGTGTTGGCGTCTGAAGCAGTTAGTGGGTGTTCTGTGTACCTTCAACACAGTACACACCGATCGTTTTCGGCTGATTTTCGATCTTGCTGTTGTGTAGTGGTTGTTGTCTGTGTGCCCTGACCGCAGTATACACCGCTATATTCACCTCACCTATATAGCTAGTGATCTATCTTTTATAATAGAGCTTGCAGTCAGTAGTGTTAGGAGCTTGTGCGTGCTGTCTGCGTCCTCTGTACCCAGTACACACCGCTATATCCACCTACATAGCTCTTCTCTATTTGAGCCCACTTGCCATCTGCAGGAGTTATTGGAAGTTGTGTGTGCCTCCAGCACAGCACAGTATACATCTGTATATACCCCTTTATCTCTGGTGTTCTATAAAAAAGGCATCTGCAGGAGTTAGTGGGTTTTTTGTGCCTCCAGCACAAAATAAACCTGTATCTACCCTTTATTGCTGTTCTCTAATAGAGCCATCTGCAGGGCTTAGTGGGTGTTGTGTGACTCCATTACACTGCTGTTTTACCCAACTCCCTTCAGGCCATTACCATGTCTGGAAGGCCAGCAAGGAGAGGCAGACAGGCGCGAGCCGATAAAAGAGGGCAAGCAGGCTCTGTGTCTAGAGACAACAGTGCTGGTTGTGGACGCGGTGCATTGTCATCAGCACGTGGCCATGGGACACACTTGTCCTTCTTTTTGGCAGCTGGACATGTTGAACCGCAACATGCCAACGACTTGGTAGAGTGGATGACCAAGCCCTCTTCATCCTCCTCATCCTCTCTCACCCAGTCTCAGGGTACTAGCAAAGCAGCTGCCAACGCATCGTCTTCCCTCCTCTCAATGTCATCATCAGTGACTCCTTCCCTAGACCCACCACGTCCTCCTGAGAAGTCTCCTGAACTCTTTGAGCACAGTGTTGGGTACATGCTCCAGGAGGATGCCCAGTGTTTGTGGGCTCTGATGATGACACTCAGCTAGAGGAAGGCAGTAGCGTGAGCGCAGAGAGAGGGGATGCTCAAGAAGGACAGCAATCTGGCAGTCATGTTCCACAAGCTGCAGCATACTGCCAGGTTTGCTACAGCGATGAAGAGGGAGGGGATGATGAGGGCACTGACTCCACGTGGGTGCCTGGTAGGAGAGAGGAGGAGGAGGCACATGTCCAACGAGGCAGGATGCCCTCCGGGGGCCAGCTTAGGGGCAGCACACTGACTGAATCACACCGCAGAGCTCCGCCTGTGCAGGGCGCTGCCTCTGCGCGTTATTCTAAGTTCTTTGGTGTGGGCCTTTTTTGAGACGAGTGCATCAGATCGCACCGCTGCTATTTGCAACATATGTCTCAAGCGTATCTCACGTGGCCAAAACATCAGCCGCTTGGGCACCACATGCTTGACCAGACATATGTTGACCTGCCATGCAGCTCGTTGGCAAGCGTACCTCAAAGACCCACACCAAAGAACGAAGCGGTCCTCTCCTTGCTCCTCATCAGCTGGCATCTCCAACCCCACTAGACCTTCAGTCCTCTCTGAAACCTGCTCTGAGAGGAATGAAGGTGTAGAATTAGGTATGTCACAGCCAAGTGCTTCCGGGAACTCTGCTAGCGGTACACCCACGTCCGATTATAGCAGGCAAATGTCCCTGCCCCAGCTGCTGGACCGGTGAAAGAAGTTCACTCCCAGCCATCCACATGCCCAGCGGTTGAATGCTAGCTTGGCTAAATTGCTAGCACTTCAACTGCTGCCTTTTCAGTTGGTAGACTTGGCCCCCTTCCGTGAGTTTGTACAATGTGCGGTTCCTCAGTGGCAGGTCCCCAAACGCCACTTTTTCTCATGAAAGGCGATTCCGGCTCTCTACCGGCATGTGGAAGGCAATGTCCTTGCCTCGCTGGACAGGGCGGTCAGCGGTAAGGTGCATATTACCGCTGACTCATGGTCCAGCAGGCATGGATAGGGACGTTACCTGTCTTTCACGGCCCATTGGGTCACTCTTCTGGCAGCTGGGAAGGATGCAGGACAAGGTGCAGTAGTGTTGGAGGTTGTTCTGCCACCACGCCTCCAAAATGCTACTATTGGTTGTGACACACCTCTCTCCTCCACCCCCTCTTCTTCTTCCTCCATGGCCTCTTCCAGTGCTCTGTCCTCAGAACCAGCGGTGCTCCGTAGGCGTTCCAGGGGCTACGCAAGTACGCAGGCAAAACGATGCCATGCCGTGCTTGCGCTGGTTTGTTTGGGGGACAGGAGCCACACTGGGGCGGATGTTTTGTCTGCTCTGCAGGGGCAGGCCGAGAGGTGGTTGATGCCACGCCAGCTTAAGCCAGGAATGGTGGTTTGTGACAATGGCACCAACCTCCTCTCCGCCCTCCGACAGGGACAACTGACCCATGTGCCCTGTGTAGCTCACGTCCTTAACCTGGTGGTGCAGCGGTTCTTGGGCAGGTACCCCGGCTTACAGGATGTACTGAAGCAGGCCAGGAAAGTCTGTGTGCATTTCCGCCGATCATTTAATGCCTGTGCTCGGCTGGTTGAGCTCCAAAAGGAGTTGAACCTGCCCAAGAACCGCCTTATATGTGACATGCCCAGCAGGTGGAACTCAACATTGGCCATGCTGCAGCGGCTGCACACGCAGCAGAGGGCCATCAATGAGTACCTGTGCGACTACAGCACCAGGACAGGGTCAGGGGAGCTCGGTTTTTTCTCACCACGCCAGTGGGGCATGATCAGGGATGCATGCACTGTCCTGTCACCATTTGAGGAGGCCACAAGGATGGTAAGCAGTGACAGTGCATGCATCAGTGACACTGTACCTCTTGTCCACCTCTTGGAGCATACGCTGCGTGGAATAATGGACAGGGCACTTGAGGCAGAACAGAGGCAGGAAGAGGAGGACTTCCTTGCCTCTCAAGGCCCCCTTTATCCAGACAGTGTTCCTGCTGTGCCACCCATCACACAGGAAGAGGATGAGGAGGAGGAGGATTATTGTGTCAGCATGGAGGTGGAGGCTGGCACTCAGCAGCAGCAGTCTTGTAGGGATGATTTACAGTCCCAAGAAACACGTGGACTTGTACGTGGCTGGGAGGAGGTAGCTGTGGATCATGCTGCCCTTAGTGACCCAGAGGACACCGGACCGAATGCCTCAGCTAACCTACGCTGCATGGCCTCCCTCATCCTGCAAAGCCTGCGGAAGGATCCTCGTATTCTTCGGATCAAGGAGAGGGACCATTACTGGCTGGCCACTCTCCTTGATCCACGGTACAAGGGTAAGGTTGCCGACCTTATCTTGCCATCGCAGAGGGAGCAGAGGATGAGACATCTCCGGGAGGCCTTGCAGAAAGGTCTGTGCAACTCGTTCCCAGAGACTGGGAGGTTACAAACTCCTGGTCCTGGACAACATGTTGCTGAGGCATCGGTCAGAAGGAGCGGTGGAGAAGGTGGCCGTCTGACTGATGCTTTCAGACAATTTTTTTAGTCCGCAGCCCCAAGGTATGATCGGTTCCAGCAACC
The DNA here is from genome assembly GCF_037356315.1 of Lithobates pipiens. Taxonomy (NCBI): domain Eukaryota; kingdom Metazoa; phylum Chordata; class Amphibia; order Anura; family Ranidae; genus Lithobates; species Lithobates pipiens. The sequence continues at coordinate 84,550,228 of NW_027507903.1, read as the reverse complement.
ATTGCCAGTGTCTGATTTACATGGTGCAGGAATACCTAGGGGCAAGGTCAGACTTGGACACCTTTCCCACCGAAAATCCTCTGGCTTACTGGGTCTTGAGGATGGATCACTGGCCAGAGCTTGCACAGTATGCAATTGAGCTACTGGCCTGTCCTGCATCCAGCGTTCTTTCGGGGTGCGCCTGTCCACTGAATCAGTTGATCGACTGACCTTCATCAAGATGAATCAGTCTTGGATCACCCACAGCTACCAAGCACCTGAAGCTGATGTAACCGAATAATTTTTTTTGAAATATCACATCCTTTCAAGACTGCCTATGCTGATGCTGAGTGACTGTCCTGTTATGTTGATTGTCTATCCTCTTCCTCCTCTGCTGATATGTTGGAAGAACATTTCTGGTTCTGGGTGATGCCATTAGCCCAATTTTTCTGCCCCTGTTTAACAGGGGCATTTAAGTACAATTTTTGATGCAATGCTTTGCAGCAGGGCTAATTCCTGCAATAAAACAAGCGTATATGGGAGAGGTTGCAGTGTGGTGGCACCAGTGCCTAAGGCCCAATTTTTCTGCCCCTATTTAACAGGGACATGTAATTACAATTTTTTGATATAATATTTCACAGAAGGGCCCGTTCCTGTGCCCACCCAGAGTAACTGTGAGGACTTATAGTGTTGTGGCACCAGCACCACAACCACCAAAGGCCAATTTTTCTACCACTGTTCAACAATGGCATGTAATTACAATTCTTGATATAATTGTTCACAGCAGGGTGCTCCAGCGCCCACCAAGAGTCACTTTGGAGGGTTTACAATGTTGTGGCAAAACCAACACCTTGTTCCGCCATTTCTGCAGAGCATATAGGGCAGGCCCCTACTTTCAAACATCCAACTTACAAACATCTCCTACTTGCAAACGGAAGGAGACAACAGCAAGTGAGATGAAAAAAGATGGCCGACAAAACAAATTATACAGGGGTGATAACCCTTCCCTATGTTTTCCAAAAAGCTTAAAAATAGTTTTTTTGACTGGAGCTACACTTTAAAAATGTACCAGTTGAAAATTACAAACAGATTCAACTTAACACAACAAACCTACACAGTCCCTGTCCTGTTTGCACCGCCTGTATACTGCTGTTCTGAGTATATAGGGCCTGGGGGCCACACGCATTTCCTTTTTTTAATATGGGTACAGGGTTTCCCTTGATATGCGTACAAGACCCAAAGGGGCTGGTAATGGGCAGGGAGGGCTACCCATGCCATTTTTCTCAATGGTTTTCAACCATATTGCAGGAACCAGATATAAACATTAAAACCGCAAGCAGTTTTCAATGATGTTATTTCCGTTTAATGTCATTTTGTGCAGGGACTGTTCTAAACACGGGAAACACGTGGCACTTCACAGGCATACTACAGACACCCCCCAGGCACCATATTTAAAGGAATATTTCACTTTTTTTCACTTTAATCATCATTAAAATCAGTACTCTCGCCAAAATGGCCATTTTTAAAAACATTTTAGGCATTGACCCATGTCCCCTGGGGCAAGAGCCAGGTCCCCAAACCCTTTTTAGGACAGTAACTTGCATATTAGCCGTTAAAATTAGCACTTTTAATTTCGAACGTTCGAGTCCCATAAACGTCAATGGGGTTCTAAAGTTCGTTCGAAAGTTCTGGTGCGAACTGAACCGGGGGGTGTTCGGCTCATCCCTAGTCTTGATCTAAGCGACTGGCAAGAAGTTGCCTATAGCCTATCCAAAATCTCAATCAATACCAGGTTAATTGAAGCCAATTATAAGACATTGTTACGTTTTGTATTTGGTCCCAACTCGAACAGCTAGAATGCATCCATCCGTATCACCCAATTGCTTTCGACGCTGTGGCCAACCTGGGACAATGCACCACATTTGGTGGCAGTGTCCCCTAATGATTAGATTTTGGATTAGGATATTTAATTTAATAAACTCAGTGACAGGAATAAATATCTGTAGATCTCCGGAAGCAGCCTTGTTCCACAGACTACCTGAAGAGATACCCAGGAAATGAACTTAATTACATATATACTATTAGCGGCAAGGAATACAGTGACCAGGCATTGGAAACAAACAAGTATCCCATTAGATTATGTAAAAAATAAACTTAACTGGATTATGGTAAACGACAAACTTACTCACATACTCCATAATACATCCAAACAATTTGACAAAATTTGGGACCCGTGCATTCGCTACATCTCAGTTCCCTAACGAACTCTGGACTGAGCCTCTTGACTTCCTCTTCTTTCATCTTTCTGTCTTTGTTCTGGTTTTCTTTACTTCCATTCTTGTTTAAATATAGATTACACCCAGTATTTATTGAGCAGACTCAGAACTCTACCAAGTTTCGGAAGCTGATTTCCTAAATATATGATACCAAAGTTTTTCACTGTGCTCCATCCATTGCCCCCTTCGATTTATCTTTTTCTATAGCTGCCTGAATATACCACATGTAAGCTTGGGACACCGCTCTATAGGGGCGTGGTGCCAACCATTGGTTGAGACTACAAGGGGTTCAGTTAGTTAACCAGGCACTTAAAACTGGTGAACGACACGTAATGGAATTATCTTTTGTTAAATAGTAGATTTACCTGAAACTACCTTATGATAACTGTTTGGGATATCATAGTAGTAGACTATGCAAGACTTTGGTTAATTATACTCTGGATATCTCTAACTTTGTTATAACATGTTTGGAGACTAGTCTAAATGTATTTGTTGAATCTGTTATGTCTAAAAACTTTTCAATAAAAATATTGAAATATAAACTTTTGCAAACAGGTAATTTTTCTCCTTCATTGATGTACGCTGATGGGCACCGATGGGCTGCACTGGTGGGCACCGATAGGGCGGCACTGATGGGTGGCACTGAAGGGCATTGATATGTGGCATTGATGGGCACTGATCAGCACTGGTAAGTTACACTGAAAGGCAGCACTGCTAGGTGGCACTGATTGGCACCACTGGTGGGCACTGATAGGTGGCACTTGTGGGCATTGATAGGTGGCACTGGCAGGCACAGAGGAGGCACAGGAGCAGGCAGATGTGCCTCCTTCCTCTTGGGGACTGATGTCCCTTGAGCATAAGCATAAGCCGGTGATTGGCTTTTTTTTTCTCCTCATGCTGTCAGCGTGAGGAGAAAAAAAAACAATTACCAAGCTTTTTCTTTAAAATTTACATTTTTTTTTCTGAAACTTCCCTCTCAGAAATAAAGTGCGTGCTATATGCCTGTGCATGTTATATGCCGATAAATAGTAAATAAATGGAGAAGGAGAATAAAGAGCTAATTAAGGCTGATTAGACTACATTAAAGGATAAGTCCATCCAAACACTAAAATCCCTGCATCTACAGACATCCACGATCTAACACTAACCTATCTAGCCCTGTAAAGAAGAAATCTGTATATATAACTTTTCTGGGCTGTCAGCTGTGGCTTTGCTGTGGAGGTGGGTGCAGAGGAGTCAGCCGACAACGGAAACCCCATAGTAAGTCTATGGGTGACGTCACTCTATATTAATTTCACAGCTGTTGTCGGACGTGTCCTCTGCAGAGCTTCCGCCGCTGGAGACCGCTTCATAAAAGGTATGCATACTGATTTCTTCTTTACAGGATTAGATAGGTTAGTGTTAGATCGTGGATGTCTCTACTGTAGATGTAATGATATTAGTGTTAGGGTGGACTTCTCCTTTAAGGGTTAATAAGGGGTTAAACAGAGGGGCATTTCTTTTTAATTTTTTTTATATTTTTATGACTTGACAGGTTGCTTTAACCGCTTGCCGATCGTATACTGTATACGGCGGCAAGGCAGCTTTCCTGGGCAGAATCATTTACCTGTACATGATCCTGCACTTGCAAGTCTTTGGTGCGCATTCGGTTCGCCGGTGACCTGCTCCCGCTGTGATTGAACACAGCAGGAGCCAATCAGCGGGTCCGGGAGACTTGATGTCTGCTGGGACTCAACGATCATTCAGGACAGAAGCAGAACGGCAGTCCGTCAGTAGGAAAGACATGGATCCTGGCAGGGATAGATCTATGTCTTCCCATAGTACAAGCACCTCATCTAAGGTAAGAAAGCACATTTGAGGTGTAGGCACACATTTAACCCTTTGACCCCCCTGATAACCCCTTCCCAGCCATTAGTACAGTGATAGTGTGTATTTTTAACACTGATACTGTATTCAAGTCAAGTCAAGTCAAACTTTATTGTCATTCTACTACACGTAGGAACATACGAAATGTCGAATCTCACAGGACAACGGTGCTACATACAAATTAAACATAATTATAAATATACAGAAAATAAAAAACATCAATAAAAGAAAACCTATACACATCTGGGAACTACATAACTGTACATATACTATATGTTTCCAAAAGTCTTTGTAGCAGCAAGTGTTTATAAAAGTGTCTATTTAAGATTAAAATGGGGGGACGTGAGATGTTCCTGGTCACAATTTATAGGTTGTAGAAGAGGTTTCAAAGAGGATTGGAGTTGAGGGCTCTCACAGCCTGGGGGAAAAGACTGTTGAGCAGTCTCATAGTCCTGGTTTTGATACTTCGGTACCTTCTACCTGATGGCAAGAGCTGAAAGAGACTGTGGGAGGGATGGGTAGGATCCCTCACAATACTGATAGCTTTGCTGGAGCATTGTGTATGGAAAATGTTCAGTTTAGCAGACACAAGTCCATCAAGTCCAACCTATATGTGTGATTATATTTCAGTATTATATTGTATATCCCTGTATGTTGCGGTCGTTCAGGTGCTTATCTAATAGTTTCTTGAAACTATCAATGCCCCCCGCTGGGACACCACCTGTGGAAAGAAATTCCATATCCTTGGTGCTCTTACGGTAAAGAACCCTTAGTTTAAGGTTAAACCTCTTTTTTCTTTTAATTTTAATGAGTGACCACATGTCTTGTTAAACTCCCTTTTGCAAAAAAAAGTTTTATCCCTATTGTTGGGTCACCAGTATGGTATTTGTATATTGAAATCATATCCCCTCTTAGCATCTCTTCTCCAGAGAGAATAAGTTCAGTGTTCGCAACCTTTCCTCATAACTAATATCCTCCAGACCCTTTATTAGCTTTGTTGCCCTTCTTTGTACTCGCTCCATTTTCAGTACAGCCTTCCTGAGTACTGGTGCCCAGAACTGGACAGCATACTCCAGGTGCGGCCAGACCAGAGTCTTGTAGAGCGGAAGAATTATCGTTTTATCTCTGGAGTTGATCCCCTTTTTAATGCATGCCGATATTCTGTTTGCTTTGTTAGCAGCAGCTTGGTATTGCATGCCATTACTGAGCCTATCATCTACTAGGACCCCCAGGTCCTTTTCCATCCTAGATTCCCCCAGTGTATAGATTGCATTCATATTTTTGCCACCCAAATGCATAATTTTTCTACATTGAACCTCATTTGCCATATAGTTGCCCACCCCATTAATTTGTTCAGATGTTAACTTAGTATCGTCCGCAAATACAGAGATTGAACTGTTTACTCCATCCTCCAGGTCGTTTATGAACAAATTAAATAGGATCGGTCCCAGCACAGAACCCCGGGGGACCCCACTACCCACCCCTGACCATTCCGAGTACTCCCCATTTATCACCACCCTCTGAACTCATCCTTGTAGCCAGATTTCAATCCATGTTCTGACCTTATGGTCCATGCCAACGGACCTTATTTTGTACAGTAAACGTTTATGGGGGACTGTGTCAAATGCTTTTGCAAAATCCATATATACCACGTCTACGGGCCTTCCTTTATCTAGCCACTTCAGACCTAGGCCAATTCTGACATTTCTCTCCTACATGTAAAATTCCTAATTTTTTTGCTAGAAAATTACATAGAACCCCCAAACATTATATATGTTTTTTTAGCAAAGACCCTAGAGAATACAATGGCGGTCATTGCAACTTTTTATCTCGCACGGTATTTGCGCAGCAATTTTTCGAACGGGTTTTTTTCAGAAAAAAAAACAGTTTCATACTTAAAAAAAAAACAGTAAAGTTAGCCCCATTTTTTTGCATAATGTGAAAGAGGAGGATACGCCGAGTAAATAGATACCCAACATGTCACGCTTCAAAATTGCACGCGCTCGTGGAATGGCGCCAAACTTTGGTATTTAAAAATCCCCATAGGCAACGCTTTAAATTTTTTTACTGGTTACATGTTTTGGGTTACAGAGGAGGTCTAGGGCTAGAATTATTGCTCTCGCTCTAACGTTAGCGGCGATACCTCACATGTGTGGTTTGAACACCGTTTTCATATGTGGGCGGGACTTACGTATGCGTTCGCTTCTGTGTGCGAGCTCACGGGGACAGGGGTGCTTACATTTTTTTTTTTTTTTATTGTTAGTTTTATTTTTATTTTTTTTAGTTTTACACTTAAAAAAAAAATAAAATTGATGACTTTTATTCCTATTACAAGGAATGTAAACATCCCTTGTAATAGGAATATGGCACGATCGGACCTATTTACAGTGAAATATGGGGTCAATAAGACCCCATATCTCACCTCTAGGCTGGGAAGAATAAGAAAAAAAAAAAAAAAAGATCATGGCTTCCTAGCCAGATCGGCACCGTTAATTTGAATACCGAGGCCGGGCGTGACGTCATAACATCGTGCCCGGCCTCCGAACAATCATAGAGACTCCGGGGACAATCTAGTCCGCCGGAAATCTCTATAATCACATGCTGGGGTCGGCGGGTCCTGTGACCGACTCACCGATGGAAACGGTGAGTCGGTAGAAGCACCGGAGGGCGGCGGGAGGGGGGGGAGGCGTCCCCTCCCGCCGCCCGTAAGAACGATCAAGAGGCGGAACAGCCGCTTTGATCATTCTTATGGTGTAGGGAATCGCCGGCTGAAAACGGCAATATCTGAATGATGTCTGTGGACTCAGGCATCATTTAGATATAACCAGCGAAACCCCATGACGTCAATAGACGTATTGCGGGTCTCAGGTGGCTAGATGGAAACTCACCTCCTCATAGAAGGTTAGTGGATTGGTTTAGCATGAATGATTCTTCATGAGTCCATGCTGATTACTGCTAATGATACTGTTCATATTACTAAAATCTTGTGTATATACTGTATCATCCCCTCCAAGAGTTTACATACTATTGATGTTAGGCTAACTGGTCTGTAATTCCCAGGGATGTATTTTGAGCCCTTTTTAAATATTGGTGCTACATTGGCTTTTCTCCAATCAGCTGGTACCATTCCAGTCAGTAGACTGTCAGTAAAAATTAGAAACAATGGTCTGGCAATTACCTGACCGAGTTCCCGTAATTACCCTCGGGTGCAAGCCATCTGGTCCTGGTGATTTATTAATGTTAAGTTTCCCAAGTCTAATTTTAATTCTGTCCTCTGTTAACCATGGAGGTGCTTCCTGTGATGTGTCATGAGGATAAACACTGTTTTGGTTACTGAAGCCCCCCGATTCCCTCGTGAAGACCGAGGAGAAGAATACATTCAATATATTCGCCATCTCCCCATCCTTTGTAAACAGATGTGCTTCCTCATTCTTTATGGGGCCAATATGGTCTGTCCTCCATTTTTTACTGTTTACATACGTAAAGAATTTCTTGGGATTTTTTTTGCTCTCCTCCGCTATGTGTCTTTCATGTTCGTTCTATCTTTAGCCTTCCTTATTGCACCCTTTGGCCGCGTACACACGGGCGGACTGTTCGCCCAACTTAGTTCGTCAAACAATCCGACAAACAGTCCGCTCAAAATTTGCATGAACGGACTTGACCACACACGATGAACGAACAGTCCGCTCAAAACGAGCGTGATGACGTGTACAGCACGTACGACGGGACTAGAAAAACGACGTCCTATACACTGCAATGCAACCTTCGGCCGTGTAAACCCTTTCTAAGTATGCGCGATACTTAGTCCGTCCAACTTGCCTACACACGAGCGGACTGTCCGCTGAAACCAAGTTTGGATGGACAAAACCAAGTTTCAGCGGACTGTCTTACGGAAATTCCGAAAGACGAAAGAAAGACTTTGTTCGTCAGACTGTCCGCTGAAACTGTCCGCTGAAGCCCACACACGAGCGGACTGTCCGCTGAAACACTGTTCAGCGGACAAAGTTGGGCGAACAGTCCGCCCGTGTGTACGCGGCCTTACATTTCTTGTTGCATTCTTTGAATGCTGATGATGATGATCCCTCAACCTTGTATTTTTTGAAGGCCTTCTCCTTTGCTTTTATATGCCTTTTTACATTGGAGTTAAGCCATCCAGGACTTTTGTTTGCTCTTTTAAATGTATTACCCAATGGGATGCATTGGCTAATGCCCTTATTTAATATGCTTGTAAAGCAAACCCATCTCTCCTCCACATTCTTTGTTCCTAAGATTTTATCCCAATTTATGCCTTCTAGTAAGGTTCATAGTTTAGGGAAGTTGGCTCTTTTGAAATTCAGTGTCTTTGTATTCCCCTTATGTTTCCTATTTGTGTGATTTATACGGAAGCCAATCTGTGGTCGCTGTTCCCTAAATTCCCCTGTATTTCCACATCCATGATCAGGTCTGTATTATTGGTAATCAGTAGATACAGTAACGCTTTATTTCTAGTTGATGCGTCTACCATCTGACCCATAAAATTGTCCTGCAAGACATTTAGGAACTGGCGAGCCTTAGATGAATGCGTGGTTCCCTCCGCCCAGTTTGTCTGGATAATCAAAATCCCCCATTATGATAACACTTCCCATCCTTGCTGCCAATCCAAATTGTGATAGGAGATATGTCTCCCCTTTCTCCCTCAGGTTAGGGGGTCTATAGTATACTCCCAGTATTATTTTCCCTTTATCTTCATCCCTTTGGAGCTCTACCCATAAGGATTCCACCTCCTCCGTAGCTCCCTTAGTGATGTCATCTCTCACATTCACTTGTACATTATTCTTGGTATATAGGCATACCCCTCCCCCTTTTTTACCCTCTCTATCCTTGCAATAAAGGGTATACCCTTGAATGTTTGCCAGCCGATAATGAGAGCTGTTGAACCAGATCTCTGAACTTCCCACAAAATCCAAATACTCCTTGTACAATAGTATCTCTAATTCACCCATCTTGTCCGCCAGGCTCCTGGCATTGGTGAATATGCCAAGTAGTTTAGACCGGTCGCATATTATCCTCTTATTGGGTGTTCCCAGATTGCAACTAGGACTTGCTACTATACTTACCTTTGGTTTATGTGCTTTGGTCAACCTACCACTAATGCCCCCAATACTATCCTCTGGAATGTGTTCCGTGCTGACTATCTCTACCTCTGGACCCTACCTACCATCGCCTAGTTTAAAAACCCCTTTAACTTTTCAGCCATCTTCATTCCCAGCTGATCTGCACCCTCCTCATTTAGGTGCAGTCCATCCCTTCTATAGTATCGGTTATCGACTGAGTAGTCATCCCAGTCCTCCAGGAAACCAAACCCCTCCTTACTACACCAGCTCTTCAGCTACTTGTTTACTTCTCTAATCTCCCTCTGCCTTTCTGGTGTGGCTCGATGTACCGGTAGTATTCCTGGGAATTCTATCCTGGAGGTCCTTTCCCTCAATTTAGCTCCTAAGTCCCTAAATTGCGGTTGATCGGAACCCTCCCATAATATTCCCTGACAACCCTTTTTTTATCTTTCTTTTCTTCTATGCATCTACCTAGCTTCTTTTTGCTTTTTCCAGTTTGGACCAGGTTAGGTCCTTGAGTTTAAATCGCCTCCCTTCCGCCTTATAGAAAAATAACAGCAGAGTGGGGCAGCTCTGGGACACCATCTCGGTATGCAACGCGGCAATCCCTGGGACACGAGGTGACCCTGATCTCGGTAAAGAGTCGCGGCTCTTTGCCCATGTGATCAGCTGTGTCCAATCACATTCGGTCATATATAAACAAGGAAATGCTGTTAATCGGCTCTCCTCACCTAACACTGACAGAGGAGGGATAGGAGAGCTGATCAGCGGCATCAACTTACAGGGGAGATTTGTATACGTAGTCAGGGCACTGATTACAGTATAGCCCCAACAGTGCCCATCAGTGAGGCCAATTTGTGCCCAGTGACAGTACTGCCTTTCAGTGTCCACCAGTGCCACCTATCATTGCCCATAAGTGCTGCATATTAGTGTCTCCTCATCAGTGTTACCCCATCAGTGCGGCCGCATCAGCTCACATCAGTGGAGGTGAAAGATTACTTATTTACAACTATTTCTGACATAAAAAAAAAGAAAAAATTTTTTTTTTCAGAGAGGACTTCTGCTTATGATCGCCCAGGCAGTCAGCGTGGAAGTATAAGCAGGTACCTGTCAAAAATATGGGTACAGTGTTGCATGACCGTGCAATTGTCTATCAAAGGGTGACAGCACTAAAGGCTGAAAATTGGCCTGGGCTGGGAGGGGGTTTAAGTACCCAGTAAGCAAGTGGTTAAAGGGGTTACATTGGAAAAAAAATTTCTAACTTGTCATGTTGCTTTAACTGATAACATATAAAGATATAAGTTCATCCATGAGATTAGATACAAAAGTAACAACGTTTATAAACACTGCACCATTTGATCCTTTCTTTTGACAGCAGCAGCTAATGGAGAAAATAAATCATTACACACCAAACCGCAGTCTTCGATCAGCCAACAAAAACCTCCTCCTCGTGCCCAAAGCCCGGTATAAATCTAAGGGGGATCGGAGATTCGCTGTCCAAGGGCCTCGGCTATGGAATCTCTACCTCTACCAATCAACATCCGCCTGGAAGAAAATCACCTGGCTTTTAGGAAAAAACTCAAGACCTTCCTCTTTTAGCAGATGATCAAAGCTCGCCACAGCGCCTAGAGGCGATTCAGTTCGCATTGTGCGCTATACAAGTATTTCATTCATTCTACAGTTTCTATATTTACGCAGCAACTGTCATGGAGGCTGGGAGAAGGGACTACACACCCTGTACATGTTGATAACATTAAGGATACTTTCACACTGGCTATAAAAAGAGGGATTACAGGGGAAAGGATCCCACGAGAAGAGACACAGTTGGGCCAAACCTGATTAAATAATCTTGATCACGACAGAGACGCTCCGCGCTTCACAAACGATGTACATGCAGTGTCGATTGATTGAAACGGCAATCATCTTGGCTGAGGTGAGCAGACGGTGGCCCAGAGGACTCAATACAGCAGTACAGAGCTGAAGGAAATCACTTCCTGGAGCCCCACGGACCCTGCTCGGAAACAAAACATACAGGACAGCATACTGTGAGGATCAAGGTATAAGAATAAAAATGGTTGACAGTATATTTCTTTAAATGCTTATCTCGTCTGTTTTCAGTTGTTTTAAAGATATCATTCTTAAAGGCCGGATGGGTGCAGTCACGTACACACAAAGAGGAAGCCATGTCATAAGGGTCAACTGCTGCATCAGCTCTAAAAGCAGAAGACACTTAGAAATTGCCTTTTATAGAAGTTGTTTTGTTTCAACATTTTTAACGCCTGTCTTTCCTTTGTGTATATAAGACCTGTGTTAATAAAGAGACTCAGAGAGTGAGTGAGTGCGACCGTCTGAGCAGACATACTGAGAACTTTTTCCGTGTCTCCTTGCTTAGATAAGACTCTAATAATAATTTGGAAACGGTAACATAACTTATGAATAGGTGACTTGCAGTAGTCACACCTAACATTTTTGGCGCACGAACAAGGGACTTCGCTAAAGAAACTACAAGAGGCGAACAAACATAAGGACGGAACAAAGAGGTCGGGCACATCAGGAACCACAGACAAATCCTGCGCAGGTAAGAAAAGCTTTATTTTCTTATAAACTCTGTGCTTCTTAGATTTGTGCCCACCCGATCTGTCTGTATTGTTCTTCAGGTAAAACCAACCTCTGTAGTAAGCGAGTCTTGAATTTAATATTTGACTTATGTTACCGTTGTTTCTTGTCTGTCTCCGTGTCATCTGTCTGTTGTGACTGAGATAAGCCCTGTTTGTATGGTGTGAATTGAAACATATATCATCCCAATGGGTAACGGAATGCGCCCTTAACTCGTAAGAGTACTTGGGGGTCCGACACTTAAGTTTGATATACGCTTTTTGATTCATGAGCCTAAAAACGGGTTGAAAGTATAAGTCCTGACTGCCTCGATAAAGCAGGAATAAGAAACGAATGCTGAGAGATTCCATGGTAATGGGAAGGGAATAAGGTCTCCACAAAGTCCGGAGATCTAGTTATATGTGTTTGGCCACCAAAAGGAATGCTTGTATATGTTGTAGCCGTCAGTCTGGTCATAATATTTGTCAGTTGGCTAGCATATAAAGTAATTCGATTTCAGAAATCTCATCCAGGAGAGGTTTTTAGTATTTTGGCACCCTAGGAGGAGAAGGCAACGAGACACTTAGTAAGTGATCCAAACGCCACCTAGGCAGGACTGTCAAAATGGGCCAGACACATGGTAAACCCCAGGAGGAATCTCAGAAATGTTATGCTGTTAAAGACATAATTACAATGTTGTATGGGAAGGACAAGGCACAGGGCACGAATAGGGTTCTCAAGAAATTTGGAATGGATGGAGAAAATGGGCTAAGTGTAGAAGGTTGGGAGAATATAAAGAGAGACAGACAGGGGGAGGTCCTGCAGAACAGATGGGTATCACAAATACAATGTTTAATTAAGGTTTCCAACAGGGCTAAAGAGGAGGGATGGAAGTATTGTCATGAACAGGGTGGATGGGATATGAAGGTCCGACGCAAGAGTCTCCCTTCTGCTCCCGAGGATGGAGTAAAAACGGAAGGTACTCCACCTCCTTATACCACTACCACACCAAGTAGCGAAAGACCAAAACTTTATCCTTCCTTAAGAGGAAGAGGATGGGTATGCCGAGTATGCGGTACCCAGAATACAGACTGGGCACAGGAATGTGTACATTGCGGAGCTCAAAGACCAGAGCCCGTAGCTCCAGTCCACAGCCGGACTAGGGTAATACAAGTAAATAATCCAAATGCGGGTCAAGCAGGACAGCCACCTACAGTGACTCGACAAGTCGTTCTGAGGACATGGACACCTTGGTCGGCTGACACTCTTATGGCATTAATACAGAATGCTCCTGATCCCGTAGCAAAACCTGCCGCATTCTGTAGATTCGTGACACAATTACTAGACACACATGAAGCAGCTTGGCAAGATGGGGAAGATTTGTGTAGACATAAAATGACACTGACGATGTTTAATCAATTTATGAATGAAATTGCTCCACATAGACCACAAGGGGATCCAGCGGCAGATCCACCAGGAATACACCCCCGTCATATAGACTCTAGACCCCTGTTTATTAATCAGTTACGAGAATTTTGCCAAGGGAAACAGCAGGAAAGGGGTTCGACAGCGCCCATAAAACAGGCCCCAGGTCAGACTGTTACAGAATTTTACCTCAACATGGAAAGCATGATGGCTGACGAAGGTCTAGATTTAGCCTTACCCGTCACCATTAGGGCTTTCAATCGACAGTTTATGGAAGGACTAGTACCCCAAATAGGTGACAAACTGAAGGCATGTACTCCCGAATGGAGAGCCATACGGGACAGAGGAACATTGTTGCAGAAAGCACAAGGCATAGAGGCTGATTTAGCAGAAGCTAAACCCAGAAGGACACCGGGAGTTAACACTGTTGCCCAGGTCAATGAAGGAGGGAATTCCTCCCGTAAACCTCTTACCTGTTATTACTGCAACAAGGTGGGACATATAAAAAGAGACTGTAGGAAAAGAATAAAAGACGAACAGGAAGGAAACACGGACAGAGACATGAGGGACTACAGACAGAGGCGTACCAACGATAGGGACGATCCGACCGAATGACTTGCCCCAGTCCTAGCTGAATCAGAGAATAAAATGCTCCACATGTTGATGAAGGTGGAAGGTAAACATATTCCTTGTTTAGTTGACACAGGAGCATCACGCAGCTTATTATCTGATTCAGTAGTCCCTCCACACATGACATCCCGTGACACCATACCCATAAGTGGTTATGACGGTCTTTTGTCCGATGCCCCACTGACTAAACCTTTAAAAGTAAAAATAGGGAATCACATGTTTTTGTCACGCTTTTTGATTTCCAGAGGAGCCCCTACTAATTTATTAGGAGCAGATATTCTTCAGAAAATAGGAGCAAACATTACTTATCATCCAGATGGTATGGTCACCTTAGCAATAGGAGATGACCCAGAGGGTATAGAAATCTGTAATAAAATACAATGTTTGGAAGTAGAACCAGAACTGTCCAATACACCCTCGCCGGAAATAGATCAAATTCTGTCTAGCCTTCCGGAAGGGCTATGGGAAACACATCCAGCAGACGTTGGGCTTTTGCCCATACCCCCGGTTACTCTACAGCTGATTCCAGGAGCAGTTCTCCCCCAGCAGAAACAGTACCCACTCAGTGCGCCCCAGGAAGCAGCTATAGAACTACAAGTGGAGGCTCTACTCAAAAGTGGAGCATTAAAAGAAATACAGTCACCAGCCAATACCCCATTGTATCCGGTCAAGAAAAAGACATTGGGGGATGGCCCAGTAAAGTATAGAATGGTACAAGACCTAAGGGCGGTAAACAAAATATTGGTCCCAATAACGCCACTAGTACCAAACCCGCATACTTTACTTTCAGAAGTACCATCAGATAGCTCCTCATTTACTGTTATAGACTTGGCTAATGCTTTCTTTTCTGTACCCCTGGCGGAGGAATGTCAACCGTGGTTTGCGTTCCGTCTCAAAAACCGCCAGTTGACCTGGACACGCCTACCGCAAGGAATGGCGCATTCGCCAACTCTATACTCGCAAGCCCTACAGACAGTGTTGGGGGAATGGCAACCACCTGACACTTGTGTATTGTTGCAATATGTAGATGACCTATTGTTATGTTGTCCGGATAACGATACTTGTTTAAAAGCCACTCTATCATTGTTACAATTCCTGGCTGAAAAAGGGTGCAAAGTGAATAGAACTAAGTTACAGGTATGCCAGAAAAACGTTGTCTTTTTGGGCCACTGTATATCCCAGGGTACTCGACACCTCACTGAAGAACGAGTCCAGGCCATAAGACAAATGAATGTCCCACGCAACTTTAAGCAACTTCGTATGTTTCTGGGAATCATATTGTAGACAACGGATACCACATGCCAGTTCTCTGATGCAGCCATTATATGATTGCTTGAAAATAGTACCCTATGTACTCACAGAAGCAGGTCATAAGTCTTTTAGCACCTTAAGAAAGTTACTAATTTTGGCACCTGCGATCGGGATCCCTGACTATACCAAAACATTTCATTTGTACATTGCTGAAATCACGGGACACGCAACAGGGGTGTTGACACAACAACACATCAAACAAAGGCCGGTAGCATATTTCTCAGCGGCTCTCGATCCTGTCTCTAGAGGATCACCGTCCTGTGTACGAGCAGTCGCAGCAGTGTCAATTATCATTGACAAATCCTCAGAAATTGTCTTAGACAATCCTGTAGTGGTACATACCACACATGACATACACGCCATCTTGTCACAAGTTCAGCCAAAGCACATATCAATGGCGAGGCAGCTTCGTCTGCAATGCACCTTGCTCCTACCTCCCAATGTTACCTTCCAGCGATGCACTTCCTTTAACTTAGCACAACTTCTACCCTTACAGACAGATTTGACAGGGGGGAGTAATGGTGAAGGCACAGCACAAGAAACTCAGGATTCTGACACACTTTCATTTCATGACATAACATCTGATGAACACGATTGTTTTCAACTTATGGAACAAGAGATCACGGGGTTCCCACATGTCACAGACACACCCATTGCAAATGCAGAACACACACTGTACATAGATGGTAGTAGATTTGCCGATGACAAAGGTAAATATCACACAGGTTATGCTGTGGTAACGGACACACAGGTAATTGAGGCAAAGTCATTACCAGCACACATGTCGGCACAAGAAGCGGAACTAACGGCCTTAGAAAAAGCCTTAGAACACTTAGAGGGACAAGAAGGGAACATTTACACTGACTCTGCCTATGCTTATGGTGTTGCACATGATTATGGCCACATATGGAAAGCTAGAGGTTACCTTACAGCAGCAGGCACACCTGTTAAACATGGTGAAGGAATCAAAAGAGTCCTGAACAATCTTCAAAAAGTTAGAAGAGTAGCCATTATGAAGATAGCGGCACACACGAGCGCAAAAACAATTGAGGCAAAAGGAAATGCATTTGCAGATTTAACTGCAAAACAAGCAGCTCTAGGGGAAGTAAGCCCTGAGACCTTAGCTACAGTAAAGGTGAGCATCCCAGAACCGACATGGCAGCAGATGAGTAAACTACAGGAGCAAGCAGGAGAGAGCGAGAAAGATAGATGGGTAAAAATGGGAGCAGCACCAGGCCTTGACAATATATGGAGGGAAGGAGGCAGAATATGCCTACCTGCCTCTCTATACCCAGCAATGGCAGCGGCTGTCCACTTGCCCACTCATGTCAGCTCCAATTCTATGTATAGGATTGTAAGCCAAGGATGGCTAGCCCCTGGATTCAGTAGTACTGCAAGGAACTACTGTGCTGCATGCCAAATCTGTCTGTTAAATAACCCAGGACAGAGAGTGAAAACCCCACGTAAACATCAGGTTCGGGCCCAGTATCCCTTTCAGAGACTGCAAATTGACTATATCCAAATGCCTAAGAGCGGCCCATTTGAATTTTGTCTCGTGTGCATCTGCTTATTTTCAGGCTGGCCAGAAAGTTATCCAGTGAAATCAGCTACAGCGAAAGCCACAGCGAAGAAACTGATCACAGAGTTAATACCTAGGTTTGGTCTTCCTGAAACCATAGAATCAGATAGGGGAACACACTTTACAGGAGAAATCATGCAGAATGTAATGGCTATGTTAGGGGTTCAACAAAGTTTCCACACCCCTTACCACCCACAGAGTTCAGGATCAGTAGAAAGAGTAAATGGGACAATAAAGTTAAAAATACAAAAAGCTATGCAAGAGTTAAATAAACCTTGGCCAGAATGTCTGCCTTTAGCTTTGTTCTCCATAAGGTATACTCCAACGGGAAAAACAGGGTTATCCCCATATGAAATACTTTTTGGGAATGCACCCAGACTAGGTTTATACTTTCCACAGAGTATGCAATTGCAATGTGATAGTTTGACTGCATATGTGATACAATTACAACAGCATCTAACTAAGATCCACAAAAGTGTGTATTCTTCTCTTCCAGACCCTAACTCAATAGCAGGTACTCATTCGCTGAGCCCCGGAGATTGGGTCTATGTAAAGAAACATACCAGAAAAGCTTTAGAGCCACGGTTTGAAGGACCATATCAAGTACTGCTGACCACTCCCACATCGGTCAAGTTGGAGGGTAAAGCAGCCTGGATCCACGCTTCACACTGTAAAAAGGAGCCAGTTGGCAAATGACAACATGTATCTTTTTATTCTTTTTGTTTCAGTAATCCTGACCAATAGTTTGGTTACCTCACAGAATGAAATTCACAAGGATGAAGGATTTTCTAAAAAAATGTTATTACTGAAGTTTAAATATGCTTATGCTCGGAAGTCAGGATATGAGAAATGTTGGATTTGCAGTAAATTACACCCCAGTACAGCAAACATACCACTGATGGCAGTTCCTATAAATTATACTGACCTTGCTAACAGTAGCATTAACATAACTGGAACAAATACCAGCAAGACAGTAATGTTTAAATCAAATGGTCTCGCCTTTCCCCCTGCCTGGTGTTTCAACTTAGGGAACACAACGGGAGGAAATAGAGAATGCCAAGACAGCAAGTTTAATTTGTCCATTGTCGTATTAAATGGAAGCTTCTACCCCAGTAATTCCAGCACACACCAGACATTATCTGACTTCCTCACTAACATTGTGGATAATAATGTTAGGTGGTTAGTATCCAACTTATCCCTCTATGGATACACCTCTCGTTATAGAAATGATATCAGTTCAAGATCAGTAGCTCTAGGAAACAATATATACATCTGTTGTGGGGATAAGTGTTATACCTGGATACCTAGAAGGGCTCAGGGATGGTGCTATCTCGCAAGTTTGGTACCAGTAATGGGAGTAGTGGGTGATGAACGAGGTGATCACCTACTAGAAGCTAGTATACACCCCAGATATCCCCTCAGATATCGTAGCAAGAGAGAAATATTCTTAGAGCAGGACATGGCATGGGCTTGGTTCCCGTCCTGGACAGGATGGGGTATAGACTTAATGAAGCGACTAAATAACTATACTGGAATAATTTAATGATATTTTGGAGAAAAACTCTGATGACATTACTAAGTTAAATCTAGAGACCAGAGCCATCACAAAACAAATAGAATTACATGAGTTAGCGATTGAAAGTATGAGTGCAGCATTAACAGGACTCTGTGAGGCTACAGAAGACTATGAATGTTGTACTTGGATACATAACACCAGCATCGAGATACCCGACTATTATGACATCATTGCACGACACCGCACGGAAGTAAAGGATCTACAGGAGAAGGCCCGTAATATTGGCCGTAACTGGGATCCGTTTGGTGGAACTTTTAGCTTCTCAGGGTTATTCTCTGAGCTTAAGAAGGCAGCGATGACAATTATAGTGGTGCTTTTATATGTATTTCTTCTTTATGCGTGCTTTAAACTGCTCATGTGCTTTTGCAAGAAAGCCAAGGTAAATGCTGTAGAAAAGATGGAACTTTTGTAAGTTGATAAGTTGGATAAGATAGGTGGATTTAGTTTCTTGACATCACCCATCTGTCAGAAAAGCCACTCTTCCTGAATTTTAGATGTTGGTACTATCCAGGGGGATGGGTGTATACCCCTCTGACAACTCGCGGTCAGGGAGAGTACTTTGGACATAGGCCGACTAGAACTTGTTCAGGTGGACCCAGGGTAAGAGGGAGGGGTGATGTCAAAGGGGGAAGTTGTGAGGATCAAGGTATAAGAATAAAAATGGTTGACAGTATATTTCTTTAAATGCTTATCTCGTCTGTTTTCAGTTGTTTTAAAGACATCATTCTTAAAGGCCGGATGGGTGCAGTCACGTACACACAAAGAGGAAGCCATGTCATAAGGGTCAACTGCTGCATCAGCTCTAAAAGCAGAAGACACTTAGAAATTGCCTTTTATAGAAGTTGTTTTGTTTCAACATTTTTAACGCCTGTCTTTCCTTTGTGTATATAAGACCTGTGTTAATAAAGAGTCTCAGAGTGAGTGAGTGCGACCGTCTGAGCAGACATACTGAGAACTTTTTCCGTGTCTCCTTGCTTAGATAAGACTCTAATAATAATTGGGAAACGGTAACATAACTTATGAATAGGTGACTTGCAGTAGTCACACCTAACAATACATAGCATCCATCTGGACTGTAACCATATTGTTCCATACATAGTCGGATGAGTGGACCTTTGGTCCTCCAATTGCTTGGTTTACTTTCCCCCTGGTATTTTGCTCTATCTCAGCCTATGTTAGCTTGCGTCACAATAGTGTCATCTTGCTATTGTTATCCAATGATGGAACTTTCAGTGAAAGTATCTAATTCAATCCTGGATTATTGTATACTTGTACCTCTGGACTAGCCACAAACTGTGGATCCTTTCCACCTCTTTACACTGGCAGCTTTACCTAGGTACAACTTCAATCAATACTGTTCCTATGGGACTAGCAATTTGAATCAACTATTAATCCTCTAACCAATGCTATCCCCCCGAAGGAGATTTACTTAATTAAACTTAGAAACAGGATGGACTTTTTCTCCTATGCAGTGGCGGAATTATAGGGGTCGCTGCGATCGCCAAGGCGACTGGGCCCCGTGCTGCAGGGGGGCCTTGAGGGCCCCCCTGTATAATTGAAGGAGCGGGCGGCTGTGACCGAGCTCCCCGATCTTCAGCCGAAGTGTAATCGGCACTGTGCGGGGAGCTCAGAGTCATCACACTGCTTGTAACTAAAGTGAAAGCATTGTGTGCTCTTTGTCTCCCCCTACAGTGCAGTACCCGGCAGGAAGAGGTAAGATAAAGCACTGCCGTTTTTGAACAGACTTTGTGTGTGTGCATTTGTGTGTGTATGTGTGTGCTTGTGTATGTGCGTGTATGTGTGTGCATGCAGGGCCGGTGCTAGACTATTTCGCACCCTAGGCAAGACCAGCTACTTGCGCCCCCCCCCCCCCCCCAAAAAAAAAAAAAAACATACCCTGCATGGCTTTGTGAAGTGTCATTAAATAATAGCACAACACACTCTTTGATCACAGATCCCAGTGTGTATTGTGTGACAATCTGTCAGTCTTAATGATCTCACTGTGAACACCAGGGCCAATTGCAAGTGCGACTGCTCAGCCTGGATTACGAGCATCATGGGCCTGGTGCTGAAGATTTTGGTGGGCTCTGGATTATGAAGCCCCTTGCCCTGAATTATACATTACATTTTTCTTTACAGGCCCGCCTTAACCATCACTTGTGCCTAGGCATGCCTTTCATCCCCACCCACTGCATCTGGGACCCCTTTCTTCATCATCTACTGTGCCTGCAGCCTCCCTTGCTTTACCACCCACTGCGCCCACAGCCCTCTTCCCTCACCACCCAACATACCTATAGGCCCCCTTGATTGCAGAAATACTACAGGAGAGGGTCAGAGACTGCCGACAGGGTACAGGAGAGGGTCAAAGACTGCAAAACGTGCTGCAGGAGAGGGTCAGAGACTGCCGACAGAGTACAGGAGAGGGTCAGAGACTGCCAACAGGGTACAGAAGAGGGTCAGAGACTGCCGACAGGGTACAGGAGAGGGTCAGAGACTGCCGACAGGGTACAGGAGAGGGTCAGAGACTGCCGACAGGGTACAGAAGAGGGTCAGAGACAGGGGACAGGGTACAGAAGAGGGTCAGAGACTGGGGACATAGTACAAGCGTTTCCTAGGCTAGCAGTGACCAGTGTGGAAAAACATTGATCACTGCAATATGTGTAAACAGGAGTTTACAAGATATAACAATGTGCCAAAAAAACTAACAGAAATTTCTCAAGCACAGGAGGACAGTAAATGGTTAACAGGTCTGAGACGCTCCCAGCCTGACCAACCTAATTCCTTCAAAGATAAATAAAAGGTCAAACAAATCATGGATGGACATAGCTATAGAAACAGCAGTCATTGCAGGTCTTGCAGAAGTCTAATCAGCATTCTCCTGTCCTGTGTTCAGTGTAAATAAATAAAACCACAGATAAGCAGCTTGAGAAGACAAGGGGAAGTCATCCCGATCAGTGTGATCTCTGCATATCCTAAACACAGCACAGGAGAAGGAGAACACTGATACATTTCTGCAGCCAGCATTGGGACAAGTTTTATCTCATACCTTCCCCATGCTCAGGTATGTCGGGTCCTCTCCATCCCTCCCTGCTCTGACCAACATCTTCTGGTCAAATGTGGCGGGCTGGACAATACGATTGGCTAAGGAGTTAGTGGGAGGCGGAGCAACTCAGCAGTCACGCCCTCCCACTCAGAAGAGGAGCGCTATTGGCTCCCTGCCTTGTTACACAGACGTGAAATTGTGAAATCCTGGGAGGGAGAGGGGAGAAGCTGCACACCACAGCGCTCGGCTACCACCCTCCCGCCGCACTGAACTCCTTGCTCTCCGGGTCCCCTGTCAGTGGCTCTGCCGGGAGCTTGGGGGTGGGAGAAGAGGAAGAAAGGGGAGGCAAGGGTCGGCTGCGCCCCTAGGCGGCAGTGCGCCCTAGGCGGCTGCCTAATCCGCCTAGTGGGTGCACCGGCCCTGTGTGCATGTGTGTAGATGGCGAGCGGGCAGGGGGGGCACACTGGCGGCATTCAAGGACACACTAGCAGCATTTGATGGCACACTGGCAGCGTTTAATGGCACAGTTGTAGCATTTGAGGGCACAGTGGCAGCGTTTGGCACAGTGGTTGCAATTGATGGCACAGTGATAGCGTTTGATGGCACAGTGGCAGTGTTTGAGGGCACAGTGGCTGCAGTTGATGGCACAGTGGCAGTGTTTGATGGCACAGTGGCAGCGTTAGATGGCACGGTGGCAGTGTTAAATGGGCACGGTAGCAGCGTTTGACGGCGCGGTGGCAGCGTTTGACGGCGCGGTGGCAGCGTTTGACGGCGCGGTGGCAGCGTTTGGGCACAGTGGCAGCATTTGAGGGTACAGTGGCAGCGTTTGACGGCACAGTGGCTGCATTTGATGATTTGGTTTATAAAAATTTTTGTGCCCCCCAAAAATTTTGAGCACCAGCCACCGCTGTTTAGATGTATTTATGCACATTTTATGTATCTGCGTTTAATCCTGCCCCCCCTTCCCATATTAGAGCTGGGCGATTTTCTAAAAAAAAAAAAATGATGTCATTTAAAAAAAAAAAACTCAATTCACAAATCGAATCCAGTTTTTTTTTTTTTTATGGACACCGTGCCAGTCCTGAGAAGCTGCGGGCAGGAGTTTTTAGGTGAGGCCGTGGCTTCGTCCTAGTCCGCAGGTCCGGCCTCGCGGGCTAGGCCGAAGCCACGGCCTCACCTAAAAACTCCTGCACGCAGTTCCTCAGGACCGGTGCGGTGTCAGCACTGATCCTGGTGAAAAAATAAATATCTGAAAAAAAACTATTTGCTGAAAATTTTAATCGATTTGACCTCTCAACTCAATTCAAGATTCAAATCGATTTTTTTCCCCACCCCTACTCCATATGTGTACAATCAGAACTGTTTTTTTTTTCTTCCTTGTTCAAATTAGCAGCAAAAAAAATGCTATTACTCTGAAAAGCGATCTGTGCTCAGATCGCTTTTCAGAGGCATTTGACAGCTGGTAAAGGGGCAATATGTTGCCTCCTGACCACCTGTTTTAATCCCTTAATGTGATTGTAAAGGTTTTGCTTTTTTTTTTTTTTAATAACAAACATGTTATACTTACCCTCACTGTGCAGCTCGTTTTGCACAGAGTGGCCCCGAACCTTGTATTCTGGGGTCCCTCTGTGGCTCTCGTGGCTCCTCCTCTTATCAGACAACCCCCTAGGAGAAGCGCTCTCCCGGGGGGGGGGGGGGGGGGGTTACCTTGCAGGCGCCCCTGACGCTCGCCTCATTGGATTTTATTAACAGCAGTGGGAGCCAATGGTTGAGCTGCTATCAATCTATCCAATCAGGAGCCGAGAACCCCGGGCAAAGGAAGAGCGCATCTCCACCTGGTGAAGTTCCAGGGCTCAGGTAAGTAAAAAGGTGGGGGCTGGGGGTTCCGGTGACTGCCAGGTGTTTTTTCACCTTAATGCATAGGATGGATTAAGGTGAAAAAACACGAGGGTTTACAACCCCTTAAATGCATCATCGCTATGCTGCAACTGCATGCAATGCACACAGTTGCAGGGTGGTTGCAATGCAGCCCCATTCACCTAGGGATGTACTTAAAGGGTGCCCTGACTGGAAAAAGCTTGAGAAACACTGACATAGAGGAACCCATCTCTCCATTTTCCTCTTGCAGTCGCTGAATGCCTGTGGAAGGGAGAGGTGGAGAAGCGGTGGCAAATGGCGAAATTGGTTCCTTTACATGTAGCCACCCACTTGCAACTGGGTCCTGTTGTTCCGCCACCAAACTCGGAGTAAAGGGCCCTGTCAGGGGGGCCCTTCATGGTTTCTTGCATCGGGGCCCTGAAGGTTCTAGTTACGCCACTGAAATGGGCACTGCTGCCAAAGTGCATGCAAAGCGCTTCAGGAGCGTCTCTTTTCAGTCGCATTTAACCCTTTCTTAGGCCGATAGCGGGGGTTAAAAGCACCCCACTAGCAGCGCTTTACCGATATTGTGGCCCGCTGGCAGTGTAAAAGGGCACTTACAGTGTTTTCATATAAATGGTGTGGCATTGATCAGGGACACTGACTGGTGACAGAACAAAAAAATGTAAATAAAAAAGTATAATTTTTTTTTTTATTACATTTTTTATCACACTTTGACCAGAGCAATATAATGTTACCATAGTAGCTTTGTACTATTCTGGTGAAGCGATCAAGATTTATTTATTTTTTATACACAAGATGTTTTCTTATAGCAGTGCATTAAATTGCTATAAGCAAGCATTTTACTGAATGAAACCAAATTATTCAGTCCGTTATGTTGTGATTAGCTGTGATTGGTCAAAGCTAAATCACATAGTACAGATGGGCTGTGATTGGCCCTTTATGTACTATGTGATCAAATTGATCAATCACAGAACAATTGTACACAAAAGGATGGCATGAAAGGAAATCATCCATTGTGTACAACTGTCATGTGACCTGCTGTGATCGGTCACTTGGTACTGGCAGGGAGCCGGTACACCGATTGGTCATGTCCCATGGGCATGGCTGGTGACAGATAGCACTGTGCTTCCTGACAGGAGGTCATATGACGTCAAGTCAGGATAACAAATCCACCGCCCACTGTCTGACTTACAAGCTTGTTACTAGTAATTTCAGGGCACTTATCAGATTATGCCCACTAAAGTACGGTATTTAAATTTTTATTAACAGTCAGTACAATCACAAAGCAAGCCCCAATTCACCTACAGTCATGGCCAAAAATATTGGCACCACTTTGCCCAGAAAACTGTTGCAATTACAAACATTTAGGCATTCTCATGTTAATTTCTTTAACTTGTATTGGTATGACACAAAGAAGTGGAGAAACAAAAAGACACATTTCATGCAAAACTCCAAAAACTGACTGGACAAAATTATTGGCACCCTCAATTTAATATTTTGTAGCACACCCCTTGGAAAAAAAAAACTGAAATCAATCACTTCATGTAACCATTAATGAGTTTCTTACACCTCTCTACTGGAATTTTGGACTACTCTTCTTTCGCCAACTGCTCCAGGTCTCTCAGATTGGAAGGGTTCCTTTTCCCAAATGGCGTTTTGAGATCTCTCCACAGGTGGTCTCTATCAGTGGTTCTCAACCCCGTCTTCAAGTACCCCAACAGGCCATGTTTTGGGAATTTCACTTAGATAAAATAGCTGTCCACAATACCAAGCCTCTGACTTGGATTAAGGCCCGATTCAAAACTATGCATTTTTTAGTGCAGTTTCAGTTTTGCAGAAACACACTACAGTCCATTTAACTTGGTTTTCTATGGGTCACGATCACATCTGTGCATTTTATGGAAAGGTCCATGGACTTTTTTCTGGTTTTTGGTTCCATAGACTTCGATGAAAAACGTGTATTGAAAAATGCAAAATGCACCTGGAATATGCAAACTGCAACCTGCATAAGTGTGAATCAGGCCTTAAAGCACCTGTGCACGATAAAGAAAAACCTGCAAACATGGCCTGTTGGGGCACTCGAGGACAGAGTTGAGAACCACTGCTCTATGGGATTTATATCTGGACTCATTACCAAGAATTACTTCATTGTACAAATCGAAACATCAGGGAAGGCTTGCATTAACCAGCTGGGGACAATAGACATGCAAAAATGCAAAATACACAGGGAGTGTGTAGTACGCCTTGCCCTTCTGTCCCACTGCTGCTTCCCTCCGCAGACCTCGCACTTGTCCATAGTCTAGGCACAGGTGCACTTTAACCAACTGCCTACCCCATATTTACTGCGGCAGGTTGGCTCTATTGCCGGGAAATCACATACCTGTATGTCATTTTGTGCAATAGCCACTGGGGCAGAGCACGATCGTGCTGATCGGACACAGAGAATGCCAATCAGCGGGTCCAGCGATGTCTGCCTGCCACCCGCAATCATTCCTGGGAGAGGCAGAATGGCAATCTGCATATAGGAAACAAGGCAGATCACCGTTTTTTGTTTATAGCGCAAAAAATAAAAACCACAGAGGTGATCAAATACCACCTAAAAAAAGCTATATTTGTGGGAAAAAAGGACATCAATTTTATTTAGGTTCAGTTTTGTACGGCCACGCAATTGTCAGTTAAAGTAACGCAGTACCGTATTGCACAAAATAGCCTGGTTATTAAGAGGGTAAAACCTTCCAGGGCAGAAGTGGTTAAAGCATTCTTATACTATTCACATATAATTTGTTGTGAACACTAAAGTCGTATATTCAAAATTTTACATCCAAAAATATTTATTAAAGTGTACAGATTTTAAAACTTATAAAAATAACAAATAACGTGGCAGTTAAAAATTAAACAAAAAAGCCATTAATACAAGGAATACAGACAATGCATTCAATTAATTTAAGCCAATAATATTCGTAAAATGTGCATATAGTTGTTTAATACCAAAAATAAGTCAGCAAATTTAAATAATCAATCAGTAACTTAAAGCATAACTACACTGCATCTAAGCACCACAAACACTATTTAAATTCATTTTCATTATTGAAAAGCAAAAATTATCCTTCCATCCATGTCTCCATTCTTTATTATGCTGAGAAATCACTTAGCATTTCTGGCTGTGGCCATCTTGAGTAAGGGCAGATTCATGTAGCATTTACTTCCTGGAATCCATCAGCCCTTAGCTCAGACATGCAGGCAGGCAGGTGGTGTGCTGACAAAACCCCTGCCACCCTGCTGAAGACTCGTGGGATGCAGGATATCATTTGTCTGGGCATGGAAACCAGGAAATAACCAAAGAAATGTAAAAAAAAAAAAAATAAGTATATGTCTTCCCATACATTTGCTAATGATAGCAGCATAAAAATTCACATTAAGTGAACTTGGCCTGGCTTAAAAAATGCACTTGGAAAAGAATGCCCATTCACATGCAAGAAAAAAAACAAAAAACAAAAACCTATTGATGCCTGCACATACCGTATTTATTGCCGTATAACACACACCCCCAACTTTAAGGGCACTTTAACAGGCCCCTGTAGAGGACACAGACCCCTTTCCCTGCACATCACACAGCCCCCTTTCATTATAAACCCCCTCCCTGCACTCCCAGGAGACCCCCCCAGCATACTCTACAGTTGAGAAAACATCACTGTCAGTCCCTTCTCATACACGGCTTCTCCTGTGTCACAGTCATTGTAAATTGGAGCTTCTAAATACCTCAATTAATGGCGCTCTATTGTGGACCCAGTCATGTGACTGCTCTCCTCAGCTGCTTCATTGACGGTCACATGACCCCTTCTCCAAGCAAAAGCTACACTTGAAAGAGGAGGAGAGTGGCCAGAACAAGTGGCATTAAGTGAGGCATTAGAGGCTTTGATTTACATGGAGAGTGACACATAAGGAGCGGTGTAAGAGAAGGGGCTGTCAGTAATGTTTTCTTAACTGTAAAGTATGGCAGCACTGTCCCAGGGCCAGGAGAGATGGGGCATCCAGCTTGACACCCCCCAAAATTCCCTTGCAAAGTGAACCAAGTATTTGCCTTAAGTAAGTAAACTCCAATTTCTTCATACAAGGCTGGTGTTCTGTCAAAAACTGTCCAGCCATTGGATAGTGTCTGCCCCGTACTGCGCAGGCGCAGCGCTTGCGCAGTACAGAGGAGAAGAAGGAGTCCAGGTGCAAGCCCCACCATCCAAGTGGACATACGTTAGGACATAGTAACAGGGCTTTGCTCACCACGCTTCGGGCACAGCCAGGCTTTTCTCGCCACGCTTCGGGTACAGCCTCGCTTTGCTCTGATATTTTTTATTCTAACTCTGTCCACTTGGATGGTGGGGCTTGAACCTCAGCCTCAATGTGAATGTGAGACAATACTGAAAAGGGTACATCCACACAAAAGAAAAAAAAAAAAAACTTTTTTTAAATTTGCAATTTCAGTTACCATAGTTTTATTGTAGAAATGTATATTTCAGACTTTAAAAATTAGGAGAGCACCGGGATGAAAATCATTACCAGCCCAAACATCTAGTGCTTTGCCCATCCAAAAGCATTACTGCATACAAAAGTTTGCTTTAAATTTTCAGGCTTTTTTTTTTCTTCAAGAAAACATTGCAAAAAGTCAACAATGCGTGAATTGCAAATACCCACAGCATACAATCATACGTAAGAACCCTATAAACTAACCCGCATACAGTACACCGAAACCAACTGGCTACCCAGAGTAACTGCTCTTTGCATTGTCCTGCTATGCAGGAACAATGTGCACCCCGTTACTTCTTGAACGTGGACCTGAATGTAGTTATGTCATAGATAATAAAATGATTACCGACCTCAGGTGCAGTATACATCAACCTTTATCTGCATGCACATACATATCTGTACACATACACTTTTTTGTATGAAAGGTCTGTTTTCCTGTAATGTATACATGTAAACAATTATTAAAATAATTATCCTTTTGTAAAACGGGTCATAAACATATATACATAAGACCAGTCAGGAAACTGTTGTGTTGATATCCGTGCAGAACACCACAGAATCTGCTCTGTAGATTGAAAGCCACAGTCCATCTGTTAATCTTCTCATGAAAATTAAGAATGGCCTCATGGAATAACAATTTAGAAAGTAAATTTACATTATGCACCATCATCCCAATTATATATGGAAAGAATTTTTTGGAAATTCTGGTCTCCGGCCAGAAACATCAAAAGAAAATGCGAGCAGGGGGGACTATTGCGGTGCACATTCAACAATTATATAAATTAAAAGAACAAGAGAAAAAAGTGAATAAGAAGGATTTCATCGTTTATTAAAAATAAAAACATTTTGCAATGCAGCATATCAATAACTCATGGTGAAGATGTAGTATTTCGACTAGTTTCGCCTTTCGGCTTCTTCAGGAAATACATGTATCTAGAGATATATACATAAATCACAATTAGATCAATAAAACTGTATGAAATAACCTTCAATGACAACACAGAAAAAAAATGGAGAAAAGAACAATTGTACAATACATATCAAAGTTTGGCAGAGTCTTTCCCAAACGCCTTGGTCCCAGGGTGACTCAGACATACCGGGGAAAAGTCTCCCCCGGCGACTGGGAGGGGTATTAACCCCGACACAAGCCGATATCTAAATCTATGGAGACATTGGTATTAAACTTCATTAATTTAAAAAAAAAAGAGAAGAAATAACCCCGAGGCCTTTCACAAGTAGTGACCCTGTGTGAGATACAGGTGTATTATCACAAATGGATGTTTGTGAAAGATGTTCAAAGAGAGGGTGATAGGGACCATGTGTAACAATACCCAGTGGGAAAAAAGCCAACGAGTGAAGGATGTTAGGGAAGTGAAGGTAAGGATGAAAAACAGAATCACGAGAAAAAAAAGAAGAAGAAGAAGAAGAAGAAAGGGAACAAGGTGAAAATACATCACAAAAGAGTTTGATGAAAAAAAAAAAAAAAAGGTAAGGATGAAGTCCACCGTGAACTCCTGCTCGCATTTTCTTTTGATGTTTCTGGCCGGAGACCAGAATTTCCAAAAAATTCTTTCCTGTTAATCTTCTCAGTCAAGGCCCTCCTCCTCCTCATCACTCTGATCCTGGTACTTCATGTAGGAATCTCCTTCAGGGTTATAAAGTTCCATCTTCTCCTCATCCCCAAGGCCCTCCTCCTCCTCATCACTCTGATCCTGGTATTTCATGTAGGAATCTCCTTCAGGGTTATAAGGTTCCATCTTAATATTGAGCTTCTCAAATAGTCTTTCAGCTGCAAACTTGGCCTGTTTTTCCTGAAAGATAGAAAAATATTACAATAATCAACCCAAACCCAATTTGATCACTTTTGAAATTTAGTAACCTTGTTGCCATTATTTCCCTTTCCCAGAGTCCTAACTTACCACACATCAATCATAAACTGGCAGCTTAAAGTGATGGAAAAATCTTTTTTTTTTTTTTTTTTTTTGTTAACTACTTTTACTCCCTTAATGACCAGCCATTTGTGATACGGCACTGCGTTACTTTAACGGACATTTGCGTGGTCATTCGACACTGTACCCAAATAAAATTGATGTTCTTTTTTTCCCCCAGAAATAGAACTCTCTTTTGGTGGTATTTGATCACCTCCACATTTTTTTTTAAGCTATAAAAGAAAAAGGGACTGTTTAACAAAAAAAAAAAAAAAAAAAAGTGTGTATATATATATATATATATATATATATATATATATATATATATATATATATATATATATATATAAAAAATATATATTTATGGTCGGAGTCCTCCGCTGTAAGAGATATGAAAGAACACAAACACGTCACAAGACTAACAACATAAAATAGACCTGAGTTGTGCCCTTGGTCTGCTGTAAGGTAAGCCCTGGTGAGCTGGGCGGTGAGCCCTGCTCTGCTGGGCGATATGCCAAGAGAAGGCCGCATACCTTAAGAAAGTAAATGGATATTTCTGTAGAGAAACGTGTTTTAAGTGAAGTACTCTGAGAAGGGAAATGGGTGGGTGGGTACCTTGCACTGGAACCGACACAGACCGTTGTGGGTGGTCTGATTATATACCCTCCGGGCTCCTCCCATAATTACGGGCCACCATACTGGCCCTCTTATTTATGGTCGGAGCCCTTCGCTGTAAGAGATATGAAGGAACACAAACACGTCACAAGACTAACAACATAAAATAGACCTGAGTTGTGCCCTTGGTCTGCTGTAAGGTAAGCCCTGGTGAGCTGGGCGGTGAGCCCTGCTCTGCTGGGTGATATGCCAAGAGAAGGCCGCAAAAGATTTGGTGTAGGGAGGTAATTATTAATTTATGTACAACAAGACACTACGGGGCAAAGTTTCTGAAGGCTCAGGACATTTCCACTTGTGGATTGAAGATGTATCGAGTAAAGCAGGTGGATTCCCGCCTGCCCATCTTTGATCGCGTGGACTGGGACCCCGTTTCGTGAGGCTGCTGATGCTGCTCCAATGCGAAAGAATGTCCAAGAAAATGACCAAGGTCCTGGCCTAATTTGCTCAAAAGGAACCTGACGTGACTAATGAACTGGTTGCTGCCTGGGGTACTAATCGAGAACGGTAGTAATGGGCTGTCCTGCGAGGGATCAAACATATGGGCCAAAAATTGATCTAGGATGGACACGGGGCACCAGGCTTTCAGAGTTTGGAAAGGTTTTATGTCAACCCCTGGACCGGACTATTGTGTTTTGGACACGCTGAGGAGCAAGATGAAGTCTGATGGTGTGTGAGGTGGTGTCTACGTAACACTTTACAACTGGGATGGTGACAGTATTCACTGGGGCGTAAGAAGCTGTAGAAAGCCAGGTAGATGGCTGCTTGAAGGACCAGGCTGAATTTAGCCAAAAGGGGAATGTGACAGGATGAAAGACATGTCTCGGAATATGGCGCTGGTGATGGGTAGCCGTTTGATACTGATTTGGGGTCATTGCCTGTGAATACCACACAACATGGTCTTGACCGTATGGGCGGCGAACAAGACGGTTTGTTAGGATCTCATAAGGGGATGAAATACTGGATGTCAGCTGAGTGGGGTCTTAGGTATTGTGTGACAATGCCAACTGTGTGCGGTGGCATAATATGAAGACCAGGATGTGATGGAGAACTCTTGGTATTGCTCTGGGGTTTGAGGCTAGTAACCTGACATAGAACCTCTAGGCTGCCCGGTAGGCCTTCAGGGTGTTGTGAGATAATGAAAGATTAATAAGGCAGGTAGCATCGTGAAAGTGTTGTTTGAATCCGAGGTTAGCTACGACCAGTGTGGGATAAGAGACATGGTCGGGTCGGTTCCAGGTTCCTGCAAAAAACAACGAAGCAAAGTTAACGGGTAGTGCGTCGGCCAGATTATTGCGTTTGTCTGGGATGTGGACGCATAGGACGTTAGATTGGTGCTGTGGGGATAGTGGCACCAGCCTGCACAGGAAGGCCACAATGGCCAGCTACTAGGACCTCCTTTATTTATAATACTGGCTGTAGCTTGGTTGTCTGTGGCGAACGTCACTGTTTGTCCTGCCCAGTTGTTGCACCAGACTTGAGCTGCTGCGACAATGGGGTAGAGGTCGAACAAAGAGGAGGACTAACTGAACCCAGGAATCAAGAGGATTTCTGACGGCTATGGCCCTATAAACCCAATTTGGCCAAAATTGAGGCGAGGACCTGTGAAGGCTGCGGTGACCATGACTACCTGAGATGAAGAGAGAGATGCTGAGGGAATACACATTGGCATGCCATTCCAATTTGTGAGAAAAATCGACTCTCATGGGCAGATCTGCTATAGCTGGCACATCTTAATTTAAGTATTTAGTCAGGGTCTTTGCCTGGAAGAGAAACACTAAAAGATGGGAGGTAAAAGATCCCCTTGAGTCTGGCTGCTGCCTTGGCTGAAAATGAGCAGTGATAGTCAAAGGATGGGCACCCTGCGTACTTGTGACCTGCTGCGTGCAGATACGGGTCCTATTCTACCCTCCTGTTGGGGTTGCTCTGCCTAGCATGTCTCTGACTGTCCCCAAGGCCCGCACAAACTCTGTGACAGTGAGCTTGCGATTAAGTAAAGGGTCTCTGGCCTTCAGGATGACGGAGACATCTCCCCGCGAATATGATTTGTTCTAGGCCAAGTTGTGTACTGCTATGAGGAGGGATGCTAAGTTAACGTCGTTGTCATCCAAGATGTCCTCCTAGATGCCCTGCTAGGACAAGGTGTGCAGGGAAGACGATGGTGCAGAAGTTGGGTGTATCTGTAAGTGAAGGTACGGGAATGACGGTGGTGACTGGAGCTGGTAGGGGCACGGCTAGGCGTACCTCCAGGGCTGTCACTCTGCTTGGACTTCGGTGACTGCTGCTGACAGTGTGGTTACCCAGGAGTGCAGCTGAGTAGTCGCAAAGAAGATAGACTGAAGTGGTGCCTGGAAGGGCTGCCACTGGCGGTGGAAACAGTAGCCTAAAGGCTTGGTTTCCTAGCTACAGCAGGGTAGGATTTACTCCTGCGACACCGTTCTGCTATGAGTTTATTTTATTATTTTTTTTTTTTTTATTATTATTATTCTTTTTTTTTTTTTTAATTGGTCCAAGCTTTTGTGAGACTGTAAACCGCCGCTTGCTGAGCCCGTAAAGGGTGATGGCAGGGCTGAGGCAAATTCCTCACTGTCTGCCTGCGACATGGTGTCAACTAAAAGCAAGGGAGGGGTGTGTATGTTTGAGGTAAGTTGCAAAGGTAGGAGGGGATAGTTGCGTTGGGTAGATAAGATGAAAGGCGGAAGGAAACAAGAATAGGACAAGGAATGACAGCCATAGTGACAGTTGGTTTGCGCTTGAGCGCTGTTGAGTGTGACTTTAGAAAACTCAAAAGAATGCGTAACAACCGAGGTGAGCCAGGAGGTGACTGGCTAGGTAACCGATAGCTCGGGTGTCAGTCTGTGCTCGGCACAGACTAATGAACCAGATCGCCCCAGGGCGGACTGGAGTGGGTAGCTGAAGTCTGTTATACTAAGTAGGAATGTTGCGATCTGTAGTTAATTGACGTGGATTCGGTCTACTAATGCTTGCACTGCCAGCAAGTATGGAGATTAGGCGACCTTGTCTGCGTATTGAAGGCTTGTGCTTCGAAAACAGAGTGAAGTGCACAGAAGTATGTGACAGTTGCTAACGCCTCAGGAGCAGGTCAAATTCTGTATGTGAAGTAAAAATATGTAGTGAAAGAGTGTTTAAGAGAAAGGGGGAATCCCATTGAACTACACACCTAACTTTATGCACTAGTTGTGAAGTCGACTGGTTGGAGGCGAGAACTGAGTTGACCGGGAGCCTGTAGTAAGGTGACATGAGAATTTCGTTTTGACAATGGGGATTGCAAAGAGCTGTTTGGGGCAAAGCTGGCCCCCTGGTGAAGATGCAAGCCCTCGACAATGGGTTTTTTTTTTTTTTTTGGAAGATACTGTCCAAACCTGGTGCAGGGTGGACTAACTGGCCTAAAAGGGGAAAGCGACAGAGAAAACGATGAGCAGCCGTGTTGCTGCTGGAGACGATGAGTGGCAGTTTGAGCCATTTGCTGAAATGCTTGCAGCGATTGCAAGGAAGCGGCCTTATTTGAATTATAAATTGAATTATGAGGTGAGAATGAATGAATGAATGAATGAGGTGAACAGCTGTGTTGCTACTGGAGACGATGAGTGGCCGTATTAAGCCATTGCAAGAAAGCAGCTTTATTTGAATCTATAAATTTAATTATAAGTGTGTAGGAATGAGGAGAGCAGCCGTTTTGCTACTAGAGATGAGTGGCCATATTGAGCCATTGCATCGATGCTCGCAGCGATTGCAAGGAAGCAGCTTTATTTGAAAGGTGAAAGCAATGTTTTGCGGATTTATAAGTGTGTAGGTATGAGGTGAACAGCAGTGTTGCTACTGGAGACGATTGGCTGTTTTGAGCCAAATGCAGAAAGACTTGCAGCAATTGCAAGAACGCAGCTTTGTTGAAAGGCGAAAGAAAGGTTATAGAGGAAATGTGATTATGTAGGAATGACCGTGCGCAATACTGAGCAAATTGGTGGAGAGAATTGTGTACGATCATGTATGGATAGACTGAGAAGGTCAAATGTAAGTACTGCTGAATTCGTACAGTCGATGTGACTAGTTTGAACTGGGCTATAGTTATGGAATAGTCTGCGAAAGATTTGACTCATTTGAGTCAGTGATGCAACAGGATTCGGCTTGGTTGCATTTGGCAAGGACTGGAATCGTTGCGCCGATGCTGCGACTAGACTCAAATCCTCCGTAGATGCGACTGAGAGGCTCGTATATGGGATCCGACCGTATCGCTGAGGATATGGCTGGGTTCGGATTGATTGAATTGTGATGGTGGTTGAAGGGGCTGGGGATTGTCAATGATCCGAAACATAGAAGCGAAGTTGCGACTAGATTCGAAACGGCCGTAGATGCGAGGTGACTACAGGGCTCGTATGACAGATCTGACCGTATTGCCGATGATATGGCTGGGTTCGAATCAACTAAATGGTGATGACGGTTGAAGGGGCTTGTGACTGCCGAGGATCCGAAACATAGAAGCGAAGTTGCGACTAGATTTCGAATCGGCCGTAGATGCGAGGTGAGTAAGGGGCTTGAATGTCGGATTTGACCGCATCGACCGTGAAGTGATCGGCTCGAGTAAACTCGCGTTGGGTAGAAAGGATGAAATACATGAAAGATGACATAGACTTATGGTGGCGTAAGTGCGACTTTGCAAAACGAACATGATAAACGAACATGATAAGGTAACTATTGGAGTTTAGAAGAGCGGTAACAACAAAGTCCTACCTGCGACAGCGAGTGTGTAGCGGTCCGAGCGTGGGACAATCGATGAAGATATACGACCGATCTCGAAGGTACAACTATGTGGACATGCAGTGAGTTGGCAGAGTCGGCCTCTGCAATGCATTCGACACGAATCAGCTCAAAAATGTATGAGATGAATCTGATATAAATTGGCAGTAAGGAGTATCTGATACGAATTGGTTGTAGAGTGTATGCCATTCCTTACTGTGAAACCAAACACCTATCAACCACCCATCCCCCCCAGGCTAGTCAAGTGCAGGAAAGACATCAGGTGGGTTTAATTACACCCCAATCAGCCACAGAAACCCATACAAACAATACCTGTTTATCTCAAAAAAGGATGAGAACAGTGAATTTTATAACCAGTGAAGCCTATGGCGAGTGATATTGGAGAACGACCGACAGCGAATTTACGAATGTACTACGCCTGTGCCGAACAATGTCGGGACATGAGTGTCAACAACTCAGAGGTAGGTTTTGCGAAAGGGGTGCAGGATAGTAAGCATGATAAGTCGCAAGTTTGCACATGACATGAAAAGATTTGGATACTACTTATCTGCGACCATGAGCGGGAACCGCCGACGAAGACCACGAATGAAGAAGCCGAAGTGCACCTACGATTGGACGCACGGATAGACGACCGTGAGGGAGCTGAGAAGAGTCGGCACCTTGATGTGCAGTACCTTGCACTGGAACCGACACAGACCGTTGTGGGTGGTCTGATTATATACCCTCCGGGCTCCTCCCATAATTACGGGCCACCATACTGGCCCTCTTATATATATATATTATTTTTTTTCTTCTTTATCACTTTAGGCCAATATGTATTCTTCTATGTTTTTGGTAAAAAAAAAAAAAAAAAACCCAATAAGCGTATATTGATTGGTTTGCACAAAAGTTATCGTATCTACAAACTATGGGATATTTTTATTACATTTTTTTACCAGTAACGGCGGCGATCAGCAATGTTTAGTGGGACTGCGGCATTGCAGTGGACACTTTTGAAACTTTTTGGGGAACCAGTGACATTATTACAGTGATCAGTGCTAAAATAAAAACGGTCAAGATTTAATAGAGCTGTGTCCGTCAATGACCAAAAAGAAAAAATAGGATTGTTGTACTCACCGTAAAATCCTTTTCTCTGGAGTTCATTGACAGACACAGCTCCATTAAATCTTGACCATAGGGTTATCACGTCACCTTCAGGAGAGGACTAGGCAGAACATGTAATACATGTGAAAACAACGGAACTGTACAGTTCCGCCCAGGGGGCGGTCCCTCTGGCTACAGCCCCTCAGCCTGCTTCCTGTAGCTCAGTACGTCAACAAGCAGTATAATGTAAAATATTAAGAGGGGAGGGTGCCGTGTCCATCAATGAACTCCAGAGAAAAGGATTTTACAGCGAGTACAAAAATCCTATTTTTTCTTTCGGTCATTGACGGACACAGCTCTATTAAATCTTGACCGTAAGGACGCCCCCAAGCAGTGTCAGAATGAGGGGTAGAAACAGAAAACATAAATTCACCCATAGCCAGAGGCGCTCCTCAATGGAGGAGTTGCCATCTGAAACGACTGCATCAGAACTTGCGGCCAACGTATGCATCAGAATGCGTTTACAACCAAAATGCAACTTTCTCTAACATGAAGAGAGAGTGTAAATTGCAACGATTACATGGCCGCCTGCAAAACTTTGCAGCCAAAACAAGCATCTGCAGATGCGCACACATCAACTTTGTAGAACTTTTTGAAAGTGTAAACGGATGACCAAGTTGCCACCTTACACACCTGGGAGACAGACGCTTGATGTCGGAAAGCCCAGGAGGTGCCAATTGCCCTGGCGGAATAGGCCGTGATAGTAAAGTGGGGCACCTGCCCCTTCAAGGCATAAGCCTGGACCACGATCTGTCTGATCCACAGTGAAATGGTGGTCGACGAGACCGCCAGCCCTTTTTCGGACCAGCCACCAAAAAAAACAGAGTCTGACTTCTGGAAGGGAGCCGTGGCAGACAGATATACCCTTAGGGCCCGGACCACGTCCAGGGAATGGAGGGCCACCTCCTTAGGATGTGTCGGCTTAGGACACGGGGATGGTAGCACAATGTCCTCATTGAGATGAAAAGCTCAAACCACCTTTGGAAGAAAAGAAGGTTGCAGACGCAACATCACCTTATCCTTGTGGAAAACCAGATATGGCAACTTGCAAGACAAGGCCGCCAACTCAGAAACCCTCCTGGCAGATGTAATAGCCACTAGAAAGACTACTTTTTGAGAAAGAGTCAATAAGGGAATTTCCCTGATGTTCTCAAACGGCGGTTTCTGAAGCACCAAGCAAGTTCAGATCCCACGGAGGTAGGGGCGGTCGCACCGGAGGGACTACATGCCAAACCCCTTGCACAAAAGGTGCTTACCAATGAGTGAGATGCCAGGGGTCGTTGGAAAAAAACAGCCAAGGCTGATATCTGTCCCTTGATGGTGCTTAAAGCCAGTTTCTGGTGCACTCCTTGCTGTAAGAACAGCAGGATTCTGAAAATGGAATAGGCACGCGGACGACACCCCATCTCCTCACACATGGAGAAATAAGCCTTCCATGTACAATGGTATATCTTCCGAGAAGAAGATTTTTGTGCCCTCAGCATAGTGGAGATTACCGAGTCTGACAGACCTTGGTTCCTTAGCACCTGGCTTTAAACAGCCATGCTGTTAAAAACCAGAGACGGTAAAGCAGGATGGAGTATCGGACCTTGTGACAGAAGGTCTTCTCGCATCGGCAACCACCAAGGAGCATCCGCCACCAGGCATACTAGGTCAGCATACCAGGGCTGCCGGGGCCAATCTGGGGCGATCACTATCACTGGAACCCCCCCTCGGCCTCCACTCTGATGCAGAAGCAGATGTGGCAACAGTTTGAGCAGAAGGAAGGCGTAAATCAGCCGGTACTGCTCCCATGGAGCCACCAACGTGTCTGACGCGTCCGCCCAAGGATCTCTTGAATTGCACACGAATCTCGGCACCTTCTGATTGAGATGGGAGGCCAGAAGATCCACGTCTGGTGTGCCCCACCGCAGGCACAGTAGCCTGAACACCTCTGGATGCAACGCCCATTCTTCTGGGTCCAGCATCTGGCAACTTAGATAGTCCGCCTGCCAGTTCTCCACTCCCAGAATGTAAATGGCCGACAGGGCCGGTACATGTCGCTCTGCCCACCGAAGTATGTGAGCGACCTCCCGTGCAGCAGCTGAGTTTCTTGTTCCTTCTTGGTGATTGATGAATGCCACCGCAGTGGCGTTGTCTGATTGGATCCTGAATGGACGCCCTTGCAGTCTCATCGACCATGTGATCAATCTTAGCTCGAGCAGATTGATCGGCAACTTGGATTCCTCCATCGACCAAAGGCCCTGAGTCAACTGAACCCCCATCACTCCACCCCAGCCGGATAGGCTGGTGTCCATTGTGATCACAGTCTATTTCAGAGGCAGGAACGACTTCCCGGACTGAAGCACCGGGGACCTCAGCCACCAGATCAGTGAATCTCTTACTAACTGGCTCACCTGGATCTGTCGAACCAGGGACAACGGAGATTTGTCCCACTTTGTCAAAATCTCCTTCTGCAGAACTCTGGTGTGGAACTGGGCATATGGTACTGCCGCGAAGCGACATCCACTTGCGATTCATCAGCAGTTTTACCGCGGCTCTGAAAGTCTGCAGCTTGTCTGAAGGGAGAAAAGCCCTCACTTCCCTGGAGTCCAGCAACAAGCCTAGGTACTCCAAACGTTGGGTCGGTACTACCACCAACTTCTTTAGATTTAACAGCCACCCAAATTCTTGCAGGGTCTGCATGGAGATCGCCACATCCTCTTCTAATTCTGATGCGGAAGATGCTCTCAGGAGAAGATAGTCTAGATATCCCATGATCGCAATCCCACATTGCCACAGCAACGCCAAAACTGGAGCCAATACCTTGGTAAAGACTTGGGGGGCTAATGCCAAACCAAAAGGGAGAGCCACAAACTGATGGTGGGCTTCCCCGACTGCAAACCGCAGAAACTTTTGATGCTGGAGGCATATGGGTATGTGCAGGTACGTATTCTGGATGTCCAAGGGTGCCAGGGAGTCCCCTTGATGGAGTGCAGTGACTACTGAGCGAACTAATTCCATTCTGAATCTATGTACTTTTACAAAGTGATTGAGGGCTTTTAGATCCAAGATCAGACGTATCCCTTCCTTCTTGGGAACTACAAACAGGTTTGAGTAGAACCCCTGGAAACGTTCTGATTCCGGAACAGGTACAATCACCCCGCAGAAATGGGTATGCTGAAGGGGAAGAATCTGTTTTGCGGCCAAGAGAGAAACTCTATTTTGTAGCCGTGGGAAGCTGTGAGATCCCATTGGTCAGACAGTCGAGAGGAGCACCGGGCTGCAAACTCCCGAAGGCAACTCCCCACCCGAGTCATGGGTGGGGGCAAACCTTCATGCGGTAGCACATTTGTTTGCAGGCTTGTTAGGCTTTACAGTTCCAGGGATGTTTCTGTCCTTCCGTGGTCGTCCTGTGGGGCTGGGGATGTTTAGCCGAAGCTCCTAGGCGGACGAAAAAGCCGTTTGTGAGCGGAACAAGAGGGCCCTTGCCTACGGCGTGGCTCCTTAGCCTTCTTGGCCTGTGGGAGTAGAGTACTCTTACTACCTGTGGCATTCTTAATAATGTCATCCAAGAAGGCCCCAAAGAACCGGTAGTGAAGGAAGGGAAGATCCGTCAGGGCTTTTTTGGATGCCTGGTCAGCAGACTAGCATTTCAACCAAATCAGGCGCCTCAGCAACACTGCTGACTCTGAAGTCCTGGATAACAGAGGGAGAATATCCAGGACCGCGTCATAAACGTACTTAAGGCCTTGCACTAATTGGTCTGCTAGTGCGGATACCAGTACTGGTCGCACAGCTGACCCCACAACCGTAAACAAGGAACGAGCTCCTGCTTTGGCCTTCCTGTCCATGGGATCCTTAAATGCAGGAATCCCCTCTACCGGGATTGTGGTTACTTTGTTTAACCGGGATACTGGGGGCTACCAGAGAAGCCGACCATTTTTTGAGAAGGCTCTCCTCAAAAGGGGTAATGAACCGCCATGTAATTGGGTACCAAAATGGTCCGTTGCGGGCGACCCCATTCCTTGTAAATGAACTTGTCAAAACAAGTCAGATACGGGAACACGTTAAGTGAACGGGCTGCCTTATGGGACCCAAAAGGGACCGCTACCTCCGCAGAGGAATCTGCTGGCTCCTGAATCTTCAGGGTATCACGCGCAGCTGCGATAAGTGCTCCAACAAGCACTTTGTCACGCACGGACCCAGACGGGGACTCATCCTCACTGTCTGAATGGTCCTGGTTAGCGCTATCTGAAATGAAAGAGCAGAGGTCACCAGCCTCAGCGGGGCCCGAGTCTGCATCAGAGCTCTCCGCAGAGGACGGTGGGGCAGGGGACGTTTTTTAGCACCTTTGCGTCCACGCACCGCCTCCATCTTGGCAACGAACGAATTGAGCACCGCCGACAAGGTGTCCAAGGGCACTGCGTAGTCCGCAGGTGACCCGTTGCAATTGCCTGGATTTCTGGGGAAGAAAGACCAGTTTCTGAAGCATTGCTGACCCTACCCTGTCTGCCACCTAAAGGGGACTTAGGACAGTGACAGTCCCACCCTCCTTACTGCTGCTGGCTGAGGGGCTCTTTCCCGCAGGACTTACCACCC
This sequence comes from Lithobates pipiens, assembly GCF_037356315.1. Lineage (NCBI taxonomy): Eukaryota > Metazoa > Chordata > Amphibia > Anura > Ranidae > Lithobates > Lithobates pipiens. The sequence continues at coordinate 84,509,356 of NW_027507903.1, read as the reverse complement.
TGAGGGGTTCTGCGCTATCCAGCAGGTAGTGTCTGTAGTCGCTGTTGCCTCCCAGGTGCAGAGGAATCAGCTCGGTGGAAGCAGCTGCTAATGGCACTGAAACCGCTATGTAGTGTGCTCAGGCTCAAAGAAAATGACCACCCAGCATCAAGCATAAGGACATAAAACACAGGGAAAATGGCCACCAGAGCACATGCTGCCGCTAGAGAACACTAAAAAAACGTGTTCAGGCTTCCAGAAAATGGCAGCTGACATCCAGTATAAAGACAAATCACAGGGAAAATGGCCGCCGAAGCCCAGGAGAGCATGCCTTCTCTTGCCCACACGTAAGATGGTCGCTGTATGCAAAAGCCATGAGGGATAGAGAGAAAAAATGGCGGTGAAACAGTGCTGCACAGGACACAAACACAGTCTCACAGGCATCTCCAGGGACATGAAAAACAGGACACATCCAGCCAGAGCCCCTGCACAGACACACACACACCGCTCTGCAGCATCCCCCAAAGGTGGGGGGGGAGGGACAGGGAGAGAAGAGAGGGAGGTGAGGGACCCCAAATTAACCTCCCAGGGAATGCTCACCTGCTCAGCCCCACTGAGGCGGGGAGAGCTGTACTTACCAGTCCTGAAGAGCTTGGAGACATTCCATTACAGACCTACTCACTGATCAGTACAGGGTGGCTGCTGGCCTGGCACACTGACGCAGACATCAGTAGCCCGTTCATATGTGTGCCCCGGAGCATAAAAGCTCACCGACCACCGCTGAAGCTGAGGTTTCGTCGTGGCCGACCCAGCGCAGAGCTCTGGCCTGCACGCGCTCGATGGCCAGGCTGGGGAGACTACAAGGATAAGGGTATCCAGCCTGTCACCCAGCTGGCTGTTGATAGCAGATCACAGGATCTATCATCTTGCGCAAAAAGCCAAGCTTCTGCAGAAACCCCCGCCAAAAAAAAAAAAAAGGACCGATGGGCCTGTCAGGGTTCCTAGGTCCTCCTTATTCACTAGGCAAGATAAAACTGATAACTGGATGGCAGGCTGGAGGGTTGTTGCCTAGGGGACCGCCCCCTGGGCAAAACTGGAGAGTTCTGTGTGTTACATAACATGTAATGCCTAGTATTCTCCTAAAGGTGGCGTAATAACCCAATGGCTAAGAGGAGCTGTGTCGGTCGGTGAATATAAGAGAAATAGGATTTTTATAACAGCTTATCTGTAAAATCCTTTTCTTTGAAATACATCATGGGACACAGAGCCATAGTAGTTACTATGTGGGTTATAAGCCACCTTCCGGTAATGGACACTTGCACACCCCAAGACAAAAAGTGAACTCCCTATATAACCCCTCCCACTACTGAGAGTACCTCAGGTTTGTAGCTAAGCAATATACGTGTATACCAAAGATGGGGGGGACCTCTGTGTCCCGTGATGTACTTCAAAGAAAAAGGATTTTACAGGTAAGCTGTTATAACAATCCTGTTTTCTTATCGTACAACACGGGACACAGAGCCATAGTAGTTACTATGTGGGATGTTCCATAGCAATGCCAACTGACGGGAGGGAGGCTACAAAAAAGTAGGGCATTAGGAGACTTGAGGACACATACTGCAGCCTGCAGTACACTGCGACCAAAGTCAATATCCTCATGACCTTTTACATTGATTTGATAGAATCTGGTAAATGTATGGGCTGAAGACCAAGTTGTGGCCTTGCAGATCTGAGCCATGGAGGCTTGGTGATGCACTGCCCAAGAAGCACTTACAGTCCTGGTGGAGGGCGCTTTAACATGAAAAAAGAGGAATTTTCCTCTTTTGACCATAAGCTTGAATAATCACTTGACGAATCCATTTGGAAATAGTATATATTGATGCCATCTGTCCTGTTTTAGGACCTTCTGGCAATACAAACAAAACATCTGTTTTGCGAATCTGAGCGGTCTCCTTTAAATATACCTTGACCGCTCACTACATCATAGGAATGTGGTGACTTCTCTTCCCTAGTTCGAGGTTCTGGGAAAAAAAGAAGGCAGAACAATACCCTGGTTTAAATGAAAACCTGTCACTACCTTTGGTAGGAATTCAGGATGAGGCAGCAATACCACTTCATCCTTATGAATAATCAAATACGGCTCTTTACAAGAAAGAGCCGCCAATTCTGATACCTTTCTGGCAGAGGATATGGCAACCAAAAAGATTATCTTTCTCGTCAAAAGAACCAGGGGAATATCCTATATAGGCTCAAAAGACTGTTTCTGTAAAGCTGATAAGACTAAATTCAAATCTCAAGGGTTCAGGGGTGTCCTGAAAGGAGGATTAATCCAAGTTACCCTTGCATAAAGCTACGAACCAGAGAGTGAGAAGCAAGAGGCTGTTGAAACAATACTGATAAGGCCGAGACTTGGCCCTTGATAGTACTCAAAGCCAGCTTAATTTCCAGTCCCATCTACAGGAATGCAAGGATCCTACCTATGACATACTTTCTGGGGTGCCAACCCCTGGATCCACACCAGGAGACATATGCCTTCCAGACTCTTTAGGACTCTGGAGGCCAGCTTCCTAGCATTAACCAAAGTAGACACTACTGAAGCTTCCTGCCCGGCTCCCCTCCCGACACCCATGGAACCCAGAAGAATGCATTTCGAGATGGGGGAAGCCCCGGGAGTAGAGGGTGGGGGAGAGACCGCTTCAGGCAGCCCTCCCCCCTCAGTCTTTCGAGGGGGAACCCGCCTGCCGGTACCGCATGTGCCCCGCCGCCCTTTACCCGTGGGGGCGAAGGGGGCTTGGAAGCATTGAGCCCGGGCGCCCGAGAGGGGGCATCCGGCAAAGCACCCGGAAAATCAAGGCCGGGGAGGGATGGCGGTGGCCTACATCAATCACCAAGGGGGCACGAATAGATGGTTGGGGGCTGCACGCGGAGGAAAATAATGAATTTAATACATCTTGGAATAAGGCTGTAACATAACAAAATGTGAAAAAAGTGAAGTGCTGTGAATGCTTTCCAGATGCACTGTAAATGTCCCCTTGTATAGTGTACTGACACCCTTGACTGTGAACACAAATATAATTCACACAAAACAAAAACCATAAAAACAGAACAGTTAAGATTTATGGTGCCTAGAACAGAGGAAAACATTTATAAATCCTGTATAATAATTGTAAAGGAGTATTGCACAGCACATGGTGAGGGAGAGGATCTACAGGCATAATACATAGCGTGCAAAATAAAAGACCTTGGGGGATATTTACTAAAACTGGAGCATTCAGAATCTGGTGCAGCTGTGCATGGTAATCAGTCAGTTTCTAACTTTAGCTTGTTCATTTAAGCTTTCACAATAAAACAAACATGGAAGCCGATTGGTTTCTATGCAGAACTATCAGATTTTGCACTCTCCAGTTTTAGTAAATCATTCTCCTTGTCTAATGCGGCATATTATCAAGTACACTAGCAACTTATCTTCCGTTTGATATACATATGTGGTTGCTTTAACATAATGTGCCTGGCGTTCCTATACTTTCCATTGGAAAGAAAAAAAACAAAAAAACGTACCTCATAACTCTTTTTCTGTTCTATCTGTAGAGTCAGGGATTCCTCGAGAGGTATTTGCAGGGCTGGTAAGTAATGGAGTGGTGGAAGTCTAGCTGCAGTGATGTCATCCGGATGTTTCCTGTCCTGAGTTCTTCTCTCTTCCGCAGACAGCCTAAGTGCCCTCTCTCCTAGTGACTGATTGGTGGTTGAGGAATTGGAGTTCGATGGCAACCTGAAAATAAATATTATAATTGCTTGGCTGACCAATATACTTAATGGCTTTCTGTGAAAGATGAAAATATCTCTAATTAAAATGTATGAGCTTTAATGAAAATATACCGTAGATCACACAGCTCAATGTGCTCATTAAAGCTACCTGGCTTTCTGAAACAAAAATCCACTCTGATAAATGAGGCCCCCCATCCTTGAAAAACAGAGAAGAGCAGCTATATGGTCACACGTCAAATACATTTCTTCTTTTAAGTTCCAAAGCCTTAAAGCCGACCTGTCGGTAACTTTACAAGTCTGCAAAAATAAATTCCTAACCACAAAATAAAAACAGCCTTTCAGCTCTAGTCAAATGGCATAGAGAGAGTCCGCCAAGGTTGGCCTAAATATAATCTTCATCACTCAGCTGCAGGCTGGAGAAAGCATTTCTTTACTCAAACTAATTTTTCTGTACCCTACACAGAAATGCTGTGAACTACCTCCACAAATGTCACTTCATTTTTCTGTAACCTGGAGTTTGCCTTCTAAAACCACAGTCCAACCTATATGGATGTTTTACTGTCAAATGATATTTAAAACCACATTTACTTTTATATCTTTCAGGTACAGCAAGATCTCTACACCTGATCCCCCCCACTGCCTCCATCTGTCACAGTGTTAGAAGACCACAAAGCTTGTTTACATCAGCAGCAATGGGCAGCATTTCTTTATGCAGCCCCAACGCTAGAAAAACGTAGATTGCTTTATCTCTTAGTTACGTTAATACATGCATTTCAGACTGAATTGTTTCTTTACAGCTTTTGTCTAAGGCCACTTTAATATTAAACTGGCTTTTTACTTTGAGTCAATAACAATGGCAACAGGAATTTATTATCCTCTTCCTTATTTTTTTTAATAGAGGTTCAACAGTTACATTTAACCACTAGATATCCGCGCTATAGCCGAACGACGGCTACAGCGCGGACCTGCTTTGCTGGGAAAACATCTATTGACGTCGTCCCGTGCACGCGCGGTGCGCTCTGTGATAGGCGAGTCTACGAGACTCGTCTGATCACGGATCTGAGCAAGGGGTCGATCCTGACCCCTTACTACGTGATCAGCTGTCAGCCAATGACAGCTGATCATGTGACAAAACAGAGCCGGTAATCGGCTATTTTTCCTCCTCATGCTGACAGCACGAGGAGAGAAAAAAAAAAAAGCCGATCACCGGCGGCCGTGATCGGGACATCAGTCCCGATCACGGCCAACTTATCAGTGCCCACCTGCCCCCTGCCAGTATCAGCCAGTTATTAATAAAAGTGCCACATAGTGCCATACATCAGTGCCCACAGTGCCATACATCAGTGCCCACAGTGCCACCTATCAGTGCCCACAGTGCCACCTATCAGTGCCCACAATCTGCCTCAACAGTGCTGCACCTCAGTGCCACATATCCATGCCCATCAGTGTCATCTACCAGTGCCCAGCAGTGCCACCTATTCGAGCCACCTATCAGTGCCCATCAGTCCCATCTATTAGTGGTACCTATCAGTGCCCCTTAGTGCCACCCATCAGGGCCATCTTATCTGTGCCGCCTTATCTGTGCCCATCAGTACTGCCTTATCTGTGCCACCTTATCTGTGCTTATTAGTGCTCACCAGTGCAGCCTCATCAGCGCATTTCAATGAAGGAGAAAAATTACCTGTTTGCAAAATTTTATAACAAACTATTAAACATGATTTTTTATTATTCTTTTATTTTGCATCTTTTTTTGTTTGTTTAGCAAAAAAAATAAAACTCCCAGCTGTAATTAAATACCACCAAAAGAAAGCTCTATTTGTGGGAAAAAAATTATAAAAGTTTAATTTGGGTACAGTGTTGTATGGCTGCGTAATTGTCATTCAAAGTGCATCAGCGCTGAAAGCTGAAAATTGGTCTGGGCAGGAGGGGGGTTTAAGTGCCCAGTAAGCAAGTGATTAAAGTGATACTAAAGTTTCCTTTTGTTCGTTTAAAAATAAACATCTTATACTTAATTGCTCTGTGTAATGGTTTTGCACACAGCAGCCTAGATTCTCCTCTTCTTGGGTCCCTCCCTGACACTCCTGTCCCGTCCCTCCTGTCCCCAAAGCAAGCAGCTTTTTATGGGGGCACCCAACCTGCTGCTCAGCGAGTCCATTCACAGGCGGAGCCGCAGCTTGGCCCAGACCCCTTTCTCTCCTCACTGAATGCCGAATGAGCCAATGGCACCCCGCTGCTGTCGCCAATGAGGGAGAGTCACTGACAACCAAAACTCTTATGCAACATCACTGGATGGAGTTGGGGCTCAGGTAAGTATTAGGGGGGCTGCTGCACACATAGAATGCATTAAGATAAAAAGCTTTCTGACCTTAGAACCACTTTAAGATATTTGCCTTTACCTGACACAACCTGACAGCAATTTGACCTCATATTCCATAAATACCAACACATTACAATTTGTAAAAGCTCTGATGACAGGTGTACAATTGTATCAACCATAAGGGTCCTTTCACACAGGACGGATCAGTGGATATGTTCAGCGGGGACCACTCTGTGGATCCCCGTTGAGCAGGGAGATGACAGGTACGTCTCTGCACACTGCGCAGGGACAGACCTGTCAGAGCGCCGCTCTCCCCTATGGGAGATCGGATGACTACGGACCGCGGTGTCCGTCGTCACCTGATCCGATGACGGATGGAAAAATAGCTTTTTCCTCCGTCACACTTTTTCGGATCGGAGCGGGTCGGATGTCAGCGGACATGTTACCGCTGACATCCGACGCTCCATAGAGCTCTATGGAGCATCCGTTCAGGTCCGCCTGAAAAACTGACAGGTAGGCCTGAACGGATCGTCAGTGTGAAAGGGGCCTTATGCAGTAAAAATTCAGTTAACATATACAAAGCACCCAAAATTCTAAGGCTTTAAAGAGATTATAGCGTTTAACCACTACAGCCCCGGACCAATAAACACCTTAAGGACCAGAGGACTTTTTACAATTTTGCACTGCGCTGCTTTAACTGGTAATTGCGCAGTCATGCAATATTGCACCCAAATGAAATTTGCGTCCTTTTCTTCCCACAAATAGAGCTTTCTTTTGATGGTATTTGATTGCCTCTGCGATTTTTATTTTTTGCGATATAAATGGAAAAAGAGCGAAAATTTTGAAAAAAAAATGATATTTGCTTCTTTTTGTTATAAGAAAAATCGAATAAACTAAATTTTAGTCATACATTGAGGGCAAAATTTATTCAGCCACATGTCTTTAGTAAAAAAAATGTCAATAAGCGTATATTTTTTTGGTTTGCGCAAAAGTTATAGCGTCTACAAACTAGAGTACATTTTCTGGAATTTACACAGCTTTTAATTTATGACTGCCTATCTCATTTCTTGAGGTGCTAAAATGGCAGGGCAGTAAACCCCCCCCCCCCCAAATGACCCCATTTTGGAAAGTAGACACCCCAAGGAAACTGCTGATGGGTATGTTGAGCCCATTGAATATTTTTTTTTTTGTCCTAAGGGATTGAATAATGATAAAAAAAAAAACAAAAAAAAAAATTTACAAAAAGTTGTCACTAAACGATATATTGCTCACACATGCAATAGTTATATGTGGAATTGCACCCCAAAATATATTCCGCTACTTCTCCCGAGTATGGGGATACCACATGTGTGGGACTTTTTGGGAGTCTAGTCGCGCACGGCACCCCGAAAACCAATCACCACCTTCAGGATTTCTAAGGGTACAAATTTTTGATTTCACCCCTCACTACCTATCACAGTTTTGAAGGCCATAAAATGCCAAAATAGCACAAAACCCCCCAAAATGACCCCATTTTGGAAAGTAGACACCCCAAGCTATTTACTGAGAGGCATGTTGAGTCCATGGAATATTTTATATTTTGCCACAAGTTGCGGGAATATTACAAACTTTTTTTTTTTTTGCACAAAGTTGTCACTAAATGATATATTGCTCACACATGCTATGGGCATATGTGAAATGACACCCCAAAATACATTCTGCTGCTTCTCCTGAGTACAGGGATACCACATATGTGGGACTTTTTGGGAGCCTAGCCGCGTACGGGACCCCGAAATCCAAGCACCGCCTTCAGGATTTCTAAGGGCATAAATTTTTTATTTTACTCCTCACTACCTATCACTACCTATCACAGTTTTGACGGCCATAAAATGCCAAGATGGCACAAAACCCCCCCAAATTACCCCATTTTGGAAAGTAGTCACCCCAAGCTATTTGCCGAGGGCCATCTTGAGACTATTGAATTTTTTTTTTTTGTCTCAAGGGATTGAATAATGACAAAAAATAAAAAAATTTTTTTTTTTACAAAAAGTTGTCACTAAATGATATATTGCTCACACATGCCATGGTTATATGTGGAATTACACCCCAAAATATATTCAGCTACTTCTCCCGAGTATGGGGATACCACATGTGTGGGACTTTTTGGGAGTCTAGTCGCGTACGGCACCCCGAAAACCAATCACCACCTTCAGGATTTCTAAGGGTGCAAATTTTTGATTTCACCCCTCACTACCTATCACAGTTTCGAAGGCCATAAAATGCCAATATAGCACAAAACCCCCCAAAATGACCCAATTTTGGAAAGTAGACACCCCAAGCTATTTACTGAGAGAAATGTTGAGTCCATGGAATATTTTATATTTTGCCACAAGTTGCGGGAATATAACAAACTTTTTTTTTTTGCACAAAGTTGTCACTAAATGATATATTGCTCACACATGCTATGGGCATATGTGAAATGACACCCCAAAATACATTCTGCTGCTTCTCCTGAGTACAGGGATACCACATGTGTGGGACTTTTTGGGAGCCTAGCCGCGTACGGGACCCCGAAATCCAAGCACCGCCTTCAGGATTTCTAAGGGCATTAATTTTTTTATTTCACTCCTCACTACCTATCACAGTTTTGAAGGCCATAAAATGCCAAGATGCCACAAAACCCCCCCCCCCAAATGACCCCATTTTGGAAAGTAGACACCCCAAGCTATTTGCTGAGGGGCATGTTGAGACCATTGAATATTTTTTTTTTTTGTTCCAAGGGATTGAATAATGACAAAAAATAAAAATATTTATTTTTTTTACAAAAAGTTGTCACTAAATTATATATTGCTCACACATGCCATGGTTATATGTGGAATTGCACCCCAAAATACATTTTGCTGCTTCTACTGAGTACGGGGATACCACATGTGTGGGACTTTTTGGGAGCCTAGCTGCGTACGGGGCCCCAAAAACCAATCGCCACCTTCTGGATTTCTAAGGGCGCAAATTTTTTATTTCACTCCTCACTACCTATTACAGTTTCAAAGGCCATAAAATGCCAAAATAGCACAAACCCCCCCCCCCAAATTACCCCATTTTGGAAAGTAGACACCCCAAGCTATTTACTGAGAGTCATGTTGTCTGAACGAAAAAAAAGAGATTGATCGGTGGGTATGCCCACCATTAGAATACCTCCCTTCATCCACCCACTTCTAATAATGGACATACATGCACCATTTATATATGCCGAAGCATGGGGGCATCCTCCCGCAAAAAAGTTATGCCGCGTGCATACGTTCAAACTTTTCCATGGGCAAGCCCTCCGTCGGAATTTTGACCGTATGTTCGCAGCATTAGGAGCAAAATCGCTCCTCCACCCCTTATGCCCCCATGCTTCGGCATATATGCTCTTTTTTAACTGTGGTGGTGAAATCACCTCCTACAGCACTGGAGTCACAGCTTTATGTATCATGGGAGCAAACGCTGTTGCTGTCAAGATAAATAAATCCGCGCTGCAGCTGAATGGCGTACCTGCTAAGCAAATTATGGAGCGTCACCCCTTTTTAGTGCAGTTCCCTTTATATCACAGTGTCGCTGCACATTACAGTGTGGAGGACCAACACCAGCCACCCCTGCTAATGTCTACCGAACCCACCCCCCTCCGGTCCCTGGAAAGGTTGGCTGCTCAATCTAAAATGCCCGGGCCTATTTTTTTGTCCCAGTCCGGGCCTGATCTCAATACTTTGTTATATATCCTTTGTTGGCAATGACAGAGGTCAAACGTTTTCTGTAAGTCTTCACAAGGTTGTCACACATTGTTGCTGGTATGTTGGCCCATTCCTCCATGCAGATCTCCTCTAGAGAAGTGATGTTTTGAGGCTGTCGCTGGGCAATACGGACTTTCAACTCCCTCCAAAGGTTTTCTATGGGGTTGAGATCTGGAGACTGGCTAGGCCACTCCAGGACCTTGAAATGTTTCTTACAAAGACACTCCTTCGTTGCCCAGGCGGTGTGTTTTAGGATCATTGTCATGCTGAAAGACCCAGTCACGTTTCATCTTCAGTGCCCTTGCTGATGGGAGGAGGTTTGCACTCAAAATCTCACAATACATGGCCCCATTCATTCTTTCATGTATACGGATCAGTCGCCCTGTTCCCTTTGCAGAGAAACAGCAGCAAAGCATGATTTTTCCACCCCCATGCTTCACAGTAGGTATGGCGTTCTTTGGTTGCAACTCAGCATTCTCTATCCTCCAAACATGACGAGTTCTACTCGTCGTAAACAGTTCTACTTTGGTTTCATCTGATCAAATCTATACTAGCATCCCCAGCAGTTTAGGGTTCCAAAAAAACGCATCGTTAGCGGGATCAGCCCAGATACCTGCTAGTACCTGAGTTTTGCCCCTCCGCCCAGCCCACCCAAGTGAAGTATCGATCGATCACTGTCACTTACAAAACACTAAACACATAACTGCAGCGTTCGCAGAGTCAGGCCTGATCCCTGCGATCGCTAACAGTTTTTTTGGCAGCGTTTTATATTTAAATCCTGAAGACGGTGCTTGGTTTTCGGGGTCCCGTACGCGGCTAGGCTCCCAAAAAGTCCCCCACATGTGGTATTCCCGTACTCAGGAAAAGCACCAGAATTTATTTTGGGGTGTAATTTCACGTATGCCCATAGCATGTGTGAGCAATATATGATTTAGTGACAACTTTGTGCAAAAAAAAAAAAAAAAAAAGTTTGTAATATTCCCGCAACTTGTGGCAAAATATAAAATATTTCATGGACTCAACATGCCTCTCAGTAAATAGCTTGGGGTGTCTACTTTCCAAAATGGGGTCATTTGGGGGGGGGGTTTGTGCTATTTTGGCATTTCATGGACTTTGAAACTGTGATAGGTAGTGAGGAGTGAAATCAAATTTGCACCCTTATAAATCCTGAAGGCAGTGATTGGTTTTCGGGGTGCCGTACGCAGCTAGACTCCCAAAAAGTCCCACATATGTGGTATCCTCGTACTCAGGAGAAGCAGCAGAATATATTTTGGGGTGCAATTCCATATATAACTATGCCATGTGTGAGCAATATATCATTTAGGGACAACTTTTTGTAAATTTTTTATTTTTTTTTTGTCATTATTCAATCACTTGGGACAAAAAAAAAAATATTCAATGGGCTCAACATGCCCCTCAGCAATTTCCTTGGGGTGTCTACTTTCCAAAATGGGGTCATTTGGGGGGGGGGTTGTACTGCCCTGCCATTTTAGCACCTCAAGAAATGAGATAGGCAGTCGTAAATTTAAAAGCTGTGTAAATTCCAGAAAATGTACTCTAGTTTGTAGACGCTATAACTTTTGCAGAAACCAATAAATATACGCTTATTGACTTTTTTTTTTACTAAATATACATTTTGGCCTAAATGTATGACTAAAATTTATTTTATTCGATTTTTCTTATAACAAAAAGTAGAAAATATCTTTTTTTTTTCAAAAATTCTTTTTCCTTTTATATCGTAAAAAAAAAAAATCGCAGAGGCAATCAAATACCATCAAAAGAAAGCTCTATTTGTGAGAAGAAAAGGATGCAAATTTCGTTTGGGTACAACGTTGCATGACCGCGCAATTGCCAGTTAAAGCAGTGCAGTGCGAAATTGTAAAAAGACCTCTGGTCCTTAAGCCCCGGACAAATTGTCAGCCTAAGTGGTTAAAGAAGAAGATACAGGTCTGTCAGAGCCAGAAATCTTGTTTGTAGGTGACCAAATACTTATTCTCCACCATAATTTGCAAATAAATTCTTTAAAAAAAAAAAAATCAGACAATGTGACTGTCTGCATTTGTTTCCACATTTTGTCCCTCATATTTGGAGTATACCTATGATGACAATTACAGGCCTCTCTTGTCTTTTTAAGTGGGAGAACTTGTACAATTGGTGGCTGACTAAATACTTTTTTGCCCCACTGTAGAAACATATAGACATGTGCATTTCGTTTCGTTACAAATCGAAATTCGGACGAAATTTCATTTTTCGGACATTCGGATGCATCCGAATTACCGAATTACAATGCTAACGAATTCAACAGAATTCGACCGAAATTCGACTCAGTACCGGATTCGAAATGATTTGAACATGATTCGAAATTATTTCAACCGCATTCGAAATTATTTGAACATGATTCGAAATTATTTGAACATGATTCGAAATGATTTCAACCGCATTCGAAATGATTTCAACATGATTCAACATTATTTCAACCGCATTCGAAATGATTTCAACATGATTCAACATTATTTCAACCGCATTCGAAATGATTTCAACATTATTCGACATTATTTCAACGCATTCGAAATGGTTTCAACATGATTCGAAATTATTTCAACCGCATTCGAAAATATTTTGTGACCCAACTTTAAGGCCATGTATGTCGCGGTCACTTGATGCTAGAAACCCCAAATTTAGTGATTTGGTGAAATCATTATATACTAAATTCGAATTTCGGAAGATGGTGGTATTCTAATACATATATATTTCTTTCCGACATTCGTATTTCGTATAGAATGAATTCAAATTTGAATAGAAAAGATTAGAATGGAAGTAGAGAATAGACTAGAAAAACAATAGAACAGAATAGAATATATTATATTTTATTCTATTCTGCTCTATTTTTTTTTCTAGTCTATTCTATTGAAATCTTTTCTATTCAAATTCGAATTCATTCTATACGAAATTCGAATGTCAAAAAATCGAATCGAATCGAATTTGAAAGGAAAAATAGAACAATGTCCAATCAGAATTGTCCAATCAGCTACTTTCATTTCTTATTGTGGGTGGGGCTATGATTGAATCTATAAAAAACGAATCCTACTGGGAGGGTTTACCACAGCACAGATAGAGAGACTGAGAGTGTGAGTGTCTTCTTGTGGTTTGTCTTTGAAGAGGTGTGCCTTTTTCTAATTGCCTTGAATAGACTGTCTTAAAATCTACTCTAGTAGTTGTCAACAATTATTATTGTTATTGATGTTTTAGAGGGAGATAGTGGGATTGAGATATTTGGACGATTAATTAATTTTTTTACACTTATTGCAGTCATAAGGTATCAGGGTGGGGCTAGGTAGTCAGGTGATCAGATAGCTGTGTGACTGTGAAGTCAGTGAAGTAACTGTTTCAGGACAGGCAGTGTCATAGTTGTTTGAGGAGGACAGGCTCTGACTGTCTTTTTATGATGGAGCCTTCTCAGAGTCAGACTGCTCACACATTCAGCAAAAGTGCTCATGGTAGCAGCACAAGCAGCAGCAGCAGCACCATCAGTGCATCAGTACTTATTTCTTCTGACCATGGTCAGATGTCCAACAGAGCTGTTAGCATGAGGAGACAGAGAGAAAGCAGTGCAAGTAGTCAGCTGACTCTGAGCAGCCCACCTATTAAACTAAAAAGAACAAACAGTGTAATTGGAGGAGCTGCTAATACTGCCAGTGTGCAGACTAGGAAGAATAAGCCACCTACTAAGCGCCGGCTGTTTAGCAACCCCATACCCACTAACACAACCACCAGTGTTCCAACTACTTCAAACATAACTGCTGTAACAACATCTAAGTTCTACAGCAAAGGCCGTGCAATTACTGCACAGGGTTTATGGGCTTTAAATCCACACAAACAACCAAAAAAGGAGGTGCTAGATTTGGAGAATTATGCTCGCATTGCCAGAGCAAGCAACAGTACTACTTCTATTGCCACTGACACAACATTTGCTTGCTAAGGGTAGATTTGATAATGAGGGAACTCTGCATGTGCCCTTAATATCAGGGGAAATAGACATTCAGCAGCCTGACTACGGACGTGAGTGTAGTAGACGTCCATTTGCAGATGACACCAGTAAATCACCCCTTCTATATTCATCACCTTCACCACAAATGTCACCTCTAATGAACTCTCCATCTTCTCCAATTTCAATATAAGGCCGCGTACACACGTGGGGACTGTTCGCTCAACTTTGTCCGCTGAACAGTGTTTCGGCGGACAGTCCGCTCGTGTGTGGGCTTTCAGCGGACAGTTTCAGCGAACAGTCTGCTGAAAAAAGTTTTTCGGAATTTCCGAAAAACTGTCCGCTGAAACTTTGTTTGAGCAGACAGTCCGCTCGTGTGTAGGCTTGTTCGTCAAACTAAGTTCCGCGCATACTCAGAAAGAATTTACAGGGCGGAAGCGCTCGGTCTTGTAAAACTAGTGTTCGTATTGAAGCTAGCATATTCGTTATGCTGCTAATTTTGTGGTTTTTTAATATAGCCTGTTCTTTTCTTCTTCATAATGCAAGAAAAGTGAAGTAGCTTTGCTGCTTATATTCACACAGAGTTATACTACATGTTTTTATTCATCCTCATCCTATGATTAATCTTCCAATTATAGAAAAAATATATTCCAAATTAAAAAACAAAACAAAAAAAAACCCTCTAAAAAAAAAAAGAAAAAAAAATTTATATATATATATATATATATATATATATATATGTGTGTCTATCTTAAAAAAAATATATATATAAAATAAAAAAAAATAAAAATTTATATATATATTTTTATTTCTGGAAAAAAAAAATATAGAATTTATCTATTACTATATATTTTTGGAACTACTATTGTCATATTTTTTTTTTTTTTTTGTGGGGGGTTTGAAACAAGATGGACTTGCATTTTTTTTGGCCAAGCAGGACTATGCAAGTAGAGATAGATAGATAGATAGATAGATAGATAGATAGATAGATAGATAGATAGATAGATAGATAGATAGATACCCAAACCAGCATTTTCGCTTACACATGATTGCATGTTCAAAATCAGCAGAGCTTCCCCTCATTTCAAATGTTAAGCCTCAAATTTACAGCGACTGCACTTCCAAGTGCACTTGCAGTGCTTTAAAAATTGCACTTGAAGTTAGCATATTTACATGAACGTGTATTTTGTAAATAACCCCCAGAGTTTTTTGACATGTATCTGCCTACTCACAAATAAACTTTGTTTTTTAAGCCAAAATTATACAAAAATATTTATAAAAAAATAAAATAAAAAAAACACAAGATTTTTTGGAAATAATAAATTTTTATTTTTCCTCAGAACAAAAATAAATCAAGAGGGAGGCAACACTGGAGACAATTTTGACGTTTGTGAAGCCTTTTGTCCCCCAGGCACACATCAAGTGAGTGGACACCAAAATTTCGAACCTGCGTAGCATGTACATAGGGAGCACAACCAGGTCCTAGAATCCCAAAGACCAGGAACAGCAGCAGATGAGATCTATGTCCCCAGACTGTGGTACTACAACAGCCTGCGTCTTCTTTCAGAGCAGACTGAAGCCAGGCAGTCACTTGCGACTCTTCCGTCTAGCCTTCCCTCCACGCGTCGCTGGAGGCTGTGCCTCTGGTGGTGGAGTTGTGGTAGGAGGAGGAGGAGGAGGAGGAGGAGTAGGGTCTGTGTTGTAAAGCTTAGTGGTGGGTGTGAGCTCACCCTTCAGACCCCGTTGGATGGCATCAAAAAAGATTGCTTCACACAAGTTTCGCTGTGGTTTGTCCATTTCTTGTAGCTTACTAGCCAGATAAGTGGCATAGGCCTCCTCCGGATTGGGGGGTTTTGACAAAATTTGTGTGGCTTGGCGTATAAGCACCAAGGACTCCTCCTCTGTACGGCCCATCCTCCTGGGCCTTTTGCTGGCTAGGCGGAGGGGAGGGACCTGGCTTTCAGTCCGACTCCTGCTGGGCCCAGCTAGCTCCTGCGTGTGGCTGGTCCCGGCCTCCTCCTCCATACCACTGGTCCCGGCCTCCTCCTGGGTGAGCTCATCCTGTGTAAAAAAACAAAGAAATCAATAAATAAAATATGTCTATATTTTGAAATCATCAATCACTAACAATTTTACAGTTCTCACTTACAAATACATTTGTCTTGAAATACAAAAGGCTATCATTTTGACACCATAATTTTTCCATCAGTTCACCAAGATTTGAGCCACATTTGTGGAAACTACTGTATCCTTCTATCTAATTTAATTTGTGATGAAATCCTAGATTTGGAAGCAATTCAAACATTGAACTTGACATCATTAATATTTGAGCAATCCAAACTTTAGAAACTAAAATATACCTGGCTCCAGCTGGGCGCATCAACCTCGTCCAGCAAGGAAGGGTCTGGATCTTCCAGGGATGGCTCACCTGAGGCGGAGGGAAGGGTGGAGGGACGGGTAGACGGAAGAGTCGAAAGTGACGGCCTGGCTTCTGACGTGTCATCCAGAAAACGCAGCCTGTCATAATACCACAGCTTAAGTACATAGACCTGACCTGCTGCTGATCCTGATGTTTGGGACACTAGGATCTTTCTTTACTCCCGCCTATACACGCTACGCAGGTTCTTAATTTGAGCGTTCACAAAGTCAGTGTCTGCCTGGGGGACTCGGGTTTTCACAAACGCCAAAACTGTCTCCAGTGTCTTCTTCCGGGCAGCACGGCTTGAATATTGGGGGTGTTTTGTATCCCAAAGATTGCTGTGCGACTCCACTAAATCGAGAAATGTTGAGAGGAAGGCCTCCTCCTTAAAGGGGTCTGCAGTATACCTTTGCATTTTCTGAAAAAACAAATACAAAAAAAAACAAAAAAAAATAAAATAAAAAAAAAATAAAGTCAGACCAAATGCACACTATATTGTGACAATGTAATGTAGGCGAGACACACACTACACACACACACACACACACACACACACACACACTACCCCTCCCACACACACACACTACCCCTCCCACACACACAAACACTACCCACCCCACACACACACACTACCCCCACCCCCCCCCCCCCCTATACACCCACCTCCACCCCCACACTACCACACAAAACATCAACCCCACTCAACCACCAACCCACATAAAAATCAATTAAACATCAATAAGAATAAAATTCAATATGCACATCCCTAACGCAGGCTTTAAATTAAACGAAAATAAAACGATAACTATCTTACCGTCGTGTGTAGCACTCGCTGCTTCCGTTCGGACAAGCGTACGGCCTAGTGGTAACACTTTATATACAGCGCATGCTCAGGCTCCGCCTGCGTCGCCCGCCTCCGAAGTTCCTTGCGTCCGTGTTTCCCCGCCCCTTTTACCCTCGTTCCGCTGTGGGTGAATGAGAGGAGAAAATGGCGGACGCAAATTCTATGAGCAGCGTGAGCAGCGCGGAGGAAAGCCATGGGCCCCATGCTTCCGGAGGATGGAGGAGATATAAGGCCACCAATATGGCCTTTGAAGAGATGGTGGAGATGGTGGCTATCTTAAAAAGGGAGGATTATGATGGGGAACATGGCCCGTACCCCAAACCTAATGTCCGGAAAAGCGCCATCTTGGATGAGGTAGTCACAACCTTGGAGACCAAATTTGGGGTACGAAGAGGCAAGGACCAGCTCCGGAAACGATGGTCCGACATCAAGTCCAGGGAGCCGGACCAATATTACCGCATCAAAAAGGTCCTGAAAAAAAGTGAGTAAACTCCGCGATTTGATCGTAATCGTTCGTGTAGATAGTGTATGTAAATCTGGCGTATTTTATCGTAATCGTTCGTGTATGTAGTGTGTGAAAACTGGCGAATTTGAGTGTAATCGTTCGTGTAGATAGTGTATGTGAATCTGCGGATTTTATCGTAGTCGTTCGTGTAGGTAGTGTATGTAAATCTGGCGGATGTTATCGTAATCGTTCGTGTAGGTAGTGTATGAAACTGGCGGATTTGATCGTAATCGTTCGTGTAGGTAGTTTATGTAAATCTGGCGGATTTGATCGTTCGTGTAGTTAATAGTTCGTGTAATGAGCGCATATGGTTGTTCGTATATGTGGGCGTAAATAGCATGAATTTGTGTATGGTGTAAATTTATCTGGTGTTGGATTAGATTTTAATTAGTTATTATTTTTTTTTGTATTGTTCATGATAAACTGAATTGTCATGCTCAGTTTATAGGATATAAATTTTTATTAAAGTTTCATAAATTTATTCAGTGCAATGTAGACTCAATTAAAAAAATGAGATAGATAGATAAAATGCTGGTTCAACATCTGGACTAGGAAACTTTTAGAAGTGTAGTTTGGGCCATCATAGAACATTTTTGATATAATCACACACAGGTACTCCAGGCGATGATTCGAGTGTGTCCGTCTGTGAAACTTGGACAAAAGATATACAGTATCACAGTTTGGTTAAAGGCTAGGTTCACATTGCTGCAATGTACGAGATCAAATGTGATTTGCACCGCACTGCAGTGCAAATCACATGTGATCTCTGTGTGATGCGATTTCAGCCATGTATATAGTATGTATATAGCATGTATATAGCACATCGCAGCAGTCTGAACACAGCCTAACTAAAAAAAAGTCATTTTAAGGATGTATTAAACTAGGAGCTTGTAATAACCAGCTAATAATTGTACACCACTTCAAACCAATGTTTCATATTCAAATTTCTGAACTCAAATATCACTATGCTTAAAAGTATCTTTTTTTTTTTTTTCATTCTCATAGGGGAACAACGACTCAGACAAGAGGCGGAGCAGCCCAGGACCCCCCGACCTCGCCAGCCTGATTGGGCAATTAGCCCCAGCCCCAGCCCCGTGTCGGTGATGGAGCCATCCAGCCCTGTGTCAGTGATGGAGCTTCCCAGCCCCGTGTCCCAGCTGGAGCAGACAAGCCCAGGGCTAGATGTGGAGGAGGAAGAGGTGGTGGAGATCCGCACCCCACAAAGTGAGTGTCTGACAACCCAGCTTAAGGTAAACAATTAATGGCTGTATATGTTAACCAATTTTTTATCTACACATGTTTTTTAGGTGATGATCTGGTTGTGGAAGGACAAGCCGAGCCATTTACCTCGGACAGTGCCCACAGGCTGATTGGGCAGATCATGGCCTGGAATGGCACAATTGATGAAATGCAGAGACAACTGGACACTATGAGGCAGGAAATGAAGAACATGATCGATGTTTTAGGGAGAATCTAAGCCCCTTTTCCCTAAAACACAATCAATCATGTTCTTCATTTCCTTGCCAAAAAGTTTTTAAGGTTTTTACTTGATTTTTAGAGGCCAAATTTTGAAGATGCACACGGTGTGTCAACATGTGCTATGTGCCATCAGAGGATCGCAATGGACGCATTTGGTGTTTGCAAACCCTTCCTCATTCTAGTATGTGAGAGGAAGGGATTGCACACACCAAACACGTCCATTGATCACTCATGATGGTACATAGCACATGTTGACATTACCAGTTTTTGGTGTGCATCTTCAAAATTTGGCTTTACCCCTTGTTTTATGTAAATAGTTAAAAATCTGATTTTATTTTTTTATTTTTGTGATAATTGCATTTTTGATATATCTATATATTTATATGTTTACCAAAAAAGAAAAAAAGAAAAAACAAAAAAGAATTTATAAAAAAAAAAAAAATATATATATAAAAAAAATTGTTTTAAAAAACAATTTCCCCCCCAAAAAAAAAAAAGAATTTATTAAAAAAAAAAAAAAAAAAAAAAAAAAAAAGACACAAAAAACAAAAAAAAGATCTAAATAAGAGGCACTGGTTGGAATGTGCACTATTAAAAAATCAAAAAAAAAAAAGGTGTGTGTGTGTCTACTTCTTTCAATACTCAATACCAGTTTGGGAAGTCATTTTGTGTTTTGTGTCACAAAGGGCCTTATTTCCTATTGTCAAAAACCACTTTGCTATACAAATGCACTAGGACAGGAATATGCAATTAGTGGAAATCCAGCTGGTGCAGAACTACAAGTCCCATGAAGCATAGCAAGACTGACAGCCACAAGCATGAGACCCAGAGGCATGATTGACTTGTAGTTTTGCACCAGCCGGAGGTTGGCCAATTGCATATCCCTGAATTAGGAGAATGTAGGATACAAGCAACGTGAAAAGCAAACAAGAACCAAACTTCAAAATTTGAACAGACAAGACATATTTTCAGAAAAATACATTTTTATTGGTCAGCTGGCATTGGAATAGCCCCCCTACCATTAAAATAGCTGACATAGCGGTCACGCACCTCACGTGCTGTTTGGGGGGCTAAGCCAGGAAGGGCATGATCCAGCCCTGTCAGTTCTGGAAGCCTGAGTCCAGCCTCAGGCCCAATAGGCTGCAGGTACTGGTTACCTGAAAATTTCCTTAGAAAATTGTGCAGAATGCAGCAGCACAGAATCACATAGTTCAGTTTATATTCTGCAAGGTTGATGGCTGTCAGTAACAGACGGAACCGGCTGGCCATAATGCCAAAGGCACTCTCCACAACCCTTCTTGCTCTGGCCAGCCGGTAATTAAAAACCCTCCTCTCCGGGGTGAGGGTCCTTTGGGGGAAGGGTTTCATAAGATGTTCACTCAGACCGAACGCTTCATCAGCCAGAAACACAAACGGTAGACCCTCCACATTCTCGGCATCTGGTGGCAAGTCCAGGCCACCAGTGATAAGACGGTGGCAGAACTCGGTCTGCCTAAAGACTCCTCCGTCAGACATCCGGCCGTTCTTCCCCACATCCACATAAAGAAAGTCACATTGTGCCGACACCACCGCCATTAGCACCACACTATGGAACCCCTTATAATTCCAATAGTAGGACCCCGAA